>NW_006262688.1:12874600-12930851 GCF_000493195.1 Citrus x clementina | reverse complement strand
CATTCAACCCAAGCTGAAAGAAAATAGCTACTCATAATTGAACTAGGGGCAAAATAGGAATTTATTAAAATACGTATAAAATACAAGATGAAGAAGGAATTACAGAAAATGGATCCCAAAAATAGATTCAGAAATATCAAAATAAGGGGGAGAGACCCCCTTTTTATAGATACATGGAGTAAATTATGGCCATCGGATTAAAAATAGTTTGGACGCTCAAGATTGCGCCACGTCATCAGTCAACAGTACGCGGTTTGACCACGCGGATGAACAGTAACACGGTTTGACCCGGGTTGAACAGTGACGCGGTTTGGTTGAAAATAATCCTATGTGATGCATGTACCGTACGCGAGATTTTTTGTCCACTGATATGCTGCCATGTCACCATCAACAATACATAAAAATTTTAGCCCAACAGGATCGTGAAACCTCATCAGTCAATGTCACATCATCGGTCAATGCCACGTCATCGATCCGTCTATGTGAACAGTGTCATGAACAGTAACGTAGACAGTACCGTACACGTGAATAGTACCGTACATGTGAATAGTGCCATTTTTCCTTTTATACTCCTCCTAAGGTTTTCGACCGTCCTGAATTCAAAAGTGATGTCCGTTTTGCCGTCTGATCTCTCGTTTATTGTGAAATAACCATGATGCCCCTAAAATACATAAAATACTTAATTAAAATAAAACACACATAATTAAATTACAAGAAGCTTAAATATATAAAAGTAAGGGCTGTTAGTAAGACTTGAAATGTAAAATGATGATTTTCTCCTTTATAAATATACATTTTCTAACACTCAACAATCGCACTCATGGTCACGGTCACCGCCGAACAGTTTGCTGCCGCACATCCGCAGGATTTACTGCTACCCAATCTAATGCCACCTAATCTATTACCACCTAACTCACTACTCCAACCCGCTGTTGCAAGTACAAACTAATTCCAATACCCGACTCGAGCTTCTCTTCCCCCTTGAGTTTTGCTGTTACTCGATCTGATGCCACTTGATCTATTGCCACCCAATCTGCTGCTCCAATCTGTTACTCCAACCCGCTGCTACAAGTGCAAATCAATTCCAGTACCCAACCCGAGTTTCCCACTCCCCTTAAGTTTTGATATGAAGCTTTGGCCTTTGAGAGTTTGAGACTTGGAATTGATGGTATATTAGCCCGATCTGTATAATTTGAACCCGATTCTAGCTGAAGTTAATCCAATTTTTTGACCCGATCTAATCCGATCCGAATATATTCAGATCGAATCGGATCGGGTCATTAGTTCAGGTTGTATTCGGATTAATTTTTATCTAACCCGACTTACCCCAAACCCGATCGGGTTGATCCAAACCCGATCCGAATCCGATTTTGCCCACCCCTACCACCAGTCATTGAACAAATCCCCCTCTGGCTTCACCGAGATTGGTGTTGAATTTATTTATCTCGTAATGCAGATGAATATTTTTAGGAAATGGTGTGATTGTGGCATTGTATCCCTAAAGGAGCGTTTGATGATAATAACTTTAGATTTGAGAAGTTACAAGCTTTAGGCACGTGAATTTGTGATTTCTGTAACGTGAAAAACGCAGCCCAATATTGTTGTTCTGTTTGACTGTTATAGTCATGCATCGCTCACGTGATCTCATTAATCCCAAAATTATACTATTAAAATGCTACTGTTTGCCATCTAATGTTTGTATTCTCAATCACACCCAACTTTATTGAATTAAATTTTAGTCACTTGACACCAATAAAATTTTATCGTCACTAGGTGAAACGATGACATTTAATAAATAACTAATTTGCCTTGATAGTACACCCAACTCTATTAATTTAAATTTCACTAGTATATGTCCACATTAGTATCGGTAATACTATTGAATCCACTTCCACCATGAGATTTATCAACCGAAACCCAGTGAGAAGTAGAACAAAGTATTTCTATCACCCGTGAGAATTACGTTCAAGGTCTAACGAAGTAGTGGGCAGGTCCTTAAGTTTTCTTGACGGTA
Organism: Citrus x clementina; assembly: GCF_000493195.1. NCBI lineage: Eukaryota > Viridiplantae > Streptophyta > Magnoliopsida > Sapindales > Rutaceae > Citrus > Citrus x clementina. The sequence continues at coordinate 12,928,837 of NW_006262688.1, read as the reverse complement.
AATTTCCCCATTTAAGACACACGGAACCGACCTTGTTAAAATAAATTAATTAGCCTGTGGAAAAATGACATATCATCAACATTAAGTATAATGTAATTTATTTACTCTTTCACCTGAGACAATTTACGGATTGGTTTAGCATTCAACCAATGAACCACAAACGTTTGTTAGAAGAGTGCCCGAAACAACTAACAAGTGTGTCTCTTAATTGAAATGACAGTTATTCAGTTTTCCACTTTTTTTCTTTAAGGCCAGACGAAAGGTCACACTCGCAACATCCGATAATGTGCGACATATAGTATTGGAGTGCTACTGATTACGGCCATATAGAGTTCGTTTGCTTATTGAACTTGTTTCGTTATTTTTTCCCCCACCCCATAGTCAATGATTATGTCATACCATGTATGCTTTTAGAGGAATTGTAAAAATACATGCGTTGGGGTTTCAAGAACTGAAATAAGATCAACTGTCAATGTGTTTATTGTCAATTATGGTTAAGAAAATACTCCAATGCTTCTATATATTATCTTTTTAGGTCATTCAAATATTCGTTTCATTATGAATAATTCAAAGTTTGTTCATGTTATCATTTATGTGTGTGGAGAAGGCCTTTCATGGTGAACTCATCAGAGGCGATGTTTATCCTATGCATCAATCATTCTGCAGAGGAAGGGGATAAATCCTAATATAGGATAAGTGGTCTACTTAATTCTATTATGTCCTACATCCTTAGTTTTCCTCCCATAAAAGACAATGTGGCCACATTTATTCTATCTTCACGATGAAGGCATGTTTAGAGAGGTATTCATATTGTACGCTTCCATGATGGGCTACGTGGTATGCACGATAATGTTTCCAGTGTTAGAGATTGTGCACTCTCAGTTCCTCCATATGGTCAGCTACTATTGTGGCAGCCTTCTAATGACATCACTGAAAATTTGTTTTCCTGATGGCGTTCTCTTGAATAGCTATCCTTAATAGTTTATCTTAGCTTAGAAGATCTATCCTCGAACCTTATCATTTCTTCAACAACTCTGAAGAGGTTGGTGTTAGTGATAACTAATTGCAATCCATCTTTTTTTGCTAGTAATGAGCACAATGTCACAATCAGATCTCCAAACCTAGAATTTATCGACATCACTGATGAAATGCTTATGTTGTATGTGGTCCATCAACAAAATTCCCTAAAAAAAGCAGTCATAGACGTGTGGTTCTAGGATGGATCCGCCGTTGATCCGAGACATGCCGAACAGCTTTTTTGGGTCTGACGCACACCAACTTTCTACAGTTGTCCACAAGCGTGACTATGGTTAGTTGTTTCAAATACTTAACATCTATACTTAAAGTGTGGTTTATAACACTTTCTACTGTTCTTCATTTTATTTCAAATAATCCCAAGAAAATTCCCTTAAACCTCTATTGTGAATATGACCACTCTATTTTGATGAAACATGGTTCAACTTATGTGTCTTCATTATTGTCTCAGATGAAGAGTACAATCTTCCATACGCTTGATCATGGTCTCCCCAACCATCTCCATGGCAATTGTCTCTGCTTTCAAAAGTAAATTGCTTTCACAGTTCACTTATACTTGTGGTTAATTTCCTTCTCCACCCAAAACATTGCACCACCAGGATCATTGTCTCATACGTGCATGTAATGATGCGCCAGCCACGAAGCTGATTTCTTAAACTCTGGTTCCTTCAGCATGCAATCATGGTTTGGTCTATACTTGGTGACAATGAAAATTTGACACCCAAGCATTCTTTTTCCTTCGATTTGCCAATCACATCTAAAGTCAGAGTACTCGTACGATACACGATCCCTGTCGTTATCCATAATGCACATTTTTCAACCCCTTTGTTGCGCCATTGCCTTCACGTAATTCCTGAATCGATTCCCATTACAAAATTTCTGGCCTTCGTGCATAACCATCACCTGCTTGTAACTGCTGTCAAACTTTACACCAATATTGTCTACGGCAAATAATATTGCGTCTTATGGTGCTTTGTATGCTCTACTTTCATCACTCGAGCCATTATGTCCCATGTCTCCACTTGTATCCAAATCATTTAGCAATTCACACTCTTCGTCATCTTCCCAGTGGGTTGGATTTTCCCTTCTCTTATCAAATTCAGATGCATCCCCTGTATAATTATCTTTCACCAGATTATCAAGTCTCGATCCACAAACCGACAACTTCCTATTGGTGCTTCGGGGTATGTTTTTCTGTCTTGTATGCATTAACTTTATCTTACCTTCTCTTTTGATTTGCATATTCCATGTCTGCAATGCATTGATTCCCTTTCGAAACAGGGAAACTAGAACTACTAACTTCCTATTGGTTATGCATGTCCTGTAAGATCTCCCTCCATTGTAATTGGTTTGAAATACCCAATGCTTAGGTTCCTTCTTTGATGTTTTGCCTTTATGACCTTGCATGCTGTAAACTTCCATTCTTGTTAAGGTCGATGGCGGTTATTTTGTTGCAACTTATGTGTGTTTAAAATGGCTCTAGTTCGTCCTCGACGTCCTCGAGCATCTATGAAACTTGACATCTTAGTGTTAACCATTATAATAAGGTCATTAGTTCTATCTAACTGGTTTTCGCGTGTTTTAATATAGATAGCGTCACATTAAATTGTCCATAATACTACATCATTAATTATTACATGTCATTACCTTAGCGGTTATTATATTGCGACACATGTTATTTCCTTAATTACTTTTATGAAGAAACACATATTATGGCATGGATTTTCATTTTGGCTTCTAACTTCTCTTCACTCGATTTCCCTTATGACTATATGAATGACCTTGCAATAAAAAATTAGTTATATTAAAAACCATTAACACAGTTCATTATGTTAAACTTTATATATATCTTAGTTGTTTTGAGTAAGATATTGGATAAAAGAAATATTTCCAAATGTGTTAAAATTGGGGTGGATCGGTTTTGTACCGTGGAGTTATGAGCATATGGTTTCGATCCTCGGATGCACATTCGGATCGCCCCCGAGTGTTATGGCTTCCTTAATTTTGCCAACTTACTACTTCTAACTCCAAGTTCGCATCATATACTCCACAAAAGCAGAGTGTACATAATGGTTTGCTAATAGGGTTAACACAAACTCCAGCAGTCCACCCAATTTATACTCCTCGTACGCGCCATATTGAAGTAACATAATAAGTGAGTTTTGTGCATCTGTTCAAACGTAGGGGTGTTTGCAGATCACATTTTACGAAATGAAAAGTAATCAATTTCTGATCCACGATATTGTAGATAATATTTAGACCCAATGTAATATAATGTACGGCTAGGTGAACTTGATTGCAAATCAATCCATTTGCCTGCAAATCTGATGTGGGTTAGTTGAGTCTATGTCTAGTCCATCATTTTGCTGATTAATATGCCGGTTGAAAGTATTTAATAATCTAACTATGTTCGAACTGCTCTAAGGTATATCACACCTTCATAACCACATAATCAAAGTTACAATGTGTGTTTTACTATTTAGGGAAGTTATCATTCGTATACCCTTAATTTACTTCGTTATTAAAAATACTATAACACTTTGAGGATGTATCAATCGTCCACCCTAAGTTGACAAAATGTATCTGCTGTCCACTAAACTGTTACTTGCCGTTTAAATAGGATGACATCAGAGGGGTAATTTAGTATTTTTATATGATACAAGTGATAATTTAAAGGTATACAAATGATAATAACACTTTGAGGGTGTATCAATCGTCCACCCTAAGTTGACAAAAATACTACTATTTTGAGGGTGTATCAATCGTCCACCTTAAGTTGACAAAAATACTACAACACTTTGAGGCTGTATCAATCGACCACCCTAAGTTGAAAAAATGTATATGCTGTCCATAAACCGTTACTTGCCGTTTAAATAGGATGACATCAGAGGGGTAATTTGGTATTTTCATATGATACAAGTGATCATTTTCATTTACTTTAATTTAAGTTTCAAGGGTAAAATCGTCAATTCGCTATAATTCCGTTAACTTTCAAACGGCAGCTAATGGTTTGGTGGTCGGCAGATAGCTTTTGTCAATATAGCCGACTTCATCAGTGTCCTAGTTCTACTGTCACACAACCAATATTAGTTCATTCGGCCATGTCCCATGCATTAAGATCGCATGCATTGGTTGTGATACATCATTTCATATGAATCGAACCTACTAATTTCAACAACTTCATAACCCAAACAAAAATTCCTTAAAGTCTGCAACACATTATTCTTTGTCATCTTCATCTCAGATTTAACGAGTTCTAGTGCCAACACTAATTTCATGATGTCAAGACAAATCATGTTATAAGTGTGTTACCATAACTTGACATTTACCATCACAACCAACATGATGGACAATTATAGTGCACAACCTTGTAATCAAAGTCCATATAAGTGTCTTGATTCTCTATATAGCGTATAATGTACAAACCACAGTCGTAAACTTTTAGGTTCCTTGGTAACTGTTGTCTAACGCTAACTACAAATTTCTCAAACTTATACTCTCCACCATAAACAATCCTTAATTCATCTTTCAGCAAAGCATCAAGTGCACGAAGCTGCACGTCCATGCAAACAACTCTATCAGATACTAACAGAAAATTGTCTATTCCTAAGTTACAAAAATTACGTTATGACGATATTTATTTCAATCTAATGTTGTTACAACTTCCGGACCACAATGAAATATTATGCATACATAGATAATGGCGATTGAACATACAATCGTTCCAAACTACAACTATCACACTGCATATTAATGACTATAACAGTAAGAAATTTCTTACAATACCGAACTAAGATATCATTATCCATATTTTCTAAATTAACCTTTTTATAAGTAAAAATAAAATTCCGCAACAACTTTATTGCCCACAAAACTGCCTGAGCAACACAACAAACGTAAATACCTTCACATGTCATACCTAGAATATGATTATATTCGATGAGCTATAAAGTAATAAGCACCTCAAATCACAATATGAATGACATGTCCAAAAAATGCATGTAATTGTTTATTAATAAGATGTATCAGTTACTTAACCTTTTAATACATGCACATTCCATATAACTATCACTCACCATGCAATTTGCATCCATATGTAAGTCATTTTCATTCAACATGCTGGCAAATGGATTCCAAATCTCAGTACAGCAACAACGAAGGTCAACAACAAGCACATACCAATAGGAATGCCCATGCTTTATGGGAATGAATATTTGAAAATTGAACAACCCCAATATTTAATCCAATATACCTAACTACACTTTCTACATAGTCTTCCAAACATTAATGCAATTACCTTAACATAGTGTCTTAAGTTGTCCATGTAATATTGTCGAAACTTAAAACCTCTGCCTACTTTACTCATGTCAGTGTTCTCTGATAACACCATCCACTGAGTTCACAATCAACCTAATATGTTAGCCCAATTTGTTTTATTAAATCATCACAAACATGCTTATTGCACTTAGCATAATAAAGACATCAATAACTCATATTGAAAAATACGTTGGAATAAACCAATTGCGATGCGTGTTCTCTTTTTTTTGCTAATCCTTCACAGAGAGTGTTTTCCCAGCAATCGAAATTATCTGAATTTCCAGAAATCACCTTTAGGGTATTAAATAATTTAACTTAATTTAAGTTTGACAATTCATACACATTATAAACTACTACCCCCCCCTCCGTGAATTAAGCATTTGGGACAAAGAGATAGCATTTCGTTTTGATAAACCATGTTTATCCTTGTCTGAACTATGGCCTCTCTACATATTGCAAGAACCAACGCAATCGATATCGCCGATGGTACCAATAAGAAAAACCAAAAAAAAAAAAATTGACATTACACAACTTGCAACATAAAACTATAGTCAATATTGAATTTTAATTCGCATTTATCTAGATCTTCACTCATTATATATGTAATCAACTTGAGGTCACCATCATATACAGGTCGTGGGACAACAAAAGGCCCTGGGCTAAAATGACCAATATGTGTGACATCCTCATGTTCTTTTTCACATGTCATCCGTTCACATGTACCATTATATAAGTGAACCACACTACACTACCTTGGACCACATATCATTCAAATGTAATGCCTCCCGCTCAGATCCCATTCGGAATAATTAATGGCATTCATTTTACATAAAATATCATCTAATTTCAATTCACCGTTTATAATATCCGGATCGTTGCCAATTGAAGCAACTCAAACTATTGTTCTATCTAAGTATCCCAATTCATATCTTTATTTTCTATGTAGATGCTTACCACACGAACCATCATTCTATTGTTTCAGACTGCCCAATATCTCATATGTCATCCGAGATAGACATTTAAGTCGATATGAATTACTATCAACTCGAGATGCAAAACTATCAACTCTAAATACTATACGATCAACCCAAGCTGAAATGCTACTAACTTTCTCATATATTAGAGGAACTTGTGACCGCATATCTTCTACACCCTCCTGTGAATAATCCACGGGCCCATCCTCTACACTATCCACAGGCCATTCATCTGAACAATACAGTGGATTATCCAAGGAACAATAACCAAAACCATCCCATGAGCCATCGCCTGAACATTCGTCTGTTACTTCGTTCATCACTTCCTCTATACCTTCAAGTATTGATACGTACACAAACATGGATAAATGTAATTCATACTATTGAAGTTAAAACTTATACCAATAACATAATATATAGTCAACATTTGACCAGTGTTGCATTAAATGATTTTAGATGGGTTAACCAACAAATTTATAACCAACTATGTTCGTCACAGTAACCTAGTGCCAGAAGGCCCAGAATAAGAAATCATTAACAACACTACAAATATTATATAAATATGGTCGCATACAACAAGACACAAACCAAGTGTGGTACCTTAGAGGTTGTCGCTCGATGGTAAAAATTCATGTTCGATTCACTTTTCAATTTAATCATGTAGTCTTGTCGCCAAAATAACGAAATACCTGACACGACCCACTTAATAATCATGTAATCATGTCACCTTAAACCAAACACCTAACTACCTTGCTTAATACCTACTACCACGACTTATATAAAACATCTGCACACCCATTTCCCACAAATTAAATAATGTTAATACGTAAATGATATCATCGATACATTTTTACCAAATTATTGAACATAAAAACCATTAAAGTTTTATGTCTAACTGCAAATTAACAAATATTCAACTTATTGTCAATGTTAATCCTCCCAAATCAAATGAAAAAAATCTTTAACACATCCACGGTTTTGGACTTGATGATAGGAACTTTAAAATAAATTTGTATTAAATTATGCATGCATTTAACCAATACAACTATGAATTTGTTTTGGTTACAATTTAATACTCGTGTCACTCTCAGTCACCAATGAATTAGTGAACACATTCAATCCGAAGAGGAGGCAAAAAATAAATTGTCTCAAGCCAAATCCAACCCAATCATTAATCCTCTTAATTCTCACATCCCAACACCTTTATTCATTATTCTTGTCCTGTTTAGGTAGTGGGAAATTTTCCAATCTGCACCAACAACAACATAATATCCACGATATTACATGCATTAATACTCTTTAATTGATGCCAGTGAATAAAATATCTTAATACCTTCTCTTTCGGGTTGCCGCTATTCTTCTCGAACCACTTCATAAACTTTTTTATTTCAATTGAATTCCACAATGCAATCGAACAATTCTTTAGGTCTCTTAGTATCTTTGAGTAGGCAACTACGTTGATATATAGTATCTAAAATTAAAAAAATAAAATTTTCATATGCCTAACTATAAATATTTGCATTGTACTATAGCTATTTATTTTCAATCAACCAATTATTTGTTCCCAAATAGTTAAAGCATCATTTGCCAGAAAGGAAAAACAAAACTTTTTACGTCTCAATCATTAATAGCTCATTCACAGTATATGACATCAACCCGCCACTTTGACCATTGAATCATACCTCAAGAAAAACAAACATCCACCAATATATGCAACTTTTTCTTCTTTATACCTCGTTATCTTTCCATCAATCAGCCAACACAAAAAAGTTGCCCAATTCCTTGACCTAATTGACTTAACATATATAACAGAAAACAAAATCTGGGAACTTATATGAACACCACCCACCGGACAAAGTAGTGATTAAAGTGCAAACAATGTAAATGTCACATTGAATTCGTCATCTTCATTCTTCGACTTTCTCAGCATATGAGATAATGTCTTGATATTTATACCTCGCGATATTGCATCATACTTATCTATATACCCGGTCAAATCCGCCATATCATTAGCACTACAAGAAAACTGGCAATAGATGACAGACAATTTATGAAGGATTTGACTTCTATCATTATAGTATGACCAAATCATGATAGAATTTTGGTTTGTCATGAATTGATGATGGTTTTATGATAGAATTATTATCTATCAAGAATTTATGATAGAATTATTATCTATCAAGAATTTATGATAGAATTGTGAATGAAATTTTTTCTATTAGGAAATTATGATAGAAATATTAATTTGACCGTATTTGACCAAAATTTTGGTGTGATATTTTATTAAAAGAAAAAGAAAACAGTGTGTTATAATTTTATTAATAATTTAAATGATGTAAAAAAGTAAATGAAGGAATTCAAACGGTGAGTTTTAGAAAAATACTACAAAATATTCTAAGTTAAAAATCCTCTCTCAACCTAAGAAATTGAAACCCTAGAAGCTCAAACCCTCCTCACTCACGATCAAACAAAATTCCTACATTCACAACCAATTAACCCAAGTAAAAAAGTCGACCTTTGAATCCCACCCATAGGCCACAATTCGACATCCTGCTAGAGGTTCTCTTCAATTCGCGAGCATTTGATCGAAAATTACGAAAGCGCCGGTGTTGATTTTTTGCTTCAATTCCAGCAAAAAGGGAAGGGCTGGAAGAGGGAGGTAACCAGATAGATACAACTAATGATGAGTAATGTGTTGTTGGTGGTGGTTGGTAAATCGCGCTGGAAGATAGTGAACGATGGTGCAGGTTTCGCTGATATTTGGTAGTCGTGTTTTGTGATTCTTGCAGTAAATCGGTGGTATTTACGGCTGGGATTTGATGGGTGGGTCTTTATGGTTCTAATGGTGGTGGAGATCGACATAAAAGATTAAAAGCAGTGGCGGCAGTGGCTATTGTGTGGTGGCTGGAACAGGAGCTAGAGTTTTGAGCCTAGGTAACATTTCTTCACTTTTTTATTTCCTTTTTATTATGTTTTAGTTTGAATCAATAATTTTGATTTCATTAGTGTAGCTATATATTCATCTCTATTTTTTGAATTTTGTGTTTCATTCTAAAATAGAAAAAAAGGATAAAAAATTAATGGAAATATGAGGTTGAAATTAAAGAAAACTATTGAAATTTGAGTTTTCACTGGATATTCCCTTCTTCTCACTGCACTCACAATTCCAGAGGATGGTCAGGTAAATAGTCCATAGTCATATGTGATGCTGTAGAATTGAATTTATTAATGCAGTGTTCCAGCAATATGTTATGGCTTTGGTTAAATTTTGTTAACATCTTATTATCATATCATGCACTTAACTACTAAGCTATTTATGACTGGAAACAAAATATTGCAGATTACAACAATTGATGTGAATCGTGAGACATATGAAATATGATTACCTATCATTAAAAAGGCTGGAGTTGATCACAAGATAAACTTCATTGAGTCCGAGGCACTATCAGTTCTTGATCAGCTACTAAAAGATGTAAAGATGTAATACTATGAAATATGTACCTTTGTTCCTTCCATTACTCTTCCATTCAATTGACTTTTGTTTTTGAACAAATATCCTTTTTGGAATCTGCTGCAGAGTGAAAATGAAGTCAGTTTTGACTATGCTTTTGTGGATGCCGACAAGGACAACTATTGTAACTACATGAGAGGTTGATGAAGTTGTTCAAAGTGGGCGGTATAGCTGTCTATGACAACACACTTTGGGAGGGGAACAGTTGCAATGCCTGAAGAGTAGGTTCCAGACCATTTTAGAGGCAGCAGCAGGCAAGCAATATTGGACCTTAACAGATTACTTGCGGATGATCCTCGTGTCCAACTTTCTCATGTTGCTTTAGGTGAGTCAGTGAATATCCAGTATGTATACATATTGTATTGTGCTAGCTAAAGTTAATGGAAATATGAGGTTGCTGCTAAATAATTTGATTTTATAGATAATTAGTTTATAGGCTTGCCGTTATCTCTATAAAATGTATTTATCCATAAAATACGCATTGAGCCTTAGCAAATTTCATTTTTTTCTTCCTCTAAAAAAATACACATTTACATTTTATGTCTTCTTCTCTTTGACCATAGTACAAATTGTAATTAAATCATTACTTGAGCAGCTCACTGACCTTAGCATATTGATTTGTCCTCAACATGATGTTGCTTGTTGTGTAATTACTAGACTAAAAAGGAAAGGGATGAAGCATGATCATCACATGTGCAATCTAAAAGACAAATAATGCCTGCAGCATCAATTGCAGTTATATCTTATATTACTCTTAGTAGTGGGAAAAGAGGTTCTTTTTCCCTGCAGTTTTAGGTTTTCTTTTGTTTTAGCATCCCTCGTATTTACCTTTTACTTATTTATTATCTCATTCGATATCTTAGCCCTTAAGGATGAGGATTTGGCCCTGCTGGATAGAAAATACATGCTGGAATTACTTCTGCCATTATTGCTAAGCTGACAGACCGTAATGCGGCTCTTTTACAGTAGGAGAAAGAGCAGCAGCTACTCTTTATTAATGTGGATGATTTTGCTCATACAAGTTTCATCTATGACTTTTACCTTGTTTGATGCTGGAATTAGAGTGCTATTGGAAGATGGTATTGGTGCTGGAAGTTTTGCTGGAGTCTTGCTAGAAGTCTTGTTGTTTGAATATTTTATTAATTTTTGGAAGTTTTGTTGGGTAACTTGGCTCGGTGGCTGGTGTTGCGTGTTAGAAAATCTATATTTATAAAGAAGAAAATCGTTATTTTATACTTCAAGTTTTACTAACATTTCTACTTTTATGTATTTAAGCTTCTTATGATTTAATTATGCGTGTTTTATTTTAATTAAGTATTTTATGCATTTTAGGGGCATCATGATCATTTCACAATGAACAAGAGCTCAAACGGTAAAACAGACATCACTTTTGAACTCAGGACAGTTGAAAACCTAAAGAGGAGCATAAAAGGAAAAATGACATTGTTCACATGTACGGTACTATCCATGTTACTGTTCACGACACTGTTCACACATACGAAACGATGACGTGGCATTGACTGATGAGGTGTCACGATTCTATTGGACAAAATTCTTATACACTGTTGATCGGTGACGTGGCAGCATGTTAGTGGACCAAAAATGGCGCGTACGGTACATGCATATACACAGGATTATTTTCAACCAAACCACGTCACTGTTCAAGCCGGTTGACTGTTCAAATTGCGTGGTCAAACTGTGTCACTGTTCAAATAGCGTGGTCAAACCGCGTACTGTTGACTGATGATGTGGCGCAATCCTAAGCGTCCAAACTATTTTTAATCTGATGGCCATGATTTACTTAATGTATTTATAAAAAATGGGTCTCCCCCCCTAATTTGGCATCCCTGAATTCATTTTTGAGCTTCATTTTCTGTAATTCCTTCTCCATCTTGTATTTTCTATATATTTTAATAAATTCATATTTTACCCCTAGTTCAATTATAAGTAGCTAATTTTCTTTCAAGCTTGGGTTGAAGGTAAAGTCTCAACATGTGCCATGAGCTTTATTTGATAAATTTATTTTTTCTTCCCCACTAATTTTTGTGGATGTTTTGACTTTTCATCGATAAATAATAATAAGGGAAATTATCCACCGTCCACTCGTTTTTTCACCGTTTTTCAAAAATACGCAATTCTTTTTTTTTTTTTGCTCGAATCCACCTGAAATTACATTTCTTTTCACTTTTCCACTTCCGTTTGGAGACTATTTTAACTTTGCTAACATCATAAGGGTAAAATCATCATTTTACAACGACACAGTGGTGGATAGGTGTAAATAATACAACTTCGAGTGGAGGTCAGCAAAAAAAAATTAAGAATTGTGTATTTCTGAAAAAGTATGAAAAAAACAAGTGGTCGATCGATAAATTATCTTTTACATTTGAGGATAAAAAAGTCATTTAAGCAATATTCCGTTAATTTCCTTAACAGATTCCAAACGGAAGTGGAAAAGTGAAAAGAAATGTAACTTCAGGTGGATTCCAGTAAAAAAAAAAAAAAGAATTGTGTATTTTTGAAAAAGTTGGAAAAAACGGGTGGACAGTGGATAATTTCCCTAATAATAATCTTGTCTAAATACCGCCCTGGTTTCACCGACTCCCTAGTACAATGTTATTATTATTTGGCACGATAAGCTCTTAGCATCATATTGATTAGAGCGTGGTTCATGAGGTGTGGAAACCCCACTCATGATTTAATTGGCATTAATAAGGAATATTTATCCCATGGTGCATGTTGATACGGATCCAGATATTCAAGTACGTCATTTCAATAGATTTCTCTTCAATTTATTCTCGCCATTTCAATTCCAATTTTAGGATAATCTAAGTCACTTTCACCACAAATCCAACCACTCTGATGAGCATAATTTATTTACATATTTTACCCTTAATTAAATAATTACTAGTTATATTTATTTGTTATTTTTAATTAATTAAATTATTTTATTGAATAGAAAATTAATTAGAGATTATGGATAAAAGGAGCATAAAGGAGTTCAATTTGTAAGCATTAAAGATTAATTGATTTTTGGAAGCAATTAGACATACATGCATGCGGAAATCAAGCCACGGAATTGAATTCAACAAGTTAATTCATCATGTACTTGCGGACAAAGGAGAGAAATTGATTTAGCTTTAAGAAAGGACCCACACTTGGCTTTTATAAATGGAAAAAAGAGTCCTTTAGCAATTTTAAGTGCCCAGGACGTGTGTGAGAGCAAATCAAGTAAAACGCCAAGCCTTTTTGGCTTTAGGATTTAAGAGGTGGGGCCCATTTTAAAGATTATAAAAAGGGGTTTTGGCTTTTGGAGAAAAGGGAGCCGCGAGAGGAAGAAGAGAGCTGCAAACGCAAGACGCAAGGCTGGACAGCAGCAGCAGTTCAACTTCCATGAGTGATTTTATTTATTTTGTTGCTCCCAATTCAAGTATGTCTAGCTAATTTTCTTATACTGAGGTTAAGGATGAAACCTTATTTAATGAAATAATTATCTTTTTATTTATTTAATTCCCTATATATGTGCTTTAATGTTTATGGTTTTTTATTTTTACATAATTAATTAGATGTTATTAAAAAATTTTCATCAATTCTGTCATGCATTATTGATTGTCAGGATTAATATTCGATTAATTCTATGCTTGGATCTATAAAGTTTATACATGATTATCTTTGATTTTATGTCTTTCATTAAATTGTTTACATAAAGTGCTTAGGAAAACTTTGACTCTTTGTTATTCAATATGTTCACATGGGATACTTAGATGTCATATTATGAAGCGGAAAAAGAACCTATATTAGATTTAATTAATTGGGCTTAATTGTTATATCCATGAGATGACATAGATTGATTTCAAGTTGTCACTCTAAAATTGGGGATTAATTAATAATTAGATGATTACTAGTTGAATAGTGGTGGATTCTGAAACCTTGATAATTTTTGTCTTATTGAATTCTCCTTTATTTTAATTGCGTCCTTAGTTTAATTGGTTTAATTTTCTTAGAAACTCAATTTGGTCAACTAGGTTAGAATTAATATTAATTTTAGATTTAAATTAGACTTTTCAATTTATAACAATCCATGTGGGATCGACCTCGTTACCACTATTCTATCTCTAGATTTGTGCGTTTGCGAGTATATTAAAATTTTCACAACACACCCTCATACAAAATTAATTCTACATATAATTAAAATCCACCTCCTCGTGGGATCGACACTCGTCACCATTAATCTATTCTACAATATATTTGTGCACTTGCGAGTTTCATAAATTTTGCACAATAACATTTTGGCGCTGTTGCTAGGGAGGTAAGTTATTTTAATTTGTAGAATTAATTTTTGTAAAAAAAATTCTTTTAGTTATTTTTCTTGTAATTGTTTTAATTTAAAAAAAAGAAAGAAAAAAAAGAGTGAATTTACATTTTGAGCTAAGAATTTTTTTTTCTCTCTTCTTTAAAATTCTATAATTTAATTTTCAAGTTATTTTTCTTTGTAATTTTTTTGTTGATCTTATTAATTTATTTTTAGTTAATTTATTTCACGTATTTGTTTTAGTGTGCTTTTATAGAAAGGTTGTAACAGTGTGATAAGGTTAGTACCGTAATTTCTCTTTCTTCGTTATTTTTATTTGTTTTGTTCCCATTTTTTATATTCTTTCCATGCATGGTCAAAGGTCATTATTACCTAATCTTGAACCTATAGACCTTGAACTTGAAAAAATACTTCGCACACACAAACACGTTGTAATTAAAGACGAAAGTGAAATGGATTTGCAACAACAACAACCACCACAGGAGAGGCCATTTAAGGACTATTTCAGTCCTTTAGCTAATTTGAGCACATCATGCATAAGATACCCAAATGTAGCTGATAGGAGTTTTGAACTAAACGTAGTGTGCTAAATTGTCTCCCAACATTCTATGGCCTAAAAAATGAGGACACATATAATCATTTAAATGCTTTTCATGCTATTTGTCAAACATTTAAATATGAGATTTTTTCAGACGATGATGTTAAACTTAGACTATTCCCATTTTCTTTAAAGAATAGAGCTCGTTCATGGCTCAATACATTGCCTGCTAATAACATTACATCATGGGAACAAATGGTAACAAAATTTTTAAATAAATATTTCCCAATGCATAAAACCAATGCTATTCGCAGGGAAATCTTAGAGTTTACCCAAAGAGAAGACGAGCAATTTTTCGAAACATAGGAGCGATTCAATGGGCTACTCTTGAAGTGGCTACATCATGGGTACGAGAAATGGCACCAATGTCAGTACTTTTTGGAGGAATTATTGCCACATGTGCAAGAATGGCTAATGGCAACAAGTGGAGGAGAGCTAATGTCAAAAAGTGCATATGAGATTTGAGAATTCTTCCAGCGACAAGTAGATATTTCCAACAACAGAGTCAATCACTCAGGAATACTAAAAGAATTAAGGGAGTAAATGAAGTTCACATTGGCGAGTCAAGTTCAGAAATTAAAGAAGTCAAAGCGATAATTGAAGATCTTTCTCGACAAATAGCATTGTTAACGACTGCTAAATCAACAGAACCACATGACCATGACTCATACTCAGATCAAGTCAATGTCATAGGTGTAATGAGAAAACCATCAAATTACAACCCATACTCCAACACATATAACCCTGGATTGAGAGACCACCCCAATTTTTCATGGTCTCAAGGATTCCAACAGAATGGACCAACAGCTCCAGCTCCACCAATGTAACCAATTCCTCAAATTCCTTAAGCCTCTCAGCCTTCATTTAGACCATATAATCAGAACAAGAACTACTCTCAACCCAGACCATGGGAAGATTCATTCCAGAATCTCAAGAATCTTATTCACTCCACGATTGAGCAACAGAACCGCACCATCGATGAACTATGAAATGAGATGAGAGCAGGCTTCAACTCACAAGCCAAATCAGTTTCAAGTCTCAAGAAGATGGTGGGACAGCTTGCTTCTTCAGTTCAGACCTTAGCAATGACTGTTGAAAAAGGCAAGTTTCCAAGTCAACCAGTGCCTAATCCTAAAGGAGGGCATGAAGTAAGTACTAGTTCACCACAGCAGCATGGAGAGGTCAAAGTAGTCATGACCTTGCGAAAAGGAAAAGAAGTCGACAACAAAGTGGAGATGCCGGTAACAAAAGAAAATCAAATTATACATGTAAATGTTGAGGACTCACCATTAAAAGAGAAAGAAGAAACCAACCCACGAGAATATATTCTCAAAGCTCCATTTCCTCAGAGGTTAGTTAAAGGAAATAAGGGAAAATTCACAGATGAGATCTTTGAGATCTTCAAACAAGTAAGTGTTAACATCCCTTTACTTGATGCTATAAAACAAGTTCCATCTTATGTCAAGTTTCTTAAAGACATTTGCACTAAAAAGAGAAACATTCACGTTCAAAATAAGGTCTTTTTAACAGAAAACGTTAGTTCTATACTCCAACACAAAATTTCTCTAAAATACAAAGACTCAGGCTCCCTCACTATCTCATGTAGTATAGGGAACCACACAATTGAGAATGCTTTATTGGATCTAGGAGCTAGTGTAAATATGTTACCTTATTCAGTATTTATGAAACTTGGACTTGGAGAATTACACCCAACTCCAGTGGTGTTACAACTTGCAGATCGGTCCACGAAAATACCTCGTGGTATTGTGGAGGACGTGCTTATCCATGTAGACAAGTTTTATTTTCACATTGATTTCATTGTAATTGATACTCAACCAATCCAGGATTCAAGGAAGCACATCCCCATTATCATCGACCGACCTTTCTTGGCAATTGTCGTTGCTCACATTCAATGCAGAACTAGAAATATGCAGTTGTCCTTTAGCAACATAACTATAGAGCTAAACATTTTCAACATTGCCAAACAACCTCACAATGCAGATGATGAAATTATTGACATGAATTTAATAGAAGAAATAATTGATAATATTTTTCTTTCAAACCTTAGTGATGACTGATAACTCTATGAAATGAGAGTTATCATGACACTTTGATACTTAAATCAATATTACTTAGAGAGTAAATGATGTGTTTCTATTGCATTTTTGTTACATTTTACATAAATATTCATTTTAGTTTAGTCTTAATGAGTTTTGCTTAATTTAAAGTAATTCGTGCTTAAATTGTATGCATAATTGTAGGTCTCTGGAAGCTTATAATTCATGGAAGGAATGTTGATGCAATAGGCTTGCAAAAATGAGGAAGAACTTAGCTACAAAAAAATTGAAATAAATCTAGAATAGTGCAGTTGTTGTAGCCGTTGCTGTAGCAACCATTACTGTAGCCGTTGCTGTAGCAATCCTGGAACAACGACAGAGAAAATTCCGTGCGGGATACTTGCAAAATTGCGATCTGCAGTTTCCTAATCTGACTTATGCGCGCCCTAGGCTTCCGTTTACCCTAATTTTCAACTACAAAATAAGCACACATCATAAGGATTAAGGAGAGCTGTCACCCAAGGAGAAAAACACAAAGAAACAAAAGAAAAACAAGATTCAAAAGAGAGATTAAGGGCTGCACAAGAGGAGAATTTGTAGAAATCAATTGGGAGCTCAATCATTCTTATTCTTCTCATGCTTTCTCGTTTTCTATTTATTTATGGGGATGTGTTTCATGGCTGATACTTTGTTCTTTATTTTTCTTTTACAAACCATGAACTAAATTTATTTGTAGTTGAGTGATAAATAATCTTGATGGTTTAATTGACTAGAAATATGTGTTGCTGCATGTTTGCTGTAGCAATTTGTTTTGATAGTATTTATTTTATTTGTTATTTCGGTTGATCACCCATTTAATGATACTAGCTAATGAAGAGCCGCAAAAGGGCCTATCTTAGTGGAACATATCAAAACAATACTTGATCTTAAATTGAGTTTCCCAAAATAGTAGAAAATATCCCAAGTTTAGAGGAAAATTTTTGTTAGACTGTCCCTGTTACGAAATAAATTCTGCTCCAATGGTTCAAGTTGTTGAGTAACCAGGATTGAGTATGCACCCCATATGCAAACTTTAGTCCAAAGGCAACACGAGCTACGAGCAGTGTTGCAGTAATTAAAAAAAAAGAAGAAGAAAAGCAAAAAAAATGATGATAAAGAGGTCTACTACCTAGGATACTGAGTAACCTGGTCTGTTCATGAGCCCCGTGTTCAGTCTTGAGTCAAAGGCGTCCAAAGGTATGACCTAGATATAACATCTTGAATACGTTGCTGTAGCAACTCTGACATGTACTTTGAATGAGTAATTAGGTGTCGTCATTACAAGTGATGGGCACTCATATGAAAGCTCAATGTTGCATTGAAGAGTTTAACTGAAAAAAAAAAATATTATTATTGTAGCACAGTTTGAGTTTATTTGTGAACTCTATTCCTCCATATGTGAATATATTTGTGTTCTATCTCTGAATTATATGTCTGTGTAACGTTGTAGCACCTCTGGAATTTGATCAAAGTGGCACACACACACTCTGGACAGAATGAAGCCTAAGTCTAGAACTAAATTTCTATGGCTATTTTGCTTGATTAAGAGTGTGATCTGAGGGTTGAAGAATCCTTACAAATTTGATGACAGAGCTAAGTTATTTGTTGCATGATTGTGTGATTGAAGTGTTAGTGTTATTGTCATTACTTGAGGACAAGTAATGGCTTAAGTTTGGGGGTGTGATAACTCTATGAAATGAGAGTTATCATGGCACTTTTAGACTTAAATCAATATTACTTAGAGAGTAAATAATGTGTTTCTATTGCATTTTTGTTACATTTTACATAAATATTTATTTTAGTTTAGTCTTAATGAGTTTTGCTTAATTTAAAGTAATGCGTGCTTAAATTGTGTGCATAATTGTAGGTTTCCGGAAGCTTATAATTCATGGAAGGAATGTTGATGCAATACGCTTGCAAAAATGAGGAAGAATTTAGCTACAAAAAAATTGAAACAAATTTGGAACAGTGCAGTTGATGTAGTCGTTAATGTAGCAACCATTGCTATAGCAATCCTGGAACAATGACAGAGAAAATTCCATGCGGGATACTTGCAGAATTGCAATCTGCAGTTTCCTAATTTGACTTATGCGCGCCCTAGGCTTCCGTTTACCCTAATTTTCAACTATAAAAGAAGCACACATCATAAGGATTAAGGAGAGCCGTCACCCAAGGAGAAAAACACAAAGAAACAAAAGAAAAACAAGATTCAAGAGAGAGATTAAGGGCTGCACAAGAGGAGAATTTATAGAAATCAATTGGGAGCTCAATCATTCTTATTCTTCTCTTGTTTTCTCGTTTTCTATTTATTTATGGAGGTGTGTTTCATAGCTGAAACTTTGTTCTTTATTTTTCTTTTACAAACCATGAACTAAATTTATTTGTAGTTAAGTGATAAACAATCTTGATGGTTTATTGACTAGAAATATGTGTTGCTGCATGTTTGCTGTAGCAGTTTGTTTTGATAGTATTTATTTTATTCGTTATTTCGGTTGATCACTTATTTAATGATACTAGCTAATGAAGAGCCGCAAAAGGGCTTATCTTAGCGGAACATATCAGAACAATATTTGATCTTAAATTAAGTTTCCCGAATTGAGTTTTACTTGAGTCCCAAAAGGGTCATGCTTGTAGGGTAAATAAAACCTAAGCGTGTAATGTTATATCTTATGTTGGCATAACAACTGATCACTGTTAGGTTGCATATAGATATAAAATATCCAACATGCGACGGCTGAGGATACATAAGGATTCTGCCCAGTGCTGTAGCAAATACTGCAGCAACCGAGCCAACCATTAGAAAATAGTCAAGACCATTAAGAGAGTTTATTCACTCAACTACTCTATATTTTCATTGTTTTTATCCTTGAGTTTGACGTGATAATCTACTTTGTTGCATTTTATTTATTGTGTTTTTATTTTAATTAGTAAATTAGTTTCATCAATTGTTTATCTTAATTTAGACATAAAATCTGCACTGTTAAGATTGTTGTAGCAAGTCTAATAACATCAACCCTTGTGGAGACGATCTTGAATACTCATCACTTTATTACTTATTGTGTACACTTGCACATTGACACCAATAACATTAGTATTACAACTGGCAGAACTTGAAGAAATTTGCAATGATGCATACGAAAATGCCAAAATTTACAAGCAGCGAATGAAAGTCTTTCATGACAAGCAAATTATGAGAAAATCTTTCACTCCAGGCCAGAAAGCGCTTTTATTCAATTCTCGCTTGCACCTATTCCTAGGTAAGTTACGCTCTCGATGGTTTGGCCCCTTTATTGTCCACACTGTTTTTTCACGTGGGGTAATTGAAATTAAGGACCCAAAGAATGGTGTCACGTTTAAAGTTAATGGTCAAAGATTAAAGTCATATCTAGAGTACCAACCACATGGAGAGGACATCGAAATAAATTTAAGTGACCCACCAGATTTGAATTAAGATTTTTTTTCTTTTCGGTGATTTGATTTTTTGTTATTTCTTTTTACTATTTTTTACTAATTGAAATTATTTTTGCATAAGTGTGTTTGTTTAACCATTACGTTTTCTCTTATCATTGTTAATCATGAGTGCCATAGCTAAACAATTCCTCCTGGACATTCTTAGACCACTTCAACATGTAAAATCTCATTTCAAAAGGCAGATTCAATTTTGTAAAACACATCATATTTGGGCTCTACAACCACCAGAGTTAGTATCCCATGTTGAGGATTTAGAAAGCCAACTCAAAGACATTGAGAGATGTGTCTACAACATCCAGTTGGAGCTTGAGGCCAATTCAATAAGAGGATGATTGTAATTTTCTTTATATGTTTTAGTTTGTTTTTCTTTGTTTGTGTGTTTTAGTTTGTTACCCCGGCAAAGTGGCGGATAACGGTACTCCGTGACAATCAAGTCGGTTACTTCAGTTTCCCATAAAAACTAATCTTCTGAGGCGAAGGTATGGACATAAATGAGATTCTAGCAAAGCTTCATTATCAATTCCCTTCACTTCCTCAGAATGCCCTCCTTACAATTTATAAAGTTTGGTCCGAAAGCATGCAATTGCTCATAAGGAATAACATACCTGCTGACATCCGCTGGTTAATTGAGGCCAAAGTGCAATTGGCAGGTGAGTTACCTCCAAAATTTATTGCATGCATGCCTGGTTGTGGTAAAGGAAATTATGCAAGAAAACGAAGAGCTCAAAGAATTTCTGTTGCTTGTCATAAGTGTGTCAGAATGAGTTGCGATAAAAAATCATATTCTTTAAGAATGGTGTCTGATAACAGGGAAGATAAGATTCAATTCATTAAGGATGGCTTGATTAAGGAGTCATTGGATGATATCCTTTTGTCTCTTGAAACGCATCCCAATGGATATGTACAAGGAGCGATTCTCCAATTATGGCCATTATTCAAGAAAGAGCATGCACGATAGTCTCGGGAATCTGACTATAAACGACCATGTTTGCCAGTTTATAAGAAAACTAGATGGGAAGCCTATCATCGACCCATAGAGGGCGTTCAAGCCGTTTCTGGACGCAAAACTAGAGGAAGATGTGAGCCACAGTCGCAACTACCTGTAAATATCATTTTACTTCACTGTTATTTTATTTCACTGTTGTTTTATCATTTGCGTTATTGTCTTTAATAATTTTTTTCCTCATTTTTTTCCTTTTTACTGTTTGCTTTTTGACTTTTGAGTCATGTGCTTTACGCGTTAATTGACATTGACATGCTACCTCATACACAGCTGTGACCCACTGTCACCAAGATTCTTAAATATGACTTTTTGTTAAGCACTCACAAATTATTTTTGAGAAGTATCCCAATGGCAGCTACTCCCAACAAACAATTCAAGAACATTTGTGTGCTTTCTAGATTTAACTATGGCAAACATAAAGAGTTCATTGATGCAGCCATAGATCTTGGTCGAAGTATAGCAGAGAGAAAATTACACTTGGTGTATGGAGGAGGTAACCAAGGGTTATCAAAATTGGTCTCAGAAGCTGTTTTTGTCAGAGGAAGCCAAGTGTTAGGCATCATTCCAAGGGCCCTAAAAACTTTGGGCAGTTTGTCTGACTCACCGACTGGAGAAGAGTTAGTCGTCTCAGGTATGCAAGAAAGAATAACTGAAATGCTTAATCATGTTGATGCTAGGAGATCTTTCAATTCTAGAGGCGCTTATCACATTAACATCTTGGGCCCATCTGCACATTCACCAGAAACCCATCGGTTTGTTAAATGTCAATAACTTTTATGATGGCTTCATCGCATTTCTTAACCATGTAATAAAAAAATTATTTCATTCATTTCACAGCGAAAAAACTTTTTATTTGTGCTCACACTGCTAATGAACTACTTGATCTGTTACAAACTTATAAATTGGAACCAGACCCATGGACCTTTGTGTTGGAGCGTCCAAATAATAATGGTAACAGTAGCCACAGTAAGAAGCAAAAATTAGATTTAACTCTCCACTTGTAAATATTTTCTTCTGTGTTGCACCACTCAGGTGATGTCTTCTAAACTCTACTTTTTTCCTTTAAAAAATTGAGAGCAATGTTTCGTTCTGGTTGAGGGGAGGGAATAGTTGATAATTGTGAAATCTTGGTTACGTTTTTACTAATTTTTTGTTGTGGAAACTAACCGTGGCTAACTTTTTGTGTTGAAGATTGCTGAATATGGAGTGTAGTGACTCTAGAAACGCATCTTCTTGGTTTGAAAAAAAAACTTTTCTTTTTAATTTCTCCTTTATAAATATGCATTTTAAAATTTTTGAGTCGAAGATGGCTGAATATAGAGTGTGGTGCCTCTAGAAACGCATCTTCTTAGTTTAAAAAAAATATTTTCTTTTTCTATCATTTTAAGTGTAACTTTACTAATTAGTTTTTCTACATCATTTTCACCTTTCTGCATGCATATTTTCTTTTCATGTTTAGAATATGTTGGGGGTTAGACTGTCGTTAAAAAAAACATTGTGTATTTTTTTTTATATTGGATGACAGGATGACAGGATGACTTTCAAATTTTAGTATGTATATTATCTTTGGTCTTAAGTGATGTTACACTATATTTGTTATTCTACATGTTGATGTCGGAGACAAATATGAGTTGATTAAAAGAATGCACATGTCATAATAAGCACCAAGTGAGTTTTTTTTTTTTTAGCCTATCATTTTTCTTGGAGAGTATCCTATTTTGCCCATTCTTCATACAGCTTAGCAGTTTATTATTTTATATACGATCTCTAGATTTCTTTTAAGTCAACCCTCTAAAAAGAAAAAAAAATTAAGATAAAAAAAGAAAAAAAATGTTTGTTGCTACATCTTGAGGTCCATCTAACTAGTAGAAATGTAAAATTATTTAGAGCCCTAAAAGATGATGGAAATACCATCTTTGACTCGTTTGAGCCTTTCAAGCTATCCTTTTGTGAAAAATCCATAGTTAACCCTTTTGAGCCTTTTTTTAAAAAAATTTCTTTGTCAAACTTATCATCTTAACCCACTCCAATTTGGAGTATTACCCGATATCTTACAAGTTTCATCACCTATTTATGTTTGAGAAAAATATAAATAATTATTTTGTTCAGTGAAGTTGTGCCAAACAAAAAAAACAAAAAAAATTGTTGTTTAAAAAAAATAATAATAGGTGAAATCCACCTTGTAATTTTCAAAAGATTTCTACTTTTTCTCAAATATATATATTTTTTCCTATTTTCCTTCATTTGTTAGCTATGTTCTTAGCCTACGTTACATCCTAATAAAAGTTCTTCCTGATTTTAGGGAGCTATAGTCTGAAGTAGAAGCTAGATATATGGGCTAAAAAGATATAGTGATGCATAAAAATTAATAATAAAAATAAAAAGTAAAAAAATGAATACATTGGGTTGACTAGCATTTTGACTTTAGATCGTGTTATTTTTAAGCTATGGGCAAATTTCTTTCATCTTGGTGAAAGCGTGTGATATTACTTCTGTATTATTTTCTCTCAAATTTAGCATACATTGGAGTGACTATTTTTATTGGGTTTAATTTTCTTGTGAGAGTGTCACTACTTCCAGTGAGATTTTGGGGTTTGACATGTCATTCTTGAAAGTAACTGTGACAAAGTCTACTAGGCTGATTCATGTGGATGGTTGATGTGGGTATGATGTTTCTTTAGACTGGAGATAATGCTTATACTTTTATTTGTTTGTTATCATTAATCAGATTGAATAAACAAGAGTGTTAAAAAAAAATTTGGGTTTGAATTTTTTTTTCACTTTATTTACTAGGGACTAGCAATAAGCTGGTTGGGGGGGTGTTGAGTGTTAGAAAATGTATATTTATAAAGGAGAAAATCATTATTTTATACTTCAAGTTTTACTAACATTCCTACTTTTATGTATTTAAGTTTCTTGTGATTTAATTATGCGTATTTTATTTTAATTAAGTATTTTATGCATTTTAGGGGCATCATGGTCATTTCACAATGAACGAGAGCTCAGATGGCAAAACGGACATCACTTTTGAACTCAGGACAATCGAAAACCTTCGGAGGAGCATAAAAGAAAAAATGGCGTTGTTCATATGTACGGTACCATCCATGTTACTATTCGCGACACTGTTCACACATACGGAATGATGACGTGGCATTGGCCGATGATGTGCCATTGACTGATGAGGTGTCATGATTCTATTGGACAAAATTCTTATACATTGTTGATCGGTGACGTGGCAGCATGTTAGTGGACCAAAAATCGTGCATACGGTATATGCATATACACAAGATTATTTTCATCCAAACCGCGTCACTGTTCAAGCCAGTTGACTGCTCAAACCGCATGGTCAAACTGCATACTGTTGACTGATGACGTGGCGCAATCCTAAGCGTCCAAACAGTTTTTAATCCGATGGTCATGATTTACTCAATGTATCTATAAAAACGGGGTCTCTCCCTCCTAATTTGACATCCCTGAATTCATTTTTTACCTTCATTTTCTATAATTCCTTCTCCATCTTGTATTTTCTACATATTTTAATAAATTTTTATTTTACCCCTAGTTCAATTATGAGTAGCTAATTTTCTTTCAAGTTTGGGTTGAAGATAAAGTCTCAACATGTGCCATGGACTTTATTTGGTAAATTTATTTTCTCTTCCCCTCTAATTTTTGTGGATGTTTTGACTTTTCGTCGACAAATAATAATAATCTTGTCTAGATACCGCCCTGGTTTCACCGGCTCTTTAGTACAAGGTTATTATTATTTGGCACAATAAGCCTTTAGCACCATATTGATTAGAGTGTGGTTCATAAGGTATGGAAACCCCCCTCATGATTTAATTGACATTAATAAGGAATATTTAGCCCATGGTGCATGTTGATGCGGATCCAGATACCCAAGTACGTCATTTTAATAGATTTTTCTTAAATTTATTCTCGCCATTTCAATTCCAATTTTAGGATAATATAAATCATTTTCACCACAAATCCAACCACCCTCATACAAAATTAATTCTACATATAATTAAAATACATCTACTCGTGGGATCGACACTCGTCACCATTAATCTATTCTACAATAGATTTGTGCACTTGCGAATTCAATAAAATTTGCACAACAACTAGAATTTGAATTGCTTTTCTTGGAGTTTAATTGGGATTTAAGTATTGTTTTATATTTTGGAATTTTTTTCTTTTTTATTTGGGATGTTTTATTATGTATTGGCTGTGATGACATTGAATACTAGACATATTTGTTTTCAAAATTAACTTGTTGGATTGAATGGAGGTTAATTAATATTAATTGCTTTTAGTTTTTTTGACGATATTCATTTTTATTAATTAATTAAATTTGTAATCAAGAATTCACAAATAAATTATAATCATCATATAATTTTTTTTTAAAAAAAATTAACTTTATGACGGGAAATACCCATAACATTTGTCATAAAAAAATTTCTACCAAAATTTAATAATAAATTTACAAATGACAATTTAATTTCCCGCCAAAAATTAAAAAAAATGGCAGTAAAATTCCAGCCAATAATAAATTTAATTTCCCGTTAATAATAAATTCAAATTCAAATTTAATTATTTTTTCACATAAAAATATTATGTGACAGATATATGACGGTAAAATACTATCAGGAATTTATGATAGAAAATATTCTGTCATAAATTAATGACAGTGATATAAATGATGGATGAACTGTCTGTCATGCACCCCTTTTTATGACAGTTATTTCCCGTCATCTATTACCTGTTTTCTTGTAGTGTAGTTAGATCCACAAAAAGTCCTCTATCCTTAATACCTATTTTATATGAAAAACTCTATGCATTAATCTCCAACTGCATTCCATTGACATATAAGGCAGACTTCAAAACATCTACCTTATCAACCACCCACAAAGTTTATTTTGTAACCTTCCACAGTTCATATCTATTAGCTTTACTAAAACTCGATTCCCTTACAGCCACTATTTGTTCGTCGCTCATTTGTGCCACCATTGCAGCAAAATGATCAGGAGCATACCTAAATATGAAATTGCCCTTCTCTCCAACATTTTTTCCACATTTCTTGCCCCAATTACAATACTTCTGCTTTTGTTCCAGAGGAAGGTTCTTGAATGCAATCCTTATTTCCTTCCGCATCTGCAAAATACTTATATTTGTTTACAGTTAATATAAGTTGTGTCAAAAAAACCAAACATGCACTATAAAAATACTTATGCCTTAAAGTTATAAACTATATGAAATGACAAATGTCCTCTATGACAAATCATTTTTTCGCTCAACAATGCACCTCCTTAGTAATGCTCGTCCTTAGATACCTTGCTTTAATGTCTCGAACAGCCTCTCCACTGATAAATAATGAAATTTTTTTTAACAAATCACACACAATTATACTTCTGTTTACAGTTTTCTCATATTATCACACAAACAACATGCCAACTAAAATCAAAGGATTTTATAACTAATTGTTCTTTATTTTCCTGACTTCTTCTACCGTGTCACAGGTCACATACTTACAGGTCCTTTATAACATTAAATTGACAAATACATTGCACACAAAAATTAGCATCATTTCCGGAATACATTTTCCTATTGCAAATCCATTATCAACAGAAGCTATATTAATGTAATATTTATTTCATTAAACTGACTTCCACACGCGTTCAAACTTACAAGTAAGAAACAAAGCCGTATATGTTTTTCCTTTCCAATTATGAGTCTAACCCTAATTGTCCGATTTCTTTTCCATTCTCTTTACCACATGACTTGTGTTTGCGGATCCAGGAACCCATGCGATGAATTATGCACGCTGCTTATTGTTGATCTTTATATGAATCCGGATTCGTGCTTGATTGTTATCTCTGCTTTACAACACGCGTCCACTAATTAATTACTCACAACCCACTCGAAGTCGAAAATGGATCGATTATGGAAAAATGATATTCATAGATCTCAACCCTTGTACCGATACTGAAGTTTAATCTATTTTCACCGTATTCGATCATAATTACCCTCTCAACGGGTAATCTCTAATCCTGTACGTTTCATGTGCTTTCAGGACATGTAATCCTGATGGTCAGATCTATTTGATAATAGTAACTGACGGTCAGATGTATTATATACTTTGGAGGTGGAGGTAATCCAACGTAGCTGGACCTAATAAAAATATCCACCGACAAGGCCAAGTTTAGTAAAAGCGAGTGTAAAGTGGCTACT
Organism: Citrus x clementina; assembly: GCF_000493195.1. Classification (NCBI taxonomy): domain Eukaryota; kingdom Viridiplantae; phylum Streptophyta; class Magnoliopsida; order Sapindales; family Rutaceae; genus Citrus; species Citrus x clementina. The sequence goes on along the minus strand of NW_006262688.1, from coordinate 12,901,295 downwards.
GCTGCTGCTGCTCTGTTCACGCACTTGATAAGCGAGCAGTATTTGTCGGTTGAAAACGGAGGACAGGCGGCAGCTGACAATAAAAAAAGATGAAACACGGTGGATCGAGACGGAGACGACTGTCTGTACAAACAATGGTCGTCGTTTTCGTAATATGTAGTGCTGGCGTAGGCTTGCTGATGACGATGACCATGCTCATCCTCAGACCCCTTGATACTCCTCCTAATACAAGCGCTGATGTTTTCCTTCCAGTTGAAAACGACGTCGATTCTTCTCAATTACTCGAAGAGACAGAGACGGAGACGGAGACGGAGTCGGAGTCGGAGTCAGAGACAAAGACTAGCACGGTATCGAATCCGAAACGGTGCGCTACGGTGGAAGAAATGGGCGAGGATTTCAAGGGCAGTGTTCGGGAAGAAAGCCTTAAAGTTAGGAAACTGATCCAGCGTCACTTTGATTTAAATGGTACTATTGCTACGCTTCTAGCTACTATCAATTTAAAATGTGTGCACCATAGAAATTTAGTTGAGTTTTACTTGCTCAGAAGTCAATTTAAACGTATTATTGAGCTCTTTCATAATTTCTGACGGGTTCATTTCTTGATGGGAATATGAACTTGCTTTGTTACTGATGAACTATTATGATGAAAACATTTTAATTTCTGTAGACATACATGCTATTATTTTGGTGCCCCGAAACTGGAAGCTGACCTGTTGGAATCCTGTTACAGGGGCTTCGAGAGTTCGCAATCTTCCTCCAGAGCAGTTCTGCAAACATGGGTTTGTGTTGGGGAAGGCTTCGGAGGCAGGTTTTGGGAATGAAATGTACAAGATCTTAACTGGTGCAGCGCTGAGTGTAATGTTGAATCGGTCCCTGATCATTGGGCAAACCAGGCATATTGGTCCTTTCTCAAGCCTTTCTATTATCTATTAAATCACTGCAATTTCAATATTTACTTCTACCAATAGCAAAAGTTACAGTTGCAGCTTATCTGCATGTTAGTAATTCTATAGTATTGCATGTTGGTGGTGAAATGAGAGGCACCAGAATACTTCTCAACTGCCTCTTTATATCACTTTACTATGATTGAATGTTTTGGCTGTAGGCTAAAAAATTCTGTCCAGGATTTTTACGATATTAAATATAGTACATCAATTTCTCGTCCTGATGTGTGGTTGCAGAGTAGGGAACTTTAGACATATTATAATGCTTTTTCTTATCTCCTGATTATTTCTTTTCTTTTATCTACTTCAGGGGAAAATATCCTTTTGGGGAGTATATTTCATATTCCAATGTTTCCTTTACCTTGGAAGAAGTCAAGCATCTTTGGAGACGCAATGGTTGTTTAAAGAAGTATGGAAGGCATCTTGTTATGAGGATTGATGATTTTGAGAAGCCACCCCAAACAAATGTCCTCTGTAGCAACTGGAGGAAATGGGAGCAACCTATCATATGGTAATGTGGGAACAATTTTGATGCCAGTGTGTTCGTCTCTGGTATCATTGATTAACGTTTAATTGTGGGATGCAGGTTTCAAGGTACAACAGATGCTGTGGCAGCTCAATTTTTCTTGAAGAATGTACACCCTGAAATGAGAAATGCAGCTAATGATTTATTTGGACATCCTGAGTCTCTCCATGCTCGGCCTAACGTATTTGGTGAGCTCATGAGAGTGCTCATTTCTCCTTCAGAAGATGTTGAAGAAGCTGTCAAATGGGTTCTTGGTAATGGGGTGGATCCTGATATTTCATTGCATATGCGGATGCTCACAAATAGGTATTGCTTATTCTGATTTCTTGTTACAAAGGAAACAATCATGCTTAATAAGTCTATGATTGAGGTTTGTTATTTAAGGAATTTAATATTATTTTGTTTCTTCTCATAATCTATCACTTGCACTACAGTGATGTATATCATCCAGGGTAAAAGTTAAAAGAATTAAATACCTAATAGATGTGCCTTTTCTAGAAGAATTGTGGCGAAAGTTTGCTTGTTATGCCCATGTAGGGCTAATTTAAGAGTGCACTTGAAAATCCTAACTTGTTATATCTGTTCTCCTGTGGGATTTAACTGATTAGATCTCTTTATATATATATATATATATATGTATATACACACACTGCTTCCACTATGTTATCGGGGAAAAGCTGGATTTTCAAATTTCTTTTATGGATCTTCTGAAGAAAGTTATCTCTTATGTTTTATACGGAATAATTCATACATTGAGATAGGTCATACTAAGATGGCTATGACTTGTCCTGTAATGATGAAACTTTATCTGATTAATGATTCAAGTTCTTGTTTATGATGTTTCAGGTCTGTCCGAGCTGTACAGGCAGCAGTGAAGTGCATTAGAAAAGTGGTGAACAGCTTGAACCTGACATCTAGACCTAAGACAGTTATAGTGTCTGATACCCCCTCTTTTGCAAAAACCATTACACCAAATATAAGTGAATTTGCTGAGGTAATAAACTGAGATACCGTATCATGTTGTTTGTAAATGGAAAAGTTATCACCTTCACAGCTCCAAACATTTTCTCCACTTGATTCTAATTCTGTTTTATCATTTATGATTCCAGGTTCTTTACTTTGATTATAAAGCTTTCAGAGGAAACATCTCTCATGATGTTAACAGATTGCCTAGTTTAGAATTCAGGGCAAAGGATTGGGGCCCTGCACCCAGATGGGTTGCATTTGTAGACTTCTTTCTTGCATCACGTGCAAAACATGCTGTTGTTTCTGGGGCTTTCAGGCGTGTTGGGACTACTTATGCTCAGCTGATTGCTGCACTTGCTGCAGCCAACAGTCTTGGTACTTATATGCTCTTCATTCCTTGATTTCCCCTCTCTTATTATTTGATCTATAATTGCGAACAATTCCATTTCTGAAGTGATACTGAAGGTATCTAAACACTTGTTTTCTTTCAGGAGATAATTCTACGGACTTAAGTTTCTCATTCTTAAGCAGCTTTCAAAGTAATTTGTTAACAGGCGGATTAAGGCTTCAGGTTGGCTGGGGGCACGTCTGGAACCGATTTGCAGGGCCATTGAGTTGCCATCACCAGTCTCATCAATGTGCATTCACACCGCTTCTGCCTCCAGCTTGGTGGGATGGTCTTTGGGAATCCCCAATTCCCCGAGATATCAATAGGCTGGCAGCATTCGGCGTCCATCTATCAGGTTTTGGCACAGTAGATGAGAACCGGCTTCAGTCTTTCTGTAGTTCTAAGAAAAATAGTGTCAAGACGTCCTTGATCATATAAACTGTCGTTCACTTTTCTTAGTGAATTTTTGTCTGAGAATTATGGCCATAATTATGAGAACTGTTGAGAAGCATACAAAACAAAGTGTGCTTTTGGGTTTGATACCCTATTAATCCAATATTCGTTGCGTCAATTTGGTGGGTTAGGAAAAAAGAAAAAGAAAAAAAGATCCATTTATATTGACCTGGATATGGTAAGCGGTAACAACTATTTGTTGCCTGAATTCTCATCGTGATTCAATGAAATCATCTCTATTTAAAGTAAGGGCACACTTTAGGCAAGTAAATGGTTTCATATGAGATGTATTGGATAAGCATCAGATATTAATTATCAAATCCACAAATAAAAACAGATTAAGCTCTCAACAAATAGAATGTCGACAGGTCATCAAGCACATGTCACTACCCATCAATCATAATTCATAAATTCATAATAAGTAATATAAATAAAATCCTCCAAAAAAAAATCACCAAACCCCAATAGTAGTAAGCAAAGAAAATATCTGATAAGCAGATTACATAGTCAATAAAACACTACTATTATAATGGGTTATATAATTTTACATCTTTTTTTAGGGTAATTTTTAAAAACTTCCCCAGAGGTTTGGGCTTGTTGTAAGTAGATGGCGAGAATTGATTTATTTGTAAAAAACCCCCTACCGTCAGTTAAGTTTAATATTGACCGTTAGTTGACCGTGCAAAGACAATATTACCCTTAACAATAGTTTATAAACGAAAATAACTAAAAAAAAAAACCAAAATTATTGGTGCAAAAAGCACAAACCCTATTTTTTGACAATTTTATCCTTGTCAATTCTAAAAATTTATAATATCATAGGTAAAGATTATGACTATTTCATTTTTTAATTTTAAATTTTATCTTTCTTGTAGGAATTTTAAGGAAATATCAATAATTTAAAGAGGATTTTTTAATTTTTTAATTTTAATTTTTTATAAGAACTTTAAGAAAATATCAATAATTTAAAAAGTGTAAAATAGCTAATAATTTTGATTTTTTTTTAGTTATTTTCGTTTATAAACTATTGTTAAGGGTAATATTGTCTTTGCACGGTCAACTAACGGTCAATGTTAAACTTAACTGACGGTAGGGGGTTTTTTACAAATAAATCAATTCTCGCCATCTACTTGCAACAAGCCCAAACTTCAGGGGAGGTTTTTAAAAATTACCCCTTTTTTTAAGAGAGATATAATTATATAATCTTACTTTAAAACGATGTTGTATATGAACGAATGACGCAATAGTATGACGTTAATAAATGAGAAGTGAGAACGAGAGACATTAGAAGAATCTGTGGGAAAACGTGTAACGGGTTCCGTACTGGAATGACAATTATTTTCGTTTGATTGGCAACGTGTGCCTTTCACATTCGTCAACAAAGAACAACGAAGACGAAGAGGAAAAATAAATTACACCTCTTGCAACCGTTTTAAAAACCTCCCATAAATCTACGTCCGTACAAAACCAGAATCAATTTTCTTTTCTTTTTTGTTTCTTTAATGACCTTTGAGCTTAATAACCGTAGAACTAAAAGTTTCAGCATCATGGATTTCAGTGCATCTTAGCAAGAAAGCAATATTGGCTTTTGCTTTTCGGAGAAAAGGTATTTGATTTCTTTGTTAGAGGAAGAAAATGAGTCCAAATTGCCCCTGTTTTGGCTGGAGGAAGAAGAAAACCAAACCCAAGATCAATGAAGATAAAGATTCTCCAGGTCAGTCTTCGTTAATTTCTTTTCTTACTCTCGTTTTATTTTATTCTTTTGTTCATGTTTCTGTTTCTTGAGCACATTGTGATATGAAATGGCCTCAACTGTTTCTTCTAATTATAATTTCTTTTCTGGGTTTGAGGAGTTTTGATTGGTCAATATTAAACCAATTAAAGATGACATCATACTGCGAATAGAAAAATCAAAATTTGCCCTTGAACAAATGATGCTCATTACGTAACAAATCCAAGTGCAAAAGAGAAAATTATGTATTTTGAGATTCAATCCCCTTCAACCATTAACGTAAAGATTGGTCAACAGGTTTATAAGAGAACTGTCCAGTTGATATAATTATGTATTCCGAGATTCAATTTCCTTCAACGATTAACATAAAGATTAGTTAACAGGGTTATAAAAGAATTGTCCAGTTGATTAATCCTTGAAAAGCCTCGCCATCTTTGATAGCTGACCTTAGCAATAGTTCATAAAGTCATGATTTTTCTTTCTTTCTTTCTTTATTATTATTATTATTTTAATAATCTGATGCACTGTACTGAATTTGAGTCTGGAAACCTCTGAACTTTATCTGCTGTTACAAATTGGAATCTCATGGTTCATGCCTGAAAATTTAATTAAGGCTGTGTTTTGTTTAATGAATCAGGTCCTTCGAGAATCGATACAGTTGAGAGACAGGAAACACCAGCTCGAAGAAACACCCTCGATGACACCCTCAGTGCTCATGAAAATAAAAATAAGGAAAATACATTCACCTATAGACAGCTTGTAGCTGCGACGGATAATTTCAAGGACACAAACTTTCTTGGTCAGGGTGGATTTGGAGCCGTTTACAAAGGGAAACTAGCAGAAACTGGTCAGGTAAGTTTTCAAGTAATTACAAATTTCTTTTCCTCATTATTTTAGCAATAGGATGTTTAGACCTCTAATCTATGTTTGCTGATCACAAGTGTTTTGGTTCTTGCAGGTTGTAGCTGTTAAACAACTTGACGATACGGGCTTCCAAGGTGAGAAAGAATTTCTTGTGGAGGTTCTTATGCTTTCTCTAATGCGTCACCCGAATCTTGTCCATTTAATTGGTTACTGTGCTGAGGGAACCCAGCGTCTTCTTGTCTACGAATACATGCCCCTGGGATCATTGGAAGATCACCTCCTCGGTAATATTTTCAATGTGCCTAGTTCTTATTTTATCTATGATACCTAGATGTTCAAAATCAAACCATATCTGCTATTGGAAGAAGTGAAATATTTAGACAAAGGAGTTGATGATACTGATAATGACATGACTGGTTTTGATTTTTGATAAAGTCAAACTGTAACTTCTGATTGTCTAAGACAACTAAGTTGACATAATATATATCACATTAACAAATTACATTAACATTGAATGTGCCATCCTGATAATTCCATTACATGGACTACACTGAGCCTGTCCCATCCATTTAATATCTTTAGCTACAAAGTTTTAATTGATCTTTGTGCAGGTCTTACACCTGAAATGAAGCCTCTGGATTGGAATACGAGGATGAAGATAGCAGCTGGTGCAGCAAGGGGATTGGAATATCTGCATAATAAAGCAGATCCTCCTGTTATATATAGGGACTTAAAAGCAGGAAACATATTACTGGGCAAAGGGTTCCATCCAAAACTCTCTGATTTTGGACTCGCAAAATTCGGTCCAACTGGTGACAAATCGCATGTTTCGACGAGAGTTATGGGCACCCATGGTTATTGTGCCCCTGAATATGCCACAACTGGAAAGTTGACAGCAAAATCTGACATCTTCAGTTTTGGTGTAGTCTTGCTGGAGCTAATTACGGGACGTCCAGCAATGGATGATAGTCAGGGTCACGAAAGAATGCTTGTTGATTGGGTAACACTCTTCTTTTGTATGCACTAGATCTTCATGTTGAAGGTTCCTAATTCTGTCAATCAAACTTCTATAACAAAAGATCAATAGCAGTGTCAGTTCTGCAGTTTTACTGTGGGAATGGTTTTAGCTTCTATGCATAATTGAATGAAAACTGCTCTGTTTACTGAAATTGCCAAAGTCTATTTTTCAATTAATAAATATTCTGATTGTAGCCAAATTGATTCATTTTTAGGTACGTCCCAGGATCAAAGACAGAAAGAATATTCCACAGTTCGCAGATCCACTGTTGAATGGTCAGTTCCCAGAGTCAATGTTTAGGAGGGCTTTAAATGTGTCGTGCATGTGCGTCCAGGAAAATCCTAGTGTCCGTCCTTCCATCAGTGATGTGGTTCTTGCTCTTGAATACTTGGTGGCTCATCCGTATGACCCAAATGAAGTTCATAAGGTTCATAAAAAAAGGACTGAGGGCCGTAGCTCTCCAAATGAAAAACTGAGGATATTAGACAAGGCTGTAGATAGGGAACGAGCTGTTGCAGAGGCCAAAATGTGGGGAGAAACTTTGAGGGATCAAAGGATGCAGAGTGAACAGAAAAATAATGATAAGCAAAAGACTGATAATGATGAGCAAAAGACGTAAGTGTACGATAATACATGCTCTTTAATTCTTCCATTGTGCTGAATTTTGTAGAGTAAAAGAAAATTTCCATCGAAGAAAATTCAGAAAACTTAATTCTCTACTAAGTGCCTGAGAATTCTTGCAATCCATTTCTTTACTTCGAACAGAATAAGATTTTAAGACTATCTGTTTGAATAACTATTTTTGCAGATTGGAGTAGTAGTGAAGACATTTCTCTGACACTGATACTGAAACATCGTGAGAGTTAATGAGTTTAGCACGGTGAAGAAAGTCATAATGTCATTGCTGAAGCGGTTAAGTGTGAAGCAGGTGCTGCAACAAGAAGATGGACTATATTTTCTTCACCAGATAAAATGGAAGCACTGACTTGGTTTTTGATTAATTACTTTAGTTGTTGTTGGCCTCCCTTCTCTTGTACATTATCCCAGTATTACTTTTGAGAACTTTAGGGAAAAAGTGTAAAAAATTTGCTAAAGGCTTTTGCTGTTGACAATATGTAGCTGTGTCCGTCGGATGCAGACATTTATTTTCTTAGAATGAATCTGTGAATGATACAGGAAAATAAAGAGAGGAAATTAAGTTCAAATTTTCTTGGTCTTGTTGATTTTTTCATTGGCTTAGATATTGCAGCTATAATTTGTACTGTAAATGCTCTAATCTAATTGAGTATGGCAAATACCAGTAACAAGGAATTGTTAATGCCTTCTGATCCCCTCAGGTTCACAGTCAGCTGTAACTTGTTGCATTACAGTCTTTGAAGCTTGTCAATTTAGAAAAAGCATATAATTCATATTAGGGTCAATCACATGGTACATGCTACCTGAGAAAATTCTCTAGCAGAATAATGATGCCACCTCGTTGTTAAGAAGCTATGGTTTGATTGTTTTAAGATTTGGAACTGGCTTGATTGTTGCTGTATATGAACCTGGGCTTGGATATGTGAAAGTTGCCATAAGTTTTGTGCTTTCCTAATCAATGAAATTAGCAATTTAGTTGCCACGAAAATGGTAGCAAGGTCGTATATTCATTCACCTTTGTAACAGCATAAAGCCCGAGTACATTCATTCACCTCTGTAACAACATAAAGTTGGGATACATTAAATAAATAACTGATTGGACGATTAACATCAATCCGTTGTAGTCCAACGGTTAGGATACCTGGCTTTCACCCAGGAGATCCGGGTTCGATTCCCGGCAACGGAAATATTTTTTAAAAAACTTTTAACATCTTAATTTTTTAAGAAACCGTCACTATAAAGGTCCCACCGGGAGTCGAACCCAGGTCGCTGGATTCAAAGTCCAGAGTGCTAACCACTACACCATGGAACCTTCCTTGTTTGCTTGTTTCATGACATTTTTATTTTATTGTATTAAGTCATGAATTGTCTCTTTCATGGTTTCGGTAAGGGATAAAAACTTTAGTCTATAGTAATTAACGTAAAATCTTCGGATCCCATAATCTACAAGAAATTATGTATTCACTATTTCTTTAATATTTGTTCCATGCTATTATACAACCATCATAGAAGTTGAAATACCAACAACAAGATTAACTACGTGATTATTGGGAACAATTATATATGTAACTAAATATGTGATTTCATACAAATATTAAAGGAGCTCCTTTAATATTTATATATATATATATATATACACACGCGCACACAAAATTCAAGGAGGAAAAAAAATCCTAGTAGGGTCAATTGTATATAGAATATGATTATACGACCTTGCTACCATTAGCATGGCACGTGGCATGTCATGTGTCCATATAGCATGGCACGGCACAAATAAGTTTCGATAGAGCATGCCGCACGGCACGGTACGGTATGCACGCGGACTATGCCGGGTTTAGAATTTTAAGCACGCAAACCTTAAAAGCATTGTACGATTAGAGATGGGGTAAAACACGGCACATGAAAAAACCTGCAAAAAACACGTTTTATTTTTTAATGAAAGTAAACTAAAAATTTTATAATTTTACAAATAACTTGAAATTAAATCTTTAAATATATTTTATTAGTACAAGCTTTTTAATTCATTTAATTCTTAGTTTAAAAAATAGTATAATTGATTTATTTTTATAATTTATTAAAAATAATTGATATCATGATTTTAATAAATAAAATTATAAATATCATGATTTTATAAATATATATTAATATCATTATGAACTATGATCTATGATTGTATGTAAGTCTAAGTTAACAATTAAGTTAACCCTTAAGAAAAATGTATTATTATTGTTATTGTTAAGTATTAAAAAAAATTTAATAACATAGGTTCAAACTTATTAATTAATATTACTTTCTTTTACTATTATTAGTTTATTATTATTGAATATGGACTTAAGTTTTGAATTTTCGATTCTATTAAATTTGAATAAAAGCACATGGACCCTAAAAAGTACACATGCTTGAAAAAAATACGTCGATAATTTGGCATGCCCTCTTAAAAAGAATCAAAAAAGAGAAAAGCTTAGCGGACTTTTTTTCTTAGGTACAACATGACACATGTGCCATGCCGGGCCTAAGAAAAAAAAAATTAAGCAAAGTATGGCACGGCACGACTCGAAGCACATAGTGGGCATGGTACGACATAAGTATGAGCACGCTTGAACCTTTATTTGATGGGATAGGCTAGCACGGCATGGTCCACTGGCCATCTCTAAATAAGACATATGTTATTATTTTATTGACAGAGTTGTAAGGTTACATTTGGCACACGAAATTGGACTTGACTAATTATTAGGATTGGATTGGATTAAGCTGGATTATGTTTGATATCGAATTAGACAATGTTAAATCATATTTAAATACAAAAAAATATTTATGAATATTTATAGTAATAATTAAAATTAATTTAAAGGTAATTAACAAGAGAATTAAATATGTCGTAAATTAGTTATTGGGTAGTCATAATTATAATAAACAAATATAAATTAATAAAACTACTTAATTATTTAATTAATTTTTATCATATATTTTATATTTTTTTATTTTATCAAAAAGTTAGCAAATAATGTATATATAAAATCAATTATTTACTTGTATGAGTAAATTCCATGCTTATTTTTAATATTATTTGGTGATTATTAAATTTAATACAATTAATTATTGTACAAATTAGTGAACAGTTAATTTTATTGGAGTAAAAGTACCAATTTAATTAGACTATAAAAACAAAATAAAAAATAAATTCAAGTAAATCATGAATAAAATAATTAATTAAGTAATTAAATTTTAGGTTACAAATAAAAAATAGTGTTATTTATGAAAGAAATATGAATAAATTTTCTCTCTTATCCTAATCCTCATCTAAACCCACTTATAAATTGGGATTGTTAATCCCATAATTTAAGGACTAAATTTAAATTTAGTCCTCCTAATCCAATCCAAGCAAAGTAGCTAAATATGGGATAAAATATTTAATCCCCAAGTTAATCTAATCTCATACTTAATTCTAACTCCCAAACATACACTAAGTTTGTAATACAGTTCTATCAATGAGAAATTGACACTTATCATGTCGTGCAATATGACATGTACGACAGGGTGCATCTGATCAAAATTATATGATATAATATATTATAATGTCAAATAATTTTGTACCAACTACTGTAATTATGGCATGAACAAATTGGGATTAGGTTAAGCTAGGGCGTTACGCTGATGGAGTTTGGCGTTCAAAAAAGGTCCAACGCGGGGGCCCCACGTCTCCTTTTCTTTTTTTTTTGTTGCGGGAGAGGGGGGGAGGGGATTTCAATGTAAGAAAACCTTAGTATGATTTTGAGTGCGTGCTTTACGTATCATCGCTGTCAATCCAATGTGTAGACTGTAGAGTGTATAGTCATCATGGATGTTGCTTCAATTATTATTATTTCTTGGAGTTTTTATACCATTGGGGAGATAAAGCGCACTTTACATCTTTTTCTTCTTCCTTTTTTTTTATCCCTTCGTAACTTGAAACTCGCTCGTTTTGATTCTATGTATGGACTGATTAAATGCACCTTACCGAAAATGCCAAGTGTATGTCTCACACCTCACGTGTATCCCCAAATGATCAGTTTTTATTAATTTTAAAAATATTTAAGGGTATTCAAACTTTAGATAACTATATTTTAAAATATTATTATGGGATATTCAGATACGTATGACTTGTAAAAGGAAAATTTATTAGAATAAAATGAGGTGGAGAAAAAACATTTTTGGGCTGTGGTACCCACGTCAGTATGCTAATATGGTTTATCCAACTAATAAGAATGTTGGGAATTACCTTAAAAAAATTTTGTTAAGAAAAAAACTTATATTCCATTAATTTTCAATAAGTTGGAGGTTAGTTCTGCCTTTGTCGAGTTAAAACTCACAATAACAACGTCGTTGGAGCAACGATATTCTCCGTATCACAACAATAATTTTCGGGACAATGATGATTTTCATAATGAGACAGAGGGTGATAATGTTTGTGCAGAACCTTTTAATAATACGAGGCGGGGCACTCGTTTCAATGATGATGGTGATGATGGAGGAGCCGGTCCTTCGAATGTTCCGTCGTTTCAGCATGAGGATGAGTGTGAAGACAATACTCCTGTGAATAACAGAGGCAATAGACCTATTCCTTCTATGGTTCGATCGAGAAGGAGAATTGACCCCCTTACAAGTCTTGCTCCAACTTTGCCTTCGAACATGGTTGCTCCAAGCTTTGTTAGCAGTTGTGACTCAGATGATATCGGCGTGGGTAAGCTATTTGCTGAGAAGAATGAGCTTATATTACAACTACGCAAGGTGGCCTTTAGAGATAAGTTTGATTTCAAGATTGCACGGTCTACTACGACACGTTTCGAGGCTCACTGTTGTTCAAAATCATGTAAATGGCGTATTCGAGCAACTAGAAGTTCGAACGAGCAAAATGTTCCTTGGGTGGTGAAGAGAATTGATAATGTACACACTTGTCATAATGAGGTATTGGTTTATGGACGTCGTCAAGTAAGGAGCCGGGTTGTCGGTCATATTATCGCAGAAAAATATATTCAAGATAAGAGGATTTATACTCCCAATGACATAAGAGCATATATGCAACAAGAATACGGTGTTCAGTTAACATACCAGCAGGCATATAGGGCGAGAGAAGTTGGTCTTGAAATAATTCGCGGCAACCCTACAGAATCATACAACTTGCTCCCTAAATACTCTCACGTACTAACTACAGCGAATGAGGGTACAGTCACTCACCTCGAGCAGGATGGAGATGGTAATTTCTTGTACTATTTTGTAGCACTCGGATCTTCCATCAAGGGATTTATGCAGTACATTCGGCCTGTCATTGCTGTAGATAGTACTCATCTGAAAGGACTATATCGTGGAAGCATGTTCGTGGCAACATGTCTTGATAGTAACAATCAATTGTATCCGTTAGCCATTAGGATCATGGATTCAGAAAACAATGATGCTTGGGAATGGTTTATGATGAAGTTACACGGAGTGATTGGTGATAGACCTGAGTTGGTAATTATCTCTGATCGATGCACTGCCATAAGGAGAGCCGTTCTTAAAGTATTTCACAATGCAACTCATGGCGTTTGTTTTTACCACGTCAAAGGTAACATTAAGTCACAATTTAGAATGTCCAAAGCTCTTTGGGATGAATTTGATCCTGCCTTTATTAATGCAGCAAAAGCATATGGCCACGAGGAATTTAAGAGACAACTTGAAGAGTTGTGGATGATCCACTCGGGTGCGGCTAATTACCTAGAAAATAATGTCGGTACGTGTAATTGGGCAAGGTCTCAGTTTAAAGGTAGGAGGTACAGCATTCTTACCACCAGCATCGCGGAGAGCGTTAATGCTTTCATGAGGGAACCTAAAAAATTTCCTGTTACGCATCTTGTTGATCATTTTAGGAAAACATTGCAGCAATAGTTTTATGATAGAAAAATTGTGGCTGAATCAATGACTACTCGGCTAACAACATGGGCGGATGAAATAGTCACTGAGAGGAGAACTATAGCTGAAAGAATGATAGTTCAGCCGGTGTCTCCGCATCGCTTTCAAGTTATAGGCGGTGGGCTTAAGGAAGGGTTGGTTGACTTGCAAAAGAGAACTTGCTCTTGCAGAGTGTTTCAGCTTGATCAGCTTGTGTGTGCTCATGCAATTGCGGCGTGTCTAACACACCGGGTGGATTTTATTAACCTTTGCTCGGACTTTTACACTACAGAATCGTTGGCGATGGCTTATGCACAACCAGTGGAGCCAGTTGGTGATGTGGCTGATTGGGAAGTTCTAGATAAAATTCAAGAGATGCAAGTATACCCACCAGTTGAGGCACCACCACTTGGCCGTCGTAAAGAGCTCAGAATACCCTCGGCTGGCGAGGACGTTGACCGGCGGACTGTAAGATGCGGCCGGTGTCATGAACTAGGCCATAATCGTAAGCGATGTAAGAATCCTATTGCGTCGACTCGAAGTTAGTTGTATTTTGTGTGTTATTCGTTGGTTAAAACTATTATTGTTTTTGTGTTTGGTTGGTTAAAACTGTTATTGTTTTTTGTGTATTGTACACTTATATTTCATAAAACTTTATTTTATTTTAAAGTTCAAAATGTGAGGCATTAAAATTATATAAACTTAAGTGCGCAAATTAAAAAAAAATCAAATTTCAACATTAAAATTACTACATAGGTCTACAATATAATATTGTCATTAAATATATCAACGGCAATCTTCTTTCTAAAGTACTCGACATGACTAGCGTTAAACTTCAATCTAAGCCCGAACATTAAATACATCGTAACCATCAATACAAAAACACTGCAATCGCCAGTGCCTCTTTCTTGTTGCGGCGCGCTCTTAACTGCGATAACTTTCCACGGGTCTTCACTCCGCAACTCAGGTCGGATATTGTAGAAGCCAACATATTCCAACCACCGAGGGAATATAACTTCAAGTGGCTTGAATTTCAACTTGTACCTTTTGTCGTCGCGAAATGTGAGTAATGAGTCATAAATCCAAACTTTATTTTTCCAAAAGTCAACTCGTGCTAGTACCCAATGCGCGCCGTCCAAGTTAACAGGGATAAGTAACTGCATATAAAAATTAAAAAACATATTCGTTATATATGCAATTGAAATACAACAAAGAAAAAGCAACAACTCGAATATTTTCATTATAGAGCATGTGAAATGTAATAAAATACATACCATATCGACATCCGTCATTGATTTGGACATTGTGTGCTGTCGCCCACAAAGATAACTATTCAAGCGGTCGTCGAATACTAATGAATCGACCGCACAATCCCCGTTGTTCCATAACTGATTCAAGAACACCTAGTACATAGATAACCAAGAAATGCATAAATGAACAACACTTAAAGACAATAATTATAAATCAAATTAAATGGTATTTATAAGTTTTGTCGGCACGTTATCCAAAATAATGTGTCAGTATGTGTGACAAGTTGGAGTAAGACATTTGGATACTGCTGTTGTTTCTCGCTAATCAAGCGGAGATACTCGTGAATATGCTGTATAGAAATAAAAATATTACGATTTAAAAAATAAATGTTATACACAAATCCACAACAGAATACACCACGAGGAAAATATAAATACCTCATCGCCTAGCCATCCCATCGAAGATATATTCAAAATTATTTGAAAGAATGATCGCGGGTGCTGGACTCTCCGGCGGACTCTACTATCACCAGTGAACCATCGATCAAACTCAGCAAACAGACTAGAGTCCTCCAATCCTCTCAGTAGATTTACATCCACACTCGTACTCATGTCAATCGCATGGTCCATGATTTGGGGTCACGGTAAAGGCTGGACGTTCTGTCCTCGCCTGACCGGAGGAATCATGTAAGGACTGTTATAAACATATGACAGTATGTACGCGCGGCCGAACTTACTAACGCCGGGAGGCACCTATGTGAACACCTGCACGCTCTCCCCACTAACATCCCCGTAGAAACTATACAATGACGTGGGCGTAGACAAATTTTCATTGCCCACGTCAGTATACACTCCATAGTCATCCGGGGCCTGTACATTCGCCAAAAAGAACATATTAAATAACTATCAAATTAAAAGTTAAACGAACATAATTATTAAATTTAAATTAGCTTACCGCATACGAGCGTGCAGTGGGAGAATCCTTATTTGGACGCTTAGAAAATGTGTCAATGAAGCCAACAACGGTTTCTTTAAAATCTTTTAATTCTGACTTTATTTCATACACGTTACAATCAATCTTATCCAGCCGTCGTCGTACGTAATCATTAAACTGCTTTGTCCTCGACTATTACAAAAGGAAAAAATAAATTTAGAATAACAATAAAAAAATAATAATTTATATTTCAGAAAAATATCATATATTATTTATAACCTCAGAATCCTGTGCGTCATCAGAGTTATCTGTTTGCTGCTGGTACCTCATCCTCAAAAGTGTCATGACCCACCTCATCCTCAAAAGTGTCATGACGCTGCTCTGGTATTGGGTTTGGTATGTCGTCATGATCGTCATGCTCGTCTGATTGCCTTGTAACCGACAGCATCGCGTTGATTGAGGGTTGGTGCTGTATAAAGTATCATTTAAAATTAGTAAATGAAAAGTCAAAAATTTCGATTAACAAATTTTTAGTACTTAGAGTATACCGACCTTATGAACCCAGTCTGAAATGCTTGGCAAGTAATCCTTCACAGAGAGCCAATATTTTCTGCTACTCTCCTTTGAATTTGGCTCAAGAGTTTGTAAAACGTCCCCCTGCCATAAATTCAATTGAAAATTTTAAGTAAGTATACATTTATTAAATTTAGTAAAGTTAAAAAAATAAGTAATACATATTACTTATAAGACGAGATTCGTCGTTGAAGAACGAATAAACCTCCGCAAAGTTGATTTTCGAAGACGCCATGGGCTTCCATTGCAGAATGCGGGGAATCTTATTCTTCGTTTTGACGACCCATGTTGATGACAACCCTCCGATTGCTTCGTAAATCCAAGCCTACAATAACCAAAGTGAAAAATCAAATAAAACAACTATCAAATATTTAATACTATAAAACTTATTAATAAACCAAAAAAAAGCACCTGAACCCCAGACGTAAAGCCGTAAAGATTGTATTTTTCAATATTATGATCTGGATTTTTCAACTGAGTCTTTTTAAATTTCTCGTCTTTCTCGAACAGTGCATTGTCAAGACTCTCGTAAATCATTTCCCATGACAATAAACCCCATGGACGCTTTCGGAAGTACTGGATATCATCAACTTGGTCAAGCCAATCGAAATTAATTTGACAGTGATTTTTTCTTGCATTTAGTACTCTGTCGGCAAAATAAAATAGCGCAATCTTTAATGCGTCCATATCGTCCATTTCCTCGAATTTCAACTCCTTAAATACTGCATCGAATTGCTTCACATTAATCTTACGATGCATCCACCAAAATACATATTCCGTAGCCTCTGCTCCATTTCATCATTTTCTTGATTGGTATCAACACCAAATGAAAGTCCAGTAACCAAGCACCATTCGACAATTGACAAGCGAATCAAAAGCTTACCAATTTGAAACCATAATTGATTCTCACGGCTATCTTCTTCATGGGCCACTTGCCGCAGTAAAGATTGTGCAAAATTACCCCACTAAATGGAAAACTTCGACACTCCAAAAAATGCCCAAATATATCCTTTTTGAACATAGTCAACTGCTGCTTTGTTAATTTTTCCTCGATGGCTTTTACGACCGAAGATAACATACACATGCTCGAAATTCGACCAGGAAAGTGATCAGTATAACGAAAATACATCTTGCCTACTTCAATATCTGGTGATTCTGATTTCGCCATGTATCTGTAATATTTATAAAATTATTACATTACATTTACAGAAAAAAAAATTGACTCGTTAAAAAAAAACTCTAATTTTTAGTGCGACAGACGAACTGGTGCGACAGGCGCGCGCCTATCGCACTAGATCTGGTACGACAGCGCCTGCTGTCGCACCAAATCTGGTGCGACAGCAAGCCGCGCATGGGCGCGCGCTGCTGCCCAGCGATGGGCACGCGCGCGCCCTGCCCCCCTCCCTCCCCACCCCCAAAATTAAGTGCAATCACTCCAAAATCGAAAACAATACTCCCAAACACCACCAACCATCACAAACATCATCACCACCACTATTATTCTCAAGCTATAACTATTATTATTCTAAAATCTCATTTTAAATTAATGAAAATAAGAAAAATAACTAACCTAGGTTTTGTTGAAGGTTGTAGATCGTAGATCGGATGCCGGTGAGAGATGGAGCCGCCGCCGATGAGGGTTGATGTCGCCGCCGATGATGGGAGTTGGATCGGTTTGGGAGAGATGAGTGAAAAGGAGTGTTGGGGGAGAGATGAGGGAGGGGCATTTTGGTCTCAAATGTTGTTTTATGGCTAATGTTGATAGAAATATTTTTGGGGGGTTAAGATGAAAAACAGTAAAAATTTTTTGGTTATTACTATAAATTTCCCAAGTTTTTTGAATGATGAGAGACATAAATACTTTTTTCTTTTTTTTGATATTTATATCTATTATATCCCTTATCTCCTACCATATGGAGCAAGCATTTGCACCCATTTTACTTGAATTTGCTTCCAAACAATAAAAACTGATAGTATGTGATACATACAGTATTTAAATAATAATTTTAATGAAGATAATAAAAAATTTATAGTTTCTCTTTTTTAACCATATAAAGTATGAGATAAAAATCAATTTTATTTTCAAATTATAATGATAAATATTTCTTAAATACTTTAATGCAATTGCCGAATCATTACATAAGACTATTGCTCAAATCATGATATTTACAATTAGATAATTACTGTAACTAATTTATCATCAAATCATGATATTCGAGGGTCATCAACTCCACTCACATTTCGAAAAATAAAAGATTGTCTTTACTCAAATTGAAAAAGAAAATTAAACCCACACAATTCACCCCACTCACATTTCAAAAATAAAAGACTGTCTTTACTCAAATTGAGAAAGAAAATTAAACCCACACAATTCATTGTGGGGGTTTGAACCCATGATCTCACTATTGTGAGATATGAGTTCTAACCACTTAACTAGCCTAGTGGCTTATTATTTCTCCACTTAAATCAAGATCAATATGACCTTTGTGGGTATTAGGAAAATTAAATGGCTCCATCTCTATTACTGTTGGCGAATTGCTTTCTTTTGGTCTTAAAATATAGTAAAGATTATTAATTATTATATTGTTCACCCTAGGATCATATATAAAGTAAAATCATAAAAATATAGCACGAATGAGATGTAAATACAGTGTTGTTCAATATATTTATATTCTTCCATACTTCATTTTATAAGATATATTTAATTAGAAAAAATGATTAGACCTAAATAATTTATCCTCAAAATAGTCCATTTGAATTAATTCTTACAAATGAAAGTTAGAGATCATGAGTTCAATTTAGGAATTGGGAGGAATGGGTTGCAATGTATTAAAAGAAAAAAAATAGCTTATACATCCGCACATTAAAAATAAATCCACTTTTAAACTCATATAAAATTACGAATTAATTGACACAAAGTGAGAAAAAGGAGTTCGAATATGAGAGTTTGTTCTAATTTAAACTATTAGGAAAATGTCCAATAATAATATATTAAAAAAAAATCTTTAACAAAATTTATTTATTCTTTTCTAAAAATAGACTTGACAATTGACATTCGGATGTATCTCTACATCATATACAAACAAAAAAGGGGGGAAAAAAATTTAATTGATTAATGGCAGCAAAATGAAGCATAGAGGGGCAGCATTGTAATTAAAAGTGAAATAGAAGGGGAAATGAAGAACAGGACAAGTGACAAGCAAACCCATGAGGAAAAACTGAGAAGAGAATTAGGGGAGAGAGCAGCCCCAAAGAGAGACAGAGAAGACTAGTAGAGCGAGCCGTCGCATTCTTTTTTTTTTGGTCATCTCTCTCCATCTTGTTAATTAAAAGTTTATAAAAAAGGCCAAGCAGTCCACCCACCACAACCGGTCTTCTCAGTGACCGACCAATCAAATCCGGCCACGTCGCCCCAACACCTCTGTAAAGCTACCTCTGTAAAGCTACCCGAAACAGACAACGCACAGTCACCACAACAGAGAGAGAGAGAGAGTGACAAGACAACAAACGAAAAAACGCAATCAGAAGTCAGAATCTCTCTGTTAATTAACCAAACTCCCTCCCTCACCCTTAACTCTCTTTCTAATCTCCTTCTTATGTCTAGTCGTCATTTTCATTCGACTCGCCGAGTCCTGACTCGCCCCTGACTCAGTCCCCATCTTCAGTTCATAAGATCAATATTTTATTTTTATTTTTTTAATTATTGTATTTTTTTTTTCCAAAAAAAGCGGAGCTAAGGATGTATGTAGTGCCGCCACCTCAGCGATCGGATCCGAGATCTGAGGGCCGGTCCGGTGATTTACGGGTTTATCAGACTTGGAAAGGAAGCAATGTAAGTGTTTTGTTTCCCCTTTTTTTAATTTTTTTTTTGTTCTACGTAATTAATGTTTCTAAGTTTGGTTAAGTAGGTTATTTTTCTATTTTTTGTTTATTGGATTTTATTTTTGTTTTTGGGCATTATGAGTTGTAATTATCTAATTTTATCGGTCTAGGTTTTATTGTTATTTTTAGTCTTTTACGTATGTGTAAGTGAGTTTTGCGGGGAATTAAAGATAATGAAGAAGAATTTGAGCTGAACTCTGTCTCTGTCAGCTTAAAAATGGAAACTTTGATGTGCCCCTCCATTACTTGAGTGTGACACTTTTTAGAGGAGCTTCAGTAGAGCTGCATATTATTGTGTTTGTGTACATGATTATAAATAAATTTATCTAAAAATTGAAAATTTAAGAAATATGTGTATGACAGCTAAGATTGAGGGATTATTATTTAGGTCTAATCATTTTTTGAGATGTGGATACTGGTCACATGTCTATGCAGCTAATAATATATTTGAAGTTGTTGAATTAAAGATGCTTAACTGTGGTTGTTTCAGTTGATTGAATGTCAAAGGCCAATAAATTAGGTGATTAATTGATGGAGCAACTCCATTCAAAGAACCAAAGTGCAGTGTTAAGCCTTCAGTCGTGCCTAGACTTTAATTTGGCATAGATATTCCCATCTTTTGTGTATGGGGGATTTGAGTGTTTGTGCATGTTCCTTCAAATGCATTAATCAGTTCTATTTGTTGCCGCAGATATTTTTTCTTCAAGGGAGGCTTATATTTGGACCAGATGTAAGATCGCTGGGGTTAACTATATTTCTCATTGTTGCTCCCATCTCAGTTTTCTGCGTCTTTGTTGCTCGAAAATTGATGGATGATTATCCTCATCATTTGGGAATATCAATAATGGTTGTTGCGGTGACTTTCACTGTTTATGTAAGTTTCTCTTTTCACAGTTTTCTGCTTGATTGGGATGCAAGTATTTTGTTGGTTAGGATTCTTATTTCTGTGTCTTGAGTACAAGGGTTTCTTATTTCAAAGTTTTGTATAGCTTTTGTTGTTCTACACTGCTGGAAAGATTTTAGTTTATGGACCTCTGGTTCACTTTTGTACTATTTATTCCCTCCTAATACTCTATAAAAGTTTCTGTGTTTCCTTTCAAAAGAAAAAACAAAAAATTGTAAGTTTCTCTTTCTGTCAAGCTCGTCATGAAGTTATTTCTATCTTGCATGTTTCCATCGTCTTTTAAGAATTTTTGTGGCAGAAGAGAAGGATTTGGCTCTTTGTTATTCATGAAATAGTTTGCAATTTTGACCTAAACATACACCACGCAAGTTGGCAGTGACCTAGGTTGAGTGTGCTTGCAGATTTTGATGGTCTTTCAAAATAGCTGTTGTCTTTAATCATAGTGGAGAGGAAGGAGCATGTTTTGTTACTGAGGAGTATGGACAGTAATAGACATATAGGAAGAAGTGGGCACAATTGTATGAACGGTTGGAATATATTATGCAATGTTAGGACATTTTTGTTGTCTGCCGGTACATTGCATTTGTTACTGAAGTGAGAAGTTTCAAATAAAAATGAACCTGCTGTGGCTGTTGTTTTAAGATGATAGTATAGTAAGCTGGTTTTCAATGTCGTCACCTTTCTAGGACTGTACTTAGTAATCAACATTTGCAATCCCACCATATGTAGGTCAATCTATCCCATCATAAGCATTGACTTCATGATGCGTGCATGCTTTTTGAGATGTGGATACTGGTTACATGTCTATGCATTGGTTGTGATATTCTTCTCCATAGGATTTACCCTATTTGCCCGGACCAACAACTAAGAGTCCTACATTGTTACAGATCAGAAGATCTGTAACGCTTTCTACCGCATGGCTTTAATTTATGAGGTGAAGTCAGTAAAAATTTCTGTATGTTGAGCCCGAAATTCATGAACATTTTTTATTTCTCAGGATTTGCTTCTGCTCCTGCTAACCTCAGGAAGAGATCCTGGTATAATTCCACGTAATGCACACCCTCCTGAGCCAGAAGGCTTTGACGGGAATGCAGATGTTGGTGCTGGCCAAACTCCACAGTTACGGTTGCCTCGCATAAAGGAAGTAGAGGTCAATGGAATCACAGTGAAGATTAAATATTGCGATACTTGCATGCTTTATAGACCTCCTCGCTGCTCCCACTGTTCCATCTGCAATAACTGTGTGGAACGTTTTGATCACCACTGCCCCTGGGTTGGGCAATGTATTGGACTGGTAAGTGATCGTTTGTTTTAGAATTATGCCAATGATATCTGAAGGATTTACTTATATTATTCATTTTGTTCCCTGCCTTTTTTGGTAGAATGTGCACATATAGTGGCATGTTTTTTTGAATTCATTTGTATCTATCCCCAATGGGATAGCTTGGCTGGTAAGACTTTGTGGACCAAAATGTTGAAAGATTAATACCCCCTTGCATCGGCTGGAAAAGAGGTCGGATGAGGTGAGGATTTAGTTTGAATTGTTTGTTTGGCAGGAGAAGGGGGTTGGGGTCTGGTGCGGGTATAAGAAAAAAGATATCATTTCTGAAGGACACAAGTATTATATTTGGTGGGGGAGAGAGTTGGGTTTGGAAGGGTGATTTGGGTTATGTCCTTTAAGAATTCCTTATTGGAAAATGAGACTACACTGGGTTGGAAATTCTGAGCTTGAGCATGTTTCTTAATTGGCTGTTAAAAGCAATAAAATTCAGGGTGAAAAGAACTTGTCCACTCTTGATATAGTTGAAATCCTGATGAGTTTTATCTCAATTGACTGCTAATTTATTGCCTTGTAAACTTGATTTAACATCATCATGCTTAGTTCAAGAAAGTAATTCCGTTATGCTAGCATCACAATTTTGTCAGTTGATACTACAGTTTGGTTTTCCAGATATCATCATCTCCACAAAATTCCTGTGACATGTGTATGGATACTGTATCTGAAAACTTGCTTTTTGTATGCAGCGTAATTATCGATTCTTCTTCATGTTTGTATTCTCGACGACCCTTCTTTGTATATACGTTTTTGCATTTTGCTGGGTCTACATCAGAAGGATCATGGATGCTGAGTACACAACAATTTGGAAAGCAATGATTAAAACCCCTGCATCAATTGTTCTAATAATTTACACCTTTATAGCAATGTGGTTTGTTGGTGGCCTTACGGCCTTCCATTTATATCTCATCAGTACAAATCAGGTAAAATATTTCAGCCTTTTTGGCTGTTCAAATCCTTGTCATCTGGCATTGTGTAAATTCTTGTTTTATTAATATAAAGACTTTCTGTTTATTGTTGTGTTTTTGCAGACTACATATGAGAATTTTAGATACCGATATGATCGGCGAGCCAACCCCTATAACAAAGGGGTAGTGGACAACTTTAAGGAGATATTTTGCTCCAGCATTCCTCCATCAAAGAACAATTTCAGAGCAATGGTACCAAGGGAACCTGCATTACCAACCCGATCAGTAGGTGGGGGTTTTATGAGTCCAAATATGGGGAAAGCTGGGGATGACATAGAAATGGGTAGGAAAACGGTGTGGGGAGATGTTGGTCCTGGAGGTGATCTCACAGAAGGACAACTGCCAAACAATGATCGGATAAATGTTAAAGATGGTGAATTAGCTGAGTTGTCCCCGGATATTAGGACTACAGTAGAGGAAGGGGATCGTGTTGGAATCCATCCCAGGCGATCTAGTTGGGGAAGAAAAAGTGGAAGCTGGGACATGTCACCTGAGCTTACTGCTTTGGCTGCTAGAATTGAATCAAATCGTGCAGGTGGGAGTGGTACTAGCAGCAGCAACTTGACAACTGAGAATAGACAAACATAGCGGAAGCTGTGACAAATTACTGATGTATATCCCTGAGATTTCATACCTAGTCATTCAACTTCCACTATTTCTTGTGCAATATGGGGAGTTTTGTTTTGAAAAGGGTGTATGAAAGTGCTGGTTTGGGAATTGTGATTTCAAAAAGGAATGGTTTGTTGTGTTGTATGATTGAGCTTCTTTTGGTTCTGATTTTGTATTTGTGGAATTAGTTAGTGTCTAATTGTATTGTATTTGTGGATTCAGTTAGTGCTTTAGATCCCAGTGTGTGGCTCTAGGGTCACCATAGTTGAATGGTGATTGATTACCCAAAACTTTTTGGTACCTCCCCCTACTCTGGGCCTCCACTCTATTAGGGCTTGTCTACCGCTTAACAGCAGTATGTTACAATCAAGTTTTATTACCGGTCACAAGTGTTTCACTGACATATTCTTAAATTATGGTGTACTCCTCTCAGGTCAAGGCATAAGAAATAAGTTTTGTAAATGTAATGAAAATTTGGTAGCAGTTGAAGTATAGAGCTGTTAGATTTAAAATAGCCACTAGTGCGTGTCAATAATGAAATTGAAGTTCTAATTGAACAGAATTTGGTTGACTTTTGTAGCAATCAATTACGTCTGACATTACTTGGCTTTCAGCTGAAGACCGGACCAGAGACAAAAACAAGTTGGAAGCTGCAATCCAAGTTCTGCCCAATCCAGAAGCAGAAAGGCATCAGAACCAAATTGTAAATTGTAAATTGCAACTTCAAGAAGCAAGTTAATTTGGTATCCAAGCATTGGCTATTTGTTTATTGCAAATTTTATTTTCCCCTTGAAAAGCCAAACTTTGTGTGGTTATTTTCTGGGGATGGTGGTCATCGGTCAATGAGGCTGGTGCCCATCTACTACGCAAGTCGCTCTCAAGTCTCAGTGAACAATATTAACCCCCGCATAAAAATATAACTGCAATACAGAGAAATTGGACCAGAGAGACCAGAGAGGACCACTCTAGACTAGCTTAACTGCCAATTTTAAATGCCTACTAGGACCAACAATTTTACAAATTTCGGAAAACAGATTTGTATTGAAACATCATTGTGATTTTGCAACATGCAATGCAAGTGCAGTAATATAAAGGTGCAAACACCAGACAAGAGTTACATGATATAATAATATGGAAGTCAAAGGTTTGAAGGCATCTGTCCAGTCAACAACATCGAAGGCCTGTGCCAGTAAGAAGCACGGTCAAGGTTGTGTGTGTTATTTTGTGTTAAAAATAAAAAGAATCCCCAGAAACTTCAGAAGGCACTCCTTGTTAATTGTTCTACCCAGAAAACACAGGGAGTTTTCTGTAATTTTAAAACTACCCGCAATAAATAGTAACTGAAATGTCACAATTACCCCCAACACGAAGGCAACTTAATTAATTCTTCTTGGCTCTTCATTGCTAGAAGATTGTGCTCTATTTGGAAACTTATTAACCTTCACAGAGTCCTATTTTAAATTTTAATACCTAACTAGTTTTTTATTTCTATTATTATTATTTTTTTAAAAAAAAACAAGGAAAGGGTAATTGATGTCCTTATTAGCCGTTCGGCTCAACAAATTTCGCTTCACTGTCTTCATTTTGTTCTCTCATAAGACATAACCATGATTTTGTCTTGAGAGACAATTTTCATGCCAATGTAGGATTGAGATATCAGGTGAAGTAGGTGAGTTTCAGTTGTCTTAAACATCATCTTACATTTCAGTAGTTGAGCTCATTTTCACTTATATAATCTCCTTGACAATCTCTCTGTGATTGCTTCTTTTGTTTGTCAGATATGTATAAGAACCAACTTCAGGAACTAGCACAAAGAAGCTGTTTCAATCTCCCTTCTTATACTTGTATCAGAGAAGGACCTGATCATGCTCCAAGATTCAAAGCTTCTGTGAATTTCAATGGTGAGATCTTTGAAAGTCCTAGTTATTGTACTACATTAAGACAGGCTGAGCATGCAGCTGCTGAAGTTGCTCTTAATGTTCTGTCCACGAGAGGCCCTTCAAGGTCCCTAACTGCAAGAGTTCTTGTACGTTTTGTCTTTTAATTTGCTTCATTTTCTTGATTGGTTTAATCAATAGAAGAAAAAAAAAAGAGGAGTCTTGCCATGTAATCTTATTATAATTTATGTTTTTATTTGTTGGGTATGTAAATGAAGGATGAGACGGGAATTTACAAGAATCTTCTTCAAGAAACTGCTCATAGGGCAGGGCTGAACCTCCCTGTATATACCACTGTAAGATCAGGTCCTGGTCATGTTCCAATTTTCACTTGTACTGTGGAGCTTGCTGGAATGAATTTTACTGGTGAACCAGCTAAGACAAAGAAGCAAGCTGAGAAAAATGCTGCTATCGCAGCTTGGTCTGCTTTGAAGAGAAGTATGTTTCCATTTCCAATTTATATAGACTTGTTCTCATTCTTGGTATTTTTTGGTTTGCTCAATATAAATATGCAGCCACATTTTGTGCAGTGCCAAACTTGGATTCATTGACAAATAAAGAAACGGACAAGCCTGAAGAACAGGATCAGGCAATTGTGGCAAGGGTTCTTTCAAATTTTAGAGCCAAAGATGATAACAGAAATAACAATGCTAGAAGAAGGGATCAAAGCCAAGCAAGAAGGAGAGTGGTTTGCAGGAGTCATAGAGACAATTGCTCTGCAGCTTCTTCAACTCTCTGGGAACTCTTCACAGTATCAACAACATCGGAGGCTGCTTCGATATGCTGATGGATTCTGCTCTTAGCTGTTTCCAACACAGAAACAAAGCAGCTATGTATCTCTCGTTCCCTCCACCTCCACCCAGATCAACTT
>NW_006262688.1:12731518-12874032 GCF_000493195.1 Citrus x clementina | reverse complement strand
TACGGTTTTCATTTAATTTACTGCACAGACTGAGGGGAGTAAGAGAGAGCATTAAATGTGATATGGGGAGGTGGGTTGCAGAGATAGAAAGCAATGAAAGAGAGGGCAGGAAAAAAAAAGACAATTGCAGCGATAAACTCAAGCAATTAAGTAACCTTCTCGCTACTCAGCAATCTATTTAATGGCCTTGTCGTCCCCCATTAATGCTCTCTTTGCAATTTCTTCCTCATCATTTATTGTTAGCCCCTCTCTCTCTTCCCCCCCCCCTTTCAACCAATTGTTTATTTATCTTTTCATTTTCATCCAACTTGTTTTTTCCATTCATCAGTTTTGACCGCGGCCTTTCTGTGAGCTTCTTTTGCATGCGTACGGTCATTTTTTTTCGCTTTAGGAAAAATTTTGTTGTGATTTGAATATAAAGAAGCCGTTATGCTCAGGGTATTTTAGGTAGATCAACTGATTCTTTATTTATTTATTTATTTGGCAGTGGTTAGAATTAAAGTTTTAAGCACTTTATTGAAAATTAAAAGAATAATGAAGGTATATTAATTGAAATGAGGTGCCAGTTAGATCAGTTGGTAAAACTGTAAATAATCTCTCGAGTGAAAATAAAAGATTTAGGATAACAACCTTCGACTATGAACAATGGCCCAAGGATATTAATTGGGCTTACAATTTGAGCCCAATAATATCCACGCGTTCTAGCAGATAACCCATTTCGGGCGCTCTAAATAATATCTGGTCCAAAATAATATTTTCTAAACTCATCAAACCCACCGACCAGAATCACAGGTTATCGCAACTCCTTGTAAGTTTTGGTATGCGAAGAAGCTGAGCCAAAGCTGTAATTTAATTAATTCCAAATTTAGTAAATTTTATTTATATGAATAAATTATGATGAAGCTGTCCACGTTATATCTAGAGATGCCCTCACCCAAGTGTATGAATGACTTCTCCTTTCAAGGGCCCTATTTTCATTCCTTTCTCTTTATAAGGCTTCAATTCTAATTAGCTGAATCCATGTACAAGTTGTAAAATTTGGAATTTTTAATTGTTTTTTTTTTCTTTCTATAACCTTAACGTATTATTACACCACTGAACTTTTAGTGCGATAATGAATTGCCTTCATGTGAAGACTCAATTTTACCTTCTCAATTAGTGTAAGCGCATGTGTCAAAGATGCCTCATGTTATTGTTTAAAAGAAGACAATATAAATTGGGGGAACATGAAAGAAACAACTTTGGATATATACTAACTTTATGAGGAATCCTATTAGGTGCCCTGTGGCCTTCGCTTTAAATAATGACACTTTAATTTAAGTTAAATTATTAATTAATGTTAATGACCTTCTCTAGTTGTCTTGATCATCAGTTAGAGATTCTTTAGCTTTGAATGCAGTACTCTCAGCATAATCCTATCACTATGCTTATTTTTATTTTGTGAGACGCTCAAAGCAAACTTTAAGAATTTGATAAGATATGCAATTATAGATGCTTTGATAATAAGTCGAAGGTGTTCTCACTGCTATAAAAGTGAGCCGATGTGTCTCTAAATGATTGCTTATTTTGGTTGACTTCGTTTTGTAAAAAATGGTCAAGGTTCGATTTGAAAAAAGTACGATGAATTTGGGGTGAGATGGGAATGAAATACCAAATGTATAAAGAATTAGTGTTTTTTAATGGATTTGTGCAAATAATTGAATTTTATGTAAGAATTTTCATTATGTGATAGTGATACAAAATATTATATATTTTCATTAAAATGGCTGTATTATATCTGTGAATTAATACTATTTTAAGTAATATCATAGTCTTGAATTGAAGACCTACATAAAAATAAAAATACATGTGACATTAATTATCGCTTATGTACTATTAAAGCTTGTTAAAAATACACTACTGAAATTAAAACAAATATCCTTACCAATCATTGAGTATTGGACAATTTCTTTTATCATCTTGTCGCCAACTTTTCCTTATCCATGACAACTCCTTCCATTCACTTTACCTTTGTTTTTCTCTTTTCCTCCTTTTACACACCCCCTTGCACTAATTGCAAGTGGCCTATTAAAGAGACGTTTCTGAGTTACAGTCTTCTTGTTAGAAAATTCTTCACTAGTCACCATTGCCTCAACTTTTTGGAGCATAATTTCAAAACCATCTTCCACAATCTTAGTTGCCTCTGCATTTTCAACAACCTTGTTAATTACATCAGAAGCAAACTGAAACAATTCTGTCCATCTCATTAAAATGATTGGTGATTAACACTAAAAAGTATATATTTAATAAAAATTAAAATTATCATATTTGTATTTATAGTATTGATTAATGCACTCATAACTTATAAATTATTTTAATACTCCTTTAATATAATTTTATGTTAAATTGAATTGTAGTATGTTAATTTTATCTCAATTTCATATTGTAGATAAATTTTAAGAATAAAGAAGAAAAGAAATCGAAGCAGAATGCAAGAGACAAAAAAGATGGATTGTATTAATATAAAAATAATAAATAATAAAATAAAATAAAAGTGTAGTCATATATTATTGTAATGTCATATTTAAGAGGCAGCCGCCACTTTGTCACTTAACTATCACTCTTTCCCTTATTTTTTTTTTATATTTAAATAAATAAATAATAAATAATAATAAAATAAGAGAAGATAAAGATTGTTGGCTGGCTATATAAGGTGGAGAAGCAGAGGTATCCGGGGGTGCCAGAGGCACAGAGAGTAGAATTAGAGAGGAGAACTAGGGGGAGAAGGGAAGGCAGAAGCTTAGAACAATTTCTTCTTTTTTTTGTATTTAATTTTTTTTAGAAGTTTGTAATTTTAATTCACAAATAAATTTAGTTTTATTTTCAATTTCAGCTATTTTAATTATAATTATGTGTAATTTAATTTTAACGATTATTTTTATTTCAATTATATTAGCTAAATAATAATAGGTAAGATAAGGTGAAAGTCTTAGTAGAAAAATATGATTTAATTAAATTCTATTTTTAATTATATAAATTAAATTATTTCTATTTGATTTTATCCATATTTTATATTTTGAAATTTTGATTTATTGTAGACAAATAAGGGAATTTGGCACAATAAATTTTTAATCTCTTATATAAAATATGGTAAAATGATATTTTGAATTATTTTAGACAAATTGAATTTTGGCATACCAAGTACTTATGTAATAAAATTATTGAGAAGATAATGATAATTTATACAATTAATAGTTTGGGCAATAAAC
Source organism: Citrus x clementina (assembly GCF_000493195.1). Taxonomy (NCBI): domain Eukaryota; kingdom Viridiplantae; phylum Streptophyta; class Magnoliopsida; order Sapindales; family Rutaceae; genus Citrus; species Citrus x clementina. The sequence goes on along the minus strand of NW_006262688.1, from coordinate 12,870,784 downwards.
AAATTAAAAAGAAACGAATTTATTAAATTATATCTACTACTAAGGGTGGATCCATAACCCTAACTAATTTATTTTCATTGTTTCACTTAAATCAAATAGCATGAATTTAAATTATATATTATTTTAGTTTTTAGAAAAATTAAAGGAATTTAATAATTTAATTTTTGTTCTCTGTGGATCGATCTTAGACTCAGTGAATTATATTATGACAAGATACTCTTATACTTAGGAGTAATCAATACTTTTGAATCATGTCAAAATTTTTGGTGTTGTTGCCGAGGAAAGGTACTTATTCTGTTATTTTATTTTCTTATTTATTACTTTTGCTTTATTTTCATCATTCCTTTGTTTTGATCTCATAATTTTATTTTATTTTGTAAAATTTCAGTTAGATTTTAGTGCTACGTATCGAACTTATGAAAAACTTCATTTTGACCCAAAACCTCTTGCAAATTAGTCCCTGAACTGATTTGGAACTTGGATATTTGGATTATGACTTATTCTTTAGACTTTTATTTAGACTTTTGGACTTAAGAACTACATGAATCTTGACTTTTAGACTTTGTGGACACAATGAACAATGACTTGGACTTTAAAAATTATGATAATGGTATGATAATTTGAATTAATCACTTAGTTGACCAGTAATTTTTAAAATTTGAAAAAAAAAAGTGCATCTTGAGGTAAGTATTCATTTTTCTTTCTTCCTTCTCTTAATTTCTATAATTTAATCTTTTCATTTTTTTTTATTTTTCTTTGCAATTGTTCTTTGGCATTTATTTTTTTTTTTGTTAGTTTATATGGCGGGTTTAATCTCTAAATTGTTCTTTAATTTTTGTTAATATATTATTATTCTATTAATATGGGTAGTTTAATTACTTTGTTTATATGGCTAGTTTAACTGCCTATTTAGTTATTTTAATTTTAGTTAATAAATTTTCAGTTTGTTTTTATTTTTTATTTCATATTTTTTTTAATTCTTGTACATTTATATTACTCATTTATTTAATTTTCAGTTTATTTTTATTTTATGTAATTTTCATTTATTTTTTTCATATATTACTCATTTGTTTGTTCATTTAATTTCACACACACGCATTATTGACATTGCATGAAATGTTGGTATCAAACTTCAAGTGGTGGGTTAATTCGTAGACCTCAATCACCACCATCAATCATAGAAGAAATCCAAGAATAAAACCTTTTGGACCAATTTAATCCTCAAATTGATCAAAGAAACAATCATTCTCAACATAATGCACATGATTAGAATCAACTAAGAATTTTGAGAGACTACATGAATCCAACCAAAACTAGAGCACCCTCATGTACAATATTTCCTCCATAAGCATCTCGAGTCAACTTCAAATCATGTATTGTTCAACTTTTACTAATATTTCATGGTTTAAAATATGAGAATCTACATTTGCATTTAAGAGATTTTGAGCAAGTTTTTAATACATACACATACCAAAATTGTAGCATAAACATAATTTCATTAAAGCTTTTCCCCTTTTCATTATAAGATAAAAGCTCGAATTGACTACAAAACCTTAAATCTGGATCAATAAAAACTTGGAATAACATGCAAGAACAAATTTTGAAAATTTTTTTCCACCCCATAGAATAAATTCTTTCAAGAGACAAATTAGCACTTTCACTCAAAAGGCAGAAGGGACTCTTCACCAGTGTTGGAATAGGTATAAGGAATTACTTAATATTTCCCCACACCAAGATTTTGAAACATGGAGATTAGTGTCATATTACAAGGGTCTAACATCCCAAGGTAGACAGGTTGTCGAAATGATGTGTAATAGTGAGTTTAGAGACAAAAGTCATGAAGTTATATTAGATTATCTTTACGAATTAGCTGAAAATGCACAACATTGAAATATTGTTGGTTTTTATAAGTCATCAAGTAAACTCCAGTCATCTCCATTTGGTGGAGGTATGTACAATCTTAGGGAAGACCATGACTTTTGAGCCAAATTTGCATCTTTAGATAGAAACGTTGAAGCATTAAAGTGGAAAAAGTGTGATAATGTTACATCTATTCAAGATATTTCATGTCATGTTTGTAGCTCAATTGACCATTTTACGCAGGATTGTTCGACCTTGCCAGCTATAAAAGAAAGTTTACATGAACAAGTAAATTTTATAGACAATTTCAAAAAGCCGAATTTTAATCCATACTCATTGATCTACAACTTTCGTGGGAGAAACCACTCAAATTTTAGTTGAAAAAATAACAATTATACACAATTTTCACAACCGCCTCTTCCATGTCCGAATTTTTAAAATTTTCAAAGTTACCCACCTTAAGTCCCACCATTAAGAAAATTTTTTAAAGATACATTGCATTCATTCATTAAAAAACAATAGTCTATCAATAACCAAACCATGCAAACCTTGACTAATTTGACAGATATTATCTTTAAATTTACATAAGCCCTCGTCATTTATGAAAAAGGTAAGCTTCCTTCTTAATTAGAACTAAATTCGAAGAGTCAACAACACCCTCAAACGGGTAGTATAGAAAACCAAGACATAAGTCAAGTTAAATCAGTTATAACCCTTTATGGTGGTAAAATTGTCGAAAAACACATTCTTGATCCTGGTAAAATTAGTAAGATTCAATTTCATAGAGTAAGGAATAGTCTAATGAAACTTTTAACCAATAAAATCTCCTCCTGTACACCCATTCCCTCAAGCACTGATGAATCCAAAGAAATCAAATCATGGTCTAGAGATTTATGAAGTCTTCAAATAGATGAAGGTCAACATTCATTTGTTAGACGTCAATAAACAAGTACTATCTTATGTTAAATTTTTGAAAGACTTGTGCAATGTAAAATGGAAATATAAAGTGTAAAAGAAACTTTTGTAGCAAAACGAGTAAGTTCTATTATCTTAACTAATAATGCCTTGAAATGCAAAAATCCTAGTTGTCTAACTATTTCTTGCATTATTGGGGACCATAAAATTGAACATGTTTTACTTGATCTCGATGCTAATGTCAATTTGCTTCCATATTCAGTATATCGACAACTCAATCTTGGTGAATTAAAGCCAACCTCTACAATTCTTTTACTTGCTAATAGTCAATTAAGGTACCAAAATGGATAATTGAATATGTATTAGACCAAATCCATAAATTCATATATATTGTGGACTTTATTCTCTTAGAAACATAATCAAATGCTGAGGAATGTAAGAAAATTCCTATTATATTAGGTCGATCATTTGTAGCCATTGTTAACACTTTGATTAATTGCAAAAATGAAGAGATGAAGTTATCTTTCAGCAACATGATGTTGGAACTTAATGTGCTTAACATGTGTAAATAACCTAGTGAAAAGGAAGATGATAATAATGAGAATGAGGGTATTGAACTCGTGAACTAATCATTGAGGAAAATATTCAAGATGAGAATTCTACAAACTCTATGGAAATTTAACTTGTTGGTTCCTTTGAGTCAAATAAGGAATTAGAATGTAATAATGCTAACATATGGTCTATTCTACATAGGCACCTAAAGATGACAGTGGCCAATTGAACTTTGAAGACTTAATGCAACTTGAAAAGACAAAGGAAGAGGAAGCACCAAAGCTTAAATTAAAGCACTTACCAGAAGAATTAAATTATGCATATGTCGGAAATCAACAAACCTATCCAATGGTAATGTTTTTCCTAACCCATAAGTGACGAAGAAGGTAAGCTATTGGTTGTTCTAAAATGCATGAGATTGCAATTGGTTAGACCTTGAAAGACATTAAGGGCATTAATCCTTTAATTTGCACACACAAAATACACTTAGAGGAAAATGCCAAAATAACTCATCAACCACAAAGAAGACTAAACTCTCATATGAAAGAAATGGTAAAGAATGAGGTCCTTAAACTATTAAATGGAGGAATTATCTATCTCATCTATGATAATAAATGGATTAGTCCAACATAAGTAGTAATAAAGAAATATGAAATAATTGTTATGAAAAATAAAAAAGACGAACCAATCCTAACACGAATCTCATCTAGTTGGTGCATGTGTATTGACTGTAGAAAATTAAATGGCACCACTAAAAATACCATTTTCCCCTTTTATTTTTAAACCAAATTCTTGAAAGAGTGGTAGGACACCTTACTATTGCTTCTTTAATGGCTACTCAAGTTGTTATAAAAAATTCCCTATAGTCTGAAAAGACCAAGAAAAAACCATATTCACATGCTCATTCGGAACATTTGTATTTAAGAGAATGCCTTTGGACTCTATAATACTCCTACAACATTTCAAAGATGCATGCTAAGTATTTTTAGTGACATGATTGAAAATTATTTGGAAGTTTTTATGGATGATTTAACTATATTTGGAAATTCTGTGGATAAATATCTTGATAATTTGGAAAGAGTCTTGGAATGGTGCAAAGAAAAATGACTTGTTTTAAATTGAGAAAAATGTCATTTTATAACGATTTCAGGACTTGTCTTGGTTTATGTAGTGTCTTTTAATAGAACTGAAGTTAATAAAGCTAAAATTGAAGTCATCTCAAATTTACCCTCACCAAATACAGTTAGGGAATTTCAGTCATTTTTATGACATGTTGGATTTTATAGGAGGTTTATAAAAGACTTTAGTGCTATATCTAGACCACTTTGTAACTTCTTGATAAAAGACACAACATTTATGTGGACTAAAGATTACCAAAATGCCTTTGAGAAGATAATTAATTTTTTAACATTAGCCCTTATAATGTAACCCCTTAGTTGGTCTTTGTCTTTTGAGCTAATGTGTGATGTTAGTGATTATGCCTTTGAAGTTGTTCTAACGCAAAAAAAGGAAGGTAAGCCCTTTGTCATTTATTACGCAAGTAGAACGTTGAATAGTGTTCAAATGAATTATAACACCACTAAAAAAGAATTACTTCCCGTAATATTTACATTGGATAAATTTTGTTCGTGTTTAATTAGTTCATTTACTATTGTTTATTCCGATATACAATTAGATATTTAACATCCAAACAGGATGCTAAGCCAAGATTAATATACGATGGATTTTGCTACTTCAAGAATTCAACCTGATAATCAAGGACAAAATGGGCGCTATAAATGTTGTCGTAGACCATCTTTCTAGACTTACAAATGAGTCTTCAATTAATATAACAACCATCAATGATTCTTTTCCTAATGAATTTTTGTTTTCTATACACAATATACCTTGGTATACTAACATTGTTAATTATCTTGCAATACGTGAAATGCCATCTGATTGGAACTCCCAGTATAAGAAGAAATTTTTAACAAAGGTGAAAAGTTTTTATTGGGATGATCCATATTTATTCAAGTATTGTTTAGATCAAAGTTTTTGGAGATGCATATTTAATGACGAGGTAAGTAATGTCATTTAATTTTGTCATTCTAAAATATGTGGTAGCCATTTTTCTTCATAGAAGACAACTCCAAAAATATTGTACTATTGATTTTATTGGCCTGCATTATTTAAAGATTCACATGTATTTTGTAAAATGTGTAAGAACTGTCAAATGTTAGGTCCATCTCAAGGCGAAATATGATTCTTTTAAATCCTATCCTTGTCAGGGAATTGATTTTATGGGCCATTTTCCATCATCATTTGGATTTGTATATATTTCAATAGCTATTGATTATGTTTCAAAATGGATTAAAACGATTCCTTGTAGGCACAACAATCATAAAATTGTGATCTATCTTTAAAAGAACATATTTTGAGTAGGTTTAGAATCCCTCGAGTCATTATCAGTGATGGGGGTAAGTATTTTTTTAATAAGTCATTCGAGTTTTTAATAAGTCCTCAAACAAGTGATCAAGTTGAATTAGCAAATAGAGATATCAAGCTACAAAAATTGGTCTCTTTGACTGACTGATGCCTATCGCACTACATTTAAGATGTCTTTACGAATGTCATTCTATCGGCTAGTTTATGGTAAACCTTGTCAGTTATTGGTTGAACTTGAGTATAAATTATTCTAACTATTAAAGTTTTTAATTCAAATTTTGATGATGCTAGTAATATGTGTAAACATGAACTTGAGGAATTGAGAAACGATGCATATGAAAATTCAAGAACTACTAAGGCAAGAACCAAAGCTTTTCAGGATAAAAGAATTTTTTAGAAAATATTTGAGATTGATAAAAAAATGTTACTTTATAATTTTCGTCTTTATCATCTAGGGAAGTTAAAGTCAAAATGGAGTGCTCCAATTGTTGTAAAAAAATGTATATCCATATGGGGTTGTAGAAATTAAGAATCCAAAAAAAGGTGTTACATTTAAAGTTAATGTTTAAAAATTAAAACCATATTTAGAATACTAACCGCGTAAAGAAGACCCCAAAATAAATTTGAGTTACCACCAAATCTTAATTAAGTCTTTTTCGTTTTTAATGGGTAATTTTTCTTTTTCTTTTTCTTTTTGAAATTGTTACTTTACTATTTTTTAATTGTTTTATTGTTTCTTTCTATGTCTTGGATGATACATGTTATGATGTTTCTCGCTTAAGTGTGTTTGTTTGACAATTGTGTTTCATTTAATCATTTTTAATATACGTCATGCGTACCTCAATAAGAAAGATTCTCTTCAAACATCTTGGGCAACTTTTACGTGTGAAATTTCATATAAGAGGCCTGATACAATTTTGTAAAACCCACCCTCTTTGGATTTACAACCATCAGCATTAATATCTCATGTTGAGGATCTAAAAAGACAACTCAGGGAAATAGAAAGTGGTATTCTAATTTAAACTTGAGGTTAACTCAATAAAAGATGAAGGTGAGTTAAGTATTTTATTATATTCATTTTTTACATTGCGTGTCTTTATTTTATTATTTTGTTCGCGTTCATGTTTGACTTGATTTTGCCGAATTAATTCGTTTCTTTGATGTGCTTTGATTCATTTTCCTGTATAAATGGCAGATAATGGTACTTCGTGACTTTTTTAAATCAATATCTTTTGTTTCCCACAATAATTGAAACACCAAAATCAAATATGAAAAAATACACATAAAATGCATCAGTGTTTTCCTTATTTCCCTCAAAATGCCGTTAAAAAGATTTACAAAGTTCATTGTCAATTATTGCTATTGAGTGCTAGAGAATGTATATTTATAAAAAGGTAAAATCATCATTTCCTATTCCAACTCTCACTAATATCTCTACTTTTATGTATTTAAATCCCTTGTACTTTAATTGTGTGTATTTTATTATAATTCAAGTATTTTATGTATTTCAGAGGCATTTTGATTGTTTTACAATTAACAAAAAGTAATATAGTAAAATGGATGGTATTTTTGAGCTCAGAACAGCTGAAAGCCTTAAGACGAGCATAAAAGGATACACGGTATTGTTCACATATACGATATTATTCATGTATATGGTACTATTCACATGTACAGTAATGTTCACGTATACGGTATGATGACGTTGCATTGATAGATGACGTGATATTGATCGATGACATGGCATCATGTTATTGGCCCAATGATGTGGCATTGACTAATTATGTGGCATTGACTAATTATGTAGCATTGACCGATGATGTGGCAAGATCCTATTAGGTCAAAATACTGATGTGGCGTTGACTGATGACATGGCAACATATTATTGGACCGAAATATTGATGTGGTATTGACTGATGATGTGTTCCAACCTATTAAATCTTGCCATATGGCGCAATCTTGATGGCGTGGCATCATGTTATTGGCCCAATGATGTGGCATTGACTAATTATGTGGCGTTGACCGATGATGTGGCAAGATCATATTAGGTCAAAATACTGATGTGGCGTTGACTGATGACATGGCAGCATATTATTGGACCGAAATATTGATGTGGTATTGACTGATGATGTGTTCCAACCTATTAAATCTTGCCATATGGCGCAATCTTGAGCGTCTAAATTGTTTTCATTTGATGGCTAAGATTTACTCATTATATCTATAAATACGGGGCTCCCCCATAATTTGGCAGCTCTGAATTTATTTTTGAGCTTTATTTTCTATCATTCTCTCTTGTTCTTATATTTTCTATATATTTTAATCGAATTCTTATTTTACCCCTAGTTAAGACATGATTAAATAGCTAATTTAATTTCAAGTTTAGATTAAAGGTGAAGCCTTAACATTATTCATGATTTAATTTGGTAAGTTTATTTACTCAATCTCTCTTATTTAAGTGGTTGTTTTGACTCATCGCCGACAGACAATGTATCTCAACTAGATTTTGCATGATATGTCGGCTCCCTAATGAAATATCATTACTGCTTGGCACGATGAGCACTTAACAATATATTTATTAGAGAGAAAACTCCCTTATATTATTTTGTGGGTTATCTTAGTGTCGATAAAGAGTGCATATAAGCTATTTAGTGGATGGTATTACTACGTTATCGATAGAAAGATTATTATCATTTGGCACTACGTGTTCTTGACACCACATTTAGCAGCAGATCATTACTCTTTGGCACAATGAGTGCTTGATACCATATTTACTAGAGTGAGAATTTATGAGGAGTAGAAGTACCCCCCATAAATTAATTAGAATTAAAAAGGAATATTAAGCTCATGTTGAAGTGTTAAGTGTGGATCCAGAGACTCAAGCACCTCATTTGCAAAGTTTCATCTTTAATTCATTCTTGCCATTTTATTTTAAATCTTAAGATAGATGAATCAATTCCAAGCAATACATATATGAACTTGGAATATTAACCCTACACATAATTAATTTTGCCTCCGTGAGATTGACACTCATCACCATAAATCTATTCTACAATAGATTCATTGTAAATATTGTGCAAATAACTTTGCGTGTAGGTTTTAAGTGTGTTTTCATAGTAAGTGTGTAATAATGTGATAAGGTCAGTATTGTAGCTTTTCATTTCTCTTTATTTTTATTAGTTTTGTTTATAATTTTTATGTGTTCTTTGCATGCATGGCTGAAGGCCACAGTCAGCTAATCTATAACCCATAGATCTTGAATTGGAAAAGACACTTCGTATATGAAGATAAATTGCATCAAAAGTTAACATTTAGAATAAAATTGAAATAGATTTGGAACAACAACCACAAGTCCACAAAAGAGGTCATTTAAGGACTACTTCAGTCTATTAGGTAATTTGAGCACGTTATACATAAGATATCCAAATGTAGCAGCTAAAAGTTTTGAGTTAAAAGCTAGTACACTAAATTATCTACCATCATTCTATGGTCTAAAAAATGAAGATCCATACAATTATTTGAATGATTTTCATGTTGTTTGTCAAACTTTTAGATATGAAAATTTTTTAGATGAAAATGTTAAGTTCAAACCATTACCCGACACTTTGGTGACGTATGGAAAATCTTGGCACCAACCGGTGGAACTCAAGCATCGTGCATACTAGGCCATTAAAAAATTCAACTTTGACATCCAACAACTAGTTTAGAAAGAAGATTACAGCTGACAAAACTAGAGGAAATTCCCAATGATGCATATAATTACAAGCAGCAGATGAAAGTCTTTCATGACCTATTCCTAATTATGATTTCTCGAGTAATATAGGCCACACTTTTTTTAGAAAAATAGAATAAGAGACTTTTAATATTTACCTAGTTCTTCTGATTATTTGTTTTATAAATTTTCATCTCGTATAAATCTTATGAATTCTTGCATGACTTATATCCAATGGGCTAATCCTACTTGAATTTGTACAAGGTAAATAGTTTAGCTTAACAATCTCAGTTATTGGGACTTTTCATGAGGTTTCTTTGCATTCACATAACCCAATATATGAGTATCCCTTTTTAGGCTTTCTAACCTATAAAAATTTATGAAATTTTCCTTTAAAACAAGCGTTTCAATTGAAAATGTATTCGTAAGACATTTACATATAGTGCAAGCTTCTACATGCCTAGAAATATAGGTAGTTCATAGGAAATATCATTCTTAAGGAAATATAGGTTTAAGGGAATATACTATAATAACTCGAACAAAATGTTCATTCCCAATCACACTTTTATCTTTGGCCTACAAGTTTGCTAGCAGCTTACGAGGCATCTTTAATGGTAAGATCTCTGTTAAGACATCTTATTTATACATTAGACAAGGTTTATTTTATAAAAAAAAATGTTTATTAGAAGGCATCATCAGTATGTATTGTACATATATGTGGCATATGTCATGAGGCCATCTATGTAATGGGGCACATGTACAACTCTGCGGAAATATATTACAAAGGCATCATTTCTAGTAAGTCTTTATTAGGGCTTCTGTAAATTCACGGGTACATGGCTAATGACGTAGGCTTTTATAAATAAGGAGTGCACTGCCTTTTAATGAGGAAAGACTTATAATAAACTATGATTATTGCCTAAGCATGCTAATCGGCCTTTATTCTATACATTTATTTTTTTAACAGTAGTAGTATTGCTTAAGCCATTTCCTATTGATAGGGTCATGGAAGACCTGACATTTATTAGTGAAGAGTCATTAATAGCCACTGTCTTGGGCTCCTCGGACTATAAATGGTCTTTCTTATGGTGGTGAAAATTTAGTTGGAGTAAATAGGCATGTTCTAACATAGTTGGCTACCCTTAAGCACAAGGTCGTCAAGCATAGGCATCTATCACCGCTGGTAGATTTATTTGTGATCTTGTGTTTGTCTCTTTCTTTCTTAGATAAGCCTATGAAGATGCTTATACTTCTGCTTTAGCATTTACTATAATAACTCGAGTTGTAGGGAGAGATAGTTCAATTGGTGTTACTGCTGCCATATATAAGGGAATATGGAGAGAAACCAACTAATTCTCTTGGAGAAGTTCTATTAGCCCAACATGCATTTGTGAGTTGAGCACTCTAATCAACTTTGTATTTGTACAACATCTTGCGTAGGATCTTTAGAATGATCTCATTAGTAGCCTCAACTTGGCCATTATCTTGTGGATAATATATATTGGGCTTTATTGCTTGATTCATTTGGTAAAGTATTTTGTGGCTGTGATGATTCAAATATTGCAACGTGTAGGTGGATGAATCTGCCTTATTAGATCCATGGTGAATCTTGCAAGAAGGTAGGAAAAGTATGCGGGATAATCCCATAGATTTATCAAATATGACATTTCTTAACAAACATTTTGGCATTTTGTTCCATTGTAAGCTAATAATGGCCCACAGTCAACAGCTAGCGGTATAACTTTATTTGACCTTGATGTTCTCCCCACTTTTCATTGTGGATTTCATGTAAAGCCCTTTGTGACTTATAATAACCTAGACGCTTTAATGGATTTTCGTTGAATCTTTTTTGAAATAGAATACCACATTTCATGAAATATCTCTTGGCTATCTATTTAATCTTATGTGCTTTTGTACGATTCAGGGGCAGTAGCTTTTACTATAGATAGTCAATACAAAGCTTTTTCAGTCTTCATGTATGATGGTTACGAAGACTCGTTCTACTAAGATTCAAGTTTTGGCAGTCGATGCAAGATAACTGTGTAGCTTGTGCTTTTCTTTTTATATAAGGCCAATGGTAGCTTGCCCTTTGTATCTTTCTATAAAGACTGACGTTATGAGTTAGTTTTTCCCCTTCTTGCTCATGGACACATTTTATAAGGATGCCTTCTAACATACGCTTGTAAAGAACTTCAAGAATTACAGAGTAATCCTTTGCTTGCTTTAGGTGGAGACTCTCTTGAGGATCACTAAATGCTTTGGTAATGGTAGTGTGCTAATCTGTCTTATCTATTGATGTTTCCTGCTCTAATCTTTCTATAAGGATTATTAGTTTGATCTTTCACAAGATTGTGACTTGATCTATTTTCTTTACTAGATTGATCTTGTCACTTAGCGTGGATAGTGCATCAACATACTTTTTTCTCTTGTCTTTTAACATGTTTTACCATGTAAGTCTGAAGAGTTGATAAAAGTTTTCTAGTATGTGTTCGAGATAAAGCTAATGTTGGTTCTTTTACAGCAAAATCACCATTACTCTATTAGATTATTAGATTTAAATCTATGATAAGCTTGATTCTCTTGGCTTTTAGTTTCTTTGTTGTGAATAGACCAGTAATTATTGCATATTCTACCTCATTGTTGGTACAACGAAAATCTAACTTGTTAGATAATACTGAAACCCTTTCAAAAGTATTAACAATGACCAACCTTGCGCCTCTTGTTATTTTTTAGTAAAAGAACAATCAAAATAAATTGTCCACTAATTTGTTTTTGTTTTTAAGACAAAACAGTTCTGTTATGAAAAATCCCCAAGAAGTTCTTATGACAAAGGTGTATTTCGATTTGAAGAGAATGTGGCAATCATATTAATGACCCTTTCCCCTTTGATTGTACTCAGAGTTACTCACACAATATCAAATTTTGTAATAAGTAAAAGCCACCTACCTAGCTTTCCAATAAGCATAGGCTTGAATTGGCTTTTCTTTTATTGGTGCCTTCAGGGTTCTTAAATTCATGATGATCTTTTAAATCTTCTGGAGTGTCAAGTATGTGAAGTAAATTGAGTTTTCTTCTTGAGAAGAAGTATGTAAATAGAAATCATAGTTGTGAAACCTAGTATAAATTGGCGAATATAAGACAACTTTCTAATCAAACTTTTTAGCTCTTTTGAATTTCTTTGTGGTGGCACAAAATTAATATTCTGGACTTTGGTTGGATCAACATGAATCCCATGTTAATGTACTAAAAATCTAAGAAATTTGCCAGTTAACACACCAAAGGCACACTTTTTAAGATTCATATTCAAATTATAATTAAGGTTTGATCAAATACCTTCCTTAGAGTTAATTAGTGTGTATTCTTGGTAGAAAATTTGATCACAAGGTGATCAATATAGTCTTCTACCTCCTTGCCCATCATGTAATGAAATACTACTGTCATGGCCCTCAAATATGTGGCTCCTGCATTTTTAAGACCAAAAGACATAATACTGTAGTAAAAATTATCCATAATTGTATAAAAAACAATCTTCGGGTACTTGTTCAAGGAGGGCATCTAGTAGCATTCGAAAGACCAACTAGCTTAAAGAAATGATAAGAGTGGAAGATTAAACAAGATAAAGGATAGTGGGCCACATTTTCATGTCCCACCACCCAACAAGCCTGACTTACATGTCTGAGGGTTGTTTTCATTACTTTTATATCTAAAATAGATAGTAAATAGATAAAGAAATTGTGTCCACATCTTTTAGTGCCATTTTGATATGATTGTATGCACTGAATCCATCCATAAACGAAATTAATCAGTGATCGAATGTTGAGTCAATTAGCATGTCCATGTTGCGCAGAGAAAATTCATCCTTTGGGTGAGCTTTATTTAAAGGAAAAAGTTATTTACCTCAAAATTGTACCCCGAATTTGCTCCCCGAAAGCAAATAAAGCAACACGTGGAAAGTGAAAGCAAAAGTGAAAGCTAAGTGGAAAGCAAATGAAGCAAAAAGGAAAGCGTTTTGTTTTTCGGGGCACAAAATCGGGGCAAATTCGGGGTAAATAGCAGCACTCTTTTTTAAATTTTAAAATTCTACACAAATTCTGATATGTCCATTTTTTTCTTCACTAGTACGATGTTTACTAGCCATTTAAGATGCTTGATCGACTTAATAAATCTAGATACAATTTATTTCTCTACATCGTTTTTTATCTTCTTCTCCATTTTTGGATAAAATTTCATTTTAATTTGTTTTAGTGGTTTACCATTAGAGTCTATATTAAGTGTGTGACAGGCCGTAAATATGTCCAACTATGGCATGTCTTAATAACTCCATGCAAACATACTATGATGTTCTTTTAATAGCTCGAACAACCCCTTCTTCTCATTCTTAGTTAAATTAGAGCTTATTGAGACATATTTTTGTACATTTCCCTCCTTGTTGAAATTTATTTCTTTTAACTCTTCATCGGTGGCTGTAGAATCGTGTTGCATGCATTTAGGGTGTAAGTGATACTTTCTCTTCAATTGCTTTTGATCGAAACTCTCTTTATACTTCATTGTCAGTATTTGCACGCAAAAATGACATGCTATTAATGTTAGGACCTTTCCTTAGAAAAGGACTAGGCCCATATACTGTAATAAATAGTACAATATGTTTCTATTAAGTAAAATTTACTTCTCATAAACTGGAATGCCCTTGAATATTTGTCTTAGGCTACCAGAATGAGCATCTTCTAAGAAATCTAATTTGTTTTTTCTTTAGCAAGCTCATGTTGGTTTGGTTTCCAATTTCTTTCATTGTCTTTTAAAAGTTTTACCCTTTACGGCTTAGCAATAATAGTTCCTTTCTCTTCAATAAATAGTTCACAAAATCGAACATTTGCCATATGATTTTCTTTATAATAGAATAGAGTAAAATTGGTAGCAATGCAAATTAGTTTTATCCTAATCCTTCATTTCACACACTAATGGTATATAGAGGGTATTATCATATGTTTATTCAACAAAGGCCTTCCAAACAGAATTTCATATAAAGTTGTAGCATTCATGACATGAAATACAGTTGGACCTTGAAGAGGACCAACCTTCAAATCTAGTTGAATGTATCGTTTTATAGATTTAGACAGATTATAAATCTAAATATTGTAACCTGTGGGCCATAAATGTTTTTAATGAGTATTTTGGCTGCTTTGAACATTGCTTTAGGGATAATATTGATGAACGTGTATCCACTAGATCTCTTCTAACTGGTATTCTATTGATCTTATTTTTTAAAAATAGTGGATGTTAGTGATCAGGATTTATTACCTCAGTATTCTCATCACAAAAAATGACTGCATTGGTATATTCCAAATAAGCCCGATTGACTTCTACTTCAGTTGTATAGCACTTCAATCCATATAGAGCAAAAACTCATATTAGTGCTTTGGTTTTTACTAAACGTGCCTATGAACTGTATCTTAACTAGTCTAATAAAGACTTGAACTTGATGTTAAGTGAGAAAGCACATACCAAAGGCTATTATCAGGGAAGATTGTATGATCTTTCAGTGTTTGCCATTCCTCAATAATATCTTTCATCATGACATCTATTGGTGAACTATTATCATTTGTAATATAATTAACAGTAACCGTTATAGCTAATCTATCATCGTGGTGAGGTAGTGGGTTAACATCTACATCTTGCTCACTTTTTTTAAATTGTAACGATCCATCCGCAACCTTTTCTTTGATTATTTTGATGATATGGTGGTAATGCACTGTGGGATAATTAAGGCTTGATGTAGGCAATAAAGCTTTGGGTTTTTTGTTCTACTTCACTCAATCGCCTTGTTGGTTTGAATGGCTAGAGTAGTCCATCCATGATCTACCGATCCACAATAACATCAAATTCTTCTTCTGTGCATGGCTACTTAGAAGATGTTGGGGCTTTCTTTCTTAGCATTTTGTTTTTACATAGCATGAAATGTCTTTCTACTATAGCACTTTAATGAGTCTCTCATCTTTTTTATAAAAGTAGGCGCTGCTTTCATGGATAAAGTAATGTTACTGGCCTTTTCTAATAGCTAATTAAAGTTTGAGACGTCATGACTCTCCAAAAAAACTCGTCGCCTGTTCACCATGTTACGAATGCAAATACGGACTAATTCTTTCTCAATTTTGGACTCAGCAATCCAAATCCAAATTTCTAAAAAGTTTGAGATAGTCTGCTAAACCTTTTTTAGGTCCTTAGACATTTGTATTCAAATCCTCCATAGTTGTTTGGTCTTTAGTCTGAAAATACATCTAGCAAAACTTAGAAGGTATTTCATTCTAAAATACTTCTAGCAAAACTTAGAAGCTATTTCATTCTAAAAGTGGATTAAACAAACTTTTAAATTAGTATAGCATTTATAAGTACAATCAATAAGAGATTTGAATAATTCCCTTAATTAAAGCACCAGTTTAATAACATATTGGCCAAGTGCATCAAAGTAATAGCTAATATGTTCTCTAGGTTTGCTTTTTTACCGTGGATAGAGGTAGACTTCAGCATAAGGCCTATAAATGATCTCTTCTGGATACAATGGCAGTAAAGAATATTCAATGTCCTCTATATTTTAATTTTAGCATCGCAGAAGAGTCGTTACCTCTGTTAAGTAACAAGTGCATTTGCATTTTGCCATGGTTGACAGACCTATTTAAGTTTAAAATTGAGGATCTCTGTTGAATTCTAAAAAGACATTCATAATTGGTCAAGTAAACTACTCGTTTTTAGGGATAGACACTTGTCTAGAACGAGGAATAGGCTCAAATTCTCTTGGCTGGTCTTGTTGTGATTAATCACGAACTTTATCTTATTGGATGACTCGAGGTTGATCTTGTGGACTAACTTATGGATGCCCCTGTTGCATGGCTATTTGTACTGAGCAAATATTTATTTTACTATTTTCCAGATATAATTCTTCATTTAGTCTATAAGTTCTTTGAGATTTTCATGTTCGCTAATGCTCAAACTATGAAAGTTAAGACCCTTTCTTTTACTAAAAACCATTGTCAAACTCCCAATAAAGTCACCAAATGTTCAGGGTGAGAATTTCACCTGGTCAAATGTCACAAAGAGAGGTTCTTTCTCGATTGAAATATATTTGGACTTGATTAGTGATAACTCTATGACATGAGAGTTATTATGGCAATTCTAGACTTAAATCAAGATTACTTAGAGAGTAAATGATGTGTTTCTATTGTATTTTTGTTACATTTTGCATAAACATTCATTTTAGTTTAGTCTTAATAAATTTTGCTTGATTTAGAGTAGTTCGTGCTCAAATTGTGTGCATAATTGTGGGTGTCCAGAAGCTTATTTTTCACGGAAGGAATGCTGATGTGATAGGCTTGCAAAAAATGAAGAAGAACATGGCTACATAAGAATTAAAACAAAATCTGGAACAATGTAGTTCTGTTGTCGTTGCTGGAGCAACCATTGCTATAGTAATCCTGGAACAACGACAGAGAAAATTTAGCGCGGGATATATACAGAATCGTGATCTGCAGTTTCCTAATCTGACTTATGCGCGCCCTAGGCTTCTGTTGACCCTAGTTTTCAGATATAAAAAGAGCACGCATCATATGAAAAGCTGGCAGTGAATTAACATCGAAGGAATCAAGAGGAAAAAAAGGAAAAACTAGAGTTCAAGGGAAAATAAGTCTGCACCAGTGAAGAAATCAGCAGAACTATTTTGGATTCAATTTTCATCGTTCTTTACTTGTTCCTTTTCTTACTCTTTGATTGAACTGATATATTTCATGGCTGATACTTTGCTGTTTGTTTTTCTTTTTCAAAGTATAAACTAAATTTGATTGTAGTTGAGTGACAAACAATCTCAATAGGTTTTTGACTGTTCTTATGAGTTGCTTTAAGATTGTTGTAGCATTTTACTCTAATAGCTTATATTATAATCTTTATTTCGATTGACCATCCATTTAAGGGTTCAAGTTAAGAGAGAGCCGCAAAAAGCCTGTCTTAGTGGAAATTATTAGAGTAATACTTGATCTTAATTTAAGTTTCCTAGATTGAATTTACTTGAGTCCCAAAAAGGCCACACTTGAGTTAAGATTTGTGAAGAACTAGACATAAGAATTCACCTTGTAGGGTAGAGAGAGTGTATGTTCATAATGTCATACCTTAGGTGGATAACAACTGGTCATTGTTAGAGTGCTTAAGGGTATGAAAAGTCCAATAAGCGACAACTGAGGATGCAAACTAATTCTACCCAGGGTTGTAGGAATTGATGTAGCAACTAGTGTTAATTTGAACAAAATAGTCAGACCATGAAGGGAGTTTGATCATTCAGCTACCTCATTCATATTGAATTCTTTTTACGCAATTAATCTAATTTACTTTATTACTGTATTTATTTGTTTTACTTTCTTACAATTGTTTATTTCGGCAGTAATCAACTTTAACTAGATTTCTTTTGAAATAAAGAAAGTTTGCACTATCGTGATTGTTGTAGTCTTTCTAGTAACATCAATCCTTGTGGAGACGATCTTGAATATTTATCACTTTATTATTTGTTGTGTACACTTGCACATTGACATCAATAGCAATTAAGTAAAATTGACCAACAATTAGAAATTTAGCTTAGTAATATGTGATCTACCTAATTGTATTGTATGGTCTGGAAAGTAAGGTCCAAGTCCTAACTAAACTCCCCAGTGGAGTCGCCAAGTACTTAAGGTGGGAATTTCACCAGGCCACATGTCATAGGACGAGGTTGTTTCTTGATTGAAATAGATTTGAGCTTGATTGAAATTTGAGCTTAATAGTCTATGATCTACCTGATTCTATTATATAGTCTAAGAGTAAGGTCTAATAGCGTATTCAAATGTTGTTATTGCCTAAAACATCTTACTGTAACTTTGACTATAACTGTTGTTTTGTTGAATAAAATATTTGAACTTAAATAATAATAGCACTTACTATGAATAATGATGTTAGAGTTGAGTACACCAGTGAACAATAAAGAGTCACCACTAGCTCAATATTAATTTTCTAAAATTATTGTAGCCTAGCAATTGTAATTAGGACAAATGTAAGAAAACGAAACATTTATAAAAAAAAAAATGAATATGGAAGTGTGTTTGGACATTGGTTTTGAAAATTAGAAAATGCTCTTAACTCTATTTCAAACTCTCTCAGATTTCTTAACTAAAATGATGGATGCCTTGAATGAATAGCAAAGTTTACTATTTATAGGATTCATGTCTTCATTTTCATTAATTTTAATGCATGCTTCTCATTAATATCAGTGCATGCTTAACACTAATGCATGCTTCACATTAATTTTTTTTTATGATGCTTAACATTAATTCTAATGCATGTTTTTCATTAAATGTCACTGCGTGATTTAGGATTTAGTATTTTAAACTAAGTTATTATTATTATTATTATCATCATCATCATCATTATTATTATTTCAAAATGATTAGTTCTCTACTAGCTCATCTCAGTAGACATTCCCTCATAGGCTAAGATCCCCTAAGAAATCATAGTCAAGGATTCAATGTGAATTGAGCTTCAACTTGGTGTATTCGTATCTTCCAAGCCATAACTCACAGTAATTGCCCCAGCGGCTTCGGTACACCATGAAATACGTACTTTATAAATTAGACTAGATCATTGGGCATAACATCAATTTTTAGATAGTAACAATCATTAATTACTCTACTGACTCTAGCACCTTTGGTCTCATCACTTAAGATTGCAGAAGCAAAAAAGGATTGTTTGACCATGACTATTAACACTTGTCAATGGTGCAAAAACCATTGAACACTTGCTGGTGTTGTAAGTAGTGTCAAATAAAACAACATCAGCATAAACATGATAAGCATCAGCCCAGAAAAATGAGTAATGCGACCTTCATTATCTGTCTTTTGGTCAAAGCACATGCATGGTTCTCTTCTTGTTCTGATCGAAAATGCTCATGTAACATATCTGCATCATGTCCTTTCACCTTATTTCTTGAAGATCCTTTGAAAAAATTCCAACGCTCTCTATGCGCACCTCCCCCACCCCCTAGCCCGTGGCAACTCAAGATGCTAATTTTGATAGTGAATCCAGTTGCTCTTCCATTATTATTGTAAAACTCATGGACTTCATCTAATGATGCAAATTCTTGTCCTTTTTTTGGCTTGCTATCATCCACTACTTCAAGCACGAAGAAATTGTTTATAGAATTTGAATATAAACTAAATGGCTCCTCATTGGCCTTTCCACACCGATCCCGTATTTTAGAACAATGCCATTATTTTTAATTAAAATTATTCAAACAAAGAAATTGCGAAAAAGTACAAAATTAATAAGTAAAGAATTTCCCATGTGTGCATGAATTGAATATACACTACTAGAAAAAAAAGCTCAACAATGACAATTTTTTATTGTCATACATGCTATTAGATGACGGTTGCCCAACCGTCATTGAAGCCTGTGTCAAGGAATTATCGATGATGGTTTTTTCATGTCATGAATTTTATAATGTATTATCCATCATAAAAATGTTATTGACATATGACTATTGTCTGTCATTATTTTTTACATGGATGACTAATAGTTATCATAAAAAAATAGATATTTTATTAAAATAATTATAAAATTAATAAAAAAATTATATAAAATTAAAAATTAATTTGGCGAGAATGCTTTTAATTATTTTTAGTGGGAATGCTTTTAATTAATTTTGTGGGAATGCTTTTAATTATTTTTAGTGGGAATGCTTTTAATTAATTTTGTGGGAATGCTTTTAATAAATAATTTGGTGGGAAATAACATTATTTTAATTTTTTGCACCAATTTTATAATTTTATTTTTTAAATTTTTTGGCATCAATTTTATATTTTTGCGCCAATTTCTATTATTATTATTATTATCAAATAATATATATAATATAAATATAATTAAATTACTAAAAATATAAAGTTGCACAAAAATCATCAATAATTGAGAATTCAAGTATCACTCTAAACATTCATCTGAATGATCTAAACATTTGTCTTAATTATCATTTATAATGTAATAACTCAAGTGAGAAATTGTTCCCCAACAAACTTATAAAATAAAAATTTGAATAAGAAATTCTACTATAACACATATAAGCTTCAGCAAGTCCACAAATCTGCAGCATTAACACTTAGAGAAACTAGCATCAGCAAGTTTATGATCAGCAACACCTGCAAAATGCAAAAACAATTACAATCAGAAGCTAAGATTAAACATAACCAAGCCACTAGCTCAATTTGCATGGTACTTAACCACTAGCTCAATCGTCACAATAACCTTTTAAAGCAAATTAACCAGTAAGCAATGTTCAAAGCAAACCTTTCAAAGTTCAAAGCAAACCTTTCAAGGCAAGTTAACCAGCAAGCAATGTTCAAAGCAAACCTTTCAAAGCAAATTAACCAGCAAGCAATGCTTAAAGCAAACCTAGAAACTATAATTATCCCAAGAACTCAATCAACACAGAAAATACCATAACTTGAACAACGCATCACTCATCAACTCATCACTCATCATCACGAGTCATCAACCTAGCAATAACTCCTCAGCACAACAATCTTAATGACAAATTTCCATAGCCATATGAAGATAACATGCATGTTACAACTTGACCATCACCACAACTCCTTAGCTAAGCAATCTCATATACAACATGCACATTCCAAGTCATGAATCATCACAACTCTTAAACACAACAATCTCATACAATATACAATTGGTTCCCAAGTTTGAACTAAAATTTAAATTTTTGTTTTGAAATATTAACTACCAGTTGCTCAACTTTGCCAAAGCAAATGGTCCAAACCAATACCTATAAACTAATTACCGCAACGGATCAGCAGCAACAATGCAATTTTCTAAATAAGAGATTGGACATAATCCACTCATTTATACCACACCTCATCGATTTTTGCCTGGGTGTATACTGCTTTGCTATTGAACTGCAAATTGGAAAATGCATCAAATATTAAATAAATAAGTAGAGAACATATAATACAATGAATTATCTAAAGCTAAAAAAATAATAATAATAATCCACCCATTCATACCACACCTCATCGATTTCTTCCTGGGTGTATATTGCTTTGCTATTGAACTGCAGATTGGAAAATGCATTAAAAATTAATTAAATCAGTAGAGAACATATAATACAATGAATTATCTAAAACCATAAAAAAAGAAATGTTTACATTATTCAAAAATAAACTAGCATTAGCAATCATGTCTCTCACATACAACATGACATAGTATATTTACTTATATGAACTGGGTTTTACCGGAGCCTAAAATAAATAAAGCCATAACAGTGAAAAAAGTTCATAAAGAAATAGATGTACTAATATACTTTGTTATGAAGTGTAGAAACATATATTAAAATAAGTAATCATTTATTTGTTACCTAAACAGTTTTTAAAACTGGGTGAGATCTTCTTTTACTAATTGTGGCTGTGAACATGTTGATCCCACTACAAATTTTATACATATAGTATCAGTATTTAACAAATATTTCATCAAATCAAACATTTATTGTACTTATTTAACCACAAGCTCGTTAATGTCTTTGCTTGGGTCATTTCCTTGTGGATCCAAGTAATATCTCATCTTTGCTGCCACATCAATCAGAACAAGAACCTAATGGGCTCTATAATAGAGCAACAACTTTAAGTTAGCAATGTATAGTTAATGGGTTTTCAAAAAGAGCCTTCTAAAAAATTGAAATAAATATTAAATAAACAACACTACCCAGTATTATAAGGAATGAAAGGAATGAAAATAAGCTGACACTTTTCAGCTACAACCAAATGATCAAAAATTGATTGTGTCCTCTGTAGACGAGACTTTAGCAGATTTTCATATATAGCCATTATAACCTTAGCTGGATTCATGAAACCAAAAGGCTTCCCATCAGCTATCATCTTATCATTCAAGCACCTAATATTATCAATAATAAAGAAAAAAAATTAATATTATAATGTAACAGTAAATTCATGTACTGATTTATTTGTATAAAGATACTTACATAATGTAGAGAATTAAGTTGTTGAGGATTATCTATTCCATGTGACGCAAGATTTTACAATCGAGATACTCCACAAGTAGGACATTAAAAAAAAAATTGCATATTCTTTTCTATATAATATGCAATCATTTGGACATGCATGCATTTTCTTATATTGCAAGTCCAATCTCATATTGCAAGCCCAAGGAAGACATGGTTTTTTTGGCCTCATATACAGAGCTAGTTGATGTATTATCCTTAGGTAACATGTTACCCAAGAGACTCAATAAATAATTTAAGCTAAAATCACACCACCCATATTTCCCTTTCAAGTTATATAACTTGACCAGTGAACTTCACCTAGTATATTTTTCACAACCTGGGTACAGAGGTTTCTTTGCATCTTCTTAAAGTGATTTGAAGGCTGTAGGTTCATCATCACAATGTTTGTAAGCATCATGAATAATATCTACTACCTCATCTTGATTAAAATCCATATATGGTGGGTCTACTTGGTCACCTATGTCACTAATTTTCAAGTTAGGTTCGTTTTCCCCATGCCAAGTCAAAATCGTGTAACTCTCATCGAAACCCTTAAAAAAATAAGTGATGTTTCATTGTCCTAGAAGGATGAAATGCAACATTTCAGCATTTAGTGCAAAGACACCTTATAATATCACCAGTATCAAAGTTTTGAAGAGCAAACTCCATAAACATATTCACCCCAATAATATACTCTACATACCTTTTATCATATGGTATCCAACTCTTATCCATTTTTCATACCATGATGCGATCCTGATACAAAATGTCAAAACAAGCCTTCATTCAAATTCAGAAAACACATACATATACTTTTTTTTTGTTTTTATTCATAATATCTACTATTGACCAAGTAAGTGAAACTCAAAAAATAACACATCATCGTTACTCTAGACTGGCTTATATAAATTTGGTTGTTTTTTAGCTATTGTCTTACATCATTATTCAATTTTAATTCATATCAAATTATTTAAAGTCAGCAATTAATTATTTCATATCAAATATCAGAGCCATTGAATAAGTTTGTCCTAGCCAACAAACATCTACAAAATGTAACCAAAATCCACCCAAATAAGGCATACATGACAAAAAACACGAAGGGAAGACTTGTACATGGCTTATTACACCGACAATATAGACAGATATAGTTCCCATTCAGGTTAACCACCAAAATTTATGTCACTGGTTTCCCGCCAATATACAGTTAATTCCCCACAAGTTTGTGAACTCAGTAAAGGTTGATACTTATTCAATTTTAAAGTCAGCAATTACTTATTTCATATCAAATACCAGGGCCACTAAATAAGGCTATCATAGTCAACAAACATCTATAAAATTGAACCACAAGCCATCCAAATAAAGCATACATGATGAAAAACATTAGGGGAAGACTTATACGTGGCTTATTACATCGATAGTACAGACTGATATAGTTCCCATTCGAGTTAACCACTAGAATTTATGTCACCAGTTTCCCACCGACATACAGTGAATTCCCCACAAGTTTATAAACTCAATTAAGGGCTCTACTGGATTTCTAATAACTTATTATTTGTATAGTAAGTTAAGTAAAAGAAAAGGCAGTAGGAATTAATAAGGGAAATTATCATTCGTATACCCTTAGTTTACTCTGTTATCAAAAATACTACAACACTTTGAGGGTGTATCAATCGTCCACCCTAAGTTGACAAAATGTATCAACCGACCACCAAACCGTTAGTTGCCGTTTAAATATGATGACGTCAGAGGGGTAATCTAGTCTTTTCATATGATACAAGTAAAAATTTAAGGGTATACAAGTGATAAAAAGAGAATTTAAGGGTATACAAGTGATAATTTTTCTTTACTTTAATTTAAGTTTCAAGGGTAAAATCATCAATTCGCTATAATTCCGTTAACTTTCAAACGGCAACTAACGGTTTGGTGGTCGTCTGATACATTTTGTCAACTTAGGATGGACGATTGATACACTCTCAAAATGTTGTAGTATTTTTAATAACATAACAAATATAAGGTATATGAATGATAATTTCCTAATTAATAATGTACATGCTCCTACAACTTTAATGCTTTTTCTTAATTCAATATGCTCTCATTACCAATCTAAAGAAATAAATACCATAAAATAATGCTTTATTTGTGTTTGTGGTATACATATATGCGAATAAAGTTCCAAAACATTCAATATATGCATGAAAATTTATCGTCACCAACAAAATTTCTGAGAGTAACTCATTCAATGTTTAGTGGGTTTAGAAAAACCAAAAACTAAAAATGATTTTTAAAAAATCATGCAGTACGAACTATATAATTTTTCATGATACAAATAATATCAAAGTAGGGATTCAAGGCCTTTTCTAATATGAAACACAGATATTCACATATATTATCATCATTATTCACTGAGTAGAGAGCAGTTTTTTCGTTAAATGAATAAAGAGTCATAACGATCTGTCATATTAAAAATCACAGCCGTTGCATAAGACTGTCATAGCCACAGAAATAGTAACCAAACCAACACAAATATATGCAAAGCACGCATCCATCAACTACCTGCCATGCATTCAAATATATAAAAGATCATAGTTGACAAACATAATAAGAAAAGGCAGTACGGTTGAATCACTTTACCTAGTGTGTTGTCGCTATACCTTCAACAACCTTAGCTAAAATGGCATCGTCTTTAATCTGAAGAAAAAAAAAAATATATATATATATATATATATATATATATATATATAATAATGTTAATATCTTCATTTGTTGTGAAAAATGTTAATATACAATCTAAAGGACCCATGTGTTATAAAAATATAGAACATGAAGGCCCTCGTTGGCTAAGATGCCTTACAATATTTTAACAGAACAATAAGGGCATGTTTGGTACATTATATTATACGGTATTAAAATATTGTTTATATTAAAATAATATCAAACCCATGTTTGGAACAAAATTGCAAGGGATTGGGGTGGGGGGCTAATGCGTCAACTGACGCATTAGCTTTGCTTTTTTTTTTTTCTTCGTTTTGCTTTTGCTTTTAGCTTTTCTTTTTACTTTATTATTATTATTATATTAAAATAATAAATAAATATAGTTTTTAATATAATATAATATTTTTATTTTATTTTTTTTACATTATAATTATTAATATAAATTAATAAATAAATAATTTATCATTCAATAATAGTATTTTTTTTATTTTTACATTATAATTTATTAATAAATTTATAACTTATTATAACTAATAAAAATATTTAAATATGAATAAATTTGAATAATATTAATTTAAAATTAATAATAATATAAATAATATAAATAAAATATTAATGCAATTTAAATATATTAATATAATATAAAACATTAATATAATATAATATAATATTTAAATTAAATTAAATTAATTTAAAAAATAATACAGTATAGTATAGCACCAAGCATTGTACAACATTATTATAATACAGTGCTAATGTAATACAGTATAATATAATATACCAGTATTAAAATAATGCAATATAACATAATACAATACAGTATGTCAAACGCACCCTAAATTCAAAAACAAATGAATGTTGAATGGATGGCCTGCAATAATTAAACTAACCAAAACAGTGCACTAAACAAAACAATTTACCTGGATAATAATGTTAACAAATAATGATTGAAGAAAAAAAATGATGGTGCACCAGACATTGTAGCCTTTATGTCATTTCGAAGGCCACAATGTTTTCAAGGACCACAAACAAAACAACCTTTCTTGAAAAGGAAAAGACAGTTTCAAAAAGAATGTTAGCCTTACCATAATCCACATACAAATTAGTATAACAACATGCACATAATGACAAATTTCACTTACAATAAATCCAAAAGAAGAATCAACAGTATAATCAACTACTAAATATGACATGAAACAAAAAAATAACACATTTTTACCTAAAGCAAAAAAATCAGTGTCTAATTCTCTAAGCGAAGCATTAACATGACATGCAACACCTATGGTTTCAACGATTACAACATACTAATTGAAAATTAGTTTTTACTGAATACATAGGGTTTCATTACCTCACGGCTGATTTTCAGTGATAGTTGGGTATGACTGGAGTGAGAGATTAAGGTCTTTGATTTCTTCAACAATTGATTTGAGGGTTACAGCTGTGACTGCTTCTTTTATTTATTTATATTTTTTTTTGCGATTGTAAGCAATTACGGCAGCTGTGAGTATTTCTTCTTCTTCAGCAATGACGACAGGTTTAGGACTGAGAGAGCGAGACGGTGTTTGTGATGGTTAGGGCTCAGAGATCAACACAGTGGTCAGTGATTGACGGTGGTTGTGTCTGGTTTAGTGGGTGATAGTGGTCTATGAAATGCTTCAGTGACAGAGAGGGCTGCAAGGGAGAGAGGGTTGAAGTGTGTGTGAAATGCTTCAGTGACTGAGAGAGAGCTGCGAGGGAGAGATGCTTGAACCGTTTGTCAATGAGAGTTGAAGCGTTCATTCCAAATGGAGAAGACGATGAAACTAATGGGATGCAAAATTTTCTAAGTGTCAAAACTTTCTATCTTCAGCTTGAACAACACCGTTTAAGCTTTTTTAAATAATTAAAAATATAAATAATGGCATTTGTGTAAATAGGTTAAAAAAAATTAAATAAATCAATTTTTAAACGATGTAATTTAAACCCATGACTAATGCCTGTCATGTTTTGAAAATGATTAAAAAAATATATTACTGAACATGACATGTTTCTATCAATACTACATGACATAAATATATGAGTCATGATAATGTCATAACAGTTTGATAAAAGCATGTTAGTCACAAAAGTATCATTTTTTCATAATACTTACATGACAAACTGATATCTATCATAAATTTTCTATCATAGAAACACATTTTTCTAGTAGTGATATAATATCAATTTGTAATTTTTACTTTAGTGTTATACGGAATTACTTTTAAAAAATAATAATAATAAATATATTACTAGTTGCACTTGTGATAGACAATAATGTTACGCAAGATTTTTGAAAAATTGTGCAAAACTAGAGAGTTTGTAATTAATTTAGAGATATGGAAGAATTTTACAGAAAATGAGGAAAAAGGTACAAGCAATAGTAAAAGAATTGAAAGAAACAGAAAAAGAAGAAAAAAAGTACAAGCAATAATAAAAGAATTGCAGAGAGACAAAAAATGAGGAAAAGATTTTATTTTTTATAATATCAGAGAGCATAGATTCGCAGGGACTCTTGCCAAAATAAAGTAGATTTCATGTGGAGATGGGCAGAATTGCGGGTAGGTTAATGAAATGTACTAACCATTGAATATATTCAACGGTTAATGGCCTCCATGTTTCATGATGTTTTTCTAGCAATTCTTTTAACAAAAATAATAAGTAAGATATATTCCATAACTATAAACAATGTTTCGAGGTGAACATTCATTCAATTTTTCGTTATTGATGTAGTTTATTGTACATAAAGTATGACAGTAGACAAAATTTTGTTAAATTAAATTTTATTATATTTCCTTAACAGTAAATTAAGTAGAGTTAATTTAGTGACATAAAAAAATATTAAAAGATGAGTGTCCAAAGTAAATTTTACCATGTAAATAATCCCATCTTATCATTAATCCAGGGTTGGAGCCACCAATAGATCAATATGAGTCGTACGTATATATAAGTGTAACTATTTAAATCCTCTAAAATATTATTTAGATGTGATTTCTAATCAATTTTTTTATTACTAAAAAGTCCACACATAATTACTATTATATCTTAAAGAATATAACTAGGGTAGCGAAAATATAATTTCTAAGACCGTGGTTGACAAGCTACAACTTAAAACTCACAAACATCCTTCTCCTTATCGTATTAGATGGATAAAAGATGTTGGAGAGACTAAAGTTTCTGAACAATGCCACATTCCTTTCTCCATCGAAAGATACAAGGTGAAGTAATCTGCGATGTTATCGACATGAATGCTTGACATATGCTACTTGGGAGACCCGGGCAATTTGATCTTAATACAATACATCTTGGGAAAGATAATACATATAGATTCTATTAAGACAACATGAAATTATCCTTACTCTGATGAAGTCAAAAGTCAAGGGAACCTATCTTTTATTACTAAAAGAGAAAGCTAAAGCAGAATCAATGCTCGAACAAGTCCAACCGCTACTCTCAAAATTTCAACATGTCGTGCCTAAAGAACTTTCTAACAAATTACCTCCTATGAGGAATGTTCAACATCAAATTAATCTTGTTCCTAGAGCTATCCTACCTAACTTATTGGTGACTTAAATTAAAAGAGAACTTCTAATGGTTTGTTCCCACAAGTCTACAGTTTTTAGGAGAGCCACATTTAAAAGCAAGAAGAAATTGAAGTTTTGGTATTTTCAAGTTCTAAGAAAAGTTAATGCAAAGTGCTACACGTTTGCATTGCAAGATCAATTACTTCTTCATTAAAAGCTTCATCCTCCAAATTGGCTTTTATTTTCATCAAAACTCGAGGACGAGTTTTTTTTCGAAGAGGAGGAGACTGATGTTGGACAACCCTAGTCATAATAAGAGTATAAATTCAATTTCCTTTTTTTACGATTTATTTTATATTTTATTGTTTAAGTTATATTCCTTTACTTATAAGGAATCATAATTTTATTAGAAATAGGATAATCCTAACTAATATAAATAGGCTTGATATGCTTGTTTCTTGACACAAGCTTTTGACTAATAATATTCAGTATTTCTCAAATAATATATTTTCTCCTTTGTGAGAGCCCCCTTTTTGAACTTCAAGAGCGTACGCTAGAATAAAATCTAATATCGCTTCCGCCCTGCGTCACAATTGTATATTCCTTTTACAAAATAGTATTATAGAAAGACAACTAGTAAAATGTAGTAAAAATGGTATGGGAAAGAGTTAGTAGAGGTGATTTTTCTTTTAGTTATTAAAACATATGAATTGATCCACAAACTCACACATATTGAGTACTTCTATGTACCCCTATTTATTAATAAGAGAAAAATTAAAGTCGTAATCACCTCGATGTATTATGAATTCATATATTAAATATAAATATTAGTAAAAATTAATTTGCAGACTAATGAAGTAAACCATATTTTATGGGCATTTCATACATTAATATAAGGTCAAGCGAGATATATCACATAATATTTCATGCAGTAGTCCAATTTTCAACATTTGCATATAGTTTTATAAGCTAGTAAGCCAATAAAATATACCATGAGAAATTGAAGGCTAGTATTTTTATTTCACCATTGGAGAAATATATATCTTCTGGTACTCTTCCATGGCCATACATTACAATAAAATAATCTCATAGTAGAGTCTATATACGTTTGCATGCTTTCAAAATATATTTTAAAATTAGTTTGATTGCATGATAATCGAAATATCTTATAACATTAAGGCTATGATTTAAGTATTATTTTAGCAAGTTTGAGTTTCGCATTGAATCTTCAAATTAATTAAATGTTAAAACTCTTTCATGTTTGGCTTGAAATTACTATTTAATAAAATTATGAAAAGCCAATAATGAATGGTGTAGGACACATAGTAAAATAAACTTTAAAGTGTAATTAAATTGTCCTATGAATTTTGTGTAATTATAGAAAATAGGTTATTCAAGTGAAATTATGAGAATATTTGAAATTGTAGGGGTGGTCACTGAAATTTTCTGGACTTTAGCCAACTACACGATTCGGTTTATTCTAAGAATTCTCAATTTGTTAACCACTTCGACCTTGGCAGAATATTTCCTATCAGCAGTGAAACATAATTCGAACTCATATTTGTAAACAACAAACAATATCTCATCAAAAATCAAATTTGAGTGGAGTTTTCTTTAATCAATCTAATTAAATTCTGAATAGAGTTTTTTGTCAATTGATAAAGTTTTTTGATTTTGAAAAAAATTTATGTTCAAGGTAAATATGGGAGCTATCACTACAAGAAAGCCATGAATATTGATCAACAAGGTTAGTACTATGTATATTCTTTATAATTTGATATTTAGAATTTTTATGTTTATATTGTTGTTGAGCATATAATGTCTCTTAGTCGTGCTCCTTAAGGAGAGAGGCTAAAAGAAAGAACTAAGACATCTACTAAGTTGGTTGCTTCAATGCTTTTGAGTAATCTATATTGTTTAAGTCATATCTTAATGTAGAAAAATTGAAATTGAACATTGTAAAATTACTTGAATTTCTAACAAATAGAGCTTTCTAGGGGTATATAGTTTGTAATTTTATTCTCGAAAAATTGATTTCATTTATTTCAAAAATTTCTAGTTTTACGTAGTTTAAAGACAGTTGTGACATTTGTGCACTAAATCCTGAATATCTCTAAGAAGAGAAGTCCAAATTTGATTTTGTAAAGTTCTTCTATAAATAAATACATTTATTTATTCAACCATATATGGTATGCAGATACACACTTTAATACGTTCAAATAGCATAATCTCATATATATAATTATTTTCAAATGCAGATAAATATTTATGGTCTCGTAAAACATTGTACGGCATTGTAAAATAGATATTAATGGAGAGCAAGTTTGCATTTTGCATACAGCATTAGAACTTTCTTTCTCCTGTCAACTTTTTTAAAAATAGTTTCTTAAATTTTACTTGTGGACAAATTTTCAACGCAGCTCCATTTCCAACAGGTTTCACACATCTGACTTCCAAAGTGACTAGTATCTGGTATACCCGCAATACTATATAACTATATATGACAAGTTGCTTGTGGCCATTTCGCCTACCAAATTCGACGCCAACAGAAATTAAAGAAACTTTTGACATTCTAGATCAATTCTTCGACCCCAATCCATGACTTCTAAAATACTAGATTTTTTGAAGTTGTGTGTGTGTGTCTGTGTGTGTGTGTGTGTATATATATATATATATATATATAGTTATGCATCTTTTCCCCCCTAAAAGATGAGCAGAGGTACGATAGAAACATGAGTGGTGGATGGTGACTGGGAAGACAATCCTAACAATAATTGTAATAAAAACACTTAACAGACATATAACCAAAAACAACCAATTAAAGTCCCACTACTCACACTCTCATTCGAGTCCCAACAATTATAAAGACTTAATTCCTCCCCAGTATAAGAGTAATATTTTTTTCCTAATATGAAAGTAGATTCTTCTTTATTTTAGGAATAATACTTGAGTCCTCTCATAATAAAAATGATATCAATTAATGTTGACAATTTTTTGTTTGTACAATATTGGAGTGGACTATTTGAACTCATTAATTTCTTTTTTAAACTCATCTGGAAAAAAAAAATTCATTATCAAATTCTAACTTTTTGAAAATTCTAAAGTTAACACTCACTAATCTCTTTCTTCTTTGATCTCATTATAACACAATTCTCTTTCTATCATCATTGTCAGTAAAAGGAGTTTTCTTAACTTCAGATAAAATTTAAAATCAAGATGTTTGTTAATTTAGATAATTACCTTTTGATAGAAAATAGGTGTTAGCTTTTCTTCCTAAAAAATTAGATGAAAATAAAAAATCCTTTTTTCTTTGTGGTATGAGAAGATTGCATATGGATGGTGGGCTTTTGTTCCTCTATATTCTTGATATGTTGTAATAAGGGTAAAAGCCCGTTTAGTCCCTATATTTTGAAGTTAGTGTCCGTTTAGTCCTTATATTTTTAAAAATACCTCAAATCATCCCTACCATTAAATTATTGACACTTTCGCCATTATCTTTTGTTCCTTTTAACTTATTTTTATAATATTGCCCTATTATAATAATTTTTTAGACATTATTAAAAAGAAAAAAATAACCCTATTATAATAATTTTTTTAGACATTATTAAAAAGAAAAAAATAAATTACCAGTTTAACACCAAAAAATAAAATAAAATAAAATATATATATTAATTTTTGTGGAACACACTCTTGAGTTAAAATATTAATTTTTCTAAAAAAATTGATAAATGTAATTTTTTACGATATTAAATTTTTAGACATACGTGAGCTTCTACAAAAATTAATATATATCTTTTTTGTTTTTATTTTATTTTTGAGTTTAATTTGATAATTTAATTTTTTTATTAATATCCAAAAAAGAAATATTATTGTAAAAATGTAATATTGTAAAAATAAGTTAAAAATAATAAAAAATAATGGCATAAGTGTCAATATTTAGTAGCAGGGACGTTTTGAGGTGTTTTTAAAAATACAGGGACTAAATAGACACTAACCTCATAATATAGGGACTAAACAAGCTTTTACCCTTGTAATAATATCTATAAAAATTTTGAGCAATTTAATGTATCTCCCAAAAATCATTGGCAATCTATCTCTAAAAAGAAATGTAAAAACTGGTGAGAAACTGATGGAACGGAAGAAATAGAAAATAGGGTTAGTTAGATAAATTCATCAGAAAAAATTAGTAATAAAAAATATTAATTAAAAAAGTATAGAAATAAATTAATAAGTTCAAATAATCTTATTATAGTATGTAATTAAAAAATAAATTAAAATAAAAAAGTCTCACCTGCCTGCTGCGCGCTGCCTTCCACTCCTGTCTCCACAACGTGGATCCTCGTCTAATTTCCCCTTTTAATAATACATCTCTCACCGCTTCCTCACTCGCTGCACATGGCCCATGTTATAATTTATGGTTTTTTTTTTTTTACGAAAAATTATACGCACAACACCCACCATTGTATATTATCATTTTTTCAAGAAGAAAAAAAATTTTTTGTCAACTTTTGCAGGAACACATTAGCAAATCTAACTTATAAATAATAATAATAATAATAATAAATTAACTTACGAGAAGTCAAATCTGGAAAAAGAAAACAAAATTTTCACTTTATCATTATGTTTCACTCCACGCAAGAAGGTTTCGAACTCACAAACATATTAGGAAACCTCTAACAAGTAAAATAATAAAGCTGATCAATGATATTTGGTCGCATTTGTAGCTCCAGATTAAGATATTGTATTTTTTTAGTCTGGATATTTTTAAATAGATAAAAAGAGTGGGCTTTTTAAACATCTTCTTTCATTATTTGAGTAATTTTAAAAAAATTACTTAATTAATTATTTCTTATTTTTCTCTTCTCAATTTTTTAAATTCTTATTAATTCATTTAGATATATTCTTTTAGTTCTAAATGAAAAGTATTACTATCTGAGAGAAACAAAACCCACCATTTAAAAATGAACATCAACAAGTTTTTATAAGAAATGAAAGTTAATGAATATCAAGAAAAAAGTTAATAAATATCAAGAAAAAAAGTTTCTTATATATAGAAAGCATGAAATATAGAGTATGAAGAGCCAAAGAAATGAATACAAAACGAGTGAAATTGAGTGTTTAGTTTTTAGAATATGAGAGTAAAGAGAGAATATCCAGTTGCAAGACAGAGAGGGAAAGTGACTCGTGAAGGTATGGGGAAAAATTTAGTGGGTTTAAATAGTAATATCCATTAAAAAAAAGGAATAAAATTTAATAATTTGATGTAGTTTACACATTTATTTTTGGGGAATGGCAAATGTAGATAATGACAATACTAATTGTGGAACCTTATTGTATAAAGTAATGTGTTTATAATTCTGTATATAAAACGAAAATAATAGTAATAAGTGCAATGTAGAAAAATAATGTGTATTTCAAGATACATTACAAATGTTGATTTCTTTAAGATATTATTTGCCCCCAACCAATTGAGTGATGCACATGGATTAAGTAAATACGCCTCAATGATACAATGAACCACGTATTTGTTTACTCATGTTATGTGTCGATGAAAGTAAACTTGAATATTTTTTAATGTTGCAAGCCTACCAAAAATCAATACATTGTTCTTGCAGAAAACAATATATTAGCTATTTGATGCATAAAAAATAAATATTATATGATGAAATTCATTTAAAAAAAGAGGAGTGAGAAAAGAGTAGTATAAAATCATTATTTTCATGTCTAAATGGTTTAATTATCGCTATATTTACAAATATATTTGTGCCATTTTTATTTGGGTTGTCATAATTCATTATACCCATTCATTCATAGTCATTAGTTTAAGATTTGATTTTAATCAATGATCTAAATCGAGCCATCACTATTGCAAATAAAATGACAACATAAAAAAAATGCATTTTCAAATAAAATGACACCATTAAAGAATGAATTCTTAAGTTAAAACATACACAATTATATGTGTCTTTATAGAGGGAGGGTAAGTTAAAGTATTTGTACCTTACAGCCACCCTTACACAATAACATGAAAAGTGGGCTCAAATGGGGTCGACGGCTATTTTGTGAGGGTGCTGTGAGGTACAGATATTGTACCTTAGCATTCTCCGTTTTTATAAGAATACATCTTTTATTTTGAAATTGTGCTATAGGGAGCTGTTACCTTACATGTAATGTAAGGTACAACCTCTCACAAATTTAATTGTGAATCTCACTTGGGCCCATCAATTTTGTGAGAAATTGTACCTTACATTGTATGGTAGCAAAAATCTGTGCCATAATGAGGTGGGTCCAAAGAATCTCTCCTTCTTTTTGGATTTATACGACATAGTTTAGGCAATTCATCTATGTGGCCACACGTCATGCACAGTCATTACCAACCAATCTCTCTTATCCACATCGCCTGCCCGCACTTTCATTACAGACATATGACTCAGACACATCATTTTTAAAGATTATCTTTCATTCCAATCAGTCGTGTACAGCTGTCATCCATTCACTTTGAACAAAATCATCGTCACTTGCGCGTTAAGCAGCTCTCGCTATCAACTCCCACTCTTTTTACCCCATAAAAAACGCGGCCAGATTCTAACACGCATATTCCGTGAATATTCGCTTCTGGTTCGAGAAACATGCTATTCATGGAAACGCTATCCCACATGTCCGTGTGCGCGTGTGCGCAACCCCACAATCGCGCGACCGAATTTGCTTGAAAAGTATCTGATTTGAGCGTGTTGTCTAGTTCCAACATCTTAGCGCTTCCAAATTGTCAAAAAATTATGATGGCGCGCGCCGATGCTTCTTTAAAGCTTCGTTCCTTTTTTAACGATAATAGCATCTGCGTCAAACATCCGTTAGTTTTTATTCTTATTTTTTTGCTTAGCTAAACCATAATCAAAATTCTCGAACCAATAAAGCTAACTTTACTTGTTACGAAGAGTTAAAAAGAAAGTTTAAACGGAATAAATACAAAAATTATATTGGCTTGGTATCCGAAGAGAGAGAGAGATTAAACCGAGAATATGCGACAGCATATAACATCAAAAAGGAATATTCTAATAGCAGATCCCGTCCCGTTTGCATTCGGTCACCAAAATCCATAATAAATACCCACCACTTCCCGAACACCACCTCCACAACAATCCTCAAAATTCCCGCTAAGTATTATACTCCTTCTCTTTAAAAAAAAAAACCAAAAAAGTTGCGATGGCTCTTAAAGCTGTTCATGTCTCCGACGTGCCGTCTCTCGACCAGGTCCCCGAGAGTCCTTCTCTCACTCGCTTCTCCACGAGCTTCTCATCTTGTCTCGAGATGAACAAATCGGCGTCGTTTAGGATACCGAAGTTTCTGGTGGTGGGACATAGAGGGCACGGAATGAACGTGCTGCAATCGTCTGATAAGAGAATGCAAGCTATCAAGGAGAATTCAATCGCCTCGTTCAATTCTTCCGCTAAATATCCCCTTGATTTCATCGAATTTGACGTTCAGGTGAGGCCTCTTATCGTTTAGTTTATTCTTGTTTTCCGACTGCGAAACGATTTCCGCTTTTTTCGGATCTGGAATCTATTTTGGTTTCATGATAAAACAACGTAGATTTTAGAGTATTGCAACTTGAGACCGCGATGTTTTTATCCGTCGTTGTATACTCGCCGCATACGACAAATTTTGTCCTTTTTCAAATCCGGCTCCACGTCTGATCTGATTTTCTTTTTACTTTTCAATTTTTCACTTCTACAGTTTCGGGTTTTATTCCTTGAATTGAAAATCAAAAAGTTACAGAAAAGTAAAAAGAAACAGCACTGATTTTTGTAGGTGACAAAAGATGGCTGGCCAGTTATTTTCCATGATGACGTCATCCTCTCCGAAGATAACGTAAGTTACTCCATTACTCTCTCAATTTTTTATTTTATTTTATTAAATCCTGTGAGCTTGTGAACCGTTTACCAATCTAATCTGGATTACTGGGTTTCTATTTTCAGGGTACAATTTTTGAAAAGAGGATTACAGAGCTCTCTTTATCAGAATTCCTCAGCTACGGGCCCCAAAGAGAACAGGGCAAAATTGGAAAATCTTTGTTAAGAAAAACGAAAGATGGCAAAATCCTGCACTGGAACGTCGAAATTGACGATTCACTCTGCACACTCCAAGAGGCATTTCAACAGGTGGATCCGAATGTGGGGTTCAACGTCGAGTTGAAATTCGATGACCACATTGTTTACGAGCAAGATTATCTCATCAGGGTCATTCAAGCCATCTTAAAAATCGTCTTTGAGTTTGCTGAGAACAGACCCATTATCTTCTCAACGTTTCAGCCGGACGCCGCCGTGCTTATCAGGAAATTGCAGAGCACGTACCCTGTGTTCTTTTTAACAAATGGGGGGACCGAAATCTTCTATGATGTGAGGAGAAATTCGTTGGAGGAGGCTGTAAAAGTTTGTTTGGAAGGTGGGTTGCAAGGGATTGTTTCAGAAGTTAAAGGAGTTTTCAGAAACCCTGGAGCTGTGACCAAAATTAAAGAATCCAAGCTTTCTCTTCTCACTTATGGGAGATTGAACAATGTGGCTGAGGCTGTGTACATGCAACATTTGATGGGTATTGATGGGGTGATTGTCGATTTGGTTCAAGAGATTACTGAGGCCGTTTATGATATGATTAAGCCTGCAAAGGTTGTGGAGAAAGAGGATAATAAGAGTTTAAACGGAGAGGGTGAGGATGGGGAGGTTAAAACAAAGCCACAATTCTCACAGAGGGAGCTGAGCTTTCTCTTGAAGCTAATCCCCGAATTAATACACCATTAATTAATTCATTAATTGCTACAGCGTCGCTTTCTTTTTATAGTCTGGCTTTTGCAAACAATTTTGCAACTATTAGTTTATTACCCCCTTTGTGGCCAGTATGGGAGTTTCTTTATCGGTCGTTACCTCCCATTTACATAGTTGTACATAAATCTAGTGTGTTCTTAAGTATCGATTTACGAAGAAAAATCAATACTTAATTGCCTCGAATCCTAATCAAATGAAGTAGGTTCAATTTTGGCAGTTTCGAATTTGGATAGTTTATTAAACGATTTCTAGTTTCAGGATTTGTTTATTGAATGAATCATAAATAAATAACCTTTTTTCGTTTAATTAATAAATAATTTGATTAAATTTAGATTCGTCTAAATTTATTAATCTATGATTATAATATTATAAATCAAATAATAATTAATAAACAATAAAAATCAAGCTAAACTATAAAGATAATAAGAATTAAATTTCTCAAAATAAATGTGTTGAACTAAAGTGACTTATATGTATAATTTTATGTTTTTATTGTATCATCCAATAAATGAATTTTAAACAAATAAATGAATTGGTAAGCTTGATAAATGAATTGAATTTGATTTATTTATTAAAATAATTTTTTTAAAACCCAAATTCACTTAATTTTAATCAAATAAACAAATCTTAACCCAAAATCCCATTATAAGGATTTTAATAAATGAGGATCCAATCACTTTAGGTAAAGTGATTTTGTTATATTGGCTTGTAGCCTAACGGTGATCTACCGTGTTCCATAATATCACTTCACGCTCTTATTGGGATTTTTTTTCTCCTCCCCCCCTCCCCTCAACACACCCCCACCCCCCACACCACACACACAAAAAAAAGATAGATTTCTTTTCAAATGTTGTTAACGGGGAGTTGAATGTAGATATTAGTCCGAAACTCAAAATTTATACATTAAATTTTGTTATGATTATCTTTCATTTAAATAAAGAAACTTCATACTAAATGAAAGATGAGTACTACCAAAGGAGGAGAACAAATCGACATCTTTAATCAAATAGTCTTGTTCAACCTTTGACTGAGTGGTAAGCAAACCAACTTACGACGTTTACTGAAAATAATCAGGTAGGGATCAGGGATAGAAATATAATTACTCAAATTTTGGACATGTTAGGGATGGTCATTTTGCCCATAAACCCGCGAAAACTCGCTTATTACAAGTTTACGGGTAATTGACAGTTTTGTAATATAAACTAAAATTTGCTACAGCAAGCGGGTAAATTTTGTAAAGGTAAAAAAAAAAATTAGTATCCGCTAATTTGCATTTTTTTAAAAAAATATAATCTTGTGATTCCCAAATTTTTCATAATTTTTGTCAAAAAAAGGGGCACCCAAGGCTTTTTCAAATCAATATACATAATTATTTTATAATTGTGTCTAGATAATATTAATTTTAATCAAAATTATAGAAATCATGTTGGATGGGTACAATTAGTAGTGGTGAATGAGAAAAAGATTTTAATTCTTGGAGTTAGGAGCTTGATGTTGAATAAGATATATCATGGGTGCTACTCTCGGATGTTAGTTTGTGGTTCTTCGTATTTTTGTTTTTTTAAAAAATAAAAGTATTTGTGATGGACTTATTTATTCCGTACTTAAATTAGAGAATTATGGACTTGTTTATTTTGTATTTTTTTTATTATATGAGACTATTGCTCAAACTACAACTCATATTACATGAGACTATAACTGATATTTACAAATCAGACTATTACTGTGACCAACTTACATCAATGCTAATGGAGCCCTTCCCATATTTTATGGAAAATTTGTGTATGAACTTCTTTATTTCGCACTTTTTTTATTACATGAGGCTATTGCTCAAACTACAACTCATATTACATGAGATTATAACTGATATTTACAAATCAGATTATTACTAGGACCAACTTACATCAATGTTAATAAAGCTCTGCCCAGATTTTAACCCTTACTAATATTCAAGGGATGTTTACTCCACTCATTCTTGGACAAGTGAGAAGACTACCTTCACTCAATTATACAATATAATTAAGGAAGGAAATACCTCCACATTGCACTTATGGGGGTTCGAACTACTGCCCTCCAAAACCCTAACCACTCGGCCTTTGGCCGAGTGACTTTATTTATTTCTTACTTAAACTGGAGAATTTATGTATTTCGTACTTAAATTAAAGAATTTATATTAAATTAATGAACTCTATATATTTATTTTAATGTTAAAACTTTTTTATTCTTACTTACATCGCTAAAATTAAGAATTAAGTATGTCATGTATATTTTTAGGCAAATTTTATGAATTTATAATTTGAATGATGTAATTTATATTTAAAGGTTTGGAGCAAGGAAGAAATCCCTTGGGTACTAGTGGGCATGGTGTGGGACTACAGGTTTGGCAATTTTACTTATTTATTTTTTTGGTTGGTATGGGTACGGTATTGGCAACATCGCACCCTACTCTACCTATCTCCTACGTGTCAGCTTTAGTAGAGCTGACTGTAAATACTATTATTAAGAGCCAGTCGGCCTTTTATCTAGTGGAGGACTGTCCCATGCAGAACTCTCATTTCCTTTTTCAATTAGAAATTGGGTAGAAATGTCTTCCGACTAGTTTGTGGATAGAGCAAATTTCTCTACTACTATTATTAAGAGCTACTCGGCCTTTTGTTTAGTGGAGGACTATCCCATGCAGAACTCTCATTTTCTTTTCTAATTACAAATTGGAAAGTAATGTCTCCCCGCTAATTTGTGGGTAGAGCAAATATCTCTTCTACTTAACATTGATAAATTAAGGGTTTGGGTTAGATTTTTTCAATCTCAAGGTTATGCCATTTAGATAAGAAGTGTAACGGTTAGGCTTGGGCCGGGCCTACTACGGGCTTGGCCTTTTACTTTTAAAAAAAATTGTTAAAATTGTGAAATGCATTAATAATAATCAAGTTGTTATAATCAATAATGAATTAAAGAAAATAAATATTTCAAAATAAAATAAATAAAAGTTTAGATATTTAATTTTTTAGTACTAAATTTTCTAATTCAAACACTCTATTAACTAATTAACACTTAAAAGAGAGTTTAGTATTATAAGTTTAAGTTTTTTTAATTTATATTAATATATAAATTAATAATTTAAGTTTACTTTTTTTCCATTATTTTTCAAATTTGAATTTATTATTCTAATTTATAATTTTATTTTTTTTAAAAATAGAGGGCTTGGACCAGTCCCTGACTTTTTTTCCTAAACCCTTGTCCAGACCCTCATGTGCAAAGCCTGGGGGAATTGACTAGGCCGGTCCGGGCTTTTTTGTCATCCCTACTTCTCCTATTAGTAAGGTAGAAATTCAAGTTGTGCCATAATAAAATTGATCTAAATGATTCTAGTATGATATAAATATTAGTAGACATTTGATTGTGTGTGTGTGTATATATATATATATATTTTCATAAATGGCCAAATTTCAGATTAATGATTTATCTGCATTACCAAAATAAATACATGTTACAAGTTACAGGGGTTACGAGTATTACTTTGCAAATTTATATCTTAAGTTGAGATTTAAGTTTTGTATTATAATTTTCAAACGTTGGATTACACTTGCGCGATCGTGTAATTTTTGCAATGCACTTTGAATTTATTTTATTTTTTGGTTACATTTACAAATTTGTACTTTTAACTCGATATATGTAACACAATTTAATAAGTATAATAAACAATTTGAAAACAGTTAGAATAAGCACAAATAATATTGGGGATGGGGTTCGGGCAAGGTAGGGATGCTAAAATTACATGCCAACCTATAAACTCGTCCAGACTCACTCGTAAAAACTCATCAATTCATTTGGACTTGCTTGTAAAAATTCGCCTGCTGTGGATAAGTTTACGAATTGTGGGTGGGTTTAATATTTCAAACTGAAATATGTTATGGGTTACAAGTAGATTTAGTATTGAGAAAAAATTTGATGGATACCTACATAGGTATCCGCCAACTCCCAATTCTTTATTTAATTATTTATAAATTTAATTTTAATCATAAAAATTACATTAAAAAAAATTAATCATAAATTTGTGTAAGTTAAATTTCTTGATTCCTAAACTTAATTTGTCTCACTACATATATATAAGCGGATCAACAACACCTAAATAATACCTTTAATTAATATCAATAGGATTTGAGTTAAATTAATGTATGAGATTTATTGAAATTAAACATTTAAGAATTTTTAATATTTTCTCTCTTCATGTAGACCAACACACAAATATTTCTCCCTCTACATTTTCTCTCTCTACTTTGTCTCTCCCTCTTTCTTCTCTTCACTTGTTTTTTTATTTCTTGACTTTTCATTTGCTTTTTTTTTTTAATCCTTTGCCAAAAAAAATACTTTTTTAATCTCACAACTCTTTGTGAAAATGGGGAATCTTAAGAGTTTAAGAGGAAGTTAAATTTGCAAACTTATCAAAGTAATCGTGATTGTAAAAAAAATTGAGTTTGTTGGAATACTTTTGTAGATATATCTAAAAGATTTTGTTTATTTAGAGGAGTTTGTTATCTTACAATATTTGTAAGGTGCAGTTCTCTCGCAAACTTGACAATTAATCCCATTTAAGCTCACAATTGAATATTGTTTATGTGAGAGGACTGCACCTTATAGATACTGTAAGGTAGTGCTCTCCTTATTTAGATATTGAAAAGCTGCTGACTCATTTCATTATTCCAAGATGGAGACAATAGGCAAATAAATTTAGAAAGATTGATTTGAAAGAGTTTTTTGAAAAATGATAACAAAGAAGAATTAGAGGCTTTGAGACTTAGCCATATGTGTTACCAAGCTACAAAATTAGCATCTGT
The DNA here is from genome assembly GCF_000493195.1 of Citrus x clementina. Classification (NCBI taxonomy): domain Eukaryota; kingdom Viridiplantae; phylum Streptophyta; class Magnoliopsida; order Sapindales; family Rutaceae; genus Citrus; species Citrus x clementina. The sequence goes on along the minus strand of NW_006262688.1, from coordinate 12,828,356 downwards.
TAGGTGTAGAGGTGGCAAAAATACTCGCCTGGTCCGGACCCGGACCATCCCCAGGCGTTGCGGGCCGGGTAATACCCGGTCCGGGTATGAAGTCGGGTCGGTCTTGGGTATCACTTGATAAATCCGGAACTCGGATTTTATTAAAAAAATTATAAAATATCCATTATTTTAAATATTTTATATTTATTTGACTCATTATTATACATATATAAAGTTTTAAACACTTAATGTTTATATTTTCATCTCAAATTTTATTGAAATAAATTTAAAACTTAAAAATTATTAAAAAAATATATACACATAAAATATTAAAAAATATAAAATTCGGATATCCAAATTAAAATCCGGCCCAAACTCAAATCCGGACCGATTACACCCGGGCAGGGTCCGGTCATGGCAATACCCGGACCCAGCCCGGCGTTTTGCCATCTCCGGGAGGTTGCTATGTTACAGAATCGGTAACATACACACCCAATGAGAGGAGCACACATGTCATGAGGGGAGAGAAAAGCCAGCAAATGGGTGTGTATGGGAGCTAGCTAAAGCCTAAAGCTGGATCTGTAAGTTACAGAATCCGTAACTTAGCCAGCTCCCTTCAAATGAGGCGTACTTGATTTACATGGATAGTACAAATAAGCTAGCCAAAAAGCTTTTAGATATTTCAGCCCAGCCAACCATTGTTTGCCAACAAATAGATGATCTTTACTTTAGCATCAATTCCTCCCAGCCATTACTTTTAGATCCAAATATTTCACAAACCAAGTGTCAGAAGAAAAATATTAACAACAACGCCAGACTCAAAAGTAATATTGAATTGGCTCTTGGCAGAAGAAGAGGAAGTGCAATTCATACGGTAAACTTTTTTTTTTTTTTTGATACATTTATATATTACAATCTTAATATTTATAATTAAAAATCTGTCGAGATTTATCTGAGTAATTCTATTATAGTATAGTCCGAAATCAATTCATACGGTAAACTTGAACATGATAAGGTGAGAGAAAATATAAGTTGGAAAAAATTTGATGTGGGATCCATATGAAGTGAGAAATTATTAAAATTTTTGAATATTTAATTTAAGTAAATTTCATCTATTGATTCAACTCAAATTCAAGAGATATTAATGAGTGTAAAATTAAGAATATTTTTGAGAAGCTGATGATCCGTCTCCTATACATATAATCATTCTCTAGTGAGAATATTCCTAATTCGTTAAAATAAAGATGCCACAAATAGTAAAAATAATACAATTATTAATGTATTGAAATTTATGATTTTTTATATTTTAATAACATCCTTACTTTAACAAAGTTAGGATGTCTTCACTAGAGAAGGATTATATATACACACACACACAAACAATAAGCTTTTAGTAACCAAAATTTTTATGATTTTCAAGTTTAATGTTATTGTATTTTATTTTAATTGATTGATTTTGTTTGTTTTACTTTAATAACTTGAACCTAATGATTACTTACTAAACTTGGGTTTTTGTTTGTTTAATTAATTGTAACAATAATTATACAAATTTTACTTGTTAATATTGTTGATAATACTTATATATTAATTAAAAGACGGAGCAAGGCATTGATAACGGTGATGATGATTTGCCTACACTATAAATATTTTGTCTTATTTACAATGATAAGATCTAGAATTGAGTATTGTATGTTGATTTTTTAGGCTGTTATTTTAAATTTATAATTTGAATTATATAATTTAATTTTAAAAAAATATACACCGTCCACTTGTTTTTTCCAACTTTGTCAAAAATACACAATTCATTTTTTTTTTTTTTGCTGGAATCCACCTAAAGTTACATTTTGTTTCACTTTTCCACTTCCGTTTGGAATCCGTTAAGAAAACTAACGGAAACTTTAAAAAATGACCATTTTACCCCCCAAAGCGAAAATTACAATTTTACCTTAAAAATTACAAAAAATAATCAGATCAAAATCTAATTATTTTCCCCATCGGTCAATAAAGAAATTAATTCCACAACCATCAAATGCAGGGTTTTGTTTTTTAATATGTCTATAATTAGAATGCTAAATTATAACAGTAGTATTAAAAATAGCTCAATCTTGCAAACCATCAATTGAATTTAAGATAAGTAAAGTTTTATTATTCATTGAGTTATAATCTCTAGTAATTAAGTTTTTTTGGTACTACATTAACATACCAATAATGATATTCATCATTAAATCTGATTATTTTTTGCATTTTTTAGGGTGAAATTGTAATTTTCGTTTTGGGGGTAAAATGGTCATTTTTTAAGTTTCCGTTAGTTTTCTTAATGGATTCCAAACGGAAGTGGAAAAGTGAAACAAAATGTAATTTTAGGTGGATTCCAGACGAAAAAAGAAAGAATTGTGTATTTTTTAAAAAGTTAGAAAAAATGGGTGGACGGTGGATATTTTCCCTTTAATTTTTATGTATTATTAAAAATATTTTTTAATATTTATGATTTTAAATGATAAAATCCACAAAAAATCAGCTGCAGGTTGCGGGTTGGTTTACTAATTATTAAAACCCGCAACAGGCAGTTTTTTTTTAAATAAAAACTCATTGCAAGCTGCGGACGTGTTTAGTAATTTAATTTTTTGTGGGTTGCCATCCCTAGGTCAACTCTTATAGAAGATAGATGGATAACCATCTTTTATTAGCATATATAAATTTTGATGTTTTTCAAAGTTGAGGATAGATTCAAAGTTGACATTTCATTTATTAATTAGTTCAACATAATTATAATGTGTTATTACATCATTGGTGCGTTTACTTCTTGGAAATTCAAATGGACAATAATCAAAATCGGCTGGAATTAAAATAAATAATGAGAATCAAAATAAGTAGTTTACTTGAGTTGTAGGAATTGGAATTCGAATAAGTTGTATTTCCATTGATATGTTTACTTTATCTTGCAATCAAAATGAGTTGTTTTAAGTCATTAAAATGGCATTAATTACAAACTTACAATTATGTATGTATAAATACTTTTAAATGAGATATATACATGTTTCCTATAAAATACTACATTATTATTATTATTATATTAACTATCAATATTATTAATGTAATTATTATTACTATTATTAGAATTATAATAAATAATACTATTACTGTAGCTATAAGTATAACAATTATTAATATTCATATTATTAGTATTATTTAATATTTAAATGGGAAAAAAATGTATTTCTCTTTAAGGGTAAAAATGTCAATTCATTCTTTATTTCCATTTCTACCTACTACCATAAGAATGAGATTCTTATTCATTATTTTTAAATTTGTGGGTTTTACTCAAAATTCATTCTCATTTCTTTACATATCTAATAAGTAAACACTATCAATAATTTCCATTCCTCAATTTAAGAAGTAAATACATCATAAAAAGACACTTGAACCTTTAATATTTAGGGAAAGAGACAACAAAAAAAACTTTTTGAAAAAGACATGCATAGCCTTTTGTAAATTCAATTGGTTTGGATGAAATATTCCTTTTTGATAATTTAAATGACTAGTTTATCTTTCCAACTATTAGTAACCCCCAAAAAAATAAAAATAAAAATAAACCCATACTTTTCCCCGAAATCAAGTGTAGACCATAAAACTCCATCAATACTCAACTGGGCCAAATCTGATAAGCAACGGTCTTTACGCTCGTTCGATTGTCGACGAAAATTTCTTTTGAACCCACAAGTAAGTTTGATACAGAATCTGAGCCCATTTATCGAGCTCAATAAATCCATATAGAAAATATCTCACCAAAACCAAGCTTTAATGTATGAATAGAATAAAGCTCCTCTCGGGAGAAAATCAATTTAGCCATGGGGGGTAATGTTTGCCATTTTCTTAACTTGCAATAGTCTTGTTCATTTTTTCCACAGATCTGATCTTCTAACAGGAAGTCTCTGCCCGCAACATGGGCGTGGCAAGTGAAAGAATTTTCTGGGCAGATAAAACTTCTATTTATTTTGTTTCTGCATTAATAATGGACACATATCGACAACTTTATAACGTTGAAATCAATAAGAGTATTTTGATATTTTATCTTCGAATTATGAATCTGATACTTTTCTTTCATGAGTTGTAAAGGCTGAAGTTTTTTTTTTTTGCCCTTTTTGGTATGAGTATATCGAATTTATTAAGAGCGGAAAAAAAAAGTTACAAAGATCTTCGAGAATCAAATTGCGTAAGAGTCGTCAAAAATGTGTCAAAATCGTCAAAAATGTGTCAAAATCGAACTGAGAGAGTGAACAAATATCCTCGTACAAACCTTTAACGTATAATATACGGAGAGTCGTCACACTAAATAAACAGTTATGAAATAAGATATGTCAACTATAAGACAAGCTATGTTATAAGAATATCTTTAAAAGACTTTTAAAAAAAGTCTCTTCAAATAAGATTTTATTACTTATTTAAAGAGTCATATCAACATTTAAGACTTCAAAAGATACTCCAATTAAAATTTTTTAAATAAGAAATAATTGCCTCTCTTCAATTTTGTAGAGTTGCTTTTTCCCTCTTCAATTTATATTTTATTATTTTTTTATTGAAGAGAGAGATAAGTGTTTTAATTACCATTTATTTTTCCTTTGAAAAAATATTTATTTGATTAAAAATATTAACTTATTTCAAATTGAAGGGTCTTTTGGAGAATAACATATTTTTTTCACTCTCTTTTTTACCATATAAGTAAGCAAACAGATATTTGAAAGGTAAAATTAATAGAGTTTTTTAGAGATACTCTAAGTTATCTTATACACAAAATTTGTTAAATGAGTCCAAATAATAATTTTCTTATTGGAGAAAAAAAAAGCCCTCTTAGAGCTAAAAAGGAAAAAGGAAAAAGGAAAAATACCCCTCACCATTTGTAATGGCCACCCATTAAGCGTCTGTGAATCTTATCAAAGAACTGATTCTCTCAAAAAATAAAAAGTGAATGTTACTTACGGCATCGATTCAATGAAGTGTAATGATACCGATATTAATAGTAGGAAATTGATAGTGCAATGATTCCAATACGAAAACGTAAAACAAATCGATTTTGTTGAAATTTTCTTTTAATTTTGACAACTTATTCCGTGTAATTCTTTTTTTTATATTTTTAAGATCCTTCATTAATGACTGAGTCGGACACGTTAAGCTTTAAAAGCATCCGAATTTATGGATAAAAACATTCATAAATTGTCCTCTTTATTTATGCGAAGCTTAGCTAGATCATAATTAATTTACAAAACAACTAGGGCGCGTTAACCAAATAAATAATTGTTAGATAGAGATTAGAGAACAATTATTGCGGAGGCGACAGCTATAAAGCAAGTCTGCTAATATTTATGAAATGGTCAGATTTTTATGTAATAAGCATAAAGTGATAATGCAAAATTAAATTGAAACATCTAAATCATGGCCATCCATTATAACGAATCTCGCAGCTCATTGTCAACTTCAAGGACCAAAAAAGAATCCCAACGACCTTAAGCTTATAAAGAAAATGAAAAAAAATAAAAAAATAAAAAAATGGCCTATCTTAATCTTATAGTTTAGTCGCATTCAATTCATAGAAATTAAAAAAGATAAATGTGTTCGTTCCTTCAAACACGCATCTAGAGAAAGAAGATGTGTTGTGTTCAAAATTTTCAAACTTCGATATTAATTAAGACATGGATTTAATGTGTGTATGGTGTTTTTAATTATGTCCATTCATATCGATCGTTGTCGCAGTTGACTAATGCCAATTGAGTAGGAAAATGGGAATAGTTAAATGTCATTGTGTGCATAGTTCACCGAGGTTTGCTTGTCGTTTTTAATGGGAAATTGAAATTGGCTTCTTGGAATTGGGTACATATGTTAGCTTCTGAATGAGAGACAGAAAGTGAATTTATTAGTTGAAGTGAAGATTTTAAATTTTGCTTTTGTGCTTGAACTTCTAGGTACGTAGATTGCACTATCCACCGGCTAGGTCAACATTTCCCTTATCAACATTTTAACGGTGCTCATCTTTTCTCAACGTATTTTTCTTAATCATTTCACAAAATGATAGTAGTGTTTTCTAAGAGTGGCAAAACAACTAAATGAATCGAATTCGAATCGAATTGTAAATGAATTGAGTCAAAAATCTATTGATTCGGATTCTATTCGTTTATTAAACGAATTGAAATCTCAGGATTCGGATTCGATTCGTTTATTAAATGAATATTCGGTTTGATTCGTTTAATTTGTTTAATAGTATTAATAAACGAATCAAATTGAATTTGGATTCGTTTATTATTCGTTTATCTTATTACGAATCCATAACGAATCGAGTCGAATCATGATTCGTTTACAATTCGTTTAGAAAAATATAATTAATAAACAAAATTAAGCGAAATAAAATATAAAAAAGCCACAAATTTAATATCCTACAACAAAATACAAATAATCCAAACCATATTCTAGGATTAAATACACAGTCATCTAAATTACAATATTAACCTTCAAATTTAAAAAAATTTTCAAATAAATTTAAGGATAAAAAAATAATTTAATTAAACGAGTAATAAACGATTTTTAAACGAATCGACTTGTATTCGATTCGTTTATGACATGTTTATTGAACGAATCCTAAACGAATAAACGAATCAATACGAATTCTAAACGAATAAATGAATCAATATCTTCAAACCTGGATTTAATTCGTTTAATTAGCAAATAGAATGGAATTCACCAATTTATTAAATGAATCAATTTTTTCAAACGCAAACCCATTTAATTCGCATCGAATCGAATCGAATAAACGAATCTTGACCCGTATTACCACCCCTAGTGTTTTTTTTTTTGCTGTATTTTTTTATGAGGGAAAATTAATGAAAATTTCATTTTAAATGGCCAAAATACATCATGTCGTTGGACCCAAAATACAATACTTATGATATTGTCTAAGACTCCAGCCACAATTAGGACAACACCTAACAACATAGATATTAATTTCATTCAGTAAGAATTCTTTATATGAAGGAAAAAAAGATAACTCATATACTAAAATTCAATAAAGCACATTAAAAATTTTACGGGTCTAACCTAATCTACTCACTTCAACTATTGTATGCGAAGACTAACTTTCAAATAGAAAAAGAAAATCAATATAGTGCATGTTAATACAGCATAACATTGTTACTAGATCTTAATATACAACACAAAGGATGTGAGTTCCATACTACTTTTACCAAACTCCGCTCTTTGTTCCCCAAAATGCCTTTAGAAATTATTTCATAGAGCTAATCAGAAGCTTATTTTATTTCTCTCTCTCTCTCTCTCTCTCTCTTTTTTCCGCCCCTATAGAACTGTATTTTTTCTTTTCGTTTCTTACATTTCATTTCTTTTAGTTTTTCCAAATCACAAAATAAGAATGCTTGTATGTCCGGTATTCTAGGAGGTATGCTTTGCTAGGGTTTTTCTATTCTTATAGAAGTAATGCAAAGCCATGTGCTTCTTAAATTTTTTTGGTCTTAACCATCCGGTGTCCGGCGACCACATTGGGCCCCGACTACTCCGGATTCGGGCCGGGTGCCAATAAAGCCCTCCCAACGAGGGCGACTCCCAAAGGGCTCGAACTGATGAGCAAACCCAGTCGAGCCACCTAAGGGGTTCAGCCGGCGCCAGCTGAACCAACACCTCGTTGGTTGCTTCCTTACTTTTCATCAATAATGATTCATATTTTCGTAGCTTTGCTCTTAAATCATTTTTCATTCTATTTTACAAATTAATTTAATTTGTAAGATCTTTTGAAGTGCTATAAACAGTTCCGAGTTTCAAATCGTACCCACATACCAGAAGCAAGCATTTTGATTTTTAGTGTTACAATACTTTAAAAAAAAAAAGAAGAAGACAATATTGATGAAAGAGATTCAACTTTTTTTAGTGGTTATATATGTTAAGGTAAATTGGGTAAATTTTTTAAAAATCCATTTTTGAGCAGATTCTTTTGATTAATTTTTTGAGTCCTTTTTCATGGTGCGCTCATTGTGGCGGATAATAGCAAGCTCTGTAAAATGCTAATTAATAGTTAGTAAAATTACAATATAACATCGAAAAGATGAGAAGAATAGAATGATTTAGCGTACAATTTAATCGATTGATTCGAGATCTCTCAAAATTCTTAGTACTAATTATGAAACGTGAGACACGTGCGGCGAAGTGTACCCGAGCGCGTGCTTCTTGACCGAAAGCAAAGCAAAGCAAAGCAGACGGAAGTTTCATGGTCTTTCTAATTTCCTACACGTTTGTGAAACGACCCGTCAAACAAAAGCAAAATTCTAAAGTGGAAAATGCTTGGTGTAAATTCAAGCACCAACGCTCAGTCGTAGCAGAAAATTTTTAACTTCGGCATTTAATTAATTAATTTCCTCACTCCAGCTCTCTCTCTCTCTCTCTATATATATATACAAACCCTTATGCATCCTCTCTCCCTAGTTAGCTTCCCAACACACCCCATCACAACACAAGTCTAGCCTTTCTTTGTTTCTCCCCCTCTCTCTCGTTCTCTCTTATCTTCAAGCATGGATTGTTAACATTTTCTTTGCTTTGATTTGGTCCATCATCAGTTCAGTTTGAGAGAGGGATTTATACATATATAAATATGGAGAAACAAAACAACTTCGTTGTGAATGGTGGGTTAAAGCTGCCTATTGGGTATAGGTTTCGCCCCACAGATGAAGAGCTTGTGGTTCATTACTTGAAGCGTAAGGTGTTTGGCTTGCCATTGCCTGCTTCCATTATTCCTGAGCTTGATGTGTTTCAGTCTCATCCTCTGGGTTTGCCAGGTTAATTAGCTAGCTACTAGTGTTAATTTAATATCATTTCTTTAATATATGCTTTAGCTAGCTGCACTTGATCGATGATTATCGGATTATTCTAAATTGTTACGTTTTATGTGGGTTAATTTATTTAGGTGATATGAAGGAGAAGAAGAGGTATTTTTTTAGCAATATTAGAAATGAGAGTGCGATTGCTAATGACGGCAAATGCAAAATAGCTGCTGGTTCTGGTTACTGGAAACCTGTTGGCAAAAATAGGCAAATTTTGGCTTCTGGGACTAAGCAAGTAGTTGGAATAAGAAAGACTCTGATTTTCTGCGAAGGCAAGCGCGGCCATGAGACCAAAACTCAATGGGTGATGCATCAATATCACCTTGTGGCCATTGCAACAAATACCAACTTAACCCAGCCGGTAAGCCCTTTTTTTTTCTTTTGGGAAAATCTATGTGATCATATAGTGATTAAATCTCGTCTTTACCCACGCAAGCGAGGTTTTGAACCCCATATTTCTTACATCTACTCGAGAGATTTTGACAACTGAACTGGTTGGCAAACACAAATTAACGTTTCTTTTAGTTCAATAAAGTTTAATTTGTTTTGTAAATTCATGTTTGGCAGGTATTTAAGATGGTGATCATAGGAGATTGGGTTGTGTATCGCATATTTCAAAGGAAGAAAAAACCTAAAAAGCGTGGAGTTGTTTCTTCTAATAATCTCAATATCACTAAGAACAGCCACAAAAATCAGCTGCAGGTTATTGATTTTAGTGTTATTGAAGCTGATCAGACTGATTTATTAGGTCCTCCTCCTCAGCCTGCTTCATCTTGTTCAAGTGAAATCACGGCCGATGAATTATCTCCTAGCGTGTTAGATCAGGAAGAGACTAGTGCTTAACTGCTTATTGGATTAGAAAGTACTGAATTACAGCAATTGATCATAGACTTACTGTATCAGTTGTTTTGTTATTGTGTGACAAATTAATGGGGAAGGGGGGAAAAAAAGAGAAGAAAAGGCAGATTAATTACTGTTTCAAAGAGTTATGAAATTTTGTTTTGCAAGCAAATTCAAACACTTTAGTTAATTATTATGCTTTCAAAATTTACTAAGTTAAAAAACAATTATAGTGACATGGAAAGTGGGAACACTTGTTCATTAAGAAGAAGAAAGAAAGAAGTGGTCCTTATTATAGCTCACAGGCTCAGTATCTAAAGCCTTTACCACCAAAAAGGCAAATAAATTTTTAGACGGAAAAGTAAATCCAATGAAGATATGCAAACAAAGAAATTCATATCAAAGAAAGGCATCCAATGAAAAGAGCAAAGAGGGTTCTGTATTATCTAATCATTATCCTGTACTATTTAAAAAGAAGATACCCTTATGTGCTGCTGCACTATAGCACACGAACATGACCACAAAAAAGGATCATGGGCTCATCAAAGGGCATATCTGCACATGGGGTTTCGATTCTTGTCCTTATTTCAATATAAGAAATCAATACCCACCTAAAATATGCTTCCATTAACGAATCTTTATGACTTTTTTTTATCATTAATTTATTTTTACTTATTGAATCAATTTAAAAAGCAAAGAGATTCTCTTCTCTCTTGGTTTGTTCTGTTTAAAATATGTTTTGTCCTAAAGAGTGGTGTTGGTTGTGTAACTAAAATGTTATTCTAGGCTTGGTTAACGCAACCTCTCATGGGGGTTACGAGAATTATATTCTTTTTGTCAACCAATGAAGCCAAAGTTGTGAGACATTCATGTTTACTTTATGAATTCCATTCTTCTCCCACTTCAAATGCATCCATCGATCTCCGAATTAATAGTCTTATCCAACCTTTTTATGCTAATTCAATGACGAGTTAGGATGAGACAGGTAAACTGTAAGATAGGCGCTTTGAAATAGGCATTATAGAATAATTTGTTCCATTAATAAAATCTCTTTCGTAGAAAATTAAATTAAGGTATGGAGTTTAAACTTCACTGACATAGTTAAAAAAAAAATTTAATTAATTGTTATTACGTTAAATAAATAAATAAAAGAATTTGAAATATTGATGATATAAAGACAATTATATTACACCCAAAACCTAAGCCGAATAATAGAATTGTATTTAGTAACAAGTCAGAAGAAGAGAGGAAAGTGAAGCCCTTTCAACTAAATCAATTAAGCATCATAAAAAGACGAAAATGAGTTTCATAGAGTCTAGAGAGAGGAGTAAAATTATTGTATCGATAATAGATCAGTCATAGATAAGAGAAAAGAAATTTGCATTATCGATAATAGATCATCAAGCTTCTTTGTGGGATCCATTGTAAGTTGAATCAATACATCTCGCATGTGTAACACTACCACCTGTACTGTGCAAAAAGAGGATTTATTAAGTCTGTGTTATGTGAAAACGAAATGTGTTTATTTCTTAGTTAAAGGGAGATAACAAAACACTTTCAGTAACTTAGAATAGATATGCTAAAGTATTTGTCTAAAAGATAAGCAACCTTTTATGCAATTACCCTTTTTGGAATTAAAAATATAGATTGAGAAAAGGTTGATTCATGGACAAGTTAACAACCTTCAAAATTAGGAACATAACAGTAAAGTTAGCAATAATTATTCGCTTGCCGCACTGAGCCATATAATTTTCAGTTTTTCACACTAATGCTTTAGATAAATATTACTAAAGCAGTCGATTTGCTTTGTCATGTCATGTCATGCTAAAATTTACGTTTTTGATAGAATATAATTCACACTACCGAATTAGGTTGAAATTTAATTTCAATACTATTATTAAACTTTTACCTATCAGTTTAATTTTGTTTTGAGTGAACGCAACATTAATTCAATATCAAAAGATAAGGTAAATTCAAATTTTCAGACACATAAACTCTATTTAATTTTTATTTTTTAACTCACTGTCAAACTCTTTTATCTCTCATTTTATCAATGAGCTCTCATTTCAGTTCATATTTCATCTAAGTAGTTTGTTAGAACTTATCTTTTCGTGTTTCATCTTATCCATTAAATTAAATTTTTGGATAACTACTCTTTACAAACAAATTCTTTTAAAGAGAAATAACATGAAAATTAAAGATGTAGTTGCTTTCAATTTACTCATGTGGTGGGTACAAAACCGCCGACCACAAATGGTTTCTTGTACGAGTGGCTTTGGAATCATAATCGTGTTATACTGTTAAGGCTATATTGACACTTTGGCTATGATAGTCTCTCATATAAGACAAAAGGAAAAGATGAAGATATTGGGTTTCCATTTGCAGAGCGTAAATTTCTGACTCTGTAGGTTCATCTAAGAGTGTGAACAGGGCTAGCTAGTCAACGTGGTAGGCCACAAAATAAATATAATTCTTTCACTTGATAGAAATGTCTTTCTTTTGGAGTTCTTTTAGTGTCACAGATCACATTCTTGAGAGAATATAAAAGGAAGAGGGGTCCATTTTATCTTTTAAAGGGGTTTCCTAAATATACTCCTAGTACTATCTTGTTTTAGGAAATCGGCCCGATTCATTTCAATTACTTGATTGTGGAGGTCACGGCATCATTTTAATTGGCAATAAATCTTGGTGTTGGGTGATAATTAGAGATGCAAAATGAATGGCCAATCTCCATTTGAAAATAATCTGAAAGAATTTGAAACATCTGATAGAACAATTACATGCAATTTAAGCAAGTGAGTTAAAAAATGCCAAATTAAAAAAAAAGCCAAATTAACTAAAAAGAATGTTATTTGACATCCCTAATTGAAAAATTATCTCACTTTATGTTGAAAATTTAGGTTTGGACTTTGGAAAGGACACTCAAAGAACTTGAACAAAGGCGGTTTAATAAAAAATTTTAAAAAAATACGAGTTTGGACAATTATGAAAATAAATAGAGTTAATTGAAAATTGGAGACTGACGAGATAAGTTGACAGGATTAAATATTACTATCTTTTTTTGTATTTTGTAAAAGATTTTTTCTCATTTATAGTAAAACATTTTTACAATGATACTGTGTAATCTCTATATAGTCAAATAAAAAAGTAAATGTTCGTTTAGTCCTTATAGTGATAAAATATCACTATAGAGAGGTTACACAGTAAAACCTCTCTATAGTAATACTGTGTAACCTCTCTATATAGTCAAACAAAAAGATAAATATTTATTTAATCCTTATATTTTGAACTAACTATTTGTTTAGTTCTTATATTTTAAAAAATGCCTCATGACACCCCTACTATTGAATATATGAAACTCATGCCTTTTTCTCTTTGCTTTTAAAAGTATACCCTTACAACAACATTCTTGGGGGACATTAATTAATTTATCTATAAAAAAAATAAAAAATTAACCCCAAAGTAAATAAAAATAAATGTAAATTTTTTGTTATTATTTTACTTTTAGGATTAATTAGTAAGCTAATTTTTTTTATAAATAATTATTAATAAGATTATTGTAAATTTATAAAACATTATTTTAAAATTGTAGTAAGGGTATTATAGTGTGTTTACTGATCAGTAATCAGAATGGGCTGGAATCGAAATAAGAAATGAGAATCAAAATAAGTTATTTACTTGAGCTATAGGAATCCAAATTGGAATGAGATTCAGTTCCATTGATTTATTTACTTTGTCTTGAAATCGGAAGGAACTATTGTGATTTTATTAAAATACCCTTTGTTAATTATTTTCCTTTGATAGTGGTGGTAGTGGTTGTGGTCATAGAAGTAATAACAAAAGCAACAACAATAATAACGACATTAATAAATAATAATAATAATAATTGTTGAAATATATATTTTTGTCTAAGTAGTAATTTAAATATAAAGGGTATCAATTATGATAGTATATACTATTACTATCAAAGTCAGCCACTGATGACTTTGACCGGGAGGCGAGGAGCTGTTCCATGACTTTGAAGTATTCTTCTTCTGTTTTGGCACCTGCCAATAGTGATTGGGCTTTGGACTTTTGGGTCAAAAAGGTTTGTTGGGCTTTGGAATGTTTTATGGTGGGTTGAAGAAGGCCTTTGGCAGAGAGCCAATCTCGGACCAAATTTTCAGTCAATTTTGACTGTTCGTCAAATTTGGACCACCATTTCACTTTAAAGGTTCTTTGAAGGATGAGTTGGGAATCTTGGGTATGAAGCCTAAGGTTCCACATCCATACCCATGGAAGGAAGAAATTTGTACAGAAACAGAGAAAGGGGGGAAACATTTTCTCGGATTCAGAAGGAGTATAGTGGGCTTTGAAGAGGTTTAAACAATGGGTGGCATTCAGGGTTAAAATTTGTGGTATTGGGCCAAAAGTATTCCACCAATGATGGAACCAGTTTGGAAGGCTTTGGACGGTTATTTTTGGGTTGAAGAAAAATAACCAAGAATGGGATTTTTTGGGATTTTGGATAAAAAAGGTGTTATACCAGGCTTGTTGGTAATTCCAGTAGGAATACGTCCGAAAATGAGGTAAACGAGTTTGAAAATTTAAAGGGAAAGTTTTAAAATTATGGAGTAGGTCACCCCATTGGTTTAGACTCAAAACTTTTAAAATAGTAGCCGTGGAATAGGCTGGTTCTGAATGTGATTCACTGAGAAAGAAATATTTGAACTTAACTGAATCAGTGATTTCTAAAATGCTTTGATAGTAGGATTGAGGTTTTGTTAAATCCCATGGTTTAAAAAACCAACCCTTAGGGAAAAACTTTGAAATTGCTAAAAATTGCTTTAATAAAACTGGAATGAAATGCTTACATTAGTTGGTTTTCTTTGTAGAGAAGAAAGAGAAATAATGGGAAATTAATCTGAAGACAGGAGAAATTTCTTTTTGTCTTCGGATTCCAGATTCCTATTCCCAGAGAGAGAGAGAGAGAGAATTCTAGAGAGAAGGGAGAGAAGAAGAGAGAGAAGTTCTAAACTTAGAAATGAAAAACCTGAGGAGTCTGAGTCTTCCTCTCGGTTTTTATACAAAGATCTTTAAACTGTTCACTGTAGCGGGATTTTAAGTGCACAGTAAACTCTGAAAATCTGCACTGTTCACTGTAGCGGAGTTTTAAGTGCACAGTAACATTTGGATCGTATCTTTGAATAGTCGATTCTTTGTACAAAAATACGATACGGGTGAAGAGACATGTGCGCTCTCACTTATGTCCAGAGGACCACCCGAATATACAGAACAAATAATTTTTTTTTAAATAACTAAATAGTTATTTACAATGCTTTAAAGGAGAAAAAATTCCAAAATAATCATCTTCATTTTCGTCTCCAAGAGAAATGAATGGCTCTTCATCTTCATCTTCATCTTCGTCTTCAGAGGTGTCAGCCACTGATGACTTTGACCGGGAGGCGAGGAGCTGTTCCATGGCTTTGAAGTATTCTTCTTCTGTTTTGGCACCTGCCAATAGTGATTGGGCTTTGGACTTTTGGGTCAAAAATGTTTGTTGGGCTTTGGAATGTTTTATGGTGGGTTGAAGAAGGCCTTTGGCAGAGAGCCAATCTCGGACTAAATTTTCAGTCAATTTTGACTGTTCGTCAAATTTGGACCACCATTTCACTTTAAAGGTTCTTTGAAGGATGAGTTGGGAATCTTGGGTATGAAGCCTAAGGTTCCACATCCATACCCATGGAAGGAAGAAATTTGTACAGAAACAGAGAAAGGGGGGAAACCTTTTCTCGGATTCAGAAGGAGTATAGTGGGCTTTGAAGAGGTTTAAACAATGGGTGGCATTCATGGTTAAAATTTTTGGTATTGGGCCAAAAGTATTCCACCAATGATGGAACCAGTTTGGAAGGCTTTGGACGATTATTTTTGGGTTGAAGAAAAATAACTAAGAATGGGATTTTTTGGGATTTTGGATAAAAAATGTGTTATACAAGGCTTGTTGGTAATCCCAATAGGAATAAGTCCGACAATGAGGTAAACGAGTTTGAAAATTTAAAGGGAAAGTTTTAAAATTATGGAGTAGGTCACCCCATTGGTTTGGGCTCAAAACTTTTAAAATAGTAGCCGTGGAATAGGCTGGTTCTGAATGTGATTCACTGAGAAAGAAATGTTTGAACTTAACTGAATCAGTGATTTCTAAAATGCTTTGATAGTAGGACTGAGGTTTTGTTAAATCCCATGGTTTAAAAAATCAGCCCTTAGGGAAAGACTTTGAAATTGCTTGGAAAGGATCAGTATGGTAAAATCCATCTTCTAAAGAAAGAATATTTTAAAAATGAGTTTTATCAAACCAATCGGAGGTTTTCTTTGAAGGTGATGGTTGGGAAAGCACAATTTGGGAAAAAGAGCTTTCACCAGAGACAATCACATTTTGAGAAGAGGGTTTTGAGATTTCTTTGGAGATAGGGTTTTCTTTTTCTTCTTTTGAGAAAATCTGGCTTTGGGAAAGGTTTTGTAAGGCGAGCATAAGCTCAGGGGACTTTGTAATGGAACTCATCCATTGTTTTACTTGGTCATTAGAAGAAGTGGTTTTGTAATGGGCACCATGTTCTTCAACCATTTATATCCAAGATTTAATAGGCATGGCTGAGGAAAGTAATTTGTCTTTAGAAGGGGTAGCTTGGGGTCCTTTAGAGGTTGCTCTAGATTCAGAATCTTTAAGAACAACTTTACCTTTGTCTTTTTTCTTTTGCGGCATTATCTGTTTTGAAGAAATTCCCGAGTTAGAAAATCAGGAATAAAATTTGTATCGCCTTTAATATATTCAATATCAAAATCAAAAACACTTAAAATGGCTTGCCATCGTGCAAAAATCTGTTTTGATGCAATATTTTGAACATCTTTTTCCAAAACATGTTTTGCAGCTTTGCAATTTTGTAATGCATAAAATAATGGAAAGGATTTCTTTTTTTATAGTAGAATAATTTTTCTGGCAATCATTCCAATGTGCAGAAACATATTGTACTATCTGTTCTTTATCATTTTCTTTTTGCTTTAATATGCCTCCATAACCTAAATCAGATGCATCAGTTTCAACAATTTTAGGTAATGTAGGATTAACAAGATATAAACATGGGATGCTTTTCACAGAATTCTTTATAAGCTTTACAACCTTGGTATGTTCATCTGTCCAAGGAACATGTTTTTTCTTTAATCTATCATGCAAGGGTTTAGACATCCTATTAATGTTAGGACAGAAATCAAGAACATAATTTAAACTCCCAATAAATCTTTGTAATTGGGTTTTGTCAAGAATTTTATCAGGAAATTTATCAGCAAACAAAAGAGATCTCTTGATTGGAGTGATTGTTCCTTTAGAAATATGATGACCAAGGAATCTGACTTTTGTTTGAAATAAAGAAACTTTAGAACTAGAAATTGTCAATCCAGCCTTTCTGGTGGCAAAATAAAAAGTCTTTAAATGTTTGAAATGTTGATCAATAGAATTTGAAAATATTAATACATCGTCAATGTAAACAATGCAAAAATCAGAATAAGGATTATAAATATCATTCATAATTCTTTGAAATTCTGAGGGTGCATTCTTTAAACCAAAGGGCATAACAGTCCACTCATACTGTCCAAATGGAACAGTAAAAGCAGTTTTGTAACGATCATTATGATGAATTTGAATTTGCCAAAAACCAGATTTCATGTCGAATTTTGAAAAAAATAAGAGCAGAACATAGTTTTTGAAGTAAATCCTTTTTATTAGGTATTGGATACCTAATCCATTTTAGGGCGTTATTAAGAGGTTTGTAGTTTATAACTAATTTAGGAGTGCCTCTTTCAATTTCAGAATTTTTATTAACATAAAAAGCGGCACAAGACCATGGGGACCTTGACTTAACAATGAGTCATTTTGACTCTAAATCTTTGATTTCATTTTTGCAATGTTGTTCCAATTCCATGTTCATCTGGATTGGACGTGCTTTAGTGGGGATCTGTCTTTCATTAAAAGAAGTTTCATATGGTAGATCTACCATGTGTTGTTTTCTGTCCCAAAAAGCAGAAGGTAGATCAGCACAAATTTCTTTTTCAATGAGAGTTTTGAAATCAGAAATCTTTCTTTTAATGAAATCACTTTGTAATTGGCTTTCAATTCTTTGTAAATTTAAATCCTTTTGTAAAAACATTAGATCACACTGTTTTGATTTAAGTAAGTTATTTATTCTGTTTTGATAAACAGAACAGGTTTTAACAATATTCAAATTCCTTGTTTTAGGTTTTTCAATAAAAGGAAAAACAAGTTTCTTGTTTTTTGTTTTGAAGGATATACTATCATAATTGACAGTATATGGAGTTATAAGATTTATAAAAGGAGTTCCCAAAATGATGGCATGATGAATATCATTTGTGAGGATAAAAGAAGTTTTAAAATCAAAACCATTATTATGGATTGAGGCTTCAACCTTGGAACTGACATTCAGTTTTGAATTATTAGCGGCAGAAAGTCTTTCTTTTGTTTTTTCATGAAATCTTTTGGGGACGATATCTTCTCTAATGCAATTTAAATCGGCGCCAGTATCAAAAAGGGCAATGGCGTCCATTGCAAAATCATCAGAAAAGATTAAAGTGACTTTAATCAAATACTTTCTTGTGGTGATTTGCTTTAAAACAAATAGAAAATCATTGGGTACTGACTCAATGTTTTCTACTTTAATATCATCACCATCATCAGGATTAGATTCATTGTCTGAATTATCCTGTAATTGTTTTTGTAAAAGAAGTTGGATAGTATCAGAATCACTTTTTTGTTTTTTTTTTAAATCTCTGATTTCACATTTGATTTCTTTTATCTCTTTCTAAAGATCTTGGATATTAGGAACCGTTTTCTTTGTTTTCTTTTTATCCAAAATTTGAGTAAGATCATAAGAATTCTTTTTAACAATTGGGACTTTAGAAGTCTCGGCTTTATTAAAATCCAAAGTTTTCAAAAGTTTATCAAGATATTCTTTTTGAAGATTTGGATCAGAAATATGCTTTACAAGTTCAAGAAAAGTTTCTTGGTCTTTAGTCAAAACATTGATTTTCTTTAAATATGAATCAGATTCAGATTTACTACTGCTAGATACAGAGTCATCTGAGTCAAAAAGCTCATCAACTTGATATGGATCACTGTCTCCCGACATGGAAGATTCGGAATCAGAAGATTCGACAAAAAGGGGGGCTATTTTGGAAAGGATTTCCTCATCGAGGTCAAGTTCATGAAGCTTTTTGTTCATCCTGCAATAATTTGCAGTATGACCTTTCATGCCACATTTATGACATATAGCTTCTTTGTAATTGAAAGGGGTCTTTGGTTTGGCTCTAAACTCTTTTCTTTTAGAGAATTTGGGTTTCTTATAAGGCCTCGAAGGTTTCTTATAAAGAAGTTCTCTAAAATTACGAAAGGGTTTCCTAAAATTTCTTGATTTGTAATGTTTCCTGCGGGGTTTAGTAGAACACTCGCCATTACAATCTTTGGAGATATAAGTTTTAAAGGGGTCATAATTGAATTGTTTACAGAAACCGCCTAATTCTTGTTTAGACTTCTTAAGCTCTCACTTAAGTCGTTTCTGTAATTTCAAATCTTGACAAATCTTTAATCCTTCTTTATTGACGAAACTGACAAGTTCACCGTAGTGATTTTACAAATCAAAAATATTTTAAAGAGCATGATTTCACAAATCAAAACCCATAATTATCATATGATTAAGGGATCCATCCCACTTGCATTAATTTTTAAAATTTCTTACAAAGCCATGATTTCTGCATTTAGCACACAGCATAAATACCAGTCGAAAAGAGATGAGACCTTTCTCTTGCAGACTGATTTGTCCAAAGCAAACACCGTCATTCCTAAATCAATCCAATGGAAAGATGTAAATCTTCCAGAGGAATGGATCCTTAAAGGAGCCGCTCCGCCAGCGATTCCGAAACAACTTGAGCCCAATACAGAGTTGCAAAATGTGACTCAGTATTCCGATGGTAAAGTCAAACTGTCATTCAGGAGATCTACCTCATCCAGATTTTCTGATAAAGCATCGTGTTCAAGCATTCCTTCATTAGAAAGAAAATTTACAAAAATACCCTCTGTTATAAATCTCCCTTTTCAGTCCATAAAAAGTCAACCTAGGTTTTCTACTTCAGATATACCTAGTACCTCCATTCGATCAGTTGATTACACCACTAGTGTTCCTCATCCGATCTACACTAGTAATCAACATGTACAAAGTCAAGAAGAGAAGGAACCTTCTCTTCCAACTTCCCCCATGTTTTCTGCTGTTACAGAAAATGTCATTAATGTCATTGAAAAAGAATTTGAATTAGATAAAACTTTTCTGCATAATGATTTTTATTCTGATTTAAACAAAGAAAAAAGACTTTGGTTTTTCAAACACTTTTTAAACCAAAGAAAAGAAATCCAACAAACTTACTATGAATTTGTGAATTTTCATAAAATTCATATATTGTTTTTTGATTGGTTTGAAATATATTCTTCTGATAACAACATCTCTTATCCTTTTAAAGAGTCAAACCCTATTACTATTAGGAAGAAAGTTCCTGAATGGAAACTTCTTGATAGTGATAGAACTATAGAGTCTGAACACCCACCTCTTCGAAGTGTAACCGTTGATCACGGTGAACCTCCTGTCCAAATTCGAGCTTCACCTTACAAAATTTCAAAACCAAATGATTCTGAGGCAAATTTAAGTAGTATTATCCAACAGAATAATTTCTGTAATACTAACTTAAATACAATCGGAAAACAATTGACTAGGATAGAAAACCAAATCCAGAAGTCAACCATTACTGTTCCATCAATTTCTCCTATTCCAACAAAATCGGATTCTGACAAAAAGCTTAAGGAACCTATTTTCAAACCCTTTCAGGTTTCAAAAACTAGCCAAAAGCTTGTTCAAGAGTCAAAATCAGATTTTGCTAAAGCCATTAGAGAACAATTAGATAGGATAGAAGCTGCTTCTTCCTCATCTAGCAAAGTTCAGATAGCCCCTGATACTCCTCAATCTAGCAAGATTGGAGTATTAGAACAAGACCAAATGTCTATAGCCTCTTCTGATATAGAAGCCTTCAAAGAAGAACATTCTACTCCTAAAGCCAACAAAATTCATTGGGAATTAGCCCTTCCCACTGTCAAGACTCCACCGGATCTAGCAATAGATAATAGACCAAGTGCATTAAATCAATTCCGATATAATGCATCTTCAATCTATGAGTGGAATATTGACGGCATGTCCGAATACAATATCCTAGGATTGTTGCAACAAATGACAATGGCAGCCAATGCCTATAAAACCCAAGCAGGAACTTCTGATCGTGCTATATCAGAAATCCTCATTGCCGGTTTTACTGGTCAATTAAAAGGTTGGTGGGATCATCTTCTCACTAATCAGCAACAATTAGACATTATAAATTCCATTAGAGTCGATGAAAATGGAGTCCTTATTCTTGATGAGTTCAACAATCTAATTCAGGATGCTGTTGCTACTCTAATTTTAACCATTTCCCTCCATTTCATTGGTGACCCGTCACACCTTCGTGATAAAAACGCTGAGTTACTACATAATTTAAGATGTAGGAAACTTAGTGAATTTCAAAGTTACAAAACCTCATTTTTTACCAGACTATTTCTAAGGGATGATGCAAATCATATAACTTGGAAAGAAAAATTTCTTGCTGGATTACCTACCCTTCTAGGTGAAAAAGTAAGAAATTCCATCAAAGCCCTTTATGATAATCGTATTCCTTATGACAAGCTTACCTACGGTGAACTTGTCAGTTTCGTCAATAAAGAAGGATTAAAGATTTGTCAAGATTTGAAATTACAGAAACGACTTAAGTGGGAGCTTAAGAAGTGAATCACATTCAGAACCAGCCTATTCCACGGCTACTATTTTAAAAGTTTTGAGCCCAAACCAATGGGGTGACCTACTCCATAATTTTAATATTATTATTATTATTTATTAATTTCATTATTTTTAATTATTAATTATTATTTAAATCAAGGATAACATGGGTATTAGGAAGTTTAGTTAAAGGTAAAAAAATCATTCCAAGGAATGGAGTTTTGATTCCCAACCCCCCTTGGGAATCAGAACTATGGTAATCATTCCCAAATTTGACAACATGCAAAGAGTGTTGTAGAAGGGATATCACAACAAGCATCTGAGCGTTGCGGTTCTTGATGTAGCGAAAAGTAGGAAACTTTCGACTACGCGCAATTCACGTTGTTGAAAAAGGTATGAATGTTGTTAAATATCATATGACAACTTACAATGATTGTGGTTAAAAAGATCATGTGCTTCCAAACTTTTGACTACAAGCCTATGAATGTTGCTATAAATTATATAGCAACAAGCAACTAAATGTCGCCATTAATTCTAATTTTTATTTACAATAAACCACATATCCTGCATGTTGTAAAAAAAAAACAATATATTATTAATAATTATTATTATCGTTATTATGACTACTAATATTATCATTTTTATTACACTATTGCTGCCACCATATGTAAAATTCATGCGAACTAATTCTACAATTTGGCTTGTTATAATAAGTTTTCATAAATTTAGTAATAAGCACATATTATAGCTAAGGGTCACACCAACATTTTTGTATTCATACAAATCCTATTACATAGCAAATATGAAAAACACCATATAACAATTAATCCATAGAAATTTACAACATCAGTTTAAATTTCATCTAGCCAAACACCCAAAAAGTTAGTAAAAAAACACATTAGTGGCTGTTGCAATTCCATAAGTATCAACTTAAAAAAAAACCATCTCCAACGAAAGCTTCTTCAATTTAGCAATTCCATCAAAAAACTTGTTCAGAGCATATATACACTCCAACAAAAACATCTTCAAGGCACAAACTCCTACAAAAAGATTAACTGAATCAATATTCATTTGTTGCATTTGGAATATAATTACACCCCCCCCCCCAAAGAAGAATATTTTATGCCTACATACCTTTTTTAAAACAATTTGATACAACTTCCTGATTATTTCTCATTTCTCTAAACTTTTTGCTTATTGCCTGTCCAACAAATATTAAAATGTATAATTTTCATAGACATGAAACTTAACATGGATACTATAAGTGCAATGCAACGGACTAGCTTACTTTAAATTCTGGAGACAATCTTTACTTGACAATATTAGCCCAATCTTCTTTGAAAATTATACTTTTTTGGCCTAATAAGAGCAACCTGCTCTGTCATGTACTTTTTTGGTTTCCTTTATCTTAGTTGTTAGCTCTGATTTGTATTGTCTCCAACAGTCACCCATCGTTCTTAACGCCAAGCATTCAAGATAAATAATCTATTTCTAAATAAAGATAATTACTATGTAATTCCATAAACATGCACCAATGGCCAATAGTTCGCCGTCAACTAAAAGCTAATTTTCAATGCACACAAGCACATGCTCTCATGTTATAACTCTAATAAAAGTGCATATTTGTAAGAGTTTACACCTACTGGCTGGCCATAGTCGTTAAATTCAATGCTTAATGATGGAAAACAATCTTGAATCATTCCAAGTTTGGTTGGACCTCTTTTGTCTTTTGGTGCATCTATCATCAGATTGAGGTTTGTTTGCATTTTCCCTATTGCTAGTTGCTAATGATCCATTCTCCTCTTGAATAGTTGCATTTTCTCTAAATTTATCTCGACTTGCCTAGAAGACTTTGTAACACATAGCAAAATTAATGTAGGAATAAACATACTAGAAAAAAGTATATGAACATGAAAAAGTATAATTTAAAGTTGAACCGGAAAAAAAAATTTCTTACTTATACTGAACAAAATGTAATCACTCTCACTAGCCAATAATAAATCTTGGAACCTGTTAGCCTAAAGGGCTATACATAATGTAATTTTGATGATAACAAACATGTGTATTAAGTAATTTAATAAATATTGTATTTCACATTTTCACTAGTTTTTTAAGGATAATATTTATGCAAGTGAATTAAGTGAAATCAAGATTGAAGACACTCAACGGACAACGGCGACATCAAAAATATAGTTTAGAACTCAACGAACAAATTAGTGTGATAAATTCTTGTAAAGCCGGTATGATTTAATTGATGCATGATTTAGCATTTGAGAAGCTCAAGAGATTAATTTAATTAAATTCTTTTCATAAACTAAAAGGTTTTATTTTTATAAAGTAAAGTATTTTGTGGATTTAAGTAATTTGGACTTAAATGCTAAAATTTGAAATATTTGATTTTAATAAGTATTAAATTTCGGAGTTGGACGTTTTTACAAACATTTGAAATGTTTTGGACCATACTATCATTTATGAATATTTTGGACTAAAGTGAAAGGTTTTGAGAACTTTGAAAAATATGGGTATTATGTTGAAAAGGACCTTTGTGCGAAATAATAAAATATTTGGAGCCATATCATAATTTCAGAAAGTTTGGGAAAGACAACTATTTTTAGGAAGTTCTGAAATTGGACCTATTTGCAAAGTTTTATGACGTTTTGGGCCATAGTATAATTATAGAAAGTTTTGAGTCAAAGTGTAATTTCAGTGAACATTCTTACTGTAGCAAATTCAAAAATAACAGTAATATCACTGTTCCTGAGTGGCTAGCCGGATAATCAAGCGACTAACCGCTTGGGCGTGGGAATTTGCCTATAACAGCTAGTTTTCAGGCTTTCACTATAAAAACTCAACTCAAACTTCATTCTAAAAAAAAATACAAGCAAATATAAGATCATATAACATATATTGAGCTTCCATTTCGCAAATCATCATTTATTGAATCATTATTGAGCTATAATTCGTTATCCACTCTTAAAGAGAGTTTCATTGTTGTGATTATCATTTCTCATCAAATTGTGAGTGCACAAGTATGGGAAACACTTGGGGTGAAGAGATTGAAGAAATAATCTCTTGTTGTAAAGGTTCATTGAAACCTTGGAAGTCAATTGTAAACATTTGAAGCCTTGGGAGACTTGGATAGTGAAATCTTCAAGCCGGGTGAGCTTGGAGGCGTGGATGTAGGCGGGGATAGCCGAACCACATAAAAATCATTGTGTTTGTTTTCTCTTCCCTTACTCTTTTAATATTGTGCTTGATTGAATTTATTGTTTTGATTTGATTAAGGCAATAGATTAAATTGTTGTGCGAATTGTATTGCATAAATTTTAAAATCTCAATTCACCCCCCCTTTTGGGTTGCATAACTTGCATTTCAGAACCCTCTTTGTGGTTTTTTCAATACTAAATACTAATTTGATTTTTCATTATCCTTACAATAAATCCAAATTGGCTTTGTCCCTCGTGAAGGTTAACCAAAGTGAATCCTTCGTCAACTTTAACACCATTAACTATATTAGTTCAGTCATATTTGAAACTAGGGAACTAAAAGTATTGTAAACAAGCACTAATATATCTCTCAAAACTCCATAGTAAGTAACTTTTCCAAAAGAGAAATCCATTTTGAATTTTAATTATACAAGGGGGAAACAGTACCTCAAGTTTGCTCTATAATCAGATTCTAAAATGTCACAGCTGATTCAGGAGATTAATGGCATTAACAGAAGTAACTTATCTGTTTCATAAAGTCAACAACGCCAATAAGAGATTAAAATTGTGCCTTTCAATTGAAAAAAAAAATCATTATCCATCTCACTAGTAATATTTACTCATTTAAATTATTTTTACCGAAATCAGTTTATCTTGAAAATAAAATATAATCTTCAAAATTATCTTTTCCATGTAAAATATTTAGCTTCAGGCGTTTCAAAAGAAAATAATCTTTTGGTTTCAATCACCCACCACAAAAAAAGTAACATTTATTTTATTCATGCATAACAGATGAACCCCACAAGCAATAAAGAATTGTGTCGCTTACCAAACAATGAATCTACAATGGGACGATGTCGAGCGATTTTGAGTGAGAAGAAGTGTAGGGCAAAGACCCAAATCTTCTAAAAACAAAATAGGTGGAAAGAGTAAATTATTAATTAAATGGAATTAGGGAAGTGAAAGTGAGCTTTATCAATGAAATTAAAAAGAAGAGTACCTGATACACTCATTTCCTTGGGTGGGCAGCCGCCATTACGATGAAGATTGAGAGGCTTGCTTTGCTTTAGTGGCAGAGAAAGAGTAAAGTGGTACTGCAAAGAGAACCGAGGGTTTCACTAAGTCAATTTGTCTCTTTTTTTTTTTTACCGCGCTTTAATCCGTGTGCGCAAAATGAAATTTTTTATTTATTACACATTATTTTCTATTACTTTACTTTAAAAAAATATTGTAGTTAATGATACCCTCAAAAAATTTATTTGTTATAATTTACTTTTAAAAAATATTGTAGTTAATGATACCGTCAAAAAATTTATTTATTATAATACTTTTATGCATAAATTCTATGAGCACCTATTTATGTTTTAATTTTCACCAATTTCATATTAAATTGAGTTAACAAAGAATTTTACAAAAAAAAAAATTCAACAACATGCAACATATAAACGTTCTTATTTAAATAATGATTTTTGCAACAGGCAATTCATTGTTGCCTTAAATAACTAATTGCAACATGCAAATTATGAATGTTGTTATTACATACTCCTATACCGCAACAAATGGTCGCTCGTTGTCGTAAGGTTTTAGACCGCGGTCACTTTTTGCATGTTGCTAAAACTTTATATTTACCAACATGCAGTTTATGTCTGTTGTTAATTATAAATTTGACAACATTCCATCTGTGCACGTTGTTAAAATGATGTTGCTTTATCCCAATTTTCTTGTAGTGCGAATTATAATTAATTATGTATATGGTAATCATTCCCAAACTTGTGGGCCTCACATTATTCCCATTTCTAACTCCAAGTTTTCATTTTACAAGTAAACAACTTATTGATTCTGATTTATTCATTTAGATTCTCATTGCTATTTAGTAAACACAACATTATTGTACAAGGAAATGAAATATAAGTGCATGAGTGTCAAATATGAAACAACAAGGGTGTCTTGAGACATTTTTTTAAAATATAGAGACTAAGTAAATACTTAACCTAAAATATAAAAAATTAAATGATTATTTACCCCAAAAAAAGTTATAGTCCTAATTTGGACTAGCTATAAATAAGAATAAAACTCATAAAGTTATAAATTTCTTGATCACGTTTTAAGAAACATGCCTCTATATAATCATAACTATCTAAATATTGTAAAACATACATACTATGTTGCATTATAAGTTTAAGATGGAATAAAATATTTTTCAAAAGTTGCTTGGGATAATGATTTATTCTTTAGAGTTGCTACCAAATCACTTTATAATATTTATGGAATTTACATTGAGAGAAAAACATCAAAGAGAATACAAATCTTTAGACTTTTAAGATGATTTTATATAGTTCCAAACGTATAAAATTAATATAGTGCATATTTTTTGTAATCATATCTCTATTAAGTTATGACACCCTTATAACAATGAAAGTAGTTGATCCGAATATTATGAATATAGAGAGATTTTATTATATTTAGAGTTAGATGAGAGATTTGAGTTTTTTATTTTTTATTTTTGGGATAAAAAACTAATCCTTTTATTCTTTGTAATTGAAAAGAAACATATTACATCAGCAATTCATTCAGCCATATGACAAATATTAAGCTTTTCAAAGGGTGAGCAAAAACATTACAATGTCTTGGTACATGGTGGACTTTTATCAATTGAAAATCTTTTTTGCTTCTTTGAATCTCTGATATGGTCCACCAAATTTCTGTTATATTACTGGTTTTGTTATTGGCTAAATTAGCCACTTTATTGTAATCTATTTCATTGATCAAATTTGAAAGACTTGCCTCTTTTGCCACTCCATCCCCTATTTGATAACATCAACTTCTACCATAGAGACATCCCTTTGAAATTTGTTTTTGATTGCTAGAGATATCACTTGGTCTAGTGAGTTCCTTATGATAGGCGCGAATAGTCAAAAATCTCAAACCATTAGCATTACCAATAGACAATTACTATAAAATTATACAAACAGATGCCAATAGCTTAGGATGGGTAGGAATATTAATCCAAAAGCCCAATAAAGATAGTTCGAAAGATAAAGGTAAACAGGTGGGAGTAGCAAGAATTAGTAGTGAACAATTACATTTAGACACTTTATTAGAAAAAAAGACTACGAAATATAAAGTTTTTAGTAGATTACACATCTCCTTTACCTCTTGAAATAGGAAGAAAAATAAATATTAAACATTACGCTTTTACAAATTTGCCTATATTTAACTTTAGAAAGTATAATTTACAATATTATAATATTAACAAGCAACTAAAATTATTAGACAAGTATGAGAATCTAGCACTCAAAATTAGAAATAAATTAGAAGATTTAGAAAATTAGTTTATGAATTTTCAAAAATTAGAATATTTAGATTTAGAAATTAACCATCATAGAAAACAAAAATTAAATTTGATAGAAAGAATAAAAATTAGTTGTAATATAGAATACTTAGAAAATCAATTTAAACATATTCCACATACTAGCAATAGTCAACAAAGTTTCATAGTAGACTTATTAATCAATTTAGGACAACACTTAGAAGTCAATATTAAAAAGATAAAAGAGCTAGTACTAGGAGTAGGAAAATTTTTTGAAACTAGTAATATTAATACATTAAGAATAATTTTAGATTATATTAAAGAATTATTTGCGGATTTTAATAGTCAAGTTAAAAGATTCCCTAGCAAGAAAGAGATAATAGAATTAATTCAATTATTAGACATAAAAACACCTAATCCAGTAGAATTAGAAATTAAAAATCTTGTAGAAAGTTTAAAGGTAGAAATAGAAAATATTAAATTTACACAGCGAGATATACAATTACAATTACATGCAATTAAAATAATAGTTGGTGAATAACTTCAAATAAATTATTAATAGAATCTTTAGCAGAACTAAAGCATAAAATCCCACATCTAAATCCAATAGGTTATAGTTATAAAGATTTTAGTTAAAAAAGTAATACTATCCAGCAAGCACAAGCCAATACTATTATTAAATTATTAGTCAAAATCAATAATACTTTATATGCAAGGTGTATGTGAAGTTAACACTTTGTAATAAAAAAACAAAAGCAATAAAATTTTTTAATTCATATCTTTAGACAGCAACTAGCAAGCTTCTATTAAGTAAGTAGTTTAACTTCTTTATTTTTATTTAGCTTTCGGGTTCAGAAGTCTGGCTTAATTAACGAAAGTATAAGTTATATTTAAAACATTAACAAAAGGCGGTCCATGTTATCATTCAGGAGAAAAGAGTTTGGAGGAAAAGTTTTTGAAAATTAAGGTTTTGTTTTTTTTTGACAAAAGTAATAAGAATTTAGTAAAAATTTCTACTGATTTTTGGAAAGCTTTTTTTGAAAAAAGGTCTCCCTTAGCCCATTTAGCCATTAATGTGTTGAAAAAGTGTTTTTGGGCATTAGTCATTAGTCAGGAGTTAGAAGTGTTTTAACCAGCATGTTTACAGAAGTAGTTAAATATAAATTTTGAAAGACCAATTTTTACCAAAACAACTTCCGCAGTTTTCACAAAACTTTTTGGGAATTTTCTAATCTAGTCCCCATTCGAGTTGGCCATCAAAATATACGTCACTGGTTTCCCACCTATAGACTTGCAGCCTACTGATCTTTATAGCATCAACATTGACTTTTAAGCAGTTGATAAGTGGTGGACTCCATTGCTGCAACTTTCTAGCATTTTTGCTTCTTGTGCACTTTTACTCTTTCACTTGTGCTTTTTGACAAATATCATGCTGCTTTAGCCTTAGCAGCTAAAAACATATAAGGTTTAGTTTCTTCCCCTCAAAGATGAATTTTTTCGTTGCATGACACTTAACCCACCATATAGTTTTTTTTTTTTTTTTTTTTTAACTTCTGAAGTAACACAATATAGCTGTTACAAACTCAAGCTCATTCTCGGCCACCGTACCCATTAATCTGTGCGTAACGCTCAATGTATCTTCTCTAATAATTTCCTGAGTTTTAGCCTCCAAGTGAGTGCATTTTCAGATTTTCCAAGCCATTTTGCATTCCTTAAGGGCATGGAACAGACCCTCACTTCCAGTTTTGCAAATTTGGCATATTGATTGCCGCAAAATTTTCCTTCTTTATAGGTTTTCTGCAGTTATTAATAAATTCTCGGCAGCTCTCTGCACTAAAATTTTAATTTTCTCAGACAAGTCTAGTGTTCATACATTGTGCCAGCCATGAGCTCCACTTGCTAAACTTGGTGGGGGCTCAGAAAACTGTTCGAGAGCTAACTAATAGCCACTCTTCATTGTGTACTGCCCCTTTTGATCTTAGTGCCATATCAACTCATCTTCTTGAGGAGTGCTCGAAAGTGGGATTCTTTTTACGGTTTTTGCATCCTCCCTTACAAAATTCTAGTCAATCAAATTTTCATTGCATTGATGATTTGAATCAACGAGCTCTAAAATTCTGACATTTACAGACAAGGATGACACAAAAAGTGGCCTAAAGGTTGCTGACCTAGAAATCCAATTGCTTGACTGGATCTGAATTTTGTCTTTACTTTCAACTCTCCACCTTGTTTCCTTTTATAGAACGAACCTGCCCCACAAAATACTCCCGCAGAAGAAGGATGGATTAGAGCCCGTTTTAGCTTCCAGAAAATCAGTTTGCCTAAAGTATCTAGCTTTCAATACTTTGGCCACTAATGAGTCTGGATATTGAATTAGTCTCCACCCTTGCTTTGCAACTAAGGCTTGATTGAAGCTTAAAAGGTCTCTAAAACTTAACCCCACCTCTAATCTTGACATAACTCACCTTTCCCATTTTGCCAAATGGATCCTCTTCTTAACCTCCTTTGATCCCTACCAAAACCTTGCAATTGCTCTCTATATGTCGTTACATAATCCTAGAGAGATTTTAAATACACTCATGGAATAAGCTGCTTGAGCTAATCTCTACACTTTCAATCGTTGTCAGGAAGATTGGCAGGTTTGTCCTTCTTTGAGTTGTATCATTACAAAGCTACCTAAAAAAATGATTTAAGCCCTCGTGCATATAGAGTGAGCATTTAAGCCCTCGTGTGAGCAGGGTGAGCAAAGACAATCGAGCGCTGCTATGAGAGAGCTACTGAAGGGCAAAAGTTCAAATCTTAGAGTGTTAATTATTCGGAGATCAATTTGGCTAATTTTAGGCCTAGACATGACTTCACCATGACAAATGATCCAAGCATGGTATTGATAGTTTTTTTTTTTTTTTTGTGTCTAGTATATAAGTAGATTGTAATAAAATCCTAAAACAATGAATTCACCCGTTATTGAATATGTTTTTAGTGAAAATTATTAAATTATGATTTGTAGGTAGGATAAAAGAAAATTGTTATTTGCACATAAAATTGTACAAGTAAAATAGAATAAGACATTTGTACATAAACATAAAATCAATAAACTAAATGATTTTTTTTTTGGGTGAAATGTTCATTGTTTCAATGGTCATGTGCAATTTTGTGTGTAATGTCATGTGCAGATTATCTTTTAAATTATACTAACATACTTAAAGTATTGTTTATTTTTTATTTTAATTTAAATAAAAATGATTGAAATTTTGTGTTGAAATAAAGATAAAAAATTGTCTGTTCTATAACCCAAGATTAAACATCACACACCGATTGATGGATCAAGACTGGATTACAAGTCAATTAAAGTTAATCAAGTCGAAAACAACAGAGATGAAGAATAAAAACAGAACAAATAAGTTTAGAGATGTTCAGTCATGGTAGCCTACAACCTCTTGAGAAACGGAGCTATGACTTCTTTCATTGATGCAAATCAAGTTACAAGCTCCTAGAGAAAACTTCAAGGAATCGACTGAATCAAAACATAACCTAAGAGACTTTATATACAAGTCCAAACGTGTCCAAAAAGTTGGCTCAGAAGCCAGCTTGCATACTGGGTTTGTTGAGAAATTCTAGAATGCATTTGTTGTATTACAACTAATTAATGCATGCATGACATGTGTAATTGAGTTTAATACAACCACCACTTACATGATAGCTTATAAAATAAATGTACACATGTTATGACATTATTTACTGTGTTGTATGGCTGACATGATACAACATATATATTCTAGAATTTCTTGGGTTTGCTTCAAAAATTAAAAAAAAACATAGAATTTTCTCACTTCTTTTAACCGTCTATGGCAGCATCTCCCACGTGCATGTCATGTGAAGTCGATACGTGATCGAAACGGCATTCAAGATCGTCGTTTCTGAGCTCAAAATGGAAAATAATTACCAATTAATAAGAGGATAAAAATAACATAATATATTTATATACGTGGAGAAGAAACAAAATAAATGTATGGTTCTCAACGACTTTTAACTGAAACCTTTCTGATCCCGTAAGCCTCGTTTTATCCATCATTTTGTTGCTAAATAAATTCAACTGAAACTGGACGAAGATAACAACTTTTCTCCTAAAAGAATTTAAAATAAATAATCTAGAATTTTTTTCTTAATTTATTTTCATGTCTCATCACCTCTTCCATGGGTTGTGGCATTTCCAAGATCGACCCGGAAGAGGCGACTGGTCGACTTAAACTTTCCCACCACTACAAACGTAACATTGTTAATAATAAAAATGTTGTTGTAGACGAGGCTGATCATGATTTAGTGAGTTCTGACAATCATCACAACGGCCCCCGCAAGAGCGTGTCTTGTAATTTCCCCGTAATTGCAGCTGTCAACTACAGAGGCGTCGGCGACGGCGTCGTTGAGGAAACGGATAATGTTAAAAGAGATGATTACAATGAAGATGGACATGCCAGAAATTCTTCATTTTACCATGGGGAAGATATCGCTGCATGCCCTGCTTCCCCTAGTTTTAGGGAATATTGTATTGTTGACAGTGGCTCCAGCTACGGTGAGAATCTAGCTCATACAAGTAGGAAGGAAAATTATTTAAGATACGTTACATGCAATATTTTTAAAAATAAACGATCTCTGTGAATTGAGGAGTACTCGTTTTTTTTTTTTCTTTCTTAGATGAAAATGATGCAAAAGATGAGAACGGCTCAGAGGGAGAGAGAGTTCATGTATCAACACTAGAGAAATCTTTGAATTCTGATGGAAAGGTACGTGCATCATACTTATTCTTACAAATTTGTTAATATATGTTACCTTTGTTTTATATATAAAAAACAAAATTAGAAAGTAAAAGTTTTTCGTTACATTATACATTTTTCTGCTGTTATTTTTTTCTACGAGGTACAAAACTTCGCAATTTAAAAAAATTTTCCTCTTTGATTTTTTTTTTTTTTTGGTTCTTTAGAAAGCAGTTTCAAAAAGAATCTGTTATAAATTTTCTTTCAGTTTCTTAATTTTCCCCCCCATTTTTTCCCCTAAAATAGCCAAAAAAATAAAGCTTCAATTCGCCCCATGCATGAGATATTTAGGTTTCATAATGATAGTGTTCGAACTTGAAAAAAAAATAAAAAAATCAAGTGTTCGAACTAATTTTGATTAAATATGCTTTATGAATTTTCACACGTATATAACTTCTTCATTTATTACTTCATTAGATCCTTAAACTCTTTCGTTATTAAAGTTCTTGGTGATAATGTTTAAGTCACATTTATAATCCAATCTTGTGAATAATAAATAAATAATCTTTGAAATTTGTATTTCTTGCTCTTAAAATTAAAAAAATTATTTACCATAAATTCTTGTGTTTGTGATTTTAAGGCGCATGAATCCAGATCTCCCCAAAGGCATACGAAGAGCACAAGAAAGGGGTTTAGGAATGCAATACACAAACCAGTCGGATGGATCAGCCGAAGCAGAAAATAGTAAATATTTATGCTTCAACAAGACAGAATTAAATCAAATTAAATCTCCTAAAATCAATCAGTTGAAAATTATCACTGACAGAGTCAAGACGAACCTTTTTGTAAATGTTCCTCCTTCTCCTCTCTCATGTAAATGTTCAGTTGTTATTTTCTTAATTAAAATTTGTGGTATCAGACAAAAAGAGGATTAACATGTCCTCAGTAATTTGTTTTTCAGTTTGTGCTTAACTGCTCATTATTCATATACTTGCCGGTGGAAACTAAGGTAAACTTTAATTTACTCCTTA
This sequence comes from Citrus x clementina, assembly GCF_000493195.1. Classification (NCBI taxonomy): domain Eukaryota; kingdom Viridiplantae; phylum Streptophyta; class Magnoliopsida; order Sapindales; family Rutaceae; genus Citrus; species Citrus x clementina. The sequence goes on along the minus strand of NW_006262688.1, from coordinate 12,794,478 downwards.
TTTGAAATGACAATACTTAATTTACTTATTAAAAACATGAAAAAACTTCAATTTATGTTATTTTTATTCAAATGATAAATATTCGTTTAGTCCCTTTATCTTAACTGAAGTTCTTGTTTAATCCTTATATTTTAAAAAATACCTGAAAACATCACTGCAGTTAAATATATTACATTCTTACTCTTACTTTTTCTTCTCTTTCAAAATAATAACCTTCCAACAATATTCTTGACATTAATTAATTTATCTATAAAAAAAGTTAATTAGAAAATTAATCAATAAATATCAATGTGAAAAAAACTAGTATTTTTTTATGCTTGTGCAATAATTTTACTAATAATTATTTATGAATAAATTAATATCAGCCAACTTAAAGTAATGTTTAATATTCTTACAAAAATCTTACCAATAATTATTTTATAAAAAATTAATTTACCTAATTAATCTTAAAAATAAAATAAAAATAAAAAAGTTTATGGAAAATTTTATGTTATATTTGAGGTTAATTTGATAAATTATCATTTATTCTTTTTATTAGTATCACCAAAAATATTGTTATTAGGGTATTATTGTAAAAGAAAAGAAAAAAGATACGAGTGTAGTATATTTAATAATAGAGGTATCTTGAAGTATTTTTTTTAAATGAAGGGACACTTAACTGAAAATATAAAGATTAAACAAACATTTACCCTTTTTTCAAAGATGATGGGAAAGGGGGTGCATTGATGAACTTTTTTGTTGTTTTCTTGACAATAAATGGATGTTTTCACACTTTTGCAATGTAAACAAAAGATTGTCATTCTAATTGGGGGTAAAAGAAAGTTTACCATGTCATTAATAAAATAAAATAATTTTATTTTTAAAAGTTACATTTGTATACATATATGTACCCCTCTAATAACCATTAAAGAAACTAGACCAAGAAAGTAGAAAACAAATTCCCCAATGAAATCATCACACACTCTATTTCATTATCCAACAGATTATCATTTCTGGTGAATATAGTAAATGTAAAAACTTTAAGTTAATCTTTCTTCAATTTTTTTTTTCTATTTTCTTTAACATAGGAGTAATACAATGATAATCTTCTCACATAATCTCACTTATTGAGTTGCTGTGCTTGTACTGTTGACGAGCTACCATCCACGTTTAAGAAGATTATTTTTATTTTTAAGCTAAACATCTATTTTGGGCTCTGGAAAAGAAAAATATTTATGCGTTAACCCTACCGATTTGAAGGAATTTGCTGTGATATAGGTGGGGTTATTTGATTACAATATCTGATTGGTAATTATTGAATAAGAAAATAAAAAATAATAAGTTCTTAATTTTATATTATTATATAAACACATGTACAAGTTAGAGAATTCTAAAATGCTTCTAAAATTTCGAGAAACCTAACCATGGATCAAGAGAGCTCATATTACAAGTCATAAGAGGAAAAATTTTCGTTACAAAAATACAAAAAACTTCTTCATGCTAACATTTACATATCTTTGTCAATACGTCAATACTCAATTAACATACATTAAAAGCTTACAAGTATACATTTAAGACCGATAATTTTGCTTTAAGTAACACTAGTAGACCAAGTAATGTACTAATATTTTCATTTTAAGTATCAATATAACTTTCATCCATTGGATTATCAAATTTATAACTAATAAATTATTTGTTACTTTATTTCATCATCTAATCAATTGATATTTCATCATCTAATTGATCGATTGTCACCTCACTTGAGCTGGTAAAAGTTGAGATATTAAACGAGAAATGTAGCGATAATCTTTTACTTTTTCAAGCTATAAATTCAAACTGTTACCAAAACTTAAAGACTTTTAAAAAAATTGGTGTATTATTAACTTCTGTAATAGGGTTTGATACATGGCTTTTCCTGAAGACTTTTCTTCCATAATCAGCAGGACCCCCCTCCAATCACTCAATGCGTCTTGAATCTAAAGTCTGAACAGATTTAAATTCCCATTTAAAAAAGGCGGCTTTTGAAAATGTCACTTTCTTGTGCTAATGCCTAATCGTCCTTCATATCCCTTGAGCTTCAAGAAACACTTCTTTTTGACCATTCAAAATTGAAAGTCTTTATTCAAATTAAACAGCCACTTGTATCGGGTACCTACGCATTATTATTTCTCTTTAACTTTCTTTTTTTGTCTCCATCACTTTTGTAATTATATTTCTCTTCCTAGACACTATCATCTATTATCTATATTATTGTTATCTTAAATAGAGCAGTGTCTATGTTCAGTGTTATTTTTTTTTTTAAAGATTTTAGGCAAACGGTTAAAGTCATACAGCGTCTGTGAAAATACTCTTGTTAAGAGCTATTATTTGTTAAACACATTTTCTTAATTTTAAATGAAATAGCGTGAATTGTTGTTCAACTCTCACTAGCTAGCAAGGTTTGATTGATTAATAAAAAAGTAAATTACTTCAAGTCGTATTTTGCATGCGAAAGAAACGAATTAATTAATAATTAGAGCCTAGCTTAAGGGATAAACTAAGTACATGTCAATCATTAATTAGGTTCGTGTAACCCATATAAAATCTCACCAACTTGTGACTGCAACCGTGATTGTGCCAGCGACTCATGCTTCAAGAAGTGAGCTTAATTATTGGATTAAGAAATTGACTGCTAAGACTTTCACCTAACTCTTACATATATCCTTTCATTTATCTGTTATTAATTTTGATTAGTTAAGGTCCAAGGGCATACGTTTATTCCTTAATTAATTTCTTTAGGCTAACTAAAAGTGGTTATCGATTTTGCACTACGGGATTGATTGGTCCACTGCTCACAATTAGATATATTATAAGATTTGTTATAATTAAAAATCATTGTGGTCTAATATTAACCGGTCATTTCTAGAATTTCAAACAATTAAGTTTGACTTTAGAGTACGATTCAATCAAATGCAATCTGATTCATTGGATATTTTTGTTTTTATAGGGAAAGAAAATTAACAAATCTAAATTAAACTTCTGTTACTTGAAAGTGTGGGAAAATGATGTATTATCTAGAATATGGAAACTTGAAACTTGTACTATGTACATATTATAATTTTTTAATAAATGAGTAATTATCAATCAAACAAATCGGGTCGATTCTTTCATATTTGATGTCAAATTAATTTAATGAGTTAAATAATCTAATGCGCGAGCCCTAATTTTAATTAAATGATGACTAAGATAAATAATTATCTAATGAAGAAGCCTTTATTTTAATTAAAGTGATAATTAAGGTGGCATTTGTTTTTTAACTTAATGACTTAAAGTGCTTAACTTAATTAATTAAGTTAATTAAAGGTGTTTGTTTTTATAACTTAATGAGACTTTTTAGATAATTTTGACTTAATAAAATAAGCTAATATTTTTAGTTTTTTACTTAATGGAGAAATTTGAATTAAGTCAATTACTTACTAATGTAAAAAATATCCTTACTTTATAATTTATTTTTCATTTCTATTCCAAAACTCACCCATAGACATTTACCCCACATAATAATCTCATCATTAGTTTTACTTATAAATGTTAAAATATTGTGGTATTTAATATATTATTTATTTGACATTCCAATTTAATAAGGATACAAATGTAAAAGTACATATTTTCAGTTTTTTAAATTGAAAAAAAAAACAACTTAATACTTATTTTTTGAGATTCAGACGAAAAAACAAACATATTATTCATATTCAGACATTCAGATCTATTCAGAATTCAGACTAATTCAGATCTATTCAGATTTCAGACAAAAAAACAAACGCCACCTAAGAAGAAAAATACAAAATTTGTTGTAGTCATTTTTTCTTTTCTAATTCGGTCGGTATTTTGTTGAAGCTACATTGTATAAATATTGATAGATGTATCAAAAGCCTTCCGTGATTTGAACACTAGCTCAATGGTTTTTAGACCTGGAAATTTTTTTCCAAATTCTTATTACTTGCCAGACATGGAAATTCATTCCAAAGAAAAGAAAAATATATGCTCTCATACACATTTTCGAACCATGAGTGTTCAAGGGATTTTCCGACCTTCACTGGTTTCTTTTGTTTTGTTTTGTTTTTTTTCCCTCTCCTTTTTGTTAGGGCTTTCAAAATTTAAAGTAAGATAAAAGTATTTTGGTTAAGAGATTGAAAAAAGAAAAAGAAAATTAAAATCCACGTCTTTTTTTTCCTAGGTTGTTTAAAAACTTTCAACATAATATTAAAGTACGAGATAGAGTTGGTAATGAATATCACCCAATATGAGTTTATCATTACTAAACCCGCTTTGCAACCTACCATGGGCTTTTATTTTTTAAAAAAGAACTTGCTTGTTGCAAGTTTTAATAATTATCAAACCCACCCGTACCCCACAACAAGTTTTTTTTGTAGGTTCTCATATTTAAAATCACAAATATTAAAAAAAATACTTTCAATAATACATAAAAATTCAAATTATATAATTCAAACTATAAATTTATAACAATAACCTAAAAAATTCACATAAAGTACTTAGATTTAGATTTTATTAATGTAAATGAGATATTAAAGTTTCAACATTAAAATAAATACAAAAAATATATAAATTTGATAGAAAATGTTTCTTTTTGTAGGAAAATCATCATCACTCAGATCAATGTATTGCTCCGTCTTTTAATCAATATACAAGTACTGTCGATAATATTAACAAGTAAATTTTGGACAAGTCCCATTAATGATTAATTAAATAGATAAAAATTCAATTTTAGTAAGCAATCATTAGGTTCAAGTCATTAAACCAAGACAAATAAAATTTATCAAATTATAATAGAATATCAATAATAATAAACTTGAAAATTATAAAATTTTATTTATTAAAAGCTTACTGTATTATGTTTAAAAATTAGGAAGATTAGGACATGAGTAATAATTTCAGCTTATATATATATTTATGATTATATTTATTTAGTGTAATTTTTATGATTAAAATAAAAAACATAAATATTTTTTTTTTAAAAAAAAGATGCTAGTTGGCAAATATAGTCGCAGGCATGTACCAGATTTTTTCTTAACGCCAAACTCACTTGCAATTAGCAGTAGAATTAAATTTAAAGTGTCAAATCTGCCCGTAACTCGTAAAATTACAAGTAGTAGGTGGAATTTTGCAGATAGATTTAGGCAGATTTGTGGCTTCGCAGATAGTTCTGACAAATAAAGAGTTCATTTTTTGGGACTCCACTTATTTGGATGGAGAAGATAATTGAGTTGCTATCAGACCAATAATAGAAATTTTACAAACAAACAAGGAGCTATCGTTTTTTTCCTCCTCCAGAAAATAAAACCATATAAAAGACTATTATTTGGAAAGAAATAAGGATAAAATCGAACTAAGGACAGAATAGAATGATAAAGCCGGGAAAAAAAAATGAGATTGCATACCCGCAATGATGATGTCCACAAGGCTTTAAAGTAAATCGAACCGTGAAGGGATGTAAAAATATGTAAAAACGTAGTACTAATTGTGACGTTAAGTTAAAGAGATTATTTGGAAAAGATAACATTTTAAGTAAACTTTTGTGAAAAGAATGACAATTAATTAAATTGAAGATATTTAGCTACAATTAATCAGTTAAATAAGAAAAGAATGTTTATATTTAAGTAAAAATTTAGCAAAAATAAAAATATATTTAAGAAATATAGATATAAATTTTACAGGATTTTCTCATAAAATAACATTCCCATATGATTGTTGTCTATCTCAAAGGAAATAGTGGACTTAACATGAATCTTAAATTTCTGCCCCACCAAAGGATGATTAATTAATTAATTCTTATCCTCACAAAAAAAAAAAAAAAAGTTAGATTGGTCAGTCAAAGATAAAATCACAATTTTGATTATAACGTGGATAGTCGGAGGATAAAATTCAAGCACGATATAAATAAGCGGAGGATCAAACTTTGTGTTTTACCCGTAATCAATTGGAACAAAGTGGAGGGGCAGAAAGGGTATTTCAATAGCGAGGGAGATCTGACCCACCACCAACGGTCAAAGTATGAGATGGTTTCCGTTTCTATAACTGCTTCTTTCCTTGTCATCAATCTTTGACTTTGACGACTTCCCTTGTACAATTACAACTGTAACCACCATTCCATAACTATCTCACGCCTACACGTCCCCTTTTTTAACTTGCCACGTCATACCACTTTTTCAAAAATTCTACAGAAATATCTTTTTAATTGAATGTTTTTACTTTTCTGGTGCCCCCTAAAATTCAAGAAATACAGTAGTCAAATAGTCAAAGTTACATCCCTATTTAGTAAATTACTCCATTATTAAATAATTTGATCGTAAAAGTTTTAAATTTTAGAATTTATGTTTTTCTTTGTTTTTTATTTTTTATGTCCATTCTAATTGCCTGTGCGTTATTTTTTTTCAGCACATTCGTCGTTTCAATTAGTATTATTATTATTATTATTATTTCTCTTTCTTTGATCTGTTTAAAGTCGTTTTTCCACCCAAACAAACAAAGGACAAGTGAACTCTTTCTTTTATTCAAAGTTGGAGCATTCAGAATTCAGAAATCAAAAAGGAAATTTAAAAAATAGGCAGAGAATTTTGCTGCATCTGTTTGGCAAGCACACAGTGTTAGGGTTTTGCGAGAAATGAAGTCTTCGCTCTCCAAATTGCGAAGATTTGCACTTCACAAAAGCGATACGAAGGACAAAATCGACTTTCTTCCTTCTTCCTCTCAGGTTGATGACCTCGACCAGGCTGCTCAGGTATAATTTTCTGTTAACGCAACAAATTCATTTATTTTACAATTTTATTATAGTATCTTACAATGATATCTTTTAATTTTTTTGGAATATTGTATAAACAATATAATTAAGAATTTGTATTGTGATTTGTAGGATATGCAAGTTATGCGAAATTGCTATGATAGCTTACTCTCTGCAGCTGCTGCCACGGCCAACAGTGCATATGGTAAATATTTTCTGCTAAACTTTTGGGTTATGTAGTGTTTGATTGCTTTTACCTGTTTATTTATATATATATATATATATATATATATATATATATTTTGAATTATCAGATTGTGTATAAATTTTATGTAATCTGTTTCCGGCAATAGTTATTCTAAATTGTAGACTTCGCCAAATGTGGAAGCGTTTTTTCAAAATTTTCTTGATAAAAAGTAACACAGTGAGTTTGTATTCATATGTGCCGAAATCCAAGATAGATGTGATACTATTTAAGGTCATTCCCTGATGATTTCATATGTACCCTGTTTAAACTCTGTTTGTTAGGGAAGTTATTGGTTTTTGCTAAAAGTTATGTCTGTGTAAGCTTATGGAGTTTGTTCAATTTTATAATGTTGTGACATATACGTTCTCAATTGACATGATTTGTGATTTCAGAATTCTCAGAATCATTGCAAGAAATGGGTTCTTGTCTGATGGAGAAAACTTCATTGCACGATGATGAAGAAAGTCGTAAGTAAATCAAATATATATACATACACACACACACACACACACACACACACACACACATATATTTTTCTTGAAGTATGTCGATGTAACAATCATTTGTGTTAAATTTTGGTGTAGGTATTTTCTGTAAGATGTAGAATGGGGTATTATGCTGGCCGGCTTAATTTATAAGAAGTGTAAATCTTTTATAAACCTGAGAAGCTAAGCCATTGTATTGCTAATTGAGTTTGTGATTTTCATTTCACTTCGAGCCCAAGTTAATTTGGAAATTGTTAGCCTATTCTTGATTTTTGATTAGCTTCATAATGCTTTTCATTTTGTAAAATAAAGGTAAAGACTGGTAGCATAAAATGTACTACACCTTTAGATTTGTAATCCACTGGTAAATGTTGTACTGTCTTTCCAAAAAACAATGGCAGAATCTAGTCTAATGCCCTGGTGCCCTTCTACCTTTATTGAGTAAAATGCCATTTCGATCAAAACAATATGTTTAGCATGATTATAACTGGATGATTGTTAGTTAAATTCAGATATAATGTAGGTCCCTATTTTTATCAGTTTGAAATTTCAAATGTTTTAAATAAATACAACTTTTGAGGTATTATAGATTACATATGTTTCGCTCTCTCTCCTGTGATTTTATTTGCAGGTAAAGTTTTGTTAATGTTGGGTGAAGTGCAATTTGAACTTCAAAAGCTTGTCGATAACTATGTGAGTGCTCATCGTCATGTTGTAGATTGTAGCATAGCTTTTCATATTCTTTTGCAAAAATGTGTCCATCCTGATATTGCACTTCTGTTATTTATACTTCAGCGCTCAAATATATTCCTGACAATCACTAACCCATCGGAATCTCTTCTCAATGAACTTCGTACAGTTGAGGTTTGTTCTCGTCAATTCTATATGTTTAGCTTATATCTCAGATCTTTCTACATTATTCCCATATGCAGGTATAGGTCATATTGTTACTCTTGAGGTGTTTTAGACTAGTTCACACATGCATAACGGCTTGGTAAAATATGCAGAGATTGGTGCTGCATTGTTTGCTTCTTAGACTGACTTTGGAGCCATGTTTTTGTTTTCATCATCTTGGTGAAATATTGTGCTCCTTTTCATTTTTTGGGCTGATAGTTGTTTAAGAAACTGTATTAGTGTCCCCAGATTTTCTTTTGTTTATTGGAGTTGGGAAGGAATTTGCAATTCCTGCTCTGTTAGTTGTTTGAGTTACCGTGTTCTTTAGCAGTCGTTTATCTATGTATGATTTTGCATGCATACATAAGGGACTAATGTACTCTAGACTGAGGATATATTATTGCTAGAATATTGGTGCTGCTCCACTTGTGTAATGATCTTGTCCTGATCCTTAAAGCTTTTTGCACAAAGTCATTATTTAACTAAATTTTGTAGCTCCTTCAAGCCTTGATGAGCATCAATGATAGTTCGATGGCATGAATCAGCCAAATTTTGCATGAATATTAGATGTAGGATTTATTTCTTAGTTAAGCAGAATGGATGTCAGGTGGTCACTGAACATCCTGCTCACTTACCTCTTGTTTGGCAACCTATTTGTTGCCTAGACTACGAAGGTTTCCATCATTTTGCACTACCCATTCACTTTGACTGCGTAGTTATATTGTTATCGAAGTTGTTCAGCTCAGTGGCATCTTTTGTGTTTGCTGTTTCAGGATATGAAGCGACAATGCGATGAAAAAAGGTCTGCCCTTGTATCTCTAAGACTTATTTCTGTTTGTCTGAAACGGTTTTCTGAATCTGATATGTGATCTTCAGAAATGTATGTGAATACGTGATGGCACAACAAAGAGAAAAGGGAAAGTCAAAAAGTGGGAAAGGTGAAAGTGTTTCATTGCAGCAGCAATTACAAGCTGCCAATGATGAATATGAAGAAGAAGCAAGGCTGTGTGTTTTTCGGTTGAAATCTCTCAAACAAGGGCAGTACCGAAGTCTTCTAACTCAGGCTGCTCGCCACCATGCAGCTCAGGTTATTTCATTTGTTTCTAGGAAAGTCAATTGCCTAGACTTCTCACTCTGTATAAGTCAAATCTTAATATGCTTCCTTGGTTTCTTTGCTTTCTGCACTCTGTGCAGTTGAATTTCTTTAGGAAAGGATTTAAATCACTTGAGGCAGTTGACACTCATGTTAGATTGGTTGCTGAAAGGCAACATATAGATTACCAATTCTCTGGACTTGAAGATAATGATGGGGAAGATGGTGAGGATAGCTATTATGCCAATGAGGCAGGGGAATTGAGTTTTGACTACAGAGATAATAAGCAGGGTCTTGATGTTGTTTCTACGTCAAGGAAATCAATGGAGGTGAGGACCTATTGTCACCGAGATTTTTGTTTCATTCATATGGAAAATGGTCGTGATGTGCATTTTTATCTTGTCTTATGACAACTCTCAATCATATTGTTGGATGACAATTCTGCTTTTGATTTATGCTGTTTTGCGTTGTTCTTATTGAAAAAAAAAAGGAAAAGAAAAAAAAAGAAGTGTTTTGGATTGTGAATGCTTAATTTTTCAGTTTTTACCAAGCTGTTTTTCACAAAATTTCTTAGCATCAGGATTTTTTTTTTGAAGGATCTATTCTCAGCCATGGGCCATGCTTTAGTGAATGAGCTCATAATCATGATTCCATGCCATAGCCCAGTTGCTAGAATGGATATACTGTAACGCAACTGGTCATATCTTTTAATAGTAGGGTTTGGATTGTCTACCTTTATTAGAAAGTAGAATATGGTTTTCATATTATTGGTCACAGAAAATTAGTGTATTAGAGCTAATTTATTCCGGTATTATGGTCAACGATAGTTCTGGTGTTGTCCAATTGTGTTCACATTGGCTGCATGCAAAGTGTGTGCTTTATGTTTGCTGTGAAGATAGACCAATAACTAATTGATGAATTATTATTTTTCATGGTTATCATAACTGAAAAAGTTTTTAGGCTTGACTCGGTACCGTCTTTGTTTATTAAATAATGAAATTGTGATCTCTTGTAGTCATAGTAAAGTAAGTTACTCTTCAGTTTACATGAGAGATACATGCATAGAAAATTGAATCTGAGGATTGATGATTTATGAACTTAAAATTCATTGGATTCAATGGAATTATGGGGTAATACTGAATTTATCCTCCAATATGCCTGTCAGATTGGGAGTGTGTGAAAACCAACATTGGGGGATGAGGTCATTTGCTTTCTGTTCCTCCAGTTATGGGTGTGTCTGAATCTAAGGTGATTTTGGGTAGGAGCTAAACCACCGATTATATCTGATGGTTGACTCAACCCATATTTAAGTGGTTTTAAGATCACAAAATTTTTCATTCCACAGCTCTCATTCGTTAGCTGTAATATATTCTATCTACTTTTGTTTACTCTTCATTGTTGAAAATAAATGCAAATATTTTATTTTTAAAAATAATGATCAGAATATTTTATCTACTTTATGCTACTAATTTGGACCAGTAAGGCTAATCTGAACCCGCTGTAAAAGAAAAACAGATGATCCATTTGTCTGATTGGATCCTCCAACTTAAATCCCTTCAATATAGCATTTATCTTTGGCTGATCAATCATGTAACCTGTGATGGTCTTAATTGGTGTAGTTGATGATCATATTGCAAGTTGTGTACTCTGTTTTTTCGATTGTTAGATTTTATATATGTATGGATGATATAGTTGTTTATTCTGCAGGTAGATGATGTTGATGTTTCATTTCCCCAGGCTTCAACAGTGGAAAATGCAGAGGTTTGGATCCTATAACCATTGCAGTATAGATTTGACTCTGATGATGTAGTTGTATAGTTTAGATTGAAGCTTTCTCATGCCTTACTCTTTAACTGTTTGCTGCATCTTTAGAATAATGGGCATTTTACTGATTTTGATGTTTGGTTGTGCCAATTGAAGTCATTGTTTTAAACTTTTAAGATTAATTTTATGCATATTTGAACTGTAGGTAAACTTGGACAAAAACCCAGGAGAGTACCAGGCATCACATAGGGAACGGAGAGGAAGTAGCTTTTCTGCCCCGATATTTCCAGAAAGGAAGATTGATCCAGCTGAAAGAATAAGACAAGTGCAGCAATCATCTGCTCGGCAGCCAAGCACATATGTGCTGCCCACGCCTATTGATGCAAAGGTCCCAATCTCTTCTTCCGTCGCTCCCCGTACAAGACCATCTAATCCCAGTGGACGAACCTACAATTTGTCACATTCTTCTCCATTGGAGCAGAAGAAAGAAGATAGAGATTATGGTGATGCTCACTTGTCTGAGCATTCTGTCTTAAAATCACAGTCACTTCTCAAAGAGAGTGACAGTAATAATGCCTCCACGAGACCCCCTCCTCTGAGAGACGGTCTTGCACTTCCACAGCTTGATACTCTTAATAGTTCTGATACCAAGAAAATCAAAACACAAGCCTCCTCTGGTCCGTTAAGTAGTAAATCTTCTTCATCGAAGCCTGCTTTATCTTCCAGTGGCCCCATTACCTATACCGAACTTCCTCAAATAGTATCTGGATTACTTTCTCATGCACCGGTTCCTCAGACGAAAACATCTCCACGAGTATCCCCTACTGCTTCACCCCCCCTTGTTTCCTCGCCTAGAATAAGCGAGCTTCATGAGCTTCCTCGGCCGCCAAATGCTTTTGCTACCAAGCCTGCAAAATCCTCTGGTTTGGTTGGTCACTCTGCTCCGTTGATGTTTAGAAATCAAGAGCATACTTCAACAAATAAGAATCCTTCGATGGCATCTAATACGGCATCCCCTCTTCCGATTCCCCCATTGATTGTCTCTCGGAGTTTCTCCATACCCTCAAGTAGCCAGAAAGCAATGGCATTACATGTATCTAAGTTCTTGGAGTCTCCAAAAGTTGTGGAAAAGTTGGAAGGTGTTTCTTCTCCACCACTGACACCAATTTCCCTTGCCAATGTTAAGCCAGTATCAATTGTTTCTGAAGTGAGCTCTCAGTCTGCGCAAAATCAGAGGTGATTGAGATACCACATTCATTGTTTGAAGCATTAATTTGCTTGTGCATATATTTGATAGCTTATGGATATTGGAAGGGTTTTGTTATCTTGTATACTTCCATCCTGATTCTTTATATGCTTAAATTGGTGATTTAGAAAGGAAAAAGATACCTAAGAAATTGTTATCAAATATCCTGCTTCCCCCAAATTCTTACTGTTATAGTCGTGCGTGTTGCACATGAGAAATTCATATGATTGCCAGAAGTACACTTGCTCGAATCCAAAAGCCATTTGTTAGGCGGGGGTGACTAAAAACAGACACGGGGGTTATTCATTTTTTTTAAAAAAATAAAATTTATAAATATTTGAAAAATGTTTTTCTTGTTCATAAAAAACCACAAACTATTCATTGATTAACAAGAGATTTTCATGATTTTATATATGCCTATATGAGAGACAAATTTCATTGCCTTTAAATCTTAATGAATTGTCAATAGACATGAAATTTTTAGATGCTGGGTGAAAATTCGTATGACAGATGACTCCAATCTATAAAAATAGTTTGATTCGTCAGAAACTGTCATATTCAAAGTGTCAGGGTTAAGAAGGTAATCAGATCATATGGCCGTAATGCCATATAGTTAGCGCCATGAATTTGAGAAAGAAAAAATTGTAAGATACTGGAGAAAAAGAAACTTTTTGTCTGAATGGCTTACTTGCAGCAATTTTAATCTTATGACAGATTGATGCTCGTTTCCTTTCCCTTTGCATTGAACTGGGAATGATAGATGGATCGTTATTTGCACACATAGTAAATAGACAAAATGTCAACATTTGCACTCAAAAGAAACAAATAATACATAAAATAGGGTATCTAGACCTGTAAAAAATTGTATATTTCCAATAAAGTGGAGAATTTTTTCAGAAAAAAAAGTTTTCTTACCTCTCTCGTTATCTTTTTCTCCTTAGATGCCTTTCGAATTTTGATTATGTGGCATGTTTGTAGGGCTTTTGGATCATGCCCCTATTTTTATGTATTTTGAGATACTGTAGATAACTTCCTTAGTTCATGTTTTAAATTTACTATATCTTCTAAACCACGTTTTTGCATTTTATGTTGATTGGCAGACTAATTCTGAGCCTTTTCTCTGGGTTCATTATTTCCTCCCTAAAGATCCTTAATTCTCTCTTCTAGTGGAGCTAACCTTTGAGATAGAGTGAGTGTCAAATTATCCTATCAACAATCATGTGACAACAAGAAATTATCAACTAACAATTATTTTGATTATAACAATTTTATTTTGTATTGGCCACGTAGTTAATTCCTAAGAAAGAATGAACGATTGGGAGTTATTCAACGGGCAGGGTATTTTGTCTACTGAATGTTTTCCCGTCTAGCAAATGAACCATTATATATTTAGCCAATTCTGTTGTTACAATTGTTATCGAAGCAGAGGCTTGCCGGTATATCACACCTGAATAGAGTTTTATTATTTATCTTGAGACTCATCATAACATCTCTAATCCAATTGATCAATTATCCATTGAATAGCCGATAGGCAGCACATGGTTGGTGCAATACACATCACAAACAGTGTTGATAGATGAGGTTTTCAAACAAGGTGGAAGTGCCTAAAAGCAATGATCATAGGATCTCCTCGGGGAAAAGTCTTACTGATGAGTCATCCTTCTTCTCTGGGAGTGCCTTTTTTCTTTTTCTTGCCATTTCCAGTCTTTGGTACCTCAGCTCACACCACATCTCTCAAGCATTCTCAAGAACCATATTGCACCGACGATCAAAAGCTCTCGACCAAGAAAAGAAGCATCTTGTTGTTCTGACAGTTAATAAGCACCTAGGTGTTGTTTTTAACACTCAAAAGTGGTCCTGTGTTGAATCCCTCTTCCTCATTTTTGACATTATCTTCTTCCATCGTATAATTAACAGAGAGATTCAAAAGCATATCATAAGCAGATTACAATGAAATTATGTCATTATCTATTTAATTAGAGATAGAGGACCGTTAGAGTATAATCATAGAAATAAAAATCTCCTCCGATCACATTGCACAAATAGAGGACAGTAAAGACTATGTTCGGTTGGGGGTAGACGAGTCGGGAGAGGAGATGATTTTCACTTCCGCCTAGATTTCGTTCATTCGGCCGGCAAAATATCATCGGAGATTCAAATTCTGTTTTACCTCCAATTTCCATTATTTGAGGAATTCACTTTCCTCTATAACGAGTGAGGAAATCTGATTTCCACTCCATCAAAAAGTTTGATTTCTTTATTTTATCCATAGTTAAATATTAATTTCTGATTTTACGCTTTTAATAAATTTAAATAAAAAAACCCTAATTTTCATTTTCTTCTTCGATTTTTCAACTTAATAAAATCTCTCAAAATCGTTGTTGATCCATTTTTGAACTTCCGGTAGCTTTCATCTGCGAAGGCTGAAGATTCAAGCTATAAAGCTGCTCATGATGAGGGGACGGAGAAGAAGACTTTGCGAGTTCAAAAGAACGTTTATAGAGGAATAAGGCTAGGCCATGGGGAAAATGGGCAGCTGAGACTAGAGACCGTTACAAGGGCATCTGCATTTGGCTTGGCATTTTCAACATCGCCAAAGAAGCCCAAGAGCTTATGCTGAAGCTGCCAAGCATATCCGCAGCAACAAGGCCGAGCTCAACTCTGCTCAGCCACCACCGCCAATAACTCCACCTCTATCTAAGAAATGCAGAATTAGGGATGGCAATGGGGAGGGGAGGGAGGGGACCAATCTTCTCATATCTATCACTGATATTTTGCGTATGTCCTCGTTCCCTCCCTATTCCCGTCAAAATTATTTAAGAGAATTCTTATCCCCTCCCCGAATAATAACAGGAGATCCCCGAGGGTCTCCAATACCCGAATAATTAATATATATTTTTTGTTTTCGATTTTGAGTTAATCATATTAAAATAAAAAATTCAAATAAAAGTAAAGTTCGAAATATATCTTACATTAATATCCATTACAAAAGTTACATACATTAAATTAGTAAGTAACGCAGCATGCAAGAGATACAAACTATCATGAACAGATTAATAGCCTAATACAAAATTATTACAAATAAAATCAAATTTAGATTCAAAATTAACTTTTCAATGGTGGCGTTGGCACTTTATAAATGTGGACTATTCTCTTTACAACACAATAGTTAAGTGGAAGTAAATCAAGAGCAAATATTATATTAGATTAGATATTAAAATTGTGATTTATTGTGGGTAATTATAACATATAAAAATAAATAAAAAATAGATTAAGATAAATAAAAAATAGATTTAAGTTTAAAATATTTAATGAATATTAAAATTAAAACAAAAGTTTTGGGCTAATAGAATCTGTCCGGTCTTTTTAATGTTATAAATAAAAATTTAGGACTTTAATTAGTTAATTAGGCCTAAAAGTTTAATAATATAAATATTTTGATATTTTTTATTTTTACCAATACTTATAATTTTATAATTCAAATTTTATTATTTATTTACTAGTAATTTTAAAAAATAAAAATTAAATTAAAAATTAAAATGGGGAAATGGGTAGGGGATGGTGATTCCACCTCATCCCCGTCCCCTCCCCGAATAAGAAATTAGGTAAAAAAATTTCCCCATCCCCTTCCTCAAATAAGAAATTGGGTATGAAATTATCCCCATACCCTCCCCGAATGGGGAAAATCCCCGAGGGTACCCGTCTCCGTGGGGATTTTTGCCATCCCTATGCAGCATGTTATCTGTTAGGATTATATGCTCTTTTAAAACATATTAATTTATTTTATGATTAATAAAATATTAGAGATATTTTTAATTGTATAAATATTTTAAATAAGGTCTATTTAATCATATTATATGTATTTATGTGATCATCATATGAATTCACAGAAGATATAAATACAAGTTATTTTATGATTAAACAAATTAAGTTCACAGTTGATAAATAGAGTTGAGCGCTCTATTTATATTTAAACTATAGTAAATTCATTGAATGATTTATCTTAATCATGTATGAATTTACTGATGTAGTTTGATTACATTGAACTGGATCACATATGAGATTTAATTAACCTTGAAATAACTGTCAGACTTATTAAATCTCATAGGCATTGATTTTATTGTAATCTTAATCTTGAGTTAATTATGATTTCATGATTGTAATTGTTATTCCATTTGAGTTACAAATGGGTACGACACATACTTGTAGTCGAGATTATCCGATATTTTGGTGGGAGCAATTATGAATATTGAAGTTATAGATTAACAATATAGAATTTGTACAACACATCTCTTGATGGGTTTTCGGCACTTGATCATAGAATTTTCTGGCCAGAGTGTGTCAATATATTTAGTATGTTGAAAATGATCATTAGAGAAAACTAGTAAGAACTAAGGAACAAGATGTAATTAAATTGATTGGACAGTGGAGATATCAATTTAATTAATGATGTGGTACAAAAGATTGTGCAGTAAAGAAATCAATGTGACTTAGGACAAATTATTATTTGAGCATACAATTATGGAGGTCAGTTCCAATCTTTTAGTGGAGTAGATTTGGAATTAAATAATTAGGCTAGTTTAATTACAAGCCTAATTATTGTAGCCACTATTTTATGTTCCCAAATGATCCCCGAGTTAGCTCATTTAATTGACTATGCCGCTACTGGATTAATAAGCAAGATAACTAGCTATTTGGATTAAAAGCCTAAATATATTATTTAGTGGGAGGCTCCATTAATATGCTTGAGTGTAAGTGACCTTGTGATATTTTATAAGATAGGCCCCTATAACACAAGAACAAGTAACGTGACTTTTGTTTTAATTTTTTTAATTTAAATCAAATGGGATTTAATAGAATTAATAAATAAATAAATATGGAGCCTAGGGTTTTCATTAAAGGGAGATATAAAAATGCTTATTTTCTCTAAAGAAAAAGAGCAGCCACTTTATACAGATCAGGGAAAAAGATTTTTCTCTCATTTAATTGACTGTGCCGCTACTGGATTAATAAGTAAGATAACTAACTATTTGGGTCAAAAGCCTAAATATATTATTTAGTGAGAGGCTCCATTAATATGCTTGAGTATAAGGGACCTTGTGATATATTATAAGATAGGCCCCTATAACACAAAAACAAGTACCGTGACTTTTGTTTTAATTATTTTTTAATTTAAATCAAACGGGATTTAATAGAATTAATAAATAAATAAATATGGAGCCTAGGGTTTTCACTAAAGAGAGATATAAAAATGCTTATTTTCTCTAAAAAAAAAGAGTAGCCACTTTATACAGATCAGAGAAAAAGATTTTTCTCTCATTTAATTGATTGCGTCGCTAGTGGATTAATAAACAAGATAACTAGCTATTTGAGTTAAAAGTCTAAATATATTATTTAGTGGGAGGCTCCATTAATATGCTTGAGTGTAAGGGGCCTTGTAATATTTTACAAGGTAGGCCCCTATAACACAAGAACAAGTAACGTGACTTTTGTTTTAATTATTTTTTAATTTAAATCAAATGGGATTTAATAGAATTAAAAAATAAATAAATATGGAGCCTAGGAATTTCACTAAAGGGAGATATATAAAAGCTTATTTTCTCTAAAGAAAAAGAAAAAGAGCAGACACTTTATACAAATCAGAGAAAAAGATTTTTCTCTTTAAATTTTGAGAGAAAAATTTTCTTGTACTAGTAGTTGCTTTAGTGGTGATAAAGGCGCCCACACGTCAAGTGCAGATTAAACCTGAGTCATAACCTGAAAGATCATTGGTGACAGTTCGTGATCTAATAAACGTGGTGGTGACGGATCGTGATCTAACAGGAGTGGTGGTGACGGATCGTGATCTGGGAGCCTAAATCACTTCAGCGGAAAAAGTCAAATCGAATTTTCAAGGTACGATTTCTAGATTACAAATTCTTATATATTATATGAGAGCGATCTTAAAAGTTTTTATAAAAATTTCAAAAAACTGATTTTTCTCCAACAATTGGTATCAAAGTCATCTCATATTAATATATAAGAATATTGTATGAAATCAATTTTGAAATTTATGTATTAGAGTGGCATAATTTATTCAGATATATATTATTTGTTTAATATATTAATAAAGCATGTTTTAGTTTGTCTTAATTAATTGTTAGATTCTCTGCTGTATTTTTCCTTTGAATCTGTAACAAGAGGAGTGGTTTATTATCACCATGTTTTCCTCTTGATTTATTTTACTGTTATATAAATTTTGTAAGCCAAAATTGGCGTAGGAAATTTGTAAATCGCTGGAAATAATCGCACAATGATGGATTGAAGGAAGACTGGAAATTTCAGCGGCATCGACCAGCGCATTTGCTGTAGCTGGAAGCAACACTGCCAACAGCAAACACGCGTGTGAGGCCAGCAGCAAGCGCGCTAAGGCTGGAAGCTTGCGGACGTTTGCGGCTGGCGGAGGGCGTCGTTTGGTGGCTTCCCGGCGTGGCGGTGATGGTCAAATCAGCATCGGAGATGTGTGAATAGTGGCTGCCCTTTATGGTGATGGTGGCTGGGGAGAGGAAAAGATGGATTTAGGGTTTCAATAGTTTTTATCATTAAGGTCCCAATAGTTTCATAGTTTTTCTCTTTAGGCTGATAAGTTTTAATTTTTTACATTTAAGTTCAAAAACAGTTTTGGGCTTAATGAATCCTAGTTTTAGGCCCAATTTTAATTGGGTTTAATGGATTAAAATGCATAGATAAAATTAAACACATTAAATTTATTTTTGGTCCAAAAGTTTTATTTTAATAAATTATTTTAATTATTTATTTATTTCCTTTCAAAATTAAAATTGGACTAATAATAAATTTAAAAAGCCCAATTTCTCCTAGTCCATTAACAAAGACAAGTCTATGGAAGATGGACATTGACAAGAAGCCCAATGAAGATTAGGCTTAGGGTTAATGTATTTTTTTTTATTTTAGGAAAACCATGAATTAAGATTGTTTAATTATTTTTCTATATGTTATGTTTTGGATGATAACATGCCATGATAATATGTCATATAGAATAGGTAATGCCACTCTATGCATAATGATACATGTCATTCATTAATAATGAATCTCACTATATTGTTTGAAATTTGCATATGCTTAATAATATTTGATATCATCTAGATAATATTATAGGAAGCATGCAATTAACAATATGAATGTTTTAAAAAGAAAAAATCAAGTTTAAAATATTGAGTGGGAGAGGGAAAATTTAAGATAATTTTTTCCACGGGCCTCATTGTTAGTTCAATAATAAAATTATATATATACCACGACTTCATGATACGGTGATGCTCCCTACAGAGGGTATATATATTAGATATTTTATTTGATGAACTTCTTCAAAGATAAAATTGAAATATTTTTCAATCAATTGTTCACCCCAACGGCGACTATTGATATGAAAAATACGTAGATTGAAACAATGGTTATACACTCAACTAAAATTTGTTATTAATCTTCCCAACGAATCTCTGTTAACAAATTTAGGCCCAAAGGGATAAAGATAATTATTTATCATGTCTCTACATGAAAGTAAATAATCCAATGGATAATTGGGTCTAGTAAGTGTAGACATGACTTTCCCAACGGATAGCTTGTCAAAGCGGTACTAGATTATCGTTTCAATAAATTAAAATGCATTTATGGTTTTTTGCATTTTTGTCATTTATTGTGAATTTTGTTTTAAAGTATTTATGCATGTCTATTTTTTTTTTTCAGAAAATGTCTTCCATCAACCCATTATTAATTATCTTTGTTAAAAATGAACTCACTGGCGAAAATTATTTAGATTAGAAACGCAATTTATTTAATATTCTCACTGCTAAAGGTTGCAAATATGTGTTGACCTAGCCATGCCCTCCAGAACCAATGTTATACGATTATAGAAATTAGAGGGAGTCTTATGAGAAATGGTGCGAAGCTAAGAAAATGGCCAAGTGCTATATATTGGCTTTGATTTCTGTGGAACTGCATAAGAAACATCGGAGTATAGAAACAACCACTGAAATAATGGCTAGTCTTCATCAGATGTTTGGACAAAATACTCATTTTGCCAGAGAAGCGGCATTAAAACGTATTACGAATACTAAGATAGAAGAGGGCACAAAAGTTCGTGATCATATCCTCAAAATGATGGACTATTTGAATGAAGTAGAGATTCATGGTGTTCAAATCAATGATAAAATAAAGATTAACATGGTGATTGAATCTTTACCTGATACATTCAAAGAGTTTAAGGTCAGCTATATCTTAAACAATAAAGATATGACCTTAATTGAATTAATGCACGAACTACATGCTATAGAAGAATTTTATCATAGCAGAAAACTTCCTGAAAAATGATTCTCTTCAAGGCTTAAGTCGAAAGACAAGAATGAGCAAGAAAGAGTTGGGATCGACAAATTGTCCACTAAAAGAAGTGGCAAGCCAAAAGGTAAGTGTTTCAAATGTGGACAGAAGGGTTACTGGAAGAAAGATTGTCCTAAGATTATTAAAATCAGGTATAGGAAATCTTTAAGCTTCTAATTAGTTCAGATTTCTATTGATTCATGCAATAGTATATTCTGAGATAACTAGTCTTATTTGTAATTCATTTATTTGGTTTTCAGGAAACCAAGAGATTAAGTGAAGAAAGTTTCGAACAGCAGTTGAGGACATGCTAGTTTATATCAATTGAAAGACTAGATCAATTTTACAAGACTTTAGTTTTGATATTTGTCTTTATTTTTTCAAATATAAGAGGAATTTAATTTCGGTGGCTTGTTTTAATAAACAGGAGTACACTGTTATTTTTGGATCCTCTGTTTATTACTTATTTTGGTTATTTATAAAGATAATTTATATCATATAAGTCCATTGATCTATTCAAAGCAAGATATAATGATAAAGAGTAGTTGCATTTATCTAAGAAAATAAATGTTTCTTCTAACCAAAATCGCCTATGATATTTATGCTTAAGTCATATAAACTATAATTATAATAAGATTTTAAGAAAATGATTAATGATAGTCTTGTTGGCCTATTAAGATTGATCATTGTAACCAGTTTACATGTTATAAGAGGTTATGAGTATTCTATCAATCTTGTTGATAAATATTCATTTTATTTATGTTTGTCTAAATGCGTCATGATTCCATTGCTTTTGAAATTCAAAAGAGTACGTGGATAAGACAGAAGCAATTAGACAAGAACATAAAAGAACTTCGATATGATCGAAACAACAAATATCTCTATGGAGAATTCAAGCTCTATTTGGTTGTCAAATGAGATAAACTCCCTCATATAATGAACACTATGATACAATAGTGTATTAAATGAAGAAACAAGATTCTTTTGGATAAGACAAGATATATACTAAGTGGTTTATCATTTACCTTTTTTTATTCTAGATACTAGTATTTAAAACTGCAAAGTTTATTGAACTTAGTTTCATCTATATCGGTGTCTACTACTCCAAGAAATTATGAAAAAGTCACAAACATGGTTTGAGACACATTCGTATTTGGAGTTTACTAGTATTTCTACTAGAATCAGAGGTAAAGAAGATGGATTCGTGTTCAGAAGCTTGCATGTTTTAGGTATCTTAAAGGAATAAGGGAAAGTCTAAATTATAGTCCTCAAGATAGGAATGTAGTTATAGACATATTCTTTACTTTTTTTGAGGAAGACTATATAATGACTTATAACCTAAGAGTAAGGTAAAACTAGAGAAATAAAAGAGATCAGGTTGATGCTCAGCTTTCAACACCTGTTATAGAACAGGAAGAACAGCAACAACTAGCTGATCAGCACAAGATTATCCCTGAACAACCATCACTTTTAGAATCTCGTCGTAGTGGGAGGGTAACTACGTTACCCGTGAGATACATGTCATTGAGAGAAACCTATATGGCGATCTCAGTTGAACATGTACAATATCCCACTAGCTACAACGAAGCTCTAATAGACAGAGATATTGAATTTTGTAAAAATGTCATAAATAAAAAAATGGAATCTATGTATTCCAATAAAGTTTGGGAACTTGTAGAGGCACCAAATGGGGTAGAACCTATAAGGTGCAAGTGAATCTACAAGAGAAAAAGAGGAGTAGATGGAAGGATGGAAACATTTAAAGAAAGATTAGTAGCCAAAGGGTTTACTCAGAAAGAGGGAATCGATTATGAGGAAACCTTTTCTGCGGTTGCTATGCTTAAATCCATCAGGATTCTGCTCTCCATTGCTGCAGCGCTAAATTATAAAATTTGGCAAATGGATGTCAAGATAGCATTTCTTAACGAGCATCTTGAAGAAGACATCTACATGCAGCAACCAGATGGATTCGTACAAAAAGGCCAAGAACACATGGTATGTAAGTTGCAGAAATCCATTTATGGATTAAAACAAGCATCCCGGTCATGGAACATCAGATTTGATCAAGAGATTAAATCTCTTGGATTCATTCAGAACATTGATGAACCATGTGTGTACAAGAAGATTCAGGGAAAATTTATAGCCTTCCTAATTCTTTGTGTAGACAATATTCTCCTGATTGGAAATGATATAGGAGTATTGACTATAATAAAGATTTGGTTAGCAAAACAATTTGATATGAAAGATCTGGGAGAGACAAGTTATATTTTTGGTATCAAATTACTATGAGACCGGAAGAATAAAACTTTAGCCTTGTCTCAAGCAGTTTATATCGAAAAGATATTGGCTAGATTTAGCATGGAAAATTTCAAGACTGGTTTATTACCATTCAGATATGCAATTGTATTCTCTAAGGATTAATCACCTAAAACATCTGAAGAGATCGAGAAAATGAGACGAGTTCCCTATGTAGAAACTGTGAGAAGTCTCATGTATGTTATGCTTTGCACTAGGCCAGACGTCTGTTTTGCGGTAGGGAGGGTTAGCAGATATCAATCTAATCCTGGACCTCAATACTGGACTGCAGTCAAGCATATTATAAAGTATCTGAAAAGAATTAAAAATTATATGCTTGTGTATTCTGGTGATGAACTTATTCCAGTGGGTTATACTAATTCTGATTTTTTGTCAGATAAGGATTTTAGAAAATCAACTTCTGGCTATGTGTTTACATTAGGAAGTTGAGCTATTAGTTGGATGAGTGTGAAACAATCTTGTATCACAGACTCCATAACTGAAGCTGAATATGTGGCAACATCTGGAGTTGCAAAAGAAGCATACAATTATAGAGGTCAGTTCCAATCTTTTAGTGGAGTAAATTTGGAATTAAATAATTGGGCTAGTTTAATTACAAGTCTAATTATTGTAGCCACTATTGTATGTTCTCAAATGATCCCCAAGTTAGCTCATTTAATTGACTGCGCCGCTACTAGATTAATAAGCAAGATAACTAGCTATTTGGGTTAAAAGACTAAAAATATTATTTAGTGAGAGACTCCATTAATATGCTTGAGTGTAAGGGGCCTTGTGATATTTTACAAGGTAGGCCCCTATAACACAAGAACAAGTAACGTGACTTTTGTTTTAATTATTTTTTAATTTAAATCAAATGGGATTTAATAGAATTAAAAAATAAATAAATATGGAGCCTAGGGTTTTCACTAAAGAGAGATATAAAAAGGCTTATTTTCTCTAAAGAAAAAGAGCAGCCACTTTATACAAATCAGAGAAAAAGATTTTTCTCTCTAAATTTTGAGAGAAAAATTTTCTCGTGCTAGTTGTTTTAGTGGTGATAAAGGCGCCCACACGTCAAGTGCAGATCAAACCTAAGTCATAACCTGGAAGATCATTGGTGACAGTTCGTGATCTAACAAGCGTGGTGGTGACGGATCGTGATCTAACATGAGTGGTGGTGACGGATCGTGATCTGGGACCCTAAATCACTTCAGCGGAAAAAACCAAATCGGATTTTCAAGGTACGATTTCTATATTATAAATTCTTATATATTGTATGAGAGTGATCTTAAAAGTTTTTATAAAATTTAAAAAAAAACTAATTTTTCTCCAACACTATCCTCTTATTTGACTTAGCCGACTTGAATATTATTATTATTAGTATTGTTATTGTTGTTGTTGTTTTCTTCATTGGGTTATGCATTTGAGTTTATTAACAAATGGTAGGGTTGATTTTGACCTAGTCCTTCAAAAAGTAACAATCTTTTTGCAAAATTGAGACTCCATAACCATTCTAATTCTCATAAACTCTTTATTTTCATAATCAAAACCCAATTTCAAGCCCAAAAATCAAAAATCCCAAACGGAAACCCTAAGTTTTGCTGAACATTCTTCACCCACTTTTGGCCTAAATGTCTTCCATCTTTGATCAAATTGGGGTCGTAGAAACCTTCCTTACTCTCTAACTTCATTCTAATCAGTGCCATTTCCTCTTGCTGGATCTTCATCACAGTCCCCTTATTAGTTTATGTCTTTATGTTTTTCGTACATACATTACTCCACTCATTTTATATTTAGGATGATATCATTATGTCATATGTACTGTTTTAGTTTTTATGATGATATTTGGATTGCATGGTAATTTCTAACCTAACTTAATGATTTTGATGACTGATGGTCATATGCATGTTGATTATTGGGTTGAACATTGTTTTGAGTTGTTTTCGTTGAGTTGGTTTGCAAATATATGGAAATGTTTTTAACTACTTTTGTATTTGATGATATGCTCATTTTTAAATGGAAATTTTGCTGAAATTTTTGGTCGCACAAAACGGGCAATAGATGACTTATTTCTTTAGTCTTTTCCATTTTTTTTTCTTTTTGATGATGAAGAGGGATATATATATATATATATTTGGTTAGAAATTGATTGGGCACATACTTAGGGGGACCACATATTTAGGGAGAGTAAACCTAGATATTCTTTAATTATCTTGTAAGGTTTGTCATCATCAAAATGAGGGAGAATGTTAATATGTATATGTCTATAATGATGATTTTGATGATAACAAACAAGATTAAGAATGATTAAGTTTTTAATAGTTCAAATTATTTTTTATACTTTTTAAATAAATGAAATTGGTTGTTTTTCAAGTTCATGGTCTAATTGAAAAAGTTTTGAAACTCTAAAAATAGACTTATTTGTAAAGTTTTATGACAATTTGGGTCATAGTATAATTACATGAAGTTTTGCGGTAAAATTATAATTTTGTAAAATAGCTTCACTGTAGCAAACGGCTAACCGTTTGTTGAAAACAACAAACCAATAATTTCCAAAAAGTATGTTCTACAAGGGTTGTTAAAATGATGATTTTGGAAAATAATAGTGAACTGTTTACGAAAAATGGTGAACCGATAATTTCTAGAAAAGAATTGGATTCTAACCGTGAACCATTTAGCAAGAACGGATAGCCAAAATTTGTTTTAAAGGTCTCTAGAAATAAACGGTCAATCGATAACTTCAAATGGTGAATCGGCTATTTAAAATTTCAGCACAACGGTCATTTGGACTGGTCAAAACAGTAAACCGATAGCAATTAACGGCGATCCGATTTCTCTTAGAAAGTCAACAATAGCTACTTTTCAACTCCAACTATAAAATAGCTCAATCAAATTCAAACAAAGTTAGATCTAAGAGTTATCATTGAGCTTGTTACTTAGCATATAACCATTATTGAGCTTTAAACTTGTTTTTGTTTCTTTGATTCACACATTGAGCATTCATTTGTAATTAAACACATTGTGTGATAGAAAATTCATTTGTAATCTTTATCCTTGAGAGGTTGTAAGTGTTGGGATACATTTAGGTTAAGAGGTTGGGGATAATCTTTTGGTGTAAAGGTCTATTGACACATTGGAAGTCAATTATAAGAGTTGTTGAAGCCTTAGAGGATTACTTAATGAAATCCTCAAGTCCGGTGGGCTTGGAGGCGTAGAAGTAGGCACAGTTGGCCGAGCCACGTAAAAATTGAGTATTTGCTCTCTCCTACCCTAATTCTTTATTTTTCATTACGTATTAATTTATTTATTTCGAATTTGGTTGCTTAGTTTATATTGCATTAAGTTTTAGTTGCTTAAATTTTTAGAATAACAATTCACCCCCTTCTTAGGTTGCGTATTTAGTATTTCATTTGGTATCGAGTTGTTTGATAGTGGAAAGGACGGTGGAATAGCGGTGGTGAGTGGTGACAATGGTAACGACATGGTGGCTAGGGATTTTGAAAAAAAAATTGATTTTTTTCAAGTTAAACGGCAAAAGCGCTTCCTTTGTTTTTCTTTTCTTTCTTTCTTTTTTTTAGATTTTTTTAATTAATGCTTTAATTTAAGAGCTTGGGTTGTAATTGTGATACCAGATTATATTTTTGTTACATTTCTAAAGGAATTTTTAGTTCTTGAAATGGGTTTTTGATTTCTTATTGGGACTTCTAGGAAAATTTGTGAACATTGAATTCCTTTGTTAGTACAAATTAAAGAGGTTGATAAAATGTTATCTAGAGATTTGAATTGAAATTGGAATTGCAGGAATTAAATAAATAATTTTATTGTTTGGGCTATTATAAGAAATCAAGCATTAAAGAAAAAAAATTATGCTTTAAAATTTTTTTATTCAAAAATTAAAAATAAAAACTGATAACATTTAAAATTTAAAATTTTAAAAAATTGTAATTCAATTGTTCAATTTCTTCTTTCTTAATTTTTTCTTTCATTCTTCATCTCCAACTCTTCTTCTTCATCATTTTTTTAATTGTTTGTCTTCTTTTGTTCTTTTCATCTTCTTTTCTTGTTGCTTCTTTCTTATTCTTTTCTTGCTTCCGCTTCTTACTTCTTCTGTATTGTGACTCTCAGCAGAAACCATTCAAAATTTCAAATGATTTTATATATAGTAAAAATTAAACGAAAAATAATCAATTTTTAAAATAATAAGCTATTTGGGTGTAATGTGAAATTCATTAAAGTATTTAGGTGTATTCTTTAATTTATTAAAACATTTGGGTATGAATGAAAGAAAAAATGGAAGTTTGACTTTTACTATTTAGTTGACCCTAACAGAAAATGTACAAATATAATTTTATCCTTTTGATCGTTAAAATTAACAGAGAGAAAACATATTTTGGGGGTAGATTGAAGTTTTCATATTTTTAGAGGATAAATTGAAGTATGTCAATTTAATAAGGGGGTACGATGAAATTTACCCTTTAAATTATTATATTAGCCTACCAATTTCAAAATCTTTTAGATAAGTGTAAAGATAAAAAATAATTTAATCAAACGAATAATAAGCTAATCGAATCGAATTCACGCATTTATTAAATGAATTAATTTTTTTCAAACTCAAACCCATTTAATTCATATCGAATCAAATCAATAAACGAATCTTGACCCAGATTGCCACCCCTATTTATCAATTTCAATCTTTTCCCCAATTACTTTTGTATTTTAAATTCGGATAGCAACAGTGTCCCGATTGCTATCAAACCAGCTTCAGATTTTTTTTTTAAACTATCAATTACGAAATTAATCTATAGTATTATATTCTCGAAATAAAATTAATAATGGATCCCTGATAATATCCTTAGATTATATCGAAGAGTTTAGTTAAGATTTATGATCAGTTTAATTTTTGTTGTAAATGACTATAGTCTTATTAATTATTGGCATGCACATTGCATTTGAGAGCAAAGTTAGAGCTAGCAAAACGGGTCATCGGGTCGTGTTCGTGTCGTGTCAAATTTAGGTCGTCCCAAACCCGACCCATTTAATAATCGTGTCAAAATTGAGACCCAAACCCGACACGGAAAAATAATCGGGTTACCCAATAACCCGTTTAATATATATATATTGAATAAAAGTTACATCAAATATTTACACACTATCATACATACGTATGTACATACATACATACATAATTTATCGATATTATAAAATATACATATCTACCAATATATTATACATTTACACTATTGAGGTTTTAATTATATATATATAATATTATATATCAATATTATAAAATATACGTGTCTATCAATTTTTATACATTTACACTATTGAAGCTCTAAATGTATTTAAAATTTTATAAATAAAACACTGTATTTATATTCACCTTTTTAAAGAATAAAAAAAAGAAAATCATCTCTAATATTTGAGTTTTAATGATAAGAATATGTAAATTATTTTAAAATAGAAAATATAATCGGGTCATTGATCGGGTAAATGGGTCAAGAATTTTAACCCAAACCCGACACGGAAAAAAATCGTGTTGACCCAGACCCGACCCATTTAATAATCGTGTTAAATTTGACGACCCATACCTATTTATTTATGTCGTGTTCGTGTCGGGTAATCGGGTCGTGTCAAATTTTGCCAGCTCTAAGCAAAGTATTGGCAACATTCTATTTAGGCAATAAAATGCTGCATCATTTCCAAAAAATCGAAACCATTACTTTATAAATTCGAAAATAATTTCAATTCAACCCTTGCTTATATGGATGCAAAACTAGTTTCCAACCATGACTTGCATCGTTGCACATGTTTCATATATTACGGGCTCACTTTCATGATATAATTTTGAACATAAAAGTTACAAAATTATATCTAACCTTTGTTCTGACCAGCCCATTCCGTGTTTGCCAGGTTGCTTCATGTGGCTGCAGCCTGCATGTTTCAATCTTTAGCTGTAAGAGTTTATTAGTGGTAGCTTGGGAAAAAGAGAAAACTCACCAACTCAAAAAAGTGGGTTCATTACCTTTTAGGCAACATAAATATGACCTTTTTCAAGAGGTTTGCTGACACCTTATTTTTTCCCGCTTAGGAGTCGAACCAAGTTCAACAGATGGAG
Organism: Citrus x clementina; assembly: GCF_000493195.1. Lineage (NCBI taxonomy): Eukaryota > Viridiplantae > Streptophyta > Magnoliopsida > Sapindales > Rutaceae > Citrus > Citrus x clementina. The sequence continues at coordinate 12,765,215 of NW_006262688.1, read as the reverse complement.
GTAACCCACACATATGGTAACAAATGATAAAAGGGTAAAATGGGGCCGGAGGTGGTAGTCTCCGGTGTGCCCACTTTGATGCATAAATTAGTAAGTGTATTAGTCGGCACAAATAATATAATAAAGAGTAAAGTATCGTCTCACAGAGATTGTATATCCTATTAGCTACCGAAATTATTCTAATCCTAATTTATTTGAACAATCAAATAAATGAATTTAAATTAATAATTAAATAAAATAAAATAGCTAAAAATTAAATAAATATGCAGGCAGTAATAGAAATCACCAAGAGATTAAGACACTATGACATCCAATTTCACTCTAACTAATCCAATTTAATTCTCCATCTATGCTATTAAAGTTTATTACCCATGTTGACAGTGAATTTTCCTAATCTAGTTAATATCCTCTCTCGAATAATATCAAAAATATCTTAAAATATCAACCCACTATATCTCTATGTGAATTTAAATATGCAAAGATTCATTAAGTTCTATGGAAATTCTTAGAAAAACTGCATGAATCACATTGGCACATCTATGTCTTTCGTTCAATTCATGACATCCATTACATAGAGCAAAAATGTATAAATCTTCTCTTGGTCTCATTATATATCTTCAAATCATTAAAATATTGGTTAGATATTTAAAAGCATTAAGCACAATAATGAACACTCAACCATAAAATAATAAACTAAAAATAACACAGATTTATGGAACTAAACTTTCATAGTTAGGTTATATCGTAGCCCTAGTAAAATAAATTAGTTTATGGGAATATTAAGAAAATCCATAAATATCGTATGGAACATTCAAGTAAGATAATAGAGAAAAGGGAATGAAAAACTCAAGAATTAATTTCAGCGTCTTCTTCCTCCTCTAAATTGCTCCTGCTGCTCTCGGTTTTTTTCTTCTAATTGGTGCGGCTGCTACTTCCTTTTTTTTTTTTTTTTTATATTGTTGCGCCACCTCAAAATCCTTAAATCAAAAGGATTTAAAACAAGCCAAGTGTAATCGACTTTAAGCCAGTGGCGGACCTGTGCCTGGGCTAGATTGCGTTGTAGCCCGGTCTAGCCCCAAAAAAAAAATTAAAAAGTTATTTGAAAATTACAAAATTGCCATTAAATACATAAAATAATATTTACTTTTACTTATTCCTCTTTACCTTTCCTTGTTTCTCCCCTTTGCATCCACCTTTTTTTGTTTCTCCCCTTTGCATCCACCTTTTTATGTTTCTCCCCTTTGCATCCATCCAGCAGCAACAACAAAATCCCTCACTCCCATGGCTGTGGTGGTCCCTTGTTTCATTTCTTTTCGGCTCAAGCACTTTCCATTCAATTTTTAATAGTTAAAAATCACATCCTATTTTAATATATAACAGTTCCCTCCCTCGTTTACAAGTATGGATTAATTTATTACAACTCTCTCTCTATCTATCTCTCTCTCTCTCTCGTTTACAAGCATGGGTGAAATCAAAACATCTTTTCTATGATTCTCTTTCTTGCAATAATTAGGTATAAAGTATAAACAGTTAAACGAATATCAACAATTGAGATTTGGGTAATAACTTTTTGGTGATTGTTGATTTGTTAGTTACCATATAATTCTAATTGATGGTTGGCATCTCTATATTAGAATGAATAGATAATAAATTGTCTAATAAATAAATAAATTTGTTTATTGAACTTCCTCATTTGATTAAATTAACTCAAATCTCACTGTTTATCTATTATTTTTTTCTTATTATTCTAATATTTTACAATTTTTTTTTCAAAAATTTGATAGGCATGGGTATTTGTATTAACCATATACTGACTTGTATGAGCTTTTAATGTTGATTTTTTTATTTTGCGACTTTAAATATATTTAAAATTAGTAGAATGTATAGCTTATAACACTTTTTATGATTTCTTGATTCTTACACAATTACATGTTGTTATAGGTTATAATGTCAAACAACAAATTCAAACCGAGGAAAACTCTACTTTCATTCTTTACTAAAGTAAATGATGGTCAATCATCAAATGGGACAAGTTCTATGTGCAACATTGATGCCTCAAGTTCTCCACCCAAGTCTCAAAGAGTCGAATTTGAGAAAGTTGATACTCCATCTACTATTGACACGCCTTATTTAGAACGTGATCCCGAATTGCATTTTTCAATAAGTGCTTTTCCCATTGACAAGTGTGAAGATGTGCGGATGGCATATATAAATATGAGACCATTTCAACCCAAACTACAAAAGTATCCATCGATTAAATATGGTACGCAAAACCGTCGATTTCAATTTTCTTAGTTCTCGAAATTTCCTTGGCTTGAGTATTTTATATCAAAAGACAAAGCATTTTGTTTTCCATGCTATATTTTTCATGATAAGCCATCTAAGAATGAAGCATTTATTGTTGATGGGGTTCAAAATTGGAAGTATGTTGGTTGTGAAAAAACATGTCTTTTTGCTCAACATGAAGGAGGTCATGGTTCTTCTCACAATGATGCCATGTTAAAATGGAGCAATTTAAAGGATCCATCCAAACATATTGATACGAGAATGAATGCACAATCTTCGCAACAAATTTTGGAGAATAGACCGCGACTTAAAACCGCAATAGTAGCTACTAAGTGGTTAGCAAAACAAGAATGTGCTTTTAGAAGTCATGATGAGTCCGTTAATTCTCTTAATTGTGGAAATTTTATTAAATTAATTAAGTTGTTAGCAATAATGAATGAGGAGATTAATAAAGTTGTGTTAGAAAATGCTCCTAAAAATGCCCAATACATAGCACCTAAGATTCAAAAGGAGTTATTGAATATTTTTGCTAATAAAGTACGGCACAAGATTCGAGAGGAAGTGGGTGATGCTAAATTTTGTATCATAGTTGATGAGGTACTAGATGAATCTCACAAAGAACAAATGGCTATTATTTTGAGATATATTGATTGTGATGGTTTTATTTGAGAACGTTTCTTTAAAATTGTGAATGGCGATGAAACAAAGGCATTGACTTTAAAGAATGAGATATGCAATGTGCTTGCTCAATACAATCTTTTAGTTGAAAATTTAAAAGGTCAAGGGTATGATGGTGCTAGTAATATGGTGGGTGAATGGAATGGATTACAATCTTTATTTCTCAATGATTGTTCGTATGCTTATTATGTACATTGTTTTGTTCATCGACTACAACTCGTATTAGTTACAATATCTAAAGGAGTGCATGGGATATGGCTATTTTTTTCGAAGTTGAGTTCTATTATTAACTTTGCTAGTGCTTCTTTCAAGCGTTATTATGAGTTAAAATCTGCTAGAGAAAAAGAAATTATAGATTTGATAGCTTTAGAAGAGCTTGAGACTGGTTCAGGGGCTAATCAAGTTAGAACTTTACAAAGGGCTAGAGATACACGTTGGAGCTCACATTTTACTTCAGTTAGTAAGTTTATTGAGATGTTTGGTGTAACTCTTGAAGTTTTAGGAAAGATGATTAATGATGGATCTAGTCGAGATATGCGTGGGGAAGCTAAAGGTGCATATAGGGAGATGAAATCCTTTGAGTTTGTGTTTATTTTGCTTTTATTAAATAAAGTTCTCGGAATTTCTGATATTCTTTGTCAAGCATTATAGACAAAATCACTGGACATCTTGAATGCTTTGAACTATGTCTCAAGTACAAAAAGACTTTTGCAAGAGTTGCGAGATAGTGGATGGGATGATTTTATTAGAAGTGTAGTATCTTTTTGTGAAAAATATGATATTACTATGCTTAATATGAGTGATTGTTATATTGAAGGTACATGGCGTTCTTGTCAGGAAAAAGATTATGTTATAGTTGAACATCATTATCACTTTGATATATTTAATGCTGTAATAGAATTTCAATTAATGGAGTTAAATAGTAGATTCTCTTAGCAAACTGTGGAACCCCTCACTTTGAGCTCGGCATTAGATCTAGTTGATGGGTTCAAATCATTTGATATAGACAATATTTGTTCTCTTGCTGAGAAATTTTATTCTCATGGTTTCACTCCAAATGAGGTGCCTGTTTTGAGAAGAGAATTAGAACATTATCAAAGTGATGTGCATTCTCATCCACGTTTTCAAAATATGGCTTCCCTTTTTGAGCTATGTCGATGATTTGTTGAAACAATGAAGTCACAACACTATTTTTTTGATTGATAGATTAATTCGTCTAGTCTTGACTCTTCCTGTTTCCACGGCCACAACAGAGCGTGCATTTGCAGCCATGAAACTTATCAAGACATCACTTCGTAGTAAGATGGAAAATGAGTTTTTTTTTTTTTTTCAGATTGTATGGTTATCTATGTTGAAAGAGAAATTACTGATACTGTTGATTCAGATTCTGTAATTGATGATTTTTATAATTTGAAACCCAGAAAAGTACAACTTTGGTAGAAAATTTGTATTAAGATTGTATTTTTTATACTACTTTTTTAAAATTATTTTTATTTGCAATATGAATTTTATGCGTAAGGCTCTTAATGTCTCTTGTTATTAGGTGTATTTTATCATCTATATATATGAAATTTCATGTTCACATGGTACAAATTTTTTATTTTTTTAATTTTGCCCAAGGTACTGCAGAGTTATGAGTCTGCCCCTGCTTTAAGCCCTTGCATATAGAGCCCACTTGAATCAATGGTCTATGCTTTTCCAATTATTCACGTGAGTTGTACACTTAAAAGGCCAATTATTCTCCTTTAAGCATCCTTTTTCCTCTTTTCTTTTATTCTTCACGTGGTTTCCAGGATTAAGCCTTGGCTTCTTTGATTTTCTTCCATTTTAATTCAATCACTTTCCTTAAATTTCCAATTAATTCCTTCTTTAAGCTCTCCTTACTTGAATATTCTGATTTAATTCCTCTTTAATTCCAGATTATACCTAAAATAACAAAATATAAAAATTAAAATAAAATTAACATAATATAACATAAAATTAAGTTAGGAAAATATAAAAATAATATATAAATTATTAGCACATCACACTCCGATGCTTAAGTCAGTAAAGTGTGTTTGGAATTGAAATCCGAGTGTTTTTGTTTGCTTGAATGATTATACCTCTTTCATGTCAATTATTTTACCTTAAAAATACTTCAATAGAGAAGAAAATGGGGCATGATTCTCGGAGCAGAGGGTGATTCCCCTATTTTTGATGGTTTTGTGGGTTTAGTGGCTTTGTAGCCAACTTCTTTATTTATTTTTTCAGTATGTCCATGATTCTTTCTTGGTGATAAGCACCATCCCAACATTTTAGCCTTGTTGGTTTGGCGGCTTTAACCTAGTCACGGTTTAAATCAAGGTTTCATATTTCCTATCTACAAGGTTCCTAAACTCCCACCTGATAGATTTCGTCCTTATCTTTGAAGGATCTGATTTTCCTCTCTGAAGATTCTTTTCCATTTAAGATGGTATCATTCATCAATTACCTCATCACCACAGGCCCACCAGTTCATTATAAGAGTTTTTTTAATTCAAAAATCTCTTATTGTGAACTAAGAAGTTTAAAAGTCTTAATTTAAATTTTAAAATTCAAAATTGTTCATTACCCTCTGGATACATATCATTCCTAAACATAATTTATTTGTTATTTTTCTTCCACGGCGTTTGGAATCCTCATTTTCTTTTGTTTGTTTAAGGTATGTTTCTCTCTTCTCTCTTCTCTCTTCTTTTTCCCGTTCTACTTTTTTTTTCTTGCTTTCCAAGGATCCTCTTAAAGTGAAACATGGTGAACCAAGTAAGGGTGAAGGTTCACTTAGACACATTACCGAGAGCGTTACACGTTGCTCCTCCTCCATCTCTCGTCCCTCCACAACTTTTATTCATATTCTCGATGATGAAGAACAAGATGTCCCTATAGAGGGGTTCTCGACTAGTCAATGGGAATCCAAAGCCACACTTTAAACCTTAGAGTAATTGAGGAGAGATTATCATATTCATGCTTCTATCAAACTTAGGATCCCAAGCCCTAATGAAAATATGGCAACTCATGAGGGTTGTGTAGCCTTGTATCCTTCTTTGTTTAAAGCCAGGGTCCCTGTTGGTACCTTGCAAGCTGGGGAAAATACTTATTTGCCATCTGATCTTGGATCTCTTGAGCACATTTCAGCCCTCATGTTTGATGACTTGGCCAATTAGACCATCTAATATATTGAGCTTGATCACGACCTTGGCAACCTTTCTTCATTGAAACGGGCATTTCCCTACCAAGAGTGTCTTCGCTCCAAGCAAACTGACCCAGAGGTCTTATTCTCTATTTTCATAAGTAATGCCCACAAGGTTGACTTCATAATTCCCTCTTAAATTTATCATTTGTTCTTTTACTGCTAAATATTAACGGGATTTTTCGTTGGACTTTTATAAGCCACCATGAACATGATTCAAGCATACAACTTGTATCGCGATTCAAAAGGCGAATGGTGTAAGGCTAGGGTCGAAAAGAATGAAGTGGCAAACGAGGTGATCCAGTTGAGGGCCGAGCTTGCATCCCTCAAGTCTAGCCACGACTCTCTGAAGTTGGAGCACGATATCAATAATAGGGTGATAAAGAACAAAGATGAAGAAATAGCTCGTCTTAGACGATAGCTTCATGAGGGCTATCAGACCCACGTTGAGGCTTATCTCTAATTAGCCAAGTTCAGACAAGTCAAAGATGTAGAATTCTTTACTGGGGTAGATGACTGCAAGAGAATGGTGAAGAATCATCACCTTAAGTGGGATCTAAAATTCGTGGATGATTATTGCTTTGAAACTCCTTAGGTAGATGACTTTGTTTTGTCTCCTAAGGATAAGATGTTTGGTGGGGATGATGATAAGCTATCAGGTCAGCCAGGTGAACCACCTCGTACTCAGTTTCAGCCCACTCTACCTGTGCATACTGCTACCGTTGTTGGCGGGGGGACCAGTGATGAGAGAGATGAGTCTTCATTAAACATTCCTCCCCTGGCTGCTATTTATCCAAGCAATATTCCAAAGATTAGATGAAGCCAACTTTCTTTCTTCTGCTAGTATTAGAGACTATAATAATTATTTTTCAATCTTTTGTATTTTAGTGGGTTGCTTTGTTAAACAATCGACACTTTTATCATGTAGCTTTTATTTGGGATGCTTTCAAATTTTTTATCTTTGAATTTATGGATGCTTTTGCTTTCATATTGCGCTTCAATATTTGACATGAATCACTTTTTAAATGTTCAAGAGTATTGCTCCTTGTTTGAGTGGTGATGATTTGTGTTTGCTTGCTCCCTCAAATTGAAATTATTTGTGCTTGCTTATTATCTCACTCAAATGGCAGTAATCTACTTCTATATTCATGTTGGCCATACGACAATAATTTATGGCTACCTGCCTTTCTGTTTAGGATGTTGCAAGTCATGATTGCACAAATCATATGCTTTTGTGCTCCTTGGAGCACTTTTTGGCATGCAGCGTAAACTCGTGCCTTAGAGGGAAAAAAATTTCAAACATCGGAGGACCATATTAGTTCTCACCTCGTAATGCCGTTCATTTTGTACATTATCCAAGCTTTGATAGGGGTTATATGACTATACCTTGAATAGGATAGCATTTTTCAAGCCTTGATTAGAGTTATACGATTCTGCCTTGATTAAAGTAGTTTTTTGTTTAGCCTCGTAAGGTGTCTCTAATTTTTACCTCAGAAAGCTATACTTTTTGTGACTCAAGAGTTGTATTACCCTTGCCTCGTAAGGCATTTTAAACCTTGCCTCGTAGGGCTGTATTTTCCATGCCTCAAAGGCTATATTATCTTTGCCGCGTAAGGCATTTTGAACTTTGCCTCGTAGAACTGAATTATCCTTGCCTTGTAAGGCTATAGTTTTTGTGCCTCAAGAGTTGTATCATCATTGCCTCGTAAGGCGTTTTGATCTTGCTTGTTCTGGGATCCCATGCGATGTCTTATGACAAAGTTATAGCACAAAGTGGGGAAATATATGAATTCACGTGAGAATGCATGAACATTTATTTTATAAGGTTTTAAACAAGACTACCTCCTAGCTTGAACTAGTTCGATTAGCATAGCCAGAACCAATATGGGGTCCAGAGCTGTAAATAACAAATGACTGACAATAACTTAGAAGACATTTCCCCTAGCTTGAACTAAACCACCTTGTATAGGTGACATCAGTGTGGGGACCAAAGCCACAAGCAAAATGCAAACAATTACCAACTTATTATATCTCACATTTCAACACATGACAACTTCTCAGCTAATCATTTTCGAAAGCAGATCATTAAGATGCTAACAAGAAAAAGAGAAACATGTCTGTGAGTTCATGCATAGTAACGCCTAAAATGCTCCGCGTTCTAGGGTTGAGTTAGTTGTTTTTCATTTATTTCCGCCAGAATAGACGTCCCTAGAGTTACTTCCTTAATGATTATATACGAGCTTTCCCAATTGAGGCCTAATACTTCCTCTATTCCTACCGTTTCTATCTTCCTTAGTACTAATTACCGAGGTTGGAAACCTCGTACTTTAACTCATGTGTTGTAGTGCTACCGACTCTTTTCTGATACTCTGTTAAGCTTTCTGCTGCGTTTCCCCTTCTTTTTTCAATTAGCTCTTTATCCAACTCCAAGAGTTCATACTTTTCCTCCTACCAGTAGCGATCCTTTGCGTATTAAGTCCTACCTTAACTAGGGCTACCGCATCAAAACTGAATGCCAAAAATAAATGAGTTTCCCATGTTGATGTTCGAACTGATGTCCGATAAGCCCATAGCATAGTTGATAACTCTTTTGCCAAGAACCCTACAGATTTTCCAACCTGGTTTTCAGGAGAATGTTGATGATCTTGTTGATCGCTTCTATTTGCTCGTTGGCCTAAGAGTGAGCAGGAGATGAGAAGGCATTCGCAATTCCCAAGTTGGAGCCAGATTCTATAATCCTTGCATTATTAAACTGCCTGCCATTGTTAGACACGATAGTGTGACAGATGCCAAATCTACATATTATTGCTTTATGCACAAAGTGCGTCGTTTTCTCTTCTATAATTTTCGCAAATGGTTCTACTGCAACCTATTTTTTGAAATAGTTAACTGCGACAATGATGTACCTCACTTGACCTTTTGCCATTAGAAGTGGACCAATTAGGTCTATTCCCCACTGTGTGAATGGCCATGGGCTGCTCATTGGGGTTAGCATTTGAGGTGTTTGTTGTTGTGCAAATTTTAATGTACTCGCAAGCGCACGAATCTATTGTAGTATAGATCGATGGTGACGAGTGTCGATCCCACGAGGAGGTGGATTTTAATTATATGTAGAATTAATTTTGTATAAGGTGGTTGGATTTGTGATGGAAATGATTTGGAATATGCTAAAACTTAAGTTAAAATGGCGAGAATAAATTCTAAAATTGGAATTGAAATGGTGAGAATAAATTGAAGATAATTCTATTGAAATGACGTACTTGGGTATCTGGATCCGTATCAACATGCATCATGGGCTAAATAATCCGTATTAATGCCAATTAAATCATGAAGGGGGAATCCACACCTCATGAACCACGCTCTAATCAATATGGTGCTAAGGGCTTATCGTGCCAAATAATAATAACCTTGTACCAGAGGGCCGGTGAAACCAAGGCGGTACTAGACAAGATTAGTATTATTTGTCGACGAGAAGTCAAAACATCCACAAAAACTAGAGGGGAAGAGAAAGTAAATTTACCAAATTAAGCCCATGACACATGTTGAGACTTCACCTTCAACCCAAGCTTGAAAGAAAATTAGCCACTCATAATTGAACTAGGGGCAAAATGAGAATTTATTAAAATACGAAGAAAATACAAGATGGAGAGAGAATTACAGAAAATGGATCCCAAAAATGGATTCAGAGATATCAAATTAGGGGGGAGAGGCCCCCTTTTTATAGATACATGGAGTAAATCATGGCCATCGGATTAAAAACAGTTTAGACGCTCAGGATTGCGCCACGTCATCAGTCAACAGTCCACGGTTTGACCACGCGGATGAACAGTAACACGGTTTGACCCGACTTTGAACAGTAACACGGTTTGACTCGGATGAACAGTAACGCGGTTTGGTTGAAAATAATCCTGTGTGATGCATGCACCGTACGCGAGATTTTTCGTCCACTGATATGCTGCCACGTCACCATCAACAGTGTATAAGAATTTTAGTCCAACAGGATCGTGACACCTCATCAGTCAATGCCACGTCATCGATCCGTCTATGTGAACAGTGCTGTGAACAGTAACGTAGACAGTACCGTACACGTGAATAGTACCGTACATGTGAACAGTGCCATTTTTCCTTTTATGCTCCTCCTAAGGTTTTCGACTGTCCTGAGTTCAAAAGTGATGTCCGTTTTGCCATTTGATCTCTCCTTTATTGTGAAATGACTATGATGCCCCTAAAATACATAAAATACTTAATTAAAATAAAAACATGTAATTAAATCACAAGAAGGTTAAATACATAAAAGTAAAGGTTGTTAGTAAGACTTGAAATGTAAAATGACGATTTTCTCCTTTATAAATATACATTTTCTAACACTCAACATTTGTCTAGGTACAACAGTGTTTTTCTAACATCTGTCACACTTCATGGAGAAATCAATAAAGCCTTTTTCTAAGGTTGGCCAATAGTACCCTTGTCTAATAATCCTCCGTGCTAAGGACCTTCCAACTGCGTGGCTACCACATATCCCTTCGTGTATCTCCCTTAAACATATTTCGCTTCTTCTGGTAGTATACACCTCAGGTAAGGCATTGAGAAGCCTCTCTTATAAAATATTTCTCCGTTCATCAAGTATCTAGCTGCTCAAAGTCCCTATTTTCCGGCCTTAAATTTATCTTCTGGCAACTTTTTCTCCTTCAAGTAAGCTATGATTAAATCCATCTAGTTGTCGTGGAAGGCTACTAGTAGCACAAATAATCCGTCATTTATGCTAGGTGACCTTACCACCTCAATCTTAGTTGACATGACGAATTCAACAGGTGAAGACGATGCTAACTTTGCTAACACATCAGCAAGCTAGTTTTTCCTCCTCAAGATCTGGGTCAATTGCCACTCTCTGAATATTTCCAATAAAGTTCTTATCTTATTTAGGTAAGTTTTCATATTTTCTTCTTTGGCTTGAAATTGGTTAAGAACTTGATTGGTGACTAATTTTGAATCGCTCTAAATGGAGATTCGTTTTACATCCATTGCAATGGCCAAATTTAGATCACCTATTAAAGCTTTATATTCCGCCTGGTTATTTGAAGCTTTGATTCGAACTTTATAGAATAAGGTAACTGCCAGGTATAACTCCAAATTTAGACCACATATTAAAGCTTTATATTCCGCCTAGTTATTCGAAGCTTTGATTTGAACTTTATAGAATAAGATAACTGCTTTGATTCGAACTGTATAGAATAAGGTAACTGCCAGGTATAACTTTTATATTTTCTTCTTTGGCTTGAAATTGGTTAAGAACTTGATTGGCGACTAATTTTGAATCGCTATAAATGGAGATTCGTTTTACATCCATTGCAATGGCCAAATTTAGACCACCTATTAAAGCTTTATATTCCGCTTGGTTATTCAAAGCTTTGATTCGAACTTTATAGAATAAGGTAACTGCCAGGTATAACTCCAACTCATCGTTCTCCAACGATTTCACCAAGGTTGGAGTATGTGTGAGATACTTTTTTAATGCCTTAAAGACCATCTCTCATTTGTTGCTCCAAGTGAAGTCATTAGTACCCCTAAGAGTTTTAAAAAGAAGAGTGCATTTGTTTGTCAACCAAAAAAATGAAATGACTCAAAGCAACCAATCTTTCCACCAAACTTTGTACTTCCTTCTTGTTAAATGGGGATTTCATTTCCAAAATTGCGTACACCTTGGCAAGGTTGGCATCAATCCCTCCGTTATAGGCCAAGTAACCAAAAAACTTGTTTGAGGTCACCCCAAATATGTATTTGTTTGGGTTCAGTTTCATCTAGTATTCTCGGAGGATCATAAATGCCTCTTTAAGATGGTGTACATGATTAGCTCATATATGACTTTTGACAAGTATATCGTCTACGTAGACCTCCATTATTTTCCCAACTTGATCTTTAAGCATGGTGTTTATAAGGCATTGGTAGGTGGCTCCTATGTTTTTTAGTCCAAAAGGCATCACGCAGTAACAATACAACCCTTAATTATGAAAAACTATTTTCTCCTAGTTTATGGGGACATTTGTATTTGATTATAACTTGAAAAGGCATCCATAAATGTTAGCACTAGTTAAGTCAACTAACTCATTTATGTTGGGAAACAAAAAGCTATGTTAGTGCAAGCTCGATCGAGATCGGTGAAATCTACACATATCCACCACTGTCTGTTTGCTTTCCTGAGCAAACCATGTTAGAAATCCAATTTGGGTAAAGTACTTCCCTAATGAACTCTACCTTTAATAACTTCTCCACTTCTGCTTGAATCGCCTCGTTGCGTTCTTGGTTGAATGTTCTCCTCTTTTATTTAACTGGTAGACATTCTGGATTGATATTCAAGGAGTGCATTATGTGATATGGGGATATTCTTGACATGTCTTTATGAGTCCATGCAAATACATTCTTATCGTTTTTAAAAAAAGCAATTAGAGCTTCTTGTATTATTCTGTCGAGGCTTCCTCCGATTTTCACCACCTTGGAGTTGTCATTTGCATCAATAGTCACTAGTTTTATTGCCTCCGCTGGTTTTATAGTTTGTTGCTTTTGTGGAACTTCTCTTTCGAGACAAAGAACTCGATTCGTATGCTTCTTTGTCAAGGTCGGTTAATCCCTTACCTTGAGGTTGATATTTTTCATAGCTAAGGAGTAATTTTCTAGGGCGGTTCGCTATTCTCCCCTAACTGTGTCCACTCTACTTTTGACTGAGAACTTTATAGCTAGAGCATATGTTGATGTGACTACTCTAATAAGGTTTAAGAAAGGTCTTTCTACAATCATATTATAAATAAAAAGGCAACAACCAAGAAATTAACCATAGACGTTACTTGATCTAGTGTCTTCTCTATTGTAACTGGTAGTTGTATAGCCCCTTCAGCTATGACGCTTTCACCCTCAAAACTCATTAAAAGTGTTTTAATTGGCCTCAGCTTGTCCTTATCAATATTCATCCTTCCAAATATCTTCATATAAAGTATGTCAACGGAGCTCTTATTGTCCACCAGAATCCGGTGTACTTGGTAATTTGCCACCATAATGGTGGTTACTAGTGCATCATTGTGGGGTAACTTTACCCATGTTGCTTCTACTTCAGTGAAGGTGATCTCATATGGCACAACTTGAATGTTTGGCTGGAAGTAATAACTATGCATCACTTCTCTAGCTCGACGTTTGATTGCCCTTTGTGAAATACCTTTTGTTGACAACCCGCCATATATGGTTTTGATCTAGATTGGAGCTTTCCTTTTTTTTTTATTAATGTCTTCGCGTTTTCCAAGCTTTTTCTCAATGTTAATGTCTTTTATGAACTCCTTCAATTTCCCTTGTCTAATCAATTCCTTAATTCGCTTTTTGAGTGCCTAGTATTCTGAGATGTTGTACCCATGATCTTTGTGGAAGTAACAATACCTTGATCTATCTCTTTTCTCAGATGAGGTGATTAGCAAGCTTGGCTGCTTGAGATAAGGTTCGTTATTTATATGCATCAAGATATATTCTCTGGTGGTGTTCAATAGGGTAAAGTGGCTGAACTATAAATGGAATGCTAGCCGAGTTCTGCCTCACAAGGTGCGATATTCACACGGCTTGTTAGTCGCAAAACTATGCTCTCTACATGTTCTTCTAAGGTCTGGCAATATTTTAGACAGTAACGGTTCAAATCTGCACCTGGCAGAATAGTGTTCTTCCGCATATGAATATCTCTATGCCTTACGCAGTAAGTCAATGTAGGTACAAGGTGGGTTTTTTTTTAAGTGACCAAAGGAATTTTTCTAGCTTGAGACCCGCCATTATCGCTATTAATGCCACTCCATCACTGTAGCCTTCTACTTGTACCGCATCTGCATTGAAATGCACGACATAATCCTTGAGACTTTCATCAGCACGTTGTGTGATTGACAGTAAGTGGGTTGATGGCTTTTTCTGCTGCTTTGCTCTAATGAATTGTGCCACAAATTGTTTTGAAAACTATGAAAACGAACTGATACTCTTTAGCTTGAGTTGTCCGAACTACTGCTTAGCTGATTCCGTTAAGGTGAGTCAAAATACTTTGCACCTAATTGCTCCTTGCAGCTCCATCCACGACCTATATGATTTCAAATGGTGGGTAGGGTCCCCTTGACCACTATATACACTTATTTGTGGTAACCTAAACCTTGGGAGCAATGGTGTATCCATGATTTCATCTGTGTATGATGGCTCCATAACATTCATTATTTCCCAATCTTCAGCTCTCTTATAAACATTGTTTCTCATTCCTCAAATTTGGGCTCTTATTTCCCGTAGCTCAGCTTTCCAATCCGATTCTTCTATCTTGACCTCGGTTTCATTAGTGTGCTCTTCTTGTTTCGCAGAATTAAACCCGATGATTCATGCCTATCTGTGCCATTTTTCTAACTGTGTTTGACTTACAACTGGTTTGTCTAACTTCGTTACCTCGTCTCATTTAGAATCACATTCGTGGTGGTTACTTTGGTGCACCTAAATTAGAGTCGAAATTAGTCTCTTAATTTTTTCTTCTATTCTTTGCATCCACTGCTCCATTCTTTGTCCCATTTCATTAAATTAAATTTCTCACTCTTAGTCAATTAAACCAGAGCACAGCCTCCAAGTTGGGACTTGGCTCGAGCTCTGCGAGTCTAGTGGTAATGACTTCACTTCGTTCAAATTATTGATTTTTGGTTGACCTTCTTCTTACTACCGCTACATGCTTGGCAGAGGCCCTTCTTCAAGCCCCAACTATTGCTACTTGATTTTTTCCCGCCTAGGGTCAAAACAAGTCCAAAAAATAGAGGTAACCTGCACACACAGTAACAAACAAGATAAGGGCGAAATGAGACCGAAGGTGGTGGTCTTCAGCGTGCCCACTTCGATGCTTAAGTCAGTAGAGTATCTTTGTGTTTGAAATCTGAGTGTTTTAGTTTGCTTAAGTGATCATGCCTCTTTCATGGTGATTTTTTTACCTTAAAAATACTTCAATGGAGAAGAAAAATAGGCATGATTCTCGAAGTGGAGGTGATTCCCCTATTTTTGGGAGAGTTGTGGGCGTAGTGGCTTTGTAGCCAACTTCTTTAGTCATTTTTGCAGTATTTTCTATGATTTTATCTTGGTGATAAGCATCATGCCAACATTTTAGCCTTGTTGGTTTGGCGGCTTTGACCCATTCACGATTTAAATCAAGGTTTCTATATTTCCCATTTTGAGGGCTCCAAAATTCTCACCAAACAGATTTCGTCCCTGTCTTTGAGAGATCCAATTTTCCTTTCTAGAGATCCTTTTCCTTTGAGGTGGTATCAGTCATCAATTATCTCATCAACAAGGTTATTTGTTAAAAACTACATGAATGGGAAATAAAAAAGAGAAATAAATAATAATAATAATAATAATAATAATAATAATAATAATAATAATAATAATATTTGATGATGGTAAATTTGAATAGGCTAATCAAGGAATGATATGTGTATAAGGGAGTGTTTTGATTATAAGCCCTTGATAAGAATAAAATGGAAGTTTAAAGGTTGGGGTAATTATGAGAAAAATGGGGTGAGTAGTATGACCCAACCTAATATCTGAAAAACTTCAAAAGATGTCTCTTACATGGTGCCCAAGATTTACCACATGTCCAATGGAAACTACAACAACAATGAGAGGATCTCCACATATATTTAGGGCACATCAGCATGGGAAGATATCTTCGTTAGACTAGCTCAGCTCCACTAAAAGAACCCTAGAAACTACCATTATAAAAGAATGTATGGGAAAGACAATTCCCTAACAAGCTTGTGTGTAACTGTAAAACAGCCTAAAAGGATAGTCACATGAGGAAATGCAATCAGTCAAACTCGAGTCTAGAAGGACAAAGATATTTGAATTTCGTAATGAAACTACTAAAAAGCTCATATTGAAGAGGAGGACAACCAACCACAGTTCGCCACATACTTAAAACTACCAAAGATGCCTTTAGGGGCACTCCACTATATAAAATCAAGTCTATCTCAACACAAGGGGACCTCCCTTCTACTCTTTCAACTCTTCCTTTTGCATATTTTGAGTTTTAAAAAAATATATCCTTATCTCTACTATTCACTGACTTGATTTTTAGAGTGCCATCGCCGGCACTATTCGGACTTCGGTGACTCCTCTAACGATCGTCTTTCTCTTCTGCAGGCTCTAAATAGTCCTTCCCCTAAAACTATTCTTAAGAAAACCAAAAAGATCATTCTCAATAGCCAATCTTTTAATGTTATGGGTAAGATAATGGCTTGATCAGAAACAACAATAATAATGTTCAAATTGACAATTTAACATCCATCTATCTAAATTTTATAGTAAGAATATATTTATCATTAAATTATGCAAAAATGATTTTGTTATAGAAGTAAAAAAAAATCTCAAAATTGAGTGCTTCAATCGCATCTACAACAATTTCGATGATAAACTATCCGATAGTCAGATGGTAAGAAGAGACTTCAACTTTCATAGTTCTCTCATCTTTTGTTGGAGGATGGACAATTAAGTATAAATTGGTCTTTAAAAAAAAAAAAGCATATGTAGTCTATTTTTTTATCTAAAAAATTTATTTTTCTCATCTAAAGAAAGTTGTCTATCTATAAAAAGTTCTAGTTGATTCATTTTGTACAAACATGTCATGGCAAGATTAGTTGAATAAAAATTTAAATATAAAATTATAAAAATAAATTATGTGGGTAATGTAATTTTTCTCATTCCACCAATGAAGTTATCCTACATCAATTTTTATAAAATTATTTGTATCTATATCATTAATCAGTTTTGATTTGGTATTCCTAAATTTATAATAGATTATATGTTTAGAAAAGGAAAAAGGGTACGGTTTCATCTACATTTCACACCGATTTTTTGGACCAAGTACTGGGCCCAACTTGCTAAAAACCCCAAAATAACAAACTTTACCGAGAAAAAAAGTGAAAGTATATACTACAAGAAAAAAGTACAAAGCGATAGCCATAAGCTAAAAGCCATGGAGATAATAGCAGGAACAACTGCTACAACTATGGCTACCCAATCCATTACTCCAAAAGGCCTCAAATTTGACCCGCCTTTCTCTTTGCTTCACTCTCAATCTTATGCACCAATTCGAACTTCGCTTCAATATTCCATTATTTCTCGGAAACCTCGCATCACCACTCGCTCTATCGCTGACGACACTACTTCCAGTGAGTTCACTTTTTTTATTTTTTATTATCGGCTTTTTCATTCTTTTTTTTGGTGCCCATGTCGTGTTTGATGAAATGTTATACAGAAGAAATTGGGATTTGTAATTCGTGAAAATATAAGAAAAAGGTAGAGAATGTATGGTATGTTGTGGCAATCTTATGTCATTTGAAGTTGATTGCGAGCTTTAATTCAATTGTTGGTTAATTTTTTAAAGTGTTAACTGTCTATTTATTTATTAGTGATTCGATTTTCTTTTTAACTTTTTTCTTGTAAGATACTGTGACAAAGGTTGCAGCAGAGGATCCATCTTTCGCGGTAAAGGTGAGATGCCAACGTTTGATTTTCTATAACAAACTGACAGTGTGAGAGAGGCTCAACTTTCTTTTATTTTATTTTTATTTTTTCTTATTGGGGGTTTGAATTATTTATTTTAACTGCTCAGTTTTGATTCAGAAGAAAGCAGCTGATATATCAACCGAATTGAAAGGAACTTCCGTATTTCTTGTGGGTAAGCAATTGTTTGTGCTAGGCATTGCACTTGGCGCTCAAACCTCATGTTGATCTTGATGTTTATACTTATACCATTGCTGTGGTTGATTTGATGAATAGGGATGAACAATGCAATAAAAACCCACTTGGGGAATTTTCTTGCAGATGCATTACGATATTATTACTTTGACAGGTATCTATGAGTTTTAATCCTAATGTGTTGAGAATATTTCATAGCCATGTGAATTATGATAGCTTAACTTGACCATTTTTGTACATTCTGTATTTAGTGATAGTTTGGTATTTGAAGCCGCTGGCGGTGAATCTGCTGCTAAAGCTTTCAGGGAGAGTGATGAGAAGGGCTATCAGCAGGCTGAGGTGATTGTTTTAGACTTGCTTGGTATTGCTGTGCTGCTTTTTGCGTGCAAGCTCGGTTATTTGTAGGTTGAGATTGGTAGAGTAGTTGAATGTGAAACCTTTACTTTTCAACTTTGATTAGTAATTTAGACAATAAGGTGGCTTATATTTTTGGTGATCTGTTGCTGCAGACTGAAGTATTGAAGCAGTTATCATCCATGGGTCGACTAGTAGTTTGTGCGGGAAATGGTGCAGTTCAGAGTTCAGCTAATCTGTATGAGATTTCAGTAATTGCCGAATTAGCTGCCAGAAATTTCCTTTGCTTATATCAACTATTACAAACAAGGTGTATGCACTATTTTATCTGACTTGCTTTTAAACATAAACAGGGCACTTTTAAGACATGGAATATCATTATGGATCGACGTTCCTCCAGGCATGGTAGCAAGAATGGACCACAGCGGATTTCCTGAATCAGAGGTATCAAAGTGTTGATCTTACATGAAGGTCTCATTTTTCCCCAAAACCTGTAATTCTTTACTATTTGTCTTTCACTTAAAACACTTGCCAAGGTCTTCGAAACATTTCTCTTGATTTTAGGCATGTTGAGCCTTGCAGTTATTGAGTGCTATTTCTAACCTTACTGCAATCAGGTGTTGCCTCAGCTATTTGCTTTATATAAAGAAATGAGAGATGGATATGCCACAGCTGATGCAACCGTTTCTCTCCAAAGTATATCTTCGTAAAATTTTCTTCTTTATTAGGTAACAAAATTTATTATCTTATTGGTAATGGCAGCTTCTTCTTCTTAACAGAGGTAGCTAGTCAATTGGGTTATGATGACTTGGATGCTGTAACCACAGAAGACATGACTTTGGAGGTGAAATGGCTTTACAATGCAAGCATTCCTGACCCAACGTCTAGATTATTGGGTTACTAACATAAGATTATTCCATTCTTTTGCTAATACTTTTAGGTTCTAAAGGAGATAGAGAAACTTACAAGAAAAAAGAAGATGATGGAAGAAGCAGCCAGACCTTTTTAGCTTACAAGTATGCTTTGATCCCTTGTAACAACCTCATTACATAAAGAAAAATTTTGTGCAAATCCCATATTCGTGAGCCTTGTGCCTGTCATGGGTTTAGATATCATTATGATTGATATGTACAAAAGCTAACCCTCTACCCATCTCCACTTGTTGAAAATGAAAAATTCTGGCATAGCTTTTGTTTCACTTGGAATTGGGCTTGCTAAATAATCATTTTAACACATTTTTTTATCAGTGTAAACCTTGATCTCTACTGCATTAAGCAATAGGCATCTTAAATATAAGATGGCGATGGGGATGGTTCCGTTCGAGATAAGCCAATTCCGATCCAATTGGCACATTTTAGTGTAGCGAATCCTGTCTCGAATTCAGACCGACAAAATACCGATCCCAATCCTTGTCCAGATTTTATTTATTTATTTATTGATGTCATTTGTTTAATTTAATTATAATTGAAAAAAGAAAAAAGAAATGAGCCGTGAACTGAATATGCAAAGAGGAATCAAATGAATCCTGTTGACTGAAGAAAAATGCATCAAATAGTGTCCCGAATGATTGCTGGTGAACTTGAAGACTCTGGCGGTGGTCTCACTGGTCTGAATTCCAAGCCTGCCTCTTTTGTACTTGTGGGCGTTCATGGTCATAGATGCTTTATTAAATTTAAATTAATTAGAATTGTAAACACATGGACAGGATTCTACGATCTCTATATGACCCACGTGGGACTTTAATATTTCACAAATCATTTAGGAAATTTGTAAAAGAAAAATGTATACGGCAACTTGATGAGAGATTGTATTTGCATGATTAAGAAGTCTATAATTTTTAACAAAGCGAGGCCAATTAATCTATTACAGATCATTGTGATGTGAAGACAATTTTGCTTCCACGGTAATACGCTTGTCTCCAGAATTCTCTTATCCCTTTCTCTGGAACCGCACACGGCGAGTTTGCATGTGCCTGGATTTGCTTGCTTACTTTACTTGCCTGTTCCGGTCATGTGACCTCCCTACCTATCACGTGTCTTATCTTATCTACTTGTAATTATTTTTTTTTTTTGAGTAATTACTTGTAATTAATATAAAATTGAAGATCAACGAAATTTGCCCTCAAATTTAGCCAGTATTTGTATGCTTGCAGTAACTAACTTTAACTGCTTCTAGAGGAGTTATCACAAACATGGCATGTGGTATTGAA
Organism: Citrus x clementina; assembly: GCF_000493195.1. Classification (NCBI taxonomy): domain Eukaryota; kingdom Viridiplantae; phylum Streptophyta; class Magnoliopsida; order Sapindales; family Rutaceae; genus Citrus; species Citrus x clementina. Next base: position 12,744,747 of record NW_006262688.1, on the reverse strand, counting down.
TTAGGTGTGCATTGGAAGTGGTGGAGTTGAAATTTTACAAGCACTGTTGTAACAACAAGATCGGCTCTTTATTTAATTTATTCATTTTAAAATTTTATGAAAGTTGTAATTGAACGTGAGGAGAAGAAAGTACCAACCTGTAAATGTAACGCGTAATCGATTGGTGAACACAGGAAGTGGATAATGAGTCCCCATTGACCATGATGTCTCTGCAGGCGCCCTATCTGCCGTGCTTTGGCCTCGTATCCTGGACATCCAATGACGCGCATTATCTTGTTGACACGTCTCCTGATGAGTCGCTCCGTCCTTGCCACTTGTTGCCTTCTAGAACTACTGCTCTCGTACGGCGTGATTGTGACTTTTACCGAAAGCATTTCCGTTGCTTAATAATACATTGAACGGTACCGACAAGTTGTCAAATAAAAACTTTATATTTACATTTTTTACATTCGTTTGAAATTTACTACAAATTAATAGTATTTAATAAGATGACAAACCCTTTTAAAAAAAAACAAATATGATGACAAACCGAAAGCAATCACATTATGTTTGATTTGGTTTGGTTTGGTTTGTTGGATGGGTCAAAACGTTTTATTAGACGCCCTTCAATTGTGTTTTCGGGCACGGTTTGTTTGCTGGGTATTTTGGTCATGAATCATTGTAGGTTTGTGTTTATTGACTATTGAGTAACTTAAATTGCTAAAAGGTATTTAATTTCACATAGTATTATTACCCAATAAATTAGAAAACCTAAATCGAATCTCGGTTTTATTTATTGTCATATGGTAATTGGAACCAAATTTCTATTGAATAACATAAAAATTATTATGATTTCTTTAAGAAAATTGTTTATGAAGGGTTAGTAACATATCGATTCTTGATTTTTTTCAAGTAAGGACATAATCTGTCTATTTGTGTCAAATAAGTCATTTTAACAAATTATTTCAAAAATTTTTATTACAATATTATAGAATTTTCCAAAAAAAATCATAAAAATACTTATATAGGATCGGTTTACCTTCTCAACTTGTTTAAGTGGTAGGATCTGCCATTAATATTCTATCAAATAATAGATTTGTGGATTCCAAAATAAGACTTATTATTTTTTTAATATTAGGTTTGGGAGATCGTAGGGTGGAATATATTTGTTATCTTATAATAAGATCTATTACTCTACTAAATGGTAAAGTATTAGTGGTCGGTACCACCACAGCAGACTAAGGTCCTGTTTAGAATTGAAGTGTTATACCTTTTAAGCTACAGTTGCAATAGAGAAAAAACTGCAACTGTAAAACAAAAGTTAATAGTATATAGTTATACAATTTTTAAATCAAAAATTTAAAAAAATTATTAAATATATAATAGATTTTTCATCATATAAGTCTAAAATCGCATCAACATAACGTCCAAAGAATGATAATTAATGTCTACCAAATACTTCAACACTGTAGTTTTTAAACTATAACTATTCAATCTTAATTTCAACCGACTATTAAGTGGTAGGACAATCCTAATAAAACTTTTCTTTTTGGTGAGTCACGTAAGTTACATGAAAGAAATAACTTAAAAGCTAGGGACATATTTAATGTATATGCAAAACTATGTACTTGTTATAAATTGTACAAAAATGTAGGGGAATTTGATGTTAGTATCCATTATCTACTTATACCAAAATGCATAATATTTGTTTAAGTTCTTAATTTCTTACAATACTTTCTATATTTGTGTTCTTTTTAAAGCACCTCAATGCAAGAATGGTAATCAAACTCCATAGTCCATTCTATTCGGATTCAGACCCCTTGCATCCTGAAAAATTTTGCCAGTTGTGTAGCTTGTATTAATATAAACACTCATTATATATTAATGCCACCCGGAAAGAAAAGTATGAAATGATTATATCCATGAAAAGAATTTTGATAATCTTGTCATGACATTTGCGACATGAAAAATCCTACTTATGTAATTTACTTACTTTTTTCCTAACAAAAAAGAAAATAATTTACTGTTAAATAAGCAACAATCATGGATTTTACCAGAAACTTAATTTAGTATCTAATGTCTCACCCAAAAAAAAAAAGTTACAACATGCAAATAAAGAAAGTAATGCAGTAGTAACCAAATATTAGGTATAAAAAAGAGCATAGCATTACAGGCCTAACAAAACCTGCACACCTTCACCCACCTCTTCCTCTTTACCATTATCATCCCATTTTTATTTTTTTTTTCCTCTATTGAAAATTCCGAAAAATAATTTATTTTCTGCTTATTTAGAGAGATTTTGATTTTTGTGTGATCTGGGGAATTTTGAATTTCCATGGGTAGATCATTAGAATGACTTATCTACTACTACCACGACCACCATCACTTGATTATTGCATCCCAGCAAGCTTTCATTTGTGAGTGTTTTCTTTTCTTTTCCTTTTTTTTGAATTTTCCAATCAAAACTGTATTCTTTTTAATAATTTGTTTAGTTTATGCTTTGTGTTAAAAGCAGAAGAAAGAACGAAATAAAAAATTTAAAACCATATGCTGTTTGCTTGTATGAGATGATCATTAAAAAGTTGTGCTGTATGTGTGATGTACAAGCGAACACTTCCTCATGTTCTCCGTCTTCTTTATAATTGGTGCGCTGATGATCTTTTAAATGTATCTGTTAAAAAAATCCTGGGTTTTCTTTGATTTATTTATTTTTTTAAAAAAATTATGGGTTATATATTTTTTTGAGATAATCTGCTTTAATATATGTAAGTTGAATGATAGATTTTGAGCGGTTCCCTTAGTTTCCATCGCTAGTTGATTTTTTCTTTTTTAATTTTTTATCTTATATAGTAACTGGCTGCTTTTCATAGTAATTGTATTGATTAATGTTGTTTAATATTCTTTAAATCAGTTTTATAAATGTGTTAAATTTTTAGTGCAATCAATTTCCTGAATTGTACAACTAATTATGTGCTATTGTTTTCCTTCATTTCTTTTTTTTAAAATCAGGTGCATGCTTTGATACTGTGGGCAACAATGAATTCTATGAATCTCATTGCTTGCTGGTATGGAGGTCAAAAGATTTGTGCCACTCGTCATCCCTGGATGGTTAATAGGAGATTGGGTTTAAGCATACAATCTTGTGAAGAAGTTGTATTTGAAATGTGGATGCCTTTTGTGGATACATAGTACTGGGTTTGATTGTTAAGTAGGGTCTCACATTTCACAGAATTGCTTATATTAACAATTGTTCTAGCATTTACAGGACAGGTTGGATTTTTCATTTCTTTACTAGTGCTGTTAAGATTGGGAAGCTCATGGTAGATGTGTTCTTTAGGCCGGAAAAATAGATAGACAGGAGAAGATAAGCTGAAAATATTAAGTTAGATGAAAGTAGAAAATTAAAATATACATCAAAGAAGGGGAAAAAAAAGAGAAGGTAAATAACTTAAAAGAGTTTAGGGATGGGTTTGCCGCAAGTTTCCTCTGGCAATAGTGCTGAGGAAGTTGCAGCAACATCATCGGCCTCATTTTTGCAAAGCCCCCAACGACTTTCTGGTGTGAGCACCTGTGATTTGGATGGAATGCATGGAGGAAGTGTGAGCCAAACAGCTGTAGAAACGCAATGCTCTCCTATTGGAGAATTCCAGAGGAAAGCCTCTCTGGAAAGTTCCAAGTTTTCTGATGGATCATTTAAATCTGGAGGGTCAAATGATGCTACTTCCAGTGTACATGGTTTTAAGATTACATCTGCGGATAAAGTTGGTCTGTTTATTCCTAAAAGTGGATGGAATACTCCAAATCCTGTTTCTAGGATAGTTGGTTTTGAATCTCGTGGAACAAGTTCTCTAAGTAAGGAACTTCAGGGTGTTTCTGCTGATGATGCTCATTCATCTTCTGTTGATGGTGTCGCAGTTAATGGAACTGAGGGCGGTGGGTCATTGGTCAGAAAGCGGTTGTTATCACCTCTAAAGACTATGCTTTTTCCAGACCAGTTTAATGGTGATCCTCTGGACATTGGCTTCAGTAATTCTCAAATGAATCTCCCTGTCAGGATTAATAGTTCTAGTGTCTCAACGTCACAAGATTATAAGAAAGTAAATGTTGGAAGCAAAATCCAATTCACAACATTATCCTGGTCCGAATCCAGTTGTTTCGAACAGAAGATTGTCCCATATGATAACAGTAGAACTTCATCCATTATTTTGACCGATGGCCCTTTGCTGGAAAACAATGACACAGGCGAGCACAATAATTTTTTGTTTATGCCTGGACTTGATCAGTTCAATGAATCAAGTAAGGTAATATCACGTTGTGGACTGACACCCATATCTCCTCAAAAGGCTATCTTACCTTGTCTTTCCTTGTCACCTCTTGGTCCAAAATTTTCTGAGAGAATAGAAACTGTGCCAGGATGCAGGAAGGTTAAGAGAGAGATAGGAGATCATTGTTCCACCTTAAAGAATTTGGAAGAATCTATCAATGATTCTGACTCTGGCATTATCTTTTCAACTGAAGAAGCGGAGTTTATGGTTGGAAGAAGATCATTTGAAGATGTTCACAAAGAGTTTCGTCCATCTTCTCTAGAAAGCACAGCTGGCTTAAGTTGGCGTTTGCATCAAGAATCACCACCCACATCCCAATGCTTTAGGTTTGTAAGAAGTTTAAGTGGACTTTCGGTTAGAAGGTCCTTGGTTGGTTCATTTGAGGAGTCCCTATTGTCTGGACGCTTGATTTCTGGAAAGTCCAGTCAGGTTAGTACTTTTGTTTTGTTATAGGACATGAGAGAGTTGGTAATTATTCTTCACTAATATCTGCTGCAATTCTACTGCTTGCTTTTGGCATCTATGTGTGCAGAGAATTGATGGTTTCCTTGCTGTACTTAGCATTACTGGGGGGAACTTCTCACCACAATCACAGAAGCTGCCATTTTCTGTTACTAGTGTGGATGGGGATTGCTATTTACTCTATTATGCATCCATAGATCTTGCAAGAAATTCATCAAACAAGTGCAGAGCCCAAAAATTGCAAAGAGGTCTTGGGAATGATGATTCACAAACTGTTAAAAGCTGCTTCCGTATTCCTATGAAAGGACGAATACAACTGGTATGCAAATCTCTTTACCAAGTAATTTCTGGTTCTTAGTGCCTAAGACAAAATGTGTAGAGTGTAATTTACTTACAAAACTGGATAGTGTTTCTTTTATTTCCAATATCAAATAAGATAGATTCCATTAGCGGCAATTATAATCTCTAGCTTATAGATTTTGCTTAATTTATACCATTTAGGCTTCGGAATGATAATGATCGTTGTTTGTTGGTTGTTCACATCCACTATATGGGACCTTGATGAGCCCAAGTTCAAGTTGACAAGATTTTCCCTGCATTAAAATAATTTGCTTTGGGAGTTCTGGTTATGTTATTTGTCCATATGTTTTTTTTATATTGATTGTGTGGACTGATTTAGGGTGTGTTTGGGATTGAGGTTAGGCAGCTGTAGCTTAAAAGTTATAGCACTAAAGTGTTTGGTAAGCACTAAAGTGTTTGGTAAACACTAGCTGCTGTAGCTTGGAAGCTATGTTGATATAATTTTTCACTTGTTTGATGAAAAATCTATTATATCTTTAATAATTTTGTTAAAATTACTATTTAAATTTTATATTTACGGCATATTATTAACTTTTGTTTTATAGTTACAGTTTTTTTTCCACAGCATCCCAAACAGGACCTTAATTTATATATCAAACTAGCATACCGTGTATGTACCTGAGAAGGATCTCTAGTTGTTGCTATGTTATATCATCTACTGAGAAGTCATTCATATGGGAACAATTCTAATCCTATAGTTTTCTCTCATACATTCATGCTTGGAAAGTAACATGCCTGATCTCTTGGAAGGGATTTCTATTTATAGATGTTGGTTTTAAGGTTTCTGGAATCTACATGCTTATAGGTATTTAATAGTTTCTTTTAAAGAATATAACATATTTATTTACTTTTAAAATGATTTGCTTTGTGTAGGTTCTCAGCAACCCAGAAAAAACACCTGTTCACACATACCTGTGCAACTACGATTTGAGTGACATGCCAGCTGGTACTAAAGTAAGATTCAATAGAACCTGCTTTTTGTCTTCATTAAATTATAGTTTGGTCTCTGATTGAACAAGTGCTCTGGCTCTATTGAAAAGGAAATTTTCCTTTTAGCAAACTGTTGATGTGAAATAAGCAATTAGTAGAGGGCACTAACCTTGTCTTAGATTGCAATGTCGATGACACTTCTTCTGCTTCTGGATGTCATTTGAAAGTTGATGAATTAAATTGTTTATCATAGTTGAATTGGAATATTACATAAAGTTGATTTCTCCTGGAAGCAAACACTTTTTTAATGTCAGAGGTTTGGTCATTTCAGGAAGCTTAAATTTATTGAATTTGTTCCTATTATGTCTGTTGTGATAGTATTCATTTTGATTGTGAACATTCAAGAATGTTATCATGGTAATCACTCAGAAAATAGTCACATCTTAAAGCATATCTCCCTCACTGATTTTTGTTTTTGTTTCATGCTTATTATTTCTTTTTTGGTGCTACAATTTCTCTCTTTAGTGTCTTTTCATTGTATGCAAGTTATATATGTTCATGTCGTGTGGACAGTGGACTTTTAATCTCATTGTATCTAATTGTATGTGCGGTTTTCTTTCTTTCGTTTTTTTTCACTGCCGTTCAAATCAAATTAGACATTCTTGCGACAGAAGGTTACTCTAGCCTCTTCTGGCCTGACATCTACAGAGTTGAAACAAGGACAGATAAGTTTGGGAACTAAAGTCAGAGAAAAGGTAACTGCAGTCCAACAGCAAAGCCACCCTGTTAAGTTTAGCAGATTCTTAAATTCAGATGGAGTTGACATGGCGCATGCTAGGCATTCTATTGACCAGAATACTGAAGTTAAAGAAATTGAATGTTCTGATCTAGTGGATTCAGTAGATAGAAGGAAGTCATCCACTCAATCCCAGGATGTGGCAAGTATTCGTTCCTGTATGCTTGAGAATGGGTACAATAATGGTGATTGGCTGTGGCCAAAGACTGATCATAAGGATACCAACTGCATGGATACATGTCATGAAACTTGCAAGAGGCTAGCTAATAGTTGTTCTAAAGTTAACGAGAATAATTCTGGAGCTGGTGCTCTGCGTTATGCTCTTCATCTTCGGTTTTTATGCCCCTCTCCCAAGAAAAAGTCGCATTTGGTTCAGAGATGTAAATCTGATCCTTTCTCTGTGCCACAAAATGCAAGTCTAGACAAGGAAGGTGAGCGAAGGTTCTATCTATACAATGACTTGAGGGTTGTGTTTCCTCAACGCCATTCAGATGCTGATGAGGGCACGGTATGTGATCTTGATTTCATCTGTTTTTTGGCTCTAGTATGCACTCTTCTTAAGTTCTCTTGTGTTCATTTTGCACATTTGTATGGTGTTTAAGCTGATGGGTTGTTTGGTCATATGAATTCTTAGATAGAGTATCCTTAATTTTGTCTCTGGATTCTGATAGAAAATGAGAGTACTGAAGTAATTATTTGTTGGCTGAATGATCTGGTAATGCCTCGTATTTGCACTCCTTAACCCTCAAGAAAAAATTTTCTTTATAGATTCTAGATTTCTAGTGAGCCTTACCCAGTTGATGCTGCCTGCATATGCATAAGTTGATCAGTCTTTATAAGACTCTTTATCATGATAATGTAGACCAAAGAATTTTTTTATTTGGTGTCCTAGTACTTTAGGGCTAATAGAGGTTTTCTCGTCTGATGGCAGTTGAATGTAGAATACCATTTCCCAGAAGATCCAAGATACTTCGACATTGGCAACTGAAATGCCTAGATTTACTTTCGCCAAATTATCGTTTTCTTGTATTGATTCTGTACATAAGAAACACTACATGCTGTTTTTCCAGCCATCTCATTTCGTAATGGCGCTAACCCCGATCAACCTGTACAGATTTCTATTTTCTAATAATTTGATGGGTTAATATATACATTTCACTTTGGTCTAGTAATGTTCATTTCTTTGATCTCCAGAAAGCGTCATCATTGACACCTGCATTTGCTTGTTGACTGCTATCACGTAGGCTTAAACCATTCCTGCTGCCGGTTAGTTAAATTCGACACGTAACAGAACACTGAATGCGAAAGCTGATGTAGTCCGATTCTGTTTGATAGGCTGGCTTATGGTATTAAAAAATAAGCAAGGGAATTTCTTGTGTGAACAGTGAACGTTTCATTTTCTACTTTTTGTGATTCAGTTTCATCTACTACGCAAAATTACCATAAGAAATAAAATGAAATCCTAGCTAGTCTCTGATGAGCCTTCGATGTTCGATCCAGTACATTAGTGCTCGGAATAAATTCCTAAAGAAAAAGTAAGTGGAAAATTAAAATGGATTTCAGACAGTATCTTGGAATTGGGGTGCTATAACCAAGAATGTGGAGAAGATTTGATGCTTTTGCAGCGCTATTAAACATTCCAGATGTTTCATCCAAAAAAATTATTTCAAATAATGTGATATTTATTAATTGGTTAATGTGGTATTTATTAATTGGTTAACTATTTCAAATAATGTGGTATTTATTAATTGGTTAATGTGGTATTTAGTAATTAATTGGTAAGATGATGTAATTAATTTATTTAAATTTTATAAAAAAATTATCAATTATTTAATGAATAACACATAAATTGAGATAAATTTGAGATTAAAAAAATGGGATGTTTATTATTACTCTTTGAAGATAGTGCTACTCATCTTAAATTTTTTGTCTTAAAAAACTATTTTAAATAATGTGACATTAATTGATTAGTGAGTGGCAGTAGTTGATTTCTTTTAGACTCTGTAAGTATTGTTTTTGAAATCATCCATTACATCCGTGATGTAATATTAATATTTTTTACTCTTTAGAACTCTAATATTTTTAATCGCCTATTATATATTCCTAATCTAATATTAATGTTCAAAATTTACTGCCGAAGGACGTGTGACATTTTTAACATACAGAAAACTTTCTATCTTTTGACAAACACACCATATTATAGACCGTCAATAAAATTTATAATAATAAAGAAAAAGCTCAAAAACACTAACAGTGAACTCGTCATCCCCACGTATGTAATAATAAGTGCAGTTGCAAGGGCTATGGCTTGTTTCCAAAGGATGAAAAGTAGAAACCAGACATCGACGTCAAAAAGAGTGAACTGCAAAAATCTCGTTGATACAAGGGTTTAAACTTTTAGCCATCAGAAAATAAAGAAAAAGCTACCAGTTGTACTCGAGTGCATGAACTTTCACAAGTACGTAAATTTTGCCATATATAAATGACATTAATCTTGTCTATGGTAGTAGATCTCTGGAACATTGGTGCATGAATATATAGATTTTTAAGTCTTATCTAACAACTTATTGACATCAATCGTAACAACCTTATTATCGTTTTAACACAACAACACAACACAATAGTTGCTGTAAGCTGGCAACAAAGTTATCTCATAGTCGTACGCATGGAAGGAGGATGTGTTCAGCAAAGAGTAACTGCAAATGCGTGCAAAAACACATAACTATATAAGTCAGTCTACAATTAAATAAAATTCTAAAACTTTCTTGGATTTGAATGAAAATAATATTGAAATTACACATCAAAGTAGAACCACCTACCTTCCAAATGAACCTGTAAAAAGAAAGTATTGCTGCTTGACTGGAGACATCAACATTTCGAGCTCGTTGCAACAAAAGAAATGCAAGTGTGCTGTGGCCAATAATCTGCGAGAAAAAAACAATTTAATTCTTAATTAGTAAGTAATTGTGATCACATACATAAAAGGCTAAATTTCTTATGAAATAATACAATGCATAGTTGTGGGCTTTGTTAAAGTCTGAAAAAACTATTAAGCCATATGATTTAGTAGTGTAATGGCATTATTAGACCATATAATCTAATAGTTTTCTCAAATTTTAATAAAATCTAGAATTCCGTAACAAATCAACACCCCCCCCCCCCCCCATTCTTACAGTGATAAGCTTGCTTTCCAGGAAGGGTGACGAAGCTCCTGCTATTACAAGAGCTCCGTAGACAACTAATAACATATAAACACCTAGCCAAAGTACCTGTTAAGAAGAATAACAGTTAGAAAGGAAAATCTAGGACAAAAATTGAAGTTAAAAATGATGGTTATAGAATTTATTCGAATTAATTTACACACTTTCTCTTTTCCTAGAGCGATACTGAGCGTTTGAATGCCATGTTCTTTATCACCATCCACATCAGGCATATCCTATTTAAAGTCCAAAGAAAATACATTAGTATCCATCCATAATCCATTATATATATGCTCTGCTCATTTTTAAGGTTTCTCAGTTTATTTACCTTAAGAAGTACAAGCAAAACGCAAAACCAGCACTTGACAGCCACTACAAACATCAATGTTCTTGAAAACTCTATAGGTCTTCCAAGCACGTACTTCTGTATGCATGCAGGGTATATTTCAAACCCACTTCAGTGGAAAATACAAAAGAAAATAAAAAGTTAATTAAATGAGTGACCAAATGATGACACGGAGCTAGGCACAATTTGTACGTGCCTGGATGTGCATGAAGTAACCAAGAGGCATTGCAAGTCCCCTCTCAAGCACCCCATACATTGTTGCTAGAAATGGATTTCTCTTCCATCTAAGAAAGGGAAGCTACAAGATTGATAAATAACCAATTAGATCATGAATATATTGTGATCAAATGACCAATGTTGTGAATTAATTAAGTTTAACATATTGATTACTTTAAAAAAAAAAAAAGAACATGTGAGTTGAAAACTTAAACTTGAAACTTATTCCAACATAAAATAATTTTGAAAAACTTGTGCAACGTACAAATTAAAATTTTAAAGTTGATAAAAATAGTAGTGAATCTCACTCAGGGCCACACTTACATCGACAGAATACGCACTTGAAAGTACAAACCACATAATGATGGTAGAAATAAGGGGTGGAGATCGAAGCATAATTCCTATAGCCAGACTCTGAAAATTGAAATCAATGAATTAAAAATTACATAAATTTAGATGGAATATAGCTTCACTTACTAAATATAAATTCGATAGTAGCGACATTAGAGAGTTATTTTTCCTAATAATTAACAAATTAATCAATACTAAAAATTAAAAGAAATTCTTAAGCAGCAGTTGTTAGCATTTGCTTACCATCAATAAACATGTGCAAGTAATTGTGATTCCAGCTCCAATGGACAAATCACCGGAAGCAAGGGGGAGATCAGGCTTGTTAATCTTTATTAACAATGAATTAAACAATGTTAAACTAATTTACCAGAAAAATTAAGTAAGCAATATAACTAAGAATGAAATTATATTAATGAAATTATTACCTAATTTAGTAATGCACAGATTGTATATATTTATGATTGGAACTAATTATTCATAAAATTAGTTGTCTCTGATGAAATTTATACCTTGTCTATTTCAACATCATACAACTGGTTTACTCCCACCTCATAAATGTTCACCAGTAATCCGGGCACTATGGCCTGAAATATAATGAAGAATTATTTAAATAATTACCAAACAGTACATTACAAGCAATTTTTATTATTACATCATTAATTAATTTATAATTTACCTTCAATAATCCAATAAAAAATGTCGGAGTCAAATCAGCAAACTGTTGCGGTGCAAGAAGAGATACCGAGGTCATATCAATCGTCTGCATAAAACATAATCAATAAAAAACATAAAAATCATATTTACGTTAACTATAAATAGAAATTTATTTCATTTTATATATGTGTGCATGTGTATTCTTTCTTCAGTGTGAATATTAATGTATTTAAAATAAAAATTCATTATATACATCATATGATGTATTAATGTTTTTATTATTTTTTGTTTCATTGACTAATTTATCATATGGTGTGTACAATGAATTCATATATAAAAAAAAATAGATATCGACACCTGAGAATATTTATATACCTGTTTTTTAATTATATATAAATTAATTAACAAGTAGCAACTCACAACGCCAAGAAGAAAGAAGGGACGAGTGAATTGAAAAATTGCGTTGATATTCTTGAGGAAAGCATCGCGAAAGCCGATGGAATTATTATTATCTTCGTCGAATCTTGATGCAGCTTCATCTTGTAACGTGACGGGAGCACGGTGCCTGTTGAATGGTTTACACTGTTTGTCGTTTGTAATACCCTCGCCGTTTCTATTCCTGCAATTGCTCAAGTGAAATAATGAACTTCGGCATCTGATGGAGTACTTCGTGCTCTCGCTACCTCTGTTCACAGCGCCCTCATGTATCCGTGTTATTGGCGTTACATGCTTTTTCACGCAACCTAAAATGACCATAAGAGTATATACATATAAAATTTATCAGATAAAAAATATATATAAAACATGTAGTCTTGCAACGATGGTTCTCGAACTTTAATCAAGTAAGAAATCCCTTAAAATATAAGAAAAACACACGTTGTATTGTACTACATAATAAAATATATTGTATTGAAGGATATGTTTTTCATTTTTTTTAGTTTATCCCTTACTTAATAATTTAAATAAATCCCTTATTAGATAATGATAATATATATATATATATATATACACACACACACTTACAGATTAAAATTAAAGAGATTGTTAGTTTCCCTCTAGTGAAATCAATATATATTACTTTCTTCCTTATTGTTCTAATAATACCCAATAACCCCTTCTGTCACAAAAAATTTAAAGGAATTTGCTTGATGTTTGATCTTCGGCTATAAAATATAAATTTATTATAAGAAAAAATGTTTAAAAGCAACAAAAAGTAAAAAACAAAATGTTATCATTCATTTTTTATTTACACCAAAACCCATGTTTCTTCCTTTTAGAATTTTTTTTAATTTTCAATTTATATGATTTATTTAATTGATAATAAACATAATAAAAATGTATTTTAAAAACAAGGTTAATGCTAGAAAATTATGGTGTCGGGGCTTATTGGGTATTAAGAAAATAATAAGGGAGTAAATGATGTATATTGATTACATTAGGGAGAAAATTAACAATCTCTCTTGATATTAATAGCTCAAGATTTATGCCAAAGTTCTTCACTTAAATAAAACTTAATATATAAAACATATTAATGATTTATAATAAAAGCAATTGTACAAATTGAGTTGATAGCTTACGTGGCATGAGTTCAAAATTATTAAATTTTATTA
>NW_006262688.1:12727466-12730609 GCF_000493195.1 Citrus x clementina | reverse complement strand
AACTTGAAGACTTGGCAAACTCTATTTGATATAGGGAGCTGCTACCTTATGTTTTAACGTAAGGTAGGCAAACCCTTTAATATATACTTGACTTTTGAAAACTATTCAATCGCTTTCTTGTTTTAATATAATTTTTCCAGCGGATTGTCGTCACTTGTCTCAACCATTCTGTTTCACTATTTCCTTGCGCGGTCACTGCTCTTTGTGTAATGGCACCACATTTAGTAGATTTTTTTTTTTTACGTTACAATTGTATCCTTAAATTTGATGATTGAATAATTATTCGGAAAAAAAGCCATTCTCATCCTTAAAGTTTCATGCAATAACTCATTTTATCTCTTCTTTTTAAACAATAGCCTAAAACATCATTCCCGTTAACTCATTGTTAGTAAATGTCATTTGTTAATAATTCGTTGAGGGCAAAAAAAGATTTTTTATTAAAGAAAAAATAAAAAAAAGTTGACATATAACTGAAACTAATTTTTATCTAATCCCGCTAAACAAGAAATACAATTTCAAGTAATTGTTTTGCACTTCTCTCTATTTTGGCGACATGAAAGCCCTATAAACCCTATATCTAAGTACAACAAATAATTATAATTTTCATGTTTATATAAGTATACTCTCTAATTGCATTGTGAGCCGATTTGGGGAGACAATGGTAAGGACTATGAGAGATAATAATGGTCAAGGAAAAGTGGTGGTAAAGTTTAAAATAAAAATTGATTGAAGATTAATAAGACGTTCAGCACATGCAAGTAAATAAAAGTTGGCTGTATTTTTTAGTTTTTCTTCCAATGATTTAAATATATTGTGTTAATTATAATTTGTTGCTTAAGATGATTATTCCAATGGCAGACCTACACGTGGGCTAGACCTAGCTGTAGCCCGGTCTAGTCCAAAAAAAATCAGTTATACCCCTTCCTTTTTTATCAATTTAGTAAAATAATAGAATTTTTATTTTATTTTCATATATGTCCCTAATTCAGTTACCCTTATGTTTCCATCAATTTAGTATAAAAATAGAGTTTTTATTTTACATTCAAATATGTCCCTAATTCAATTACCCTTATGTTTTCATCAATTTTATATAACAATAGAGTTTTTATTTTATTTACAAATATGTCCCTAATTCCATTATATTATTTTCAATTGAAATTAGTGACTTATTTTATAAAATGATTAAATTGTATATTTTATTGATTAGATTGAAAACACTAGGGAGCTAAAATTTTATTACTGCTTTAATTTTTTTAAATTCTAATTAAAAAATATGTCAATGTAATATAACATCGTCACTAGTATTAAAAGTACTGACAGAAACAAGATATAGTAACAATTATCAATATTTTCATAAACTTTTAATGTCAATTTTCAAATTTTATTTGTTAGTTATATTAACTAAGAGGACGATTTAGAAAGTAAAATTTGAGTATTTTAAAGAGCTTTTGATAGAAAAATCATCAACATCTAGTTCTTTAAAGAGAGCCAAAGCGCCTGATAAAAAAGAAATTACACCCAAATACCTTTTTACTGAATTGAGTTTAGTTCATTATTGAAACTTTTGACTAATAATACTTTTACAATTTGAAAGGATGAATAAATTTTAATTGTTTAATTTATTAAGTCTCGTAATTTAATACTTCACTTCAAATATAAAAGTTTTACTTGCAATTTTTAATTGAGTGTAATTACAAGTATTGATAATTACATGTATTGATCTAGTTTAATTTGAAATTCTTAATTGATTTTTTAATCCTTATATAATTACATGTTATTATAGGTTGCAATGTCAGATTCTATAATTGAAAAATAGTGTTTCACATTTGAGTTGTCTTTTATTTTCTACTTTTTTTTATAATTATTTTTATTTATAGCACATATTTAGAGAGATAAAGTTTTTGGTATTCCTCCTTATTTAATGTACATCTTTCTCCTTATAAATTTTCATATTCACTTCAAAATATAAATTTTAATGTTTTGTAGTGTGATTTAATTGTGTAAAAAATTTATTTTAACATAGTTTATATCACTTTAATAAAAAAATCATATTTTGCCCTCAATGAATTACTAATTAACAACATTAAACTGATGGTGAGTTGGCATAAGGATGTTTTGAGCTATTATTTAAAAAGTATGGATGAAATAAGCTATTATATGAAATCCTAAGGATGAAAAGAGTTTTTTTCCCTAACTATTCATAAGCTAGATAAAGTTATCCGATTCTTGATACATAAAATATCATTATCTTTTAATATAAAATATTATAAATTTCCAAAAAAAAAAGATTAATCTTTTTACAAAATTATAAAAAAATTGTGGGAAATTACTATAATGTTTAAAATACTATCCTTTATTCTACATTATTTAAAAAGATTTATTCTACATCATTTAAAAAGAAATTCTGTTATATAAGATTATTATTATTATGAACAATAAGATAATAATAATTTTATTTTAAAAATATTTTGTACTTACAGTTTGATAGATAAATAATCAAAATCAGAAGAGGCTTTTTTATTCATATTCTAAATAGATAAGTATTAATAGAATAAAAATAGAATACTGCATATGTTAACAACATAGAGGTATATTTGGCGTTAAATAGGATTTATTTATCAAATAATAGAAATCAAGATTTTAATGGGTTGTATTTACAAATGGGTATATCATTATTTGCTTGTGAAGAAATAAGTAGATGGCATTTTCATTAATTTCATGGGCAATTTACGATTAGCTCCCTATTGTTTAGTTAGAAAAATAAATAATTATAAATTTATTAAACTAATCATTTAAACCCCCCCTTTTTTAGTAATTGTCCAAACCTGAAATGAACGAAAGAATATAAACTTATCGAAAAATTAAATATGAATAATTTCGGCATTAAAATTATGTAATGGCAAGAAATAGAATTATGTCGTATATAAATATGCAGATATAGTGAAGTTTTTCCTATTGGCTTTATAACAAAAATTGTGACTCCCTCACATTTCGACTAGAAACTATTGTTATAGGAGCATATTAAATGGCTCGTGTTTGCACCACTCACTGTTGGACAGATAAACACTGATGATTTGCAAGTAGGGCCACAAACAAAGAAATGAATTTGGTAGCCGACTCATATATTATGCATAAAGGGCGTA
>NW_006262688.1:12697241-12727026 GCF_000493195.1 Citrus x clementina | reverse complement strand
AGAATGTACAGTGAGCTCTTTGATGTGAAGTGGCTCGGTGAAATTTCACCAGTATATATGATCTCAATAGAGAAAAATTAAACTTGATATTTCCACTGAAAAAAAAAAAAAAAATATTTGCTTTCAGACTTAAGTACCGTTTGTATTTCTATCTGATATCTAATTAAGTCTTAATTGGTTGAAGCCTTTTTCTTTTTTAATATCATATTATATGTGGCATCTTGTTTTCTTCTTAAAAAAAAAAATTAAACTTAGTTATTTGATATTTATGTCTTTAAGGTCAAAATGAATGAAGGGATGATGTTTTTATATTTGAGGACATAAACATATTTAATAGAGACATTTTTGAGATATAGTATTTATTTTTATTCAAATAAAAAAATTAACTTTTTCAATTCAAATATAAATGCTTGAAAATTATAAATAAGTTAAAAAGTAAACGAATAAATTTAAAAAAAATTAAAATTAATAAAACTTCAAAATTTGATCGTTTAACAAATAAGGCCTGTAGAGAGAAATTTGTTGGGTTAATAAAATTAGGAATTTAGGATAGTGTAGAATGTGGCCATACGTTTAGTCCAATCGAGCTTGAGTGATGTAGTTTGAAATAATTGGGAGATTATTTGTAGTGATGAATTCACTCTTGGAGTCTGAAAGATCAGTCGGTAGTGACAGATTAATTCACTACCCAAAATCATGGCATGATTTCGGAATTACAATAATATTATGTAAGAACTGTTATATAAATGACTCTTTCTCACTGCAATTTTTTTTTTAAAGAATCAACAATTCAACCTAATATGTAAGAAAATTTGCATATATAATATTTATCATAGGGATTCGTGGGGATAATATGGCTATTTATTTTATTGAACAAATAATACTCTAATAAAGAACAAAATATAGATGACAATCAAAAATAAAATAATTAGTTCAACCACTTCTTATTTTGTCTTCAATTTTTTTTTCATTTTTTTTAAGAAATCTCGGTGGAGGAGGAAACTTTGTTTAAATAAAAAAGAACGAAACTTGTGTGCTTCCAGTATTGCACTGACAAAACTTCAGTCAACATACAACGACGTTTTTATTTAAGTGAAAGCGAAGATTAATGATATTTATTCATTTGTTTAATAATTATGTCTTTTACGAACAATTAATATAAGTCAATTTGCCGTCCAAAGTCCAATTTATTTATATTTTTAAAATACCCTCGTCCTTATCTTTAGGAAATAAAATTAAGTGCACGAAACAGAAATGATTGATTAATGTATCAGTAGTTTATGAAAAATTGCTATTTTATTGTTAACTAGTGTTATTTACTCGTAGTTTATTTTGACATCGACAAGGTTGGGCTCTAGTCAAGCCTATGAAAAGAAAGAGACAAACAGTAATTCCAGTATTGATCCTCCCGCAAATTCAATATGTCAACCCACAAAATATATTATGTTGTCATTTTCGCCAATAATTGTTAATATTTTAACATTTCAGTCTAAATTATTATATATAGACTTTGACTTCCAAAAAGCTACCTCTATAATCTCCTAAAAATTTCCAATTCTAGCTCCAAAATTTACCGCTATTATTTTGTGTTCGGTTGGAACTTGGTGAATGGTGATAGATGAGGGGGGAGGAAAGGATTTTGATTCTCTGTCCCCTTGCATTGTTCAGCTGGCAATAGAATGGTGGAATTCAATTTCAATTGAGATTTGAATTTTATCAAATTTAGGAATATGGATCCTTCACCAAAGAATTAAAGAGGTCAAATTCTATTAATTAGTTTATTTTAATTGAATAACTGTTATTTATGACTTGTTTTGTCAAATAATATTATTGATATTTTTTATGTTAATAATTTTAAAAATAAAAAATTAGAAATATGAGAGGGTGCCAACATAAATTGAATAAATAATAACAGTTATTGAAATTTTATTTTGTGTTAAACAGTGATTTATTTAAAAACAAAACAAAATAAATTTATTTAGTTAAATCTTGAAAAGTTTAAAATTAAACATTAAAAGCATCGAAAACAAAAATATTTAATTTCTTTTCTCTCTTGGAATTTTTTTTAAAAAATCAGACAACATAAATTGAATTCTCCTGTCATTTTCTCTTCTTTCTTCTCTTTTCTTCCCATATTTTCTCCACTCATTTTTGTGAACTGAATACCACCTTAACTTCCGTTTGTTTGATTCTTACCATATTTATATTTTGTGTGTGCATGTGTATTCTCTCTTTTCATACAATTGACGAAGAGATACATATCGTAATAATTCAACAAAGAATTTATAACCGACGAGTAATTTCTAAACAGTAACAAGCATTCTATTGCTGACAAGGTATTCCAAATTTGTCTCAAATTGTATATCTTTTTGTAATGCTCCATCTTTAATTGACATTTACATGTTTGTGCCAATCAATCCATTTGGAAGCTAGAGTGGCTATTTGTGTATGTACTTGTCCCGAGACGAAAGGATGACTGAAACTGATTTCTTATTACCTTCATTTATTAATGTATCAATCAAAATCACTCAGTCAATTTCGTTTAGATAGTTAGCGTATCATTTTGCGTCATAATTTTTTGGTTCAATCAATACTTACCTATAGTCGCCCAAGTATAATGCCCGTGTCCCTTTTCTAATTAATTTGTTTACTGTTTCGATACGAAACATTATATATATATATATGGCTAACTTTTGGGGAAATTTACAGTAATAACCAAAAAAGTTTTGTTTTTTTTCATTTTAACCCCCCACAAATATTTCTATCAACATTAGCCATTAAACAACCTTTGAGACAAAAATACCCCTCCCTCATCTCTCCCCCAACACTCCCTTTCACTCATCTCTCCCAAACCGATCCAACTCCCATCATCGGCGGCGACATCAACCCTCGTCGACGGCGGCTCCATCTCTCACCGGCATCCGATCTACGATCTACGATCTACAACCTTCAACAAAACCTAGGTTAGTCATTTTTCTAATTTTCATTAATTTAAAATGAGATTTTAGAATAATAATAGTTATAGCTTGAGAATAATAGTGGTGGTGATGATGTTTGTGGTGGTTGGTGGTGTTTGGGAGTATTGTTTTCGATTTTGGAGTGATTGTGCTTAATTTTGGGGGTGGGGAGAGAGAGGGGCAGGGCAGGGCGCGCGCGCGCGCCCATCGTTGGGCAGCAGCGTGCGGCCATGCGCGGCCCATTGGTGCGAGAGGCTTGCTGTAGCACCAATGTTTTGGTGCGACAGGCCCTGTCGCAACATTTTTTTGGAGCAACAGGCCCTGTCGCAATATTTTTTTGGAGCAACAGGCTTGCCTGTCGCACCAAAAATTAGTATTTTTTTTTTACGAGTCAATTTTTTTTTCCGTAAATGTAATGTAATAATTTTATAAATATTACAGATACATGGCAAAATCAGAATCACCGGATATCGAAGTAGGCAAGATGTATTTTCGTTATGCCGATCACTTTCCTGGTCGAATTTCGAGCATGTGTATGTTATCTTCGGTCGTAAAAGCCATCGAGGAAAAATTAACGAAGCAGTAGTTATTCATGTTCAAAAAGGATATATTTGGGCATTTCTTGGAGTGTCGAAGTTTTCCATTTAGTGGGGTGATTTTGCACAATCTTTTACTGCGGCAAGTGGCCCATGAAGAAGATAGTCGTGAAGATCAGTTATGGTTTCAAATTGGTAAGCATTTGATTCGCTTGTCAATTGTCGAATGGTGCTTGGTTACTGGATTTTCATTTGGTGTTGATACCAATCAAAAAAATGATGAAATGGAGCAGAGGCTACAGAATACGTATTTTGGTGGTGTGCATCGTAAGATTAATGTGAAGCAATTTGATGCAGTATTTAAGGAGTTGAAATTCGAGGAAATGGACGATATGGACGCATTAAAGATTGCGCTGTTTTATTTTGCGGACAGAGTACTAAATGCAAGAAAAAATCATTGTCAAGTCAATTTCGATTGGCTTGACCAAGTTGATGATATACAGTACTTCCGAAAGCGTCCATAGGGTCTATTGTCGTGGGAAATGATTTACGAGAGTCTTGACAATGCACTGTTCGAGAAAGACAAGAAATTTAAAAAGACTCGGTTGAAAAATCCAGATCATAATATTGAAAAATACAATCTTTACGGCTTTACGTCTGGGGTTCAGGTGCATTTTTTTTCCTGCGATATTAATAAGTTTTATAGTATTAAATATTTGATAGTTGTTTTATTTGATTTTTCACTTTTGTTGTTGTAGGGCTTGGATTTACGAAGCAATCGGAGGGTTGTCATCAACATGGGTCGTCAAAACGAAGAATAAGATTCCCCGCATTCTGCAATGGAAGCCCATGGCGTCTTCGAGAATCAACTTTGCGGAGGTTTATTCGTTCTTCAACGACAAATCTCGTCTTGTAAGTAATATGTATTACTTATTTTTTTTAACTTTACTAAATTTAAGTTATGTTAAAATTTTCAATTTAATTTATTGCAGGGGGACGTTTTACAAACTCTTGAGCCAAATTCAAAGGAGAGTAGCAGAAATTATTGGGTCTCTGTGAAGGATTACTTGCCAAGCATTCCAGGCTGGGTTCTTAAGGTTGGTATACTCTAAGTACTAAAAATTTTTTAATCGAAATGCATTCCAGACTGGGTTCATAAGGTTGGTATACTCTAAGTACTAAAAATTTTTTAATCGAAATATTTGACTTTTCATTTACTAATTTTAAATGATACTTTATACAGCACCAATCCTCAATCAACGCGATGTCGTCGGTTACAAGGCAATGAGGTGGCTGTTGATGACCACCAGCATCAAACAGAAAACTCTGATGACGCACGGGATTCTGAGGTTATAAATAATGTTGATGACCACCAGCATCAAACAGAAAACTCTGATGACGCACGGGATTCTGAGGTTATAAATAATATACGATATTTTTCCTTTATAAATTATTAATTTTTTATTATTATTCTAAAGTTTTATTTTTTTCTTTTGTAATAGTCGAGGACAAAGCAGTTTAATGATTACATACAACGACGGCTGGATAAGATTGATCGTAACGTGTATGAAATAAAGTCAGAATTAAAAGATTTTAAAGAAACCATTGTTCGCTTCATCGAAACATTTTCTAAACGTCCAAATAAGGATTCTCCCCCTGCACGCTCGTATGCAGTGAGCAAATTTAAATTTAATAATTATGTTCGTTTAACTTTTAATTTAATAGTTGTTTAATATGTTCTTCTTGGCGAATGGACAGGCCCTGGATGACTATGGAGTGTATACTGACGTGGGCAATGAAAATTTGTCTACGCCCACGTCATTGTATAGTTTCTACGGGGATGTTAGTGGGGAGAGCGTGTAGGTGTTCACTGAGGTGCCTCCGAGCGTTAGTAAGTTCGGCCGCGCGTACATACCGTCGTATGTTTATAACAGTCCTTACATGATTCCTCCGGTCAGGCGAGGACAGCACGTCCGGCCTTTACCTCGACCCCAAATCATGGAGCATGCGATTGACATGAGTACGAGTGTGGATGTAAATCCACTTAGAGGATTAGAGGACTCTAGTCTATTTGCTGAGTTTGATCGATGGTTCACTGGTGATAGCAGAGTCCGCCGGAGAGTCCAGCACCCGCGGTCATTCTTTGAAATAATTTTGGGTACAGCTTCGATGGGATGGCTAGGCGATGAGGTATTTTTATTTTCGAAGTTATGTATACTGTTGTGGCTTTGTTTCACCAAAATTTTTCTTTTTAATCGTTATATTTCTGTTTCTCAACAGCATATTCACGAGTATCTCCGCTTGATTAACGAGAAACAACTGCAGTATCCAAATGCCTTACTCCAACGTGTCACACATACTGACACATTTTTTTGGGTAACGTGCCGACAAAACTTATAAATACTATTTAATTTTTTTAATTATTGCCTTTAAGTTTTGTTAATTTATGCATTTCTTGGTTATCTATGTACTAGGTGTTCTTGAATCAGTTATGGAACAACGGGGATTGTGCGGTCGATTCATTAGTATTCGACAACCGCGTGAATAGTTATCTTTGTGGGCGACAGCACACAATGTCCAAATCAATGATGGATGTCGATATGGTATGTATTTTATTGCATTTTATATACAAGTTGTCGATTTTTCTTAGTTGTTTTTCAATTTCATATATAACGAACATGTTTTTGAATTTTTATATACAGTTACTCATCCCTGTTAACTTGGACGGCGAGCATTGGGTACTGGCACGAGTAGACTTTCGGAAAAACAAAGTCTGGATTTATGACTCATTACTCACATGCCGCGACGACAAAAGATACAGGTTGAAATTCAAGCCACTTGAAGTTATCTTCCCTCGATGGTTGGAATATGTTGGGTTCTACAACATCCGACCTGAGTTGCGGAGTGCCGACCCCTGGAAAGTTATCGCAGTTAGGAGCGCGCCACAACAGGAGCCCGGAACTGGCGATTGCGGTGTTTTTGTATTGATGGTTACGATGTATTTAATGTTCGGGCTTGGATTGGAGTTTAACGCTAGTCATGTCGAGTACTTTAGAAAGAAGATTGCGGTTGACATATTTAATGACGATATTGTATTGTAAACCGTTGTAGTAATTTGAATGTTTAAACTTGTTTTTTTTAAAATTTGCGCACTTAAGTTTATATAATTTTAATGCTCACATTTTAATATTTAAAATCAAATAAAGTTTTATGAAATATAAGTGTACAATACACAAAACACAATAACAACTAACTTCGAGTCGACGTAATGAGATTCTTACATCGCTTACGATTATGGCACAGTTCATGACACTGCCCGCATCTTACAGTCCGCCTGTTAACGTCCTCGCCAGCCGAGGGTATTCTGAGCTCTTTACGACGGCCAGGTGGTGGTGCCTCAACTAGTGGGTATACTTGCATCTCCTGAATTTCATCTAGAATTTCCCAATCAACCACATCACCAACTGGCTCTACTGGTTGTGCATACGCCATCACCAACGATTCTGTAGTGTAAAAGTCCGAGCATAGGTTAATAAAATCCACCCGGTGTGTTAGACACGCCGCAATTGCATGAGCACATACAAGATGATCAAGCTGAAACACTCTGCATGTGCAAGTTCTCTGTTGCAAGTCAACCAAACCTTCCTTAAGCCCACCGCCTATCACTTGAAATCGATGCAGAGACACCGGCTGAACTATCATTCTTTCAGCTATAGTTCTCCTCTCGGTAACTATTTCATCCGCCCATGTTGTTAGCCGAGTAGTCATTGATTCAGCCACAATTTTTCTATCATAGAACCATTGCTGCATTGTTTTCCTAAAGTGATCAACAAGATGAGTAACAGGAAATTTTTGAGGTTCCCGCATGAAAGAATTAACACTCTCCGCGATGTTGGTGGTAAATATGCTGTACCTCCTACCTTCAAACTGAGACCTTGCCCAATTGCACGTACCGACATTATTTTCTAGGTAATCAGCCGCACCCGAGTGGATCATCCACAACCCTTCAAGTTGTCTCTTAAATTCCTCGTGGCCATATGCTTTTGCTGCATTAATAAAGGCAGGCTCAAATTGATCCTAAAGAGCTTTGGACATTCTAAATTGAGACTTAATGTTACCTTTGACGTGGTAAAAACAAACGCCATCAGTTGCATTGTGAAATACTTTAAGAACGGCTCTCCTTATGGCAGTGCATCGATCAGAGATAATTACCAACTCAGGTCTATCGCCAATCACTCCGTGTAACTTCATCATAAACCATTCCAAAGCATCATTGTTTTCTGAATCCATGATCCCAATGGCTAACGGATAAAATTGATTGTTACCATCAAGACATGTTGCCACGAACATGCTTCCACGATATAGTCCCTTCAGATGAGTACCATCTACAGCAATGACATGCCGAATGTACTGCATAAAACCCTTGATGGAAGATCCGAGTGCTACAATCTCTTGAATATATTTTTCTGCGATAATATGACCGACAACCTGGCTCCTTAATTGATGACGTCCATCAACCAATACCTCATTATGACAAGTGTGTACATTGTCAATTCTCTTCACCACCCAAGGAACTTCTCTCGCCCGATATGCCTGTTGGTATGTTAACTGAACACCGTATTCCTGTTGCATATCTGCTTTTATGTGATTCGGAGTATAAATCATCTTCTCTTGAATATATTTTTCTGTGATAATATGACCGACAACCTGGCTCCTTAATTGATGACGTCCATCAACCAATACCTCATTATGACAAGTGTGTACATTGTCAATTCTCTTCACCACCCAAGGAACTTCTCTCGCTTCGAACATCTAGTTGCTCGAATACGCCATTTACATCATTCTGAACAACAGTGAGCCTTGAAACGTGTCGTAGTAGACCGTGCAATATTGAAATCAAACTTATCTCTAAAGGCAACCTTGCGTAATTGTAATATAAACTCATTCTTCTCAGCAAATAGCTTACCCACACTGATATCATATGAATCACAACTGCTAACAAAGCTTGGAGTAACCATGTTCGAAGGCAAAGTTGGAGCAAGACTTGTAAGGGGGTCAATTCGCCTTCTCGATCGCACCATAGAAGGACTGGGTCTATTGCCTCTGTTATTCACAAGAGTATTGTCTTCACACTCATCGTTATGCTGAAACGACGAAACATTCGAAGGACTGGCTCCTCCATCATCACCATCATTATTGAAATGAGTGCCCCTCGTATTATTAGAAGCTTTTGCACAAACATTATCCCCCTCTGTCTCATGATGAAAATCATCATTGTCCCGAAAATCATTGTTGTGATACGGAGAATACCATTGCTCCAACATCCTCTAACGTAACGCCGTTATCATCAATGTTGTCATAATTGTCGTGGATTGGAGAGTAATATTGCTGCAGCGATATTATCCTTGGCAACACCTCTTCATCATTATCGGGGCCAGACATATTTGCTCTAAATGAAGTTTCTGTATCGACATGTGGCTCAATACCTTCGCTCGGAACTCGAGGTGACGTGGTCACGAATATAGGAATGCATCCAAAATTGGCTACGTCGGATGCCATATGCAACACAACCCTCACCATTTCATCATCAAATATATCCATGGACAGAGGCGAAGCTCAGGGAAGGCTAACCCGGGCTGCAGCCCGGGTAAGCTTTTTGAAAAAAAAAATTTATAATTTATAAATTTATTTTTATTAATATTTATAAAAAAAAAACAAACCTAATAATTATAGGAATCCTTATTTTCCTCAAATCACAATTCATAAAACTCACTAGTATCTAACCAAATACAAATTTGAAATTCACCAAAATTCAATTGCTCAAGTCTCTTACTGCTGCTGAATACCAGTCTCCTGCGCTCGAATTGACGCTCGGCCACTGCCTCATGAGTGACATCGAGCCACTGTCGCAAGACTCACACCTGCAGGCTGAATCTCTCACCGCCGAGCCAACGCCAAATGCCCAGTCTCTTGATGCGGCCACTGGTACAAAGCACTTTGTCTTTTAAACTTTAGTTTACATAATAGAATATGATTTTATGATAATGATGGTTGGCACACAAAGTGGAATTGTGGAAGAGAAGTTGTCGATTTTGTGAACTGAGAACTGTGACTCATCTTTCTAAAATTATAAAATAATAGAATATGACAAATAATGATGATAGCATATAAAGTGGAACTTGTAAAAGGTGATGATTCATCTTCTTGGGATTATAAAATAATGATGGCATGAAAGAATGAGTGATCAAAATAGTAAAATAATTAATTTGAATGCTGACTTTTTTTAATTAGCTTTTAACTTACGTTTTGGTCAATTTTTTATAAAATAAATACTAAAATTTTAATGATTTTATTACAGATTCAATGATAAATAAACCAAGAAAAACTCTACTTTCTTTTTTTAAGAGAGTAAGTGAAAATCAATCATCCACTAAGTCTTTATCTCCATGTCAAGTTAATGCTCAAGATTCCAGTGAGCAACATGCTTCTAAGTTTCAAAGGGTTGAAGTTGAAGAAACTAGAAATACTTATCTGGAGCGTGATCCTGGATTACGTCATCAAATAGGGACATATTCAGTAAATCAACGTGATGATATTCGAAGGGAGTACATCAAAATGGGACCTTATCAACCTAAACTACGAGACTATCCACTAACTAATGATGGCATGCAAGAACGTAGGTTTCAGTATCACTGGTTTAAAAAATTTCCATGGCTTGAGTACTCTGAGGTAAAAGATAGTGCATTTTGTTTTCCATGCTTTCTTTTTTATGAAATTCCATCAAATAACCCAAAATTTGTTATCGAAGGGTTTTCTAGTTGGAAGAGAGTCAACAATGGAAAAAATGTCCTTTTTTACAGCATTAAAGGGGTCCATCTTCTCATCATAATAAGAATATGCAGAGTTGGGGTTGTTTGAGGAATCTAATTCAACACATTGATAGATTAATTAATGCCCAAACTTCACAATAACTTTTGGAGAATAGGTTACGATTGAAGACTTCAAAGCAAGCATGTGCTTTTAGAGGTCATGATGAATCAGTTAATTCAAGAAATCGGGGAAATTTCATAGAGTTGATAAAGCATTCAGCGAAGTGTAGTAAAGAAATTGCTCAAGTTGTCTTGGAAAATGCTCCATCATATGCTAAGTATACATCGTCTGACATTCAAAAAGAGCTTTTAAATATTCTTGCAAACAAAGTGCGAAACAAGATACGCAGGGAACTTGGAGATGGTAAGTTTTGTATTTTAGTAGACGAAGCACTTGATGAATCTGATAAAGAGCAAATGGCTATTATTTTAAGGTATGTTGATTGTGATGGGTATATTCGAGAACGTTTTTTTGAAGTTGTCAATGTCATGGAAACTATAGCAGTAACATTGAAAAAAGAAATATGTAATGTTCTTGCACGATATGATCTTTTAGTTGAAAATATCCGAGGGCAAGGGTATGATGGTGCTAGTAACATGCGAGGTGCATGGAATGGATTGCAAGCATTATTTTTGAAAGATTGCCCATATGCATATTATATACACTGTTTTGCACATCAACTACAACTTGCTTTAGTTGCAGCATCTAATGATGTGCCAGATGTATGGCTTTTCTTTTCAGCATTGGGTTCAATTGTAAATGTTCTGACTTCATCTGCTAAACGGCTTTCTGAGTTAAAATCTGTTTGGGAAGCAGAAATAATAGATTTGATAGCTTCAGGAGAAGTTCAAACTGGTACAGGGGCCAATCAAATTCATACTTTGCAACGGCCTGGAGCTACTCGATGGAGCTCTCATTTCCGTTCTGTCAGTAGGTTGCTTGATTTGTTTAGTGTTGTTCGTAAAGTTTTTGGGAAGTTGGTAGAGTGTGGGCGTAACAATAACATACGTGGAGAGGCTAAAGGTGCGTGTGAATCAATGATATCTTTTAAATTTGTGTTCATTTTGCATTTATTAAATAAAGTTTTGGGGATGAGTGATTTACTTTGTCAAGCATTACAAGTTAAATCTCAAGATATTCTAAATGCTGTGCACTTAGTCTCAACTACGAAAAAACTTCTTCAAAGGATGCGAGACAATGGTTGGGAAACTTTTATTTAGAATGTAGTTCTATTTTGTGAAAAGAATGAGATAGATATGCCTGATATGAAAGCTCGCCATATGAAAGGGAGAGGACGTTCTTGTCAGCAGAATGATTATATTACAGTTGAGCATTATTATCATTATGATATATTTAATACTGTGATAGATTTTCAATTGATGGAGTTGAATAATAGATTCACTGAACAGACTTTGGAACTCCTCACTCTTAGTTCAGCTTTAAATCCTATTGATGCATTTAAATCATTTAAAATTGAAGATATTTGCAGCCTTGCTGAAAGATTTTATCCTGAAGATTTCACTAAGATTGAGTTACAGGCTTTGAGAAGACAATTAGAGTGCTTTGAGATAGATATACACTCTCTTCAAGAGTTTCAGAATATTACTTCCCTTTCTGAATTGTGTCGAAGATTGGTTGAGACTAGAAAGTCACAGATTTATTTCTTGTTGGATAGATTAATTCGTTTAGTGTTAACCCTTCCTGTTTCAACAGCAACAACAGAGAGAGCATTTTCTGCCATGAAACTGATTAAGACAACACATCGAAACAAGATGGAGAATGAGTTTCTTTCAGATTGTATGGTTATTTACATTGAAAGAGAAATTGAAGACAATATTGACTCAGATGCGATAGCAGATGAATTTTCTTTTTTGAAGAACCGCAGGACACAGCTTCGTCAATAGTGTTTTTCTTATTTACATTGTATTTTTATAGTTTTATGGTTACATTTTTACTTATGTAGTGTGCTTAATTTCATTTATATAAAACAAATTTTTTGAGAAGTAAATTTCATTTTTTTGGTTTAATCTAGCCCACCCACCCAAATGATGCTAGCTTCGCCACTGTCCCATGGGCAGTGCACATATACGATATAATGTGTACTAGACCTCAAGTTGTCTTCATTGTAATACTATATTCATTAGGGTTTATTTGTAACACCTCGTATACTCTTGCCAATAACTGATCAAACAGATAATTTTTCCCAACCAAAAAAGCTCGATTTTTACCATTCATATACTCCATACGGCCATCCTCTAATGTCTCCCACCAACCATCGTAACACAATTCAAGTACAACTGAATCCATTAAGCCTGAAATTATTAAAAAAAAATTAATTGGATCCGGATCAAATTAATACAATTTTAATGAATCTCCAAGGCTTGGTGCGACAGGGTGCCTGTCGCCCGAAGAGTTGGTGCGACAGGCACCCTGTCGCCAGATTCACCCACGACTCAGTTCAGTAAGTTCAGAAAATAACTCATACCACTAAGTGATGCCGATTAGTGTTGGATTCAGATAGATTATGATTGGATTTCACCTTTACTGTTGTCTTTTGCCGTCGATGTTGGTTGATGATTAAGCTGTGTTTGGTTTGACGATATGGGAGAAAGATTGTTGCTTTTGGTCTGTAAAGAAGGGTAATTTGGGGAGAAAGGCTTGTGTTTGGCTAATGTTGAAAGAAAAAAATTGAGAGGGTTAGTTGTGAAAATAACCAAATATTTATAACTATTTTCGTAAATTTTCCTAACTTTTGAAGACCAATCCCTTCAAGACAAAATTATATAAATTTCTCTCTCTTTCTCTCGCCCCCCCCCCCCCCCCACCTTTTTCTTTTTTCCCTCTTTTGTCAAAACAGTCGGACAAAGCTGTAGGATACTCAATTATAATCGGGTCCCTCAATAATTTACTCAACCGCGAGCATAATACAAAAGCAAAATTAGTAAAGTTGAAAGGGCTATATCACAAAATAATAAATATATGTATCAGGCTAAACAATAAAATATAGGGCCATGATTGTATGATTATTTTTAGAATTGTAAAATATCAACATAAAAAGTATCGTGTTTATTATTTTATTAATGACGGTGCTAACAAATAGTTAAAAATACAGGAGAATGAAAGATTTTGTAAGGATATAGTAACAAAGGATAGATATCAACAGTTACAGACACAGGAATTTAATCTAAAGGAAGCATAATACAAATTCAATTACAAATTTTTTGAAGACGACGACAAAAGCAAAGAATAACTGTGGCATGTCAGTAGCAGTGACGTCGAAGTCTATTAGGGATTAGGGTGTAGGCCGGTTTTGCGTGGAAACTCAGTAAGTTTTTTCATCCTAATCAAACTATAATTATAGAGGAAATCTTCCTTCTTAGTGAGAAAAGGTTGCGATTAGGAAATGGGAGACATCAAATCTATATGAATACAAATAATGACAAACATAGAGGAATTAGAGATAAGAACGATTCATTTAAATAATATAAATGAAAATTTATTGATTATATGATGAAAATTATTAAAACAATAAGAATATTTTTTAAAAATATTATGCATTTAAGACCTAATGATATATAAAATTAAGGCTTAATAGACCCACCAGTCCAATAAATCATGAATATTAGGCTAAATTTTAAAAAAATCCAAAAGAATTCAACGTGGTTTAAATATGTCATACAACTTTTTAAAAAAATTGAAAACTTAGAGCCCGTTTGAGATTTTTTTTGGGAGATTTAAAAGTAATTTTGAAAATCTAAAGTTAATTTTGGTGTTTGGTAAAAAAAATCAAAATCATTTTTGTCAAAATCAACTCTCTTGCAACTGATTTTGAAAAGAAGAAAATGAGTAACTTTTAAATTCTGATTTTGATAATCAATTTTATACTTTAATAAAATTTCATAAGTATTCTTAAAATTATTACCTAAACTCAAAATTATCCTTATTTAAATTAGAAAAGACATCAATATTTCAATAATTTTTATTAGGGAAAAGGACATTCAACCCCCCAACGTTTAGGAAAATGGACAAAAAAACCCTGAACGTTTTAAAAAGGACTTATAACCCCCTTTCCGTTAACAAACACCGTTTGTTTTAACAGTAAATTTATTTTTAATTTTTAATTAACATTATACCCTTATAATAAAAAAATTAATATATTAATTTGAGATATATCATAATTAATAATTTTTTAAAAGCTTAAAATTGAGATACAATTATTTTTTTCCCAAAATTATTTACTATAAATTATACCTTTCTAACAATAATAATATGGTTTTGATTCCTCAAAGAAAAAAGGTTTAACCAAATTTTGTTTTATTAGTAATAATCACATATGAAAGGTTTGATCATTAGAAAGGTATACTTTATAGCAAATAATTTGGACAAAAATGTAATTGTATCTCAATTTTTAGTTTTAAAAAATATTAATTGTGACATGTCTCAAATCAATATATTAATTTATATTTATTATAAGGGTATAATAGTAATTAAAAATAAAAAATAAATTTAATGTTAAAACAAACAGTGTTTATTAACGGAAAGGGGGTTATAAGTCCTTTTTGAAACGTTGAGGGGTTTTTTGTCCCTTTTCCTAAACGTTGGGGGGTTGAATGTCCTTTTCCCTTTTTATTATAATTCATTCATTCTTTTATTTTCTCTATTTCTTCTTTATATTTTACATTACATCAAAAGATCTCTACGGCAATATGATATAAATTTTATTTTTAGTTAAAGTTATTATAATACACAATTAAAAATATTTTATGTACATGTTTTATATATGGAAGTAAATTTTATTCTACATTATGTATATTATATTAGTTATTCGTTTTCTCACAGCAGTTTAACAGTAAATTTTACCAAACACCAATAATTACTTTCAAAACTCATAGTACTTTTTAAAACAAGATTTACCAAACACTTAGTTGATTATCTTTATAACTGATTATTTCTATAGCAAAGTTAACAACAATTATTTTAAAAAATACAACATTCCCAAACTGACCCTTAGAAGAGTTACAAATTAAATTAGTTTAGTCTTAAGATAATATGAAAGCAGTCTTTCGGGGGCCTTCATTGAGTTCGCCCTATGAATATCAATATTTCTTCTAATCATTTTATAATTTACAATTATTATACAAATCAAACCAAAATAACCCTAAAATCTATGTGATCCCTAATTTTTTTTTTCAGCTTGAGGCGTCAAAATTGTTCCCCTCTCTATTGTTGTAACAAGAAGTGACTGCGGGTTACAAACGAATCCAAAGAGAATGTGAAGTTATTGTAGCAAAATTGAAATGCAAATATCAAAATTAACTTAGCACTAGTTTATTTATTGTTATTATTATTTTGGAAAGAGTAATGCTGGAGATATATGTACAAACTCTCTTTGGAACAGTTAATATATCATTCAACAAATTGGTTAGACACCTACATGAAAATGTCAAAGTTATTACAGCGAATGAAAATATACCAAGTGGAACCCATGTAATGGTGGTAGAAGTAGCAAATCATTATTTGAATGATATCAATTTGTACACAATAATTTTTACATAAAATTTATATTCCCATTACTTTCACTGAGACAATAAAACTTAGAATGCATAAACAATACAAAGTCATGACTTCGCTGATAAGTAACTTGGGGGATTTTCTTGTGCCAATTAGATGTGAAGGTACCACGTTAAAAGATACAGTATGGATGTACTTACCACAGTTAGTACTACAATTAGTACACACTATCATTATAGGACAAAAAACTTCATTATAAGACAAGAAAATTTACTATAAGATGGATTTTTTTTGTCTTTTATAGATTTTCTAATAATTGGTATTTATTTTATATCTAAATTGAAATTTTTTTTTCTATTTAATTGGTAGCTAGTTCAATGTAATTAATAATAGTAATTTATTACTCCTAAGAGTTTAATCGATTGGTTTTTAACCAGTTTTAATTGGCTCGTCAGTACTACAAATATACTTTTTAAGCTACTTTACTTTTTAAGATGAAAAAAGAAAAAAAATAGTAATTTATTATTGTTTAATTTCCTACTTCTTTAGTTGTTATCCTTCCCTATGTAAACAATCATAATCCCACCAATAGTTTAATAATAGAGATTTATTTTTTGGAGAAATTTTATAATACATCTAATGTATTACTATTATATTCCCACCAATAGAATAACACTAGAGATTTCCTCCTTTGTAAAAATTCTATAATACTTTTGATGTAACATTTATAAAAATTTTATAATGCATTTGATGTAACGTTAGTTTTTATACTAAATTTTCTCCCTTATTTAGAGCTATTCTTAGTGATAAGTATTGCTTAAAAAAATAATATTTTTTGACGGAACTTGAAGGCTCTGTTATCATATCTCAATTATCAAGATTACATATCTTTCATAACATAAAAAAAAAAAAAAATTGCATGTGGAGCTTTGAGATTTGGGTGAATAAAGGACAAGTGGCTTACTAAAACAATTTGGCTAATAGCCTCAAATATGCTTGAACTTGCTAGCCCCGTCAACACTCCAATAAAGTTATGGCATGCATATGTTGACAGTTTGAGGAAAGACAAAGATATTTTTGTTATTTTATTATTTGAAATAGAGAATCCAAACATTGGTTACGTCACGATCAAAGCAGTTGATTCAAAGGGTTGATTTTTAAATCCTCTTCATCAGCCTCTAGTAGTCTAGTGGCTGTAGGATATCTACTTTTGGCCCCAGTTTCACACAGTTTGAGAGAAAAACTAATAAGCCGAAAATGATTAATCCATTATTTATTAACAAGAAGTCAAAAAATGTAGACGAATACCACACCAACCGCGACTTGCTTGCAAGTAAGTTTCTGTACCTGTCTGTGCCGTGCAGGTCGGAATCATATAGCTAGCTATTAAGCTATATATGTGTTCAAAATTAATCTTTTTTTAACTCCACGCATATCTTATCCTACTCAACAGTATTAATTAATTATTTGTCTGGTTAGCTACGTGGTGGTCCTAACTAGGGACGGACTAACTCAATCCAACCTAGGGATTCGATCCAATTCAATTTAATTTAATTTATTTTTTTGAGTGAATTATAATAGATTAATTGAGTTAAATTTTTTAAACTCAATTAATAATTAAATTAGATTGGGCTCGATGAATTCATCGTAATTAACTCTTTTTATAAAATTCTAAACCCTAAACAGTTAACCTAATTTTTAATTTTTTTTAGTTTTTTAATAGAAAAAATTCATTCTCGTATGTATTGCTCTACACTCTAATTTTAAAATTAAAATCACTCTCTCATTTCGGTAATCTTATTATCTTCTAAGTTTAATTTTAAAATTAAGTTGGTTTTAATTTTTCCTTTTTTTTTTAAATACTGAACAATACATAATTATATATCACATTTATTTTGTAATTGGACATGATGCTAGCTAATTATGTAGAAGGTCTTAATTTAGAATTCAAAAAAGAGATGTGGGAAGTCGAAAATAAAGTTTAGAAGTTCATTGTTGAAATTTTCTTAATTTTAAGATGATTTTGTAGCTTTTTTTAGTCAAACACTAGACAGTGAATGAAATTTTCATATTATAATAAATTTATATCTCATTTTAATAAGTTTCATTTTAAATTTTCATATATTTTTTCTTTTTTAATTTTTAATTTTGATTTAGCCTTCAACTCAATCAATCCAATGCAACTCAATTTAACCAAATGATTTAAGGGTTGGATTAAGTTATGTTAAAATATTTATTTTATTGGATTAAGTTTATCTTATCTCAACCAATTCAATAATGGGTTGGATTAAATTTTTACGAACCCTATTCAACCCATCCCATAACCCCCCAATCTCAACCAAGTGCTCATCGTTCAAGTTTGCATGCAGCTGTGAGTTTTCCTGGTGATGGGAGCTAGGCGTCACTTTGACTAACGGATCAAATTAAGTCATAAAAGAGTAGAATTGTAAATAAAAATATGTAATCTTTAATCAAAACATCGATTCTATTATTCTAACTTCTTAGTTTGTATTAGTTAGATGTATAATAGGGGCTTTTCTGAGTTACATATTTTTTTATAACTTATAATTAAATTTTTCGGTGCAAAAATAAGTAATAAAATAATGTATGGTCAGCCAGGAGATAAATTTTAGCTATTGTAAGTTACACTAAATGTAACTTGGAGAGCCCCAATAGTATATAATGATAAGCACAAGCTGTTGTGTACGTATTTTATTTTGACATCGTTAATCTTATTCTTAATTAAATCATCTATTAGTCTTGCGTGCATGCTCATCTTCATGCGATGTTGAGGACAGTTGATTTTCCACCAATATTTGAATATCTGGCATTTCATCAAACACCTAATTGGTCAATTTATCAAACATATTACGGCATCCGTGCGTTAAGGACTCCACGCAATTTGATTGAATATTGCTCTTTAAAGTCTTTCCGCAAAATTAATTTCCTATCATACGACATAAAAAGCGCCATCTATTTCATGTCCAAACATGCTTTAAGGGAATTCTTAAATTCAATTTCCTTTTATAGAATATATCCATCTTAATTATCAAACGTTTGTTTGTTCATGTAAAATCATTGCAATCGTCCTTTTCACCCGCAAACTCTCACCACGCAAATTTAAAAGAATATTCATTTTGTCTAATTATATATAATGATATATATAATCATTCTAAAATGCGAGTATTCTTATTTTTTAAAGGGAAATTATCACTTCACTACCTTTTTTTTGCCTTATGTTCATTTAACCATCAAAAAATTCTAATATGTTCTCAGCACCACTTTTTTTTTTTTAAATTTGTATCAACTAACTACTTTTTAACTAACACCGTTAAATAGTTTAAATAAAATGATAATTTTACCCCTAAATAAATTAAAAGACCATTTTATTTTACAAAAATTTTGAAAAATAAGAAAATTATAATTATAAAAATACCCCTAAGTTTAATAAAAAATAAATCCCAAAATTAGAATTTTTATTTTTAATCAAAATCTAAATAAAAATTATAATTATAAAAATAATTACAAAATTTTGGGATTTAATAAAAATCCCCTAAATTATTAAAATTTTGGGATTTATTTTTTAATAAATAAATTCAGTTATTTTAATAAAATTTTGCAAAATTATAATTTTTAATAAATAAATTCAGTCATTTTTATTAAAATTTTGCAACATTATAATTTTTTAATAAAAATAATTATTAAAATTTTACAAAATCTAAATTAAATAAAAATCAGTGGAGCACATTTGTTTGAGATTTATTTTTTTATTAAATTTAGGGGTATTTTTATAATTATAATTTTTTATTTTTCAAAGTTTTTGTAAAATAAAATGGTCTTTTAATTTATTTAGGGGTAAAATTATCATTTCATTTAAATTATTTAACGGTATTAGTTAAAAAGTGGTTAGTTGATACAAATTAAAAAAAAAAAAAGAGTTGTGCAGAGAACATGTTAGAATTTTTTGGTGGTTGGATGAACATAAGGAAAAAAAGAGGTGGTGCAGTGATAATTTCCCTTTTTTAAATACGGATATGTGTCAAGCCATGCAGTTTAATAGTGTTATTTTTTAATGCACTATAAAGCCGTGTGGTTTAATAGTATCAAAATCTGAATCTATTAAATTCTATGTTTTAAAAACGTATTCACATGGAAAAAAAAATGAGGGCGCCTGCACTAGAAAGCTATCCTTAATAACGAATTACTTCAATGATATTTTAGGAACAAAAATATTTCTTAAATTTTGAATGTTCAAAATAATTATTTAAATGCAAATGGTCTCACTTATATTCAAAAACTTTTTTCTTTCTAAAACAAAAATATGTTAGGGAGAGAATGAAAATAATCATATCAATTAGATAGTTTACTTAAGAAGTTTAAGAAAATAAGTGAAAGAGAGAGAGAGAGCAGGATAGAGTAATTATAACTAATAATTACTAATGAAGATGATATTTTCCCCCTGCTGTCATTTTTGTGGCCCATGTCTTTTTTTTTAATGAAAATAATTATTCATTAAGGTTTTAGTTATAATTATGTAAGATAACAATCTCCTTAAGGTTTTAATCAGACAAACGATTATCACAAGATAACAAAGCCATGAGTTCAGCACGAGCTTCTTCATACCAAAGACAACAGTTTGGCTTCAACAATGCCAATTTAGACAACTTGTGAGCCACTGAGTTACAAGCTTTAGGTACATACTTAAACACTAAATTAGCAACATCCTTAGCCAGGTCATGAAACTTGTCAACTAACCATCCTATCTCACTTCTACTTGCAAACTTGCTAGTAATCAGCCTAATCACATTTTTTAAATCCAATTCAATAATCAAAGGATAAAACCCCATTAATTTGGCCATCTTTAAACTTTATAAATAGCGAGTGCTTCAACATCATTTAGAAAATGATATCTCCAACTTGCTGCAGCCATGAATCCACCTTGGGAGTTCCATATAATTGCTTCTAAACCAAGCAATCCTCCATCATAATTTACAGCCACACCTATATTCATTTTATTCCAATAAACATCAGGGAGAGACCAATATTAAATGGAAGAGTCTCCTCTCAAGACCAACTTATTTGGGGAATGCTTTTAGAGAGATCTATAAGAATGCAACAGATCCACTGCTCTGTTATAGGTTAGTAGCGGACAACAATTCCCTTTTCTAAATATCCAATTATTCCTTAACTCCAAATACTCTAGGTTGTCACCATAAACAAGCCAAAATCATTTATATTACCCTTTTCCATTAGAGTCCAGGCCGGCTCCTTGAAGCTTAAGTGAGGAATTTCCCATAAAGCACCAAAAGAGCAGAACTTCACCAGAGCATGCATAGTAGTATCATAATCAAGTTTACCTCTAGGGCACCAAGAGTCAGTTAAGATTTTTCTCTTATAGAGATTTCCGTTAATTGGCAACAATATTGTGCGCGGAATACGGAATCAAGCGCACCAAATTATTATAGAAAAATAAAGGACACAAGAATTACGTGGTTCGGTAATTAAATCTACATCCACGGAGGCAATAAAGAATAATTGTTTATTTAACAATTAATAGAGTACAATATTTGAGTAACGAATCTCACTTCCCAGAAACTCAAATATACCCAGTACTCTCACACTCTGCAGGAAAGATAAATTCCCCAGACACACTTCTCTCACTTCTCTCAAAAGCTTAGAAACTTATAAGCTTAACAATTTTGGGATGATTA
The DNA here is from genome assembly GCF_000493195.1 of Citrus x clementina. Taxonomy (NCBI): domain Eukaryota; kingdom Viridiplantae; phylum Streptophyta; class Magnoliopsida; order Sapindales; family Rutaceae; genus Citrus; species Citrus x clementina. The sequence goes on along the minus strand of NW_006262688.1, from coordinate 12,705,441 downwards.
TAGAATGAAGAAATGATTTCAATTTATAGGCTTCAAGCATGCACTATTCCACCTAATCCTTTTGCAATTTGTCAATCTCCATCTCTGACAATTTGACAAATTTTGCTAACTTTTCCATTTTTCTTCATTTGGTGCAGGATTGTCAAATGCCAAATACAGCTTGCAATTTGGTGCCGAGTTTGAAAAATAAAAGCAATGCATGTGGCTCACTTTTCTTTTCCAACCAAACTCTTTTGACTTTTCAACAATTCTCCACATCGGCGAAGATTTGTCTAAATCTGAGCCGACTACCAACCAATCATCATCCCCAAAGTGGTTGTATCTCTGTGACTGCCTACGTACCCAAAATTTGGGATCAAGCCAACTGTAGTTCAAAATTCCCGAAGGACATATCTTAACACAATCGAAGGATTTGAATTAGTTTCAAGCAATGTTGAAACTTAACTCCAGAAACTACCTTCGTCAACATATCTGATGGATTATCTTTGGTATCAATATTTCTCAACAACACAACACCGCTCTCGATAATCTCTCTCACATAATGATATTTCACATCTATGTGTTTCGTCCGAGCATGATATGTTTGATTCTTCGCAAGGAATATCGCACTTTGATTATCACAGAATACCGTAATGTTCTCCTGGATTACTCCCAAATCACCTAACAAGCCTTTCAACCAGATAGCTTCTTTTACAGCTTCAGTTGTTGCCATATACTTTGCTTCCGTAGTGGACAAAGCAATTGTTGATTGTAGAATTGACCTCCAGCTAACCGGACCTCCACCCAATGTGAATACGTAGCCCGTTGTTGATCTTCACTTGTCAAGGTCTCCAGCGAAATCAGAATCACAATACCCAACACATTGTTGACCACAATCATTCTTGAACAATAACCCAACATCCATTGTCCCATACAAATATCGGAGAATCCACTTTACCGTAAGCCATTGATTTTTACTTGGATTGTGCATGTATCTACTAACCATGCTCACTGCTTGAGATATATCGGGCCTTGTGCATACCATAACATACATAAGACTACCCACAGCACTAGCATATGGAACACGAGCCATGTAATCGTGCTCCTCTTGAGATCTAGGACATGAAAAAGAGCTTAATTTGAAATGAGGAGCTAGAGGTGTACATACCGGTTTAGTTTTGTCATCCATGCCGAATCTTTCTAGTACTTTCTTCAAATAAGACTCTTGAGTCAACCATACGCTCCCATTCTTCTTGTCTCTACGAATCTCTATCCCAAGTATTCTTTGTGCATCACCCAAGTCTTTCATCTCAAACTCAGAAGCCAGTTGCTTCTTTAATCTTTCGATCTCATCTCTATTCTTCGAAGCTATAAGCATATCGTCGACATAGAGTAACAAATAGATGAAAGCGCCATCTAGTAGTCTTTTAAAGTAAACACAATGATCGTGTTCACTTCTGGTGAATTTCTGCCCTTGTATAAATTGATCAAATCTTTTGTACCACTGCCTTAGCGATTGCTTCAGTCCGTACAAAGATTTAATCAACCAACACACGTGATTCTCCTTTCCAGCAACTCTGAAACCACAAGGCTGAATCATATAGATTTCCTCCTCAAAATCTCCATGTAAGAACGTCATCTTAACATCCAACTGAGCCAACTCTAACTCATATTCTGCAACTAAGGCAAGTAGGATACGAATGGAAGTATGTTTTACAACTGGAGGGAAAACTTCATTGTAGTCAATACCTTCCTTTTGAGTAAAACCTTTTGCCATGAGCCTTGCCTAGTATCGAGGAGTTGTTTGATTTGGAGATCCTTGCTTTTTGGTGTAGACCCATTTATTGCCAATAGCCATTTTCCCCTTTAGTAACTTTACAAGTTTCCAAGTCTGGTTTTGATGGAGAGATTTCATCTCTTCCTCCATGGCTGACTTCCACTGATCACTTTCATTGCTGCGTAATGCTTCACCGAAAGTGTTGGGGATGTCATCATCAATAACTGGAAGTGCATAGGCTACCACCATATCTTTAGTAAGCCATCCGGGTTTCTTTATCTCTCTTCTTGGCCTCCTTGTTGCTATAAAATCATCATTATCTTCATCATCAATTGTTTCTTCATTTTGTGGGACATCAGAAAAAACAACCTCTTCTTCAACTCTAGGTGTCACCTCCATAGTTGAACTCTTTTTGGATGTAGAACTAACTGGTACATATGGAGTTGCATTAAACTCCACCCACTGTAATACCTCTTTGGTCTTGTTCTCCACCTGCTGAGAACTTGAAGCTTTCATCATTGAAACTTCATCAAATGTGACATCTCTGCTACACACAAACTTTTTATCTTCGAGATCTCAAAGCTTGAAGCCTTTTACTCCACCTTTGAATCCCACAAAGATAGATTTTCTAGCACGATGATCCAGTTTACCATCTTTGACATGATAATAAGCTGAACACCCGAATACACGAAGGGAATCATAGTCTTGTGCATACTTTCCAGACCACATTTCCATAGGAGTTTTACCTTCAATTGCAACAGAAGGTAACCGGTTTACCAAGTGACTTGCGTAGCTCACAGCTTCAGCCCAAAACTTTTTTATCTAAACCAGCATTAGATAACATACACCGTACCTTCTCCAGTAAAGTAAGATTCATACGCTCAGCCATACCGTTCTGTTGCGGAGTATGTCTCACCGTGAAATGTCTTTTAATACCCTCGTTCTGGCATACTTGCAAGAATGGATCAGAAGTATATTCACCCTCATTATCATATCGTAATACTTTGATCTTTCTACCAATTTAAGTCTCTGTTAATTTCTTCCATTTCACGAAAATCTCTAGAACCTCATCCTTTGCTCGCATGGTGTACACCCACACACGTCTAGAGAAATCATCAACAAATGTAACAAAATAATGGCTTCCACCAATTGATGCAGTCTTGGTTAGTCCCCATACATCACTATGAACATATTCAAGGATCTCACGAGTATCGTGATTAGCTGTACCAAACTTGACCCTTGTTTTCTTGCCTACTACACAATGCTCACAGAAATTTAATTTACAGGTTTTGGTACCTTTTAAGAGTCCATGCCTCATCAGAGTTTGCAAAGACTTCTCTGCAGCATGTCCCAGTCGTACATGCCATAGCTTGGTGGTGTCACTGTGCGCCTCAACAACATTTGCTTCATCAGTTGTACCTCCCTTCAAATAGTACAGATTGTGACGCCGAACCCCTTGCAGAATCACCATAGCCCCATGTGTAAACTTCATTATACCATCTTCAATGGTAACCTTGTAGTCTTTAGCTTCCAAAGCACCCACATAAATTAGATTTTTCTTTAAAGCTGGAAAAAATCTAACCTCTTTGAGTTCTCTGACCATTCCGTCAAACATTTTGAGCCGAATTGTTCCTATCCCCATTGTGCGACAAGGTTGATCATTCCCCATCACAACTACACCGAATTTCAGATTACGAAAATTCGTAAACCATTCCTTAATAGGACACAAATGATAGGTTGCTCCAGTATCAAGTATCCACTCGCTCGAACTAGCCATGTATGCTGCATGAGTAATACTTAGTGAATAATCAGAGCCCTCATCTTTTTGTGCCATGTTTGCTGCTGCTGGTTTCTTCCCATCTCTCTTTTAAGCCTTTGGACAATCTTTCCTCCAATGGCCCTTTTCATGACAAAAGGCACACTCATCTCGAGCTATATTTCTACTTCTCGATTTGGATCGAGAATTCTTTCCACCACGTTTCTTTTGTTTCTCCATCACCCAATCTCTGCTCACCAAAGCTTCAGACGATGCTCGTTCAGAATTTTTATCATTATTCCGAATCTCTAAGCTAGTCAATGCTGTGCAAACATCTTTAAAGACAATAACACTCTTCCCATATATCAAAGTAGTCATAAAATGGCTATATTCCTCTGGTAGTGAGTGTAACAGAATCATAGCCTTGACTTTATCCTTAATATTTTCATCAAGATTCTTCAAATCAGCAAGTAGGTTTTCAAATCTTGAAACATGATCGTGCATTGACACCCCAGGCTTCATTCGAAAACCATATATTTGGTACTGTTCACGTATACGGTTTTGTTCACATATACAGTACTGTTCACGTATACGGTACTATTCACGTGAAACGGTGGAAGCGATCCAAGAAGTTTACGGTGCAAAACAGGGAATAATGGTGTGAGTAAAGCAACTGTGTGGTTTTGTACATGTCTAGGGAAGTTCTGTCACAAAGGCGATAAGAGCTTAAGGAGTCTGGGTTTTAAGTTGGACTATTGTGACCCCTCCAATCTTTCCTGAGAACTTTCCTGGTGTGCATTCTCACATATACTCACAACTATTCAAGGTGGTACACTAACTTGTGTGCGGTATTTATCAACAAAATGGCAGCAAAGTATGAAATTGAGAAGTTTAACAGAAATAATTTTTCGTTGTGGAAAATGAAGATGAAAGCTATATTGAGGAAAAATAATTGCTTGGCAGCAATTGGAGAAAGGCCCATGGAGATAACTGATGACAAGTGGAACGAGATAGATGGTAACACCATTTCTTATCTACACTTAGCACTTGCAGATGGAGTATTATCCAGTGTGGCAGAGAAAAATATAGCGAAGGAAACATGGGATACTCTCACAAAATTGTACGAGGCCAAGTCACTACACAACAAAATCTTCTTGAAGAGAAAACTTTATACTCTTCAAATGGTAGAATCTACAATGGTGACCGACCACATCAACACCTTAAAGACTCTATTTTCACAACTCACAACGTTGGGTCATAATATAGAGGAGAATGAACGTGCAAAGCTTCTACTTCAAAGTCTACCAGATTCGTATGATCAACTCATCATCAACCTGACGAACAATAATCCAGTAGAGAGTCTAGTTTTCGACGATGTTACAGCCTCCGTATTAAATGAGGAGAGCAGGCGGAAAATAAGGAAAACAAACAAGCAAGTTCGCAGCAAGCGGAGGCGCTATCGGTGACGAGAGGGAGATCAGCAGAACGTGGCTCCAGTGGAAGTCAAAATCATGGTAGATCAAAATCCAAAAGTAAGAAGAATGTTAAATGCTACAACTGTGGCAAGAAAGGGCACGTAAAAAAGGAGTGTTGGAGTAACCAGAAGAGAAAAGAGTGTAAAGAACCTGAGTCATCAAATGCTCAGGGTTGTATAGCAAGTACCTCGGATGATGGTAAAATACTCTACAGCGAGGCAAGAACTATTTCAGAAGGCAGAAAATGATTGTCTGATGTTTGGCTTATAGACTCAGAAGCTACCTGGCACATGACCTCTCGGAGAAAGTGGTTCCACACATATGAACCTATCTCAGGAGGATCTGTATATATGGGAGATGATCATGCCTTGGAGATCGCTAGTATTGGTACTATCAAAATAAAAATGTTTGATGGTACAATTCGCACAATTGGGGAGGTACGACATGTCAACGGCCTAAAGAAAAATTTATTGTCTTTGGGACAAATAGACAATCATGGGTGCAAAACTCATGTAGAGAATGAAATTATGAAGATCGTTAAAGGAGCGTTTGTATTGATGAAGGCAGAAAAGATCGGTGCTAATTTATTCATGCTTAAAGGAGAAACACTATAGGAGGCTAATGTGTGTGTCGCGTCAAATGGAGAAGTATCAACGATGATGTGGCATTTCAAACTTGGCCACATGTCAGAACATGGTTTGAAGATTCTCTCTGAGCGAAAATTACTTCCGGGGCTCAAATCGGTAAGTTTACCATTTTGCGAGCATTGTGTTACAAGTAAGCAGCATAGATTAAAATTCAGTAAATCTATTGCTAGAAGTAAATGCATTCTAGACTTGATTCATTCTGATATTTGGGAATCATCGGATATATCCATGGGAGGTGCAAAGTACATGGTGACTTTCATTGATGATTATTCCAGAAGATGTTGGTGCATCCAATTAAGAAAAAGTCAGATGTATTTCCTGTGTTTAAGAATACAAAGCGCGGGTAGAAATTGAATTTGGTAAAAAGATCAAGTGCTTGAAAACGGATAATAGTGGAGAGTATATAGACTGTGAGTTTCTTACTTTCTGTAAGCAAGAAGGTATTCAGAGGCAGTTCACATTGGCATATACTCCTCAACAAAATGGAGTGGCAGAGCGGATGAACAGAACTCTTACAGAAAGAATAAGAGCTATGTTGAAGACTGCTAGTCTACCCAATTCATTCTGGGCAGAAGCAGCTAAAACTACCTGTTATATAGTAAATCGGTCGCCATCTACAACTATTGGGTTGAAGACAGCGATAGAGATGTAGACTAGAAAGCCAGCTGATTATTCATACCTACATGCATTTGGATGTCCTGTGTACGTGATGTACAATGCCCAAGAAAGAACAAAGCTGGATCCAAAATCTAGAAGATGTATCTTCTTGGGGTATGCTGATGGAGTAAAGGGGTATCATCTGTGGGACCCCACTGCCTATAAGATCGTCATCAGCAGAGATGTTATCTTTGTAAAAGATCAACTGCAAATGAAAATTGGAGATGATGACACTGTAAAAGAAAAGTCAGAGACTGTGCTGGTATATGTCGAAAATAATCTAGAATATTCAGATTCTTCTGAAGCAACACTAGAGCACGAGGAATAAGAACCAGTCGAGTCTGAGGCTCCAGAAGTTCGTCGGTCAACTCGTGAGAGATGACTGCCGGCGTGGCACTCGAAGTATGTCACAGAGATCAACGTTGCATACTGTCTTCTAACAGATGATGGAGAGCCTTCAACTTTCCATGAAGCTTTAAACAGCTCAGATGTTGCTTTGTGGATGACAGCAATGTAGGAAAAAATTGAAGCTCTACACAAGAACAAGACATGGGAACTTGTACCACTACCATACAGAAGAAAAGCCATTGGAAACAAATGGGTCTACAAGATCAAACGTGATGGCAATGACCAAGTAGAGCAGTATCATGCGAGATTGGTGGTGAAAGGATATGCTAAAAAAGAAGGTATTGACTTCAACGAGATATTTTTGCCGATGGTTCGACTCACAACAGTCAGAATAGTCTTGGCAATGTGTGCCACATTTGACCTACATCTTGAGCAGTTAGATGTGAAAACTATAATTCTTTATGGAGAACTTGAAGAAGAAATATATATGCTCCAACCAGAAGGTTTTGCAGAAATAGGAAAAGAGAATTTGGTTTACAGGCTGAATAAATCTCTATACGGTCTCAAACAGGCCCCGAGGTGTTGGTATAAGAGATTTGATTCCTTCATTATGAGTCTTGGATACAACAGACTCAGTTCAGACCATTGTTCATATTACAAGAGGTTTGAAGATAATGATTTCATCATTTTGCTGTTGTATGTGGATGACATGTTGGTAGCAGGTCCCAACAAAGATCGAGCCCAAGAATTGAAGGCACAGTTGGCTAGGGAGTTTGAAATAAAGGACTTGGGACTGGCAAATAAGATTCTAGGGATGCAAATTCACCGAGACAGAAATAACAGGAAGATTTGGCTTTTGCAGAAGAACTACTTGAAGAAAATTTTGCGACGCTTCAACATGCAAGATTGTAAGTGAATTTCTACCCCAGTTATTGTTAATTTCAAATTATCCTCAAGTATATGTCCTAGCAATGAAGCGGAGAGGAGGGAGATGTCTCGAGTACCGTATGCATCAGCAGTGGGAAGTTTGATGTTTGCTATGATATGTACTAGACCAGACATTGCACAACTAGTGGGAGCAATCAGTCGATACATGGCGAATCCTGGTGGAGAGCATTGGATAAATGTGAAGAGGATTTTAGAATACATCAAAAGAACCTCAGATGTTGCATTATGTTATGGAGGATCAGAGTTTACTGTCAGGGGCTATGTGAATTCAGATTTTGCAGAAGACCTTGATAAAAGGAAATCCACTACTGGTTATGTGTTTGCACTTGCAGGAGCAGTTGTAAGCTGGGTTTCGAAACTGTAGACCGTTGTGGCTTTATCTACAACAGAAGCAGAGTACATGGCAGCTACACAAGCTTGCAAGGAAGCTATTTGGATACAAAGGTTATTAGAGGAGCTCAGGCATAAACAAGAGAAAATTTATGTGTTTTGTGACAGTCAGAGTGCTTTGCACATTGCAAGAAATCCAGCCTTTCATTCCAGGACAAAGCACATAGGAGTTCAGTATCACTTTGTTCGAGAAGTAGTGGAAGACGGAAATGTGGATTTACAG
>NW_006262688.1:12680275-12697141 GCF_000493195.1 Citrus x clementina | reverse complement strand
TCCACTACTTCTCGAACAAATTTACAGAAAATCCATACGAAGGAGAACCTAGCAGATGTTTTGACCAAGCTGATAAATACTGATAAGTTTATCTGGAGTAGATCCTCTTGTGGCCTAGCAGAAACGTAGGCAACATGATTATGGCGAAGCAGAAATGATGGTGTGGAGATTGATTGATTTTCAATTTAATCTCCAAGTGAGAGAATGTCAAAATTGGCTGCATCTAGAAGCTTTGAATAAACAAGATTGGTGGCACAGGGCTTTGAAGATTGAAAAGGCCGAAATGCTTGAAGAGGAAAATGGAAAAAGAAATGTTTGAAGAAGAAAATGAGGAACATGGGTTTGAAAAGGAGGAACAAGGTTTTGACTTTCTTGGCCATCATTTTGCTATAAATAGAAGTGCAAATGAAGAGCTTATACATTCCATTCAGAGAGCAATTTAGCAGTTGAGAGAGAATTTAGAGAGCTTGAATTTATAAGCTCTTGTTATAGTGATTTAGAGAGTTTAGGTGTATTGGGGTTTTGGGAAGTGAGCTAAAATACTACAATACTTGTAACTCCTTTTCGCTAGTAAAATATTTCCTTCTGTCTTCGCCCGTGGATGTAGGCTAAAAGTCGAACCACGTAATTTCTGGTGTCCTCTATTGTGCTCGTTCTTTATTTTTCTTCCAATTTTATTTTAGCTGCTTGTCTGCTCCACCCACCAATTTCCTAACAGTAGTATCAGAGCTATTGGTTGTATTTTTGGAGTCGGGAACTGTTCACATATACGGCACTGTACATGTATACGACACTATTTATTACATGAAGGCGATTTTCAAGACTTTTCACCAGGTACTTCTTCTCCAATGTACGCCACAAAGTCACCGCACACTCCTCATCTTTCACCAAGTATTTCACCTCCTTGGTCAAACAAGATCTGATATGACCACAAACTTTTTCATTCATACGATCCTAAATTTCTTCATCATACAAGTGTCTTTTATTTTTCAGAACAACATCGAGATCGATTTGAATAAAGGCATCCATAACTTCGCGCTTCCACATGCCGAAGTTGATTTTCCCATCAAACTTTTCAACATCGATCTTCTGGCCTCCTATAATAGGTGCTGAATAGTGATTTGACAAATCTCGCCTCCCACCTGAAGTGTCTCCTGAAATAGTCTCGGTAGATCTCTCCCCAATTCTGAAAGTTTCACCTTCTACCATTTTTTCAACGAACTATTTCCACTTGAAAAACAGTCTCTATGATGTTAATTTTGTGTGAATAAATGCATTAGGAAAGTTCCCAAGAAACTGGACGAGAACTCGGTCCCAATTAAAAACCAGAATCCTTAGACTCTTATCGCCTTTGTTGACAGAACTTTCCTAGACATGCAAAAATACACACTACTTACAATAGACTGTCTCCCAAGTACAAATGGCCGTCTCCACTGTATTCGTGAACAGTACAGTATGTGAACAGTATCATATACGGGAATAGTACTGTATACGTGAACAGTACCGTATCCCCCCAAGTACGAACCTTCGGCTCTGATACCACTTGTTGTGCTCGGAATGCGGAATCAAGCGCACCAAATAATTATAGAAAAATAAAGGACACAAGAATTACGTGGTTTGGTAATTAAATCTACATTCACGGAGGCAAGAAAGAATAATTGTTTATTTAACAATTAATAGAGTACAATATTTGAGTAACGAATCTCACTTCCCAGAAACCTAAATATACCCAGTACTCTCACACTCTGCAGGAAAGATAAATTCCCCAGACACACTTCTCTCACTTCTCTCAAAAGTTTAGAAACTTATAAGCTTAACAATTTTGGGATGATTATAGAATGAAGAAATGGCTTCAATTTATAGGCTTCAAGCATGCACTATTCCACCTAATCCATCTGCAATTTGTCAATATCCATCTCTGTCAATTTGACAAATTTTGCTAACTTTTCCATTTTTCTTCATTTGGTGCAGGATTGTCAAATGCCAAATACAGCTTGCAATTTGGTGCCGACTTTGAAAAATAAAAGCAATGTATGTGGCTCACTTTTCTTTTCCAACCAAACTCTTTTGACTTTTCAACAAACAAGTTGTTGATGGCCCTCTAAAAAATATTTTAATTTTGTTTGGTACGCAGTAAAACTATAAGAACTTAAATCCACATTGAGCACCATTAGAACAAGAAGGACTCTCAGGAAGTTTTATCATTAAAGATACTTGATAACCACTCTTCACTGAATAAATTCCTCTTTTATCATCATGCCAGACTAATTTGTCTTGTCTCGAAGCATGAGGAAGAGGAATTTCTAGAATTAACTTGACATCAACTAAGAGAAACTTTTTTCAGATTAGTTGTTCGTTCCAACAGCCCCTTCTATCAATAAGTTTAGCAACCATATTGTAATCAAGCAAAACCTTTGGTGATATTAGCTTGAATATATGAGGCTTGGCATCCATCTATCTGAGTAGACAACGATTGATTTACCATCACCTACTCTCAATCTAGACAATTCTCTATACCTTCTTTCCTCAAAGTAAACTTCTCCATACATACGAAGGGTTCAATCGCAACTTACTTCTCATGAACTCCCCTTTCGGTAAATATCTATTAATTATTCTGGGCAATGAAGCAACCTCCGACATTGCTTTCCACGAAGTGCTTGATTAAAAGCTCCGAGATCATGAAAGCTTAGACCCACCATCTTCTTTCGGCACACACATCTTTTTCCAATCCATCCAGTGAATACTCCTTGCCGTCACATTGGATCCCCACTAAAATTTTGCAATGATTTTTTAAATATTGTCATAAAGGATTAAATGAAGCTAAAAAAGACTCATGGCATATGTTAGAATCGCCTAGGCAACAACTTTAATCAAAACCTTTTTATCGTCACTAGAAAACAACATTGATTTCCAGCGATTAACCTTGTTGCAAAACTTTTCCTTCAGCTCACTGAAATTTTGATATTTAGATCTGCCAAGCATTGAAGGCAAACTGAAATATTTCTCATGATGAGATACAACCTCCAGCTGGAAGGCCGCCTTTAATTTTGCAAAAACATCAGCCTGTACATTTGGACTGAGAAGTATTGAAGATTTTCTTTTAATTAAACACCTGGCCAGAAGCGAGAACTTCTCAAATATTCTCTTAAGGTGTCGGCACTCATCCACTGAGGCTTTCTAAAAAACGAGGCCGTTATCTACAAACAAAAGTAAAAAATGGAAGGACAATGTCGCCCAAAATCAACACCATGAATTACGTTCGCACTAATAATATTTTGTAATAAACATGAAAAAGCTTTGGCACATAAAATAAATAGAGAGTGGGCAGCCCTGTCTTAATCCTCTTTTAGGAATTATATTATCTGATGGAACTCCATTAACGAACACGGAGAAGGAAGAAGCTATAATACAACGCAAAATAAAATCAAATTTTAGCATCACCTTACCTAGAAAATCCCATTCCAGGCGATCATAAAGCTTATTAATATCTAACTTCAGAGCCATCATACCATTTTTCTCCTTTTTCTTAATCTAATTTTATATAAACCTTCATAACTACAATTATATTGTCTATAATAGGTCTACCTGATGCAAAAACGCTTTGATTTCCAGCTTTATCTTTTTAACCACTGTTTTTGTAATAATTTTATAGATAATATTACAGAGACCAATAGGCCTGCATTCGGATACCCTTTTTTGGCTTTTTAATTTTAAGGAACAGAGTAATTTAAGTTTTATTCAAATAAGAGATGTCTCCCCATCATTCACAATATGAAAACAAACATTTGTTACTAATTCGCCGATAATATGCCAATATTTTTGAAAAAAATCCAGCATTTAGTCCATCAGGCCCAAGAGCTTTGTAGGGATGCATCTGAAAAAGGGTTAGACGAATTTCCTCCTCCATAAAGGCTTTGTCTATCATTTGATTCATATCCTCTGTTACTTTAGGCTCCAAATCAATAATAACATCATCAATTGAATCATGAGAAGGATTTGAGGAGGTAAATATATTAGTAAAGTAGTTGCACACCTCTGCTGTAATTTTTACAAGCCCTTCTCTCCATCTGTTGTTTGAATCCAGCAGCCCATCAATCCTATTCCTCTTCGTCTAACTGAAGCCCTGTTACGACAGTTTCCTTTTAAGATTGATTTGCCTTGATTCTAGCTAGCTGTTTCCTTATTTAGTTGTTTTCTTTATTAGCTTATTTTCTTGTTTTCTCTGTATAAGAAGAACTCGATTGGGGGGTTAATTTTTTTTATTAGAAAAAAAAACTTAATAAAACTTCAAGAGTTTTTTTTTTTTTTTTGCTCTACCTCTTTGATCATAAGATTTGGTATCAGAGCTCGATTTTGGCACCAATTTGGCTGATGGAATGAGAGCACAAGAGCAAAAGCGTGTGGATGAGTCTTTGAAGCAGTTGCAGGAGACCTCAGAAAAACACGGCCTTCTTTTATCGGATTTATCTAAGATGATGGCTGCTATAAGCCTGAAATTTGATCAATCCACAACAACAAAGACATGGGATTCCAACAACGGGGGAAAGTACTTCAACCAATAGGGGTTCGAATAACAATCATACTGGTAAGAATTCCGTTCAAACTTGATTTTCCAAATTGAATTTTCCCAAATTCGAGGGTGAAAATCCTAGTGGGTGGATTTACAAGTGTGATAGTTTTTTTAACATCAATGGAATTGTTGAAGAAGAGAAAGTAGAGATGGCATCGATCAATTTAGAGGGACATGCCCTCGAATAGTTTTAGGGGTATGAAGCTGGCCATGCAATTTTATCAACTGGGAGAGTTTTTCTACAGAATGCGTTGCTCGTTTTGGTCCTAGTGCTTATGATAGTCCAGTTGGGCAATTAACCAAGCTGAAGCAAACTAATGTAGTAAAAGCCTATCAAGAACAATTTGGGCATTGATGGCTAGAACAAAGGGGCTGCCAGAGGATTTCTTTGTTCAATGTTTCATTAGTGGCTTGAAGGATGCCATTAAGAACCAAGTCACCATGTTTCAACCGAACACTCTGACCCAAGCCATTGATTTAGCCTTGCTACAAGAACGAGCTATGGAAGCAATTCTTAAGGAGGCCAAAGGGGTTAACAAAGGTGGGGTGAGTACAATGAATTCTTTTGTGCCAAAAAAGTCAGACAGTAGCCGATTACCACCTGTGAAACGGATTTCTGCAGTAGAGATGCAAGAGAGGAGAGAAAAAAAAGCTTTGTTATTATTGTGATGAGAAGTATAAGCCTAGTCATGTTTGCAAACGGAAACATATTTATCTATTACAAGGCGAAGATAGCAAGGGTGAAGAGCCAAATGAAGTTGACAAAGTGGAAGGAAAAGAAGAATCTCAAGTTTCCCTTCTTGCCGTATGTGGGTCTAACACTCACCAAACTATAAGAATTTGCGGCAGCAAAAAGAAAGCTATCACCATACTCAATGATTTTGGAAGTACTCACAACTTGCTTGACCCTACGGTTGCAAAAAGAACAGGCTGTGAACTTCAACGTGTTAGTCCAATGACTGTATTAGTGGCAGATGGAACCAAAATAATTAGTGATGCTATTTGCCGGCAATTGAAGTTGAATATTCAAGGAGAGGAATTCCGAGCTGATTTTGAAATGCTAGTTATGCAACCGAAGAGGGGGTTGAATTGGGTTCTTAAAACATAAGCTAAACAAATCGAACAACAATTTAATCTAATGCTTTAATGAAATAAAAAACAATAAATTTAACAATGCTAAAATAAAAAACAATAAATTTAACAATACTAAAAAATAAAAGAGTAAGGGAAGAGAGAGTAAACACAAAGAGTTTTATGTGGTTCGGCAATCCCTACTTACATCCACGCCTCCAAGCAAACCAAGCGTGAGGATTTCACTATCCAAGCCTCCCAAGGCTTCAAATGTTTACAATTGACTTCCAAGGTATCAATGAACCTTTACAACAAGAGATTATCCCCCAATCTTTTAACCCAAGTGTTTATATCTTTAATAATTTTGTTAAAATTACTATTTAAATTTTATATTTACGACATATTATTAACTTTTGTTTTATAGTTACAGTTTTTTTTCCACAGCATCCCAAACAGGACCTTAATTTATATATCAAACTAGCATACCGTGTATGTACCTGAGAAGGATCTCTCGTTGTTGCTATGTTATATCATCTACTGAGAAGTCATTCATATGGGAACAATTCTAATCCTATAGTTTTCTCTCATACATTCATGCTTGGAAAGTAACATGCCTGATCCCTTGGAAGGGATTTCTATTTATAGATGTTGGTTTTAAGGTTTCTGGAATCTACATGCTTATAGGTATTTAATAGTTTCTTTTAAAGAATATAACATATTTATTTACTTTTAAAATGATTTGATTTGTGTAGGTTCTCAGCAACCCAGAAAAAACACCTGTTCACACATACCTGTGCAACTACGATTTGAGTGACATGCCAGCTGGTACTAGAGTAAGATTCAATAGAACCTGCTTTTTGTCTTCATTAAATTATAGTTTGGTCTCTGATTGAACAAGTGCTCTGGCTCTATTGAAAAGGAAAATTTTCTTTTACCAAACTGTTGATGTGAAATAAGCAATTAGTAGAGGGCACTAACCTTGTCTTAGATTGCAATGTCGATGACACTTCTTCTGCTTCTGGATGTCATTCGAAAGTTGATGAATTAAATTGTTTATCATAGTTGAATTGGAATATTACATAAAGTTGATTTCTCCTGGAAGCAAACACTTTTTTAATGTCAGAGGTTTGGTCATTTCAGGAAGCTTAAATTTATTGAATTTGTTCCTATTATGTCTGTTGTGATAGTATTCATTTTGATTGTGAACATTCAAGAATGTTATCATTGTAATCACTCAGAAAATAGTCACATCTTAAAGCATATCTCCCTCACTGATTTTTGTTTTTGTTTCATGCTTATTATTTCTTTTTTGGTGCTACTATTTCTCTCTTTAGTGTCTTTTCATTGTATGCAAGTTATATGTGTTCATATCGTGTGGACAGTGGACTTTTAATCTCATTGTATCTAATTGTATGTGCGTTTTTCTTTCTTTCGTTTTTTTTTCGCTGCCGTTCAAATCAAATTAGACATTCTTGCGACAGAAGGTTACTCTAGCCTCTTCTGGCCCGACATCTACAGAGTTGAAACAAGGACAGATAAGTTTGGGAACTAAAGTCAGAGAAAAGGTAACTGCAGTCCAACAGCAAAGCCACCCTGTTAAGTTTAGCAGATTCTTAAATTCAGATGGAGTTGACATGGCGCATGCTAGGCATTCTATTGACCAGAATACTGAAGTTAAAGAAATTGAATGTTCTGATCTAGTGGATTCAGTAGATAGAAGGAAGTCATCCACTCAATCCTAGGATGTGGCAAGTATTCGTTCCTGTATGCTTGAGAATGGGTACAATAATGGTGATTGGCTGTGGCCAAAGACTGATCGTAAGGATACCAACTGCATGGATACATGTCATGAAACTTGCAAGAGGCTAGCTAAGAGTTGTTCTAAAGTTAACGAGAATAATTCTGGAGCTGGTGCTCTGCGTTAAGCTCTTCATCTTCGTTTTTTATGCCCCTCTCCCAAGAAAAAGTCGCATTTGGTTCAGAGATGTAAATCTGATCCTTTCTCTGTGCCACAAAATGCAAGTCTAGACAAGGAAGGTGAGCGAAGGTTCTATCTATACAATGACTTGAGGTTGTGTTTCCTCAACGCCATTCAGATGCTGATGAGGGCACGGTATGTGATCTTGATTTCATCTGTTTTTTGGCTCTAGTATGCACTCTTCTTAAGTTCTCTTATGTCGATTTTGCACATTTGTATGGTGTTTAAGCTGATGGGTTGTTTGGTCATATGAAATCTTAGATAGAGTACTCTGGATTCTGATAGAAAATGAGAATACCGAAGTAATTATTTGTTGGCTGAATGATCTGGTAATGCCTCGTATTTGCACTCCTTAACCCTCAAGAAAAAATATTCTTTATAGATTCTAGATTTCTAGTGAGCCTTACCCAGTTGATGCTGCCTGCATATGCATAAGTTGATCAGTCTTTATAAGACTCTTTATCATGATAATGTAGACCAAAGAATTTTTTTATTTGGTGTCCTAGTACTTTAGGGCTAATAGAGGTTTTCTCGTCTGATGGCAGTTGAATGTAGAATACCATTTCCCAGAAGATCCAAGATACTTCGACATTGGCAACTGAAATGCCTAGATTTACTTTCGCCAAATTATCGTTTTCTTGTATTGATTCTGTACATAAGAAACACTACATGCTGTTTTTCCAGCCATCTCATTTCGTAATGGCGCTAACCCCGATCAACCTGTACAGATTTCTATTTTCTAATCATTTGATGGGTTAATATATACATTTCACTTTGGTCTAGTAATGTTCATTTCTTTGATCTCCAGAAAGCGTCATCATTGACACCTGCATTTGCTTGTTGACTGCTATCACGTAGGCTTAAACCATTCCTGCTGCCGGTTAGTTAAATTCGACACGTAACAGAACACTGAATGCGAAAGCTGATGTAGTCCGATTCTGTTTGATAGGCTGGCTTATGGTATTAAAAAATAAGCAAGGGAATTTCTTGTGTGAACAGTGAACGTTTCATTTTCTACTTTTTGTGATTCAGTTTCATCTACTACGCAAAATTACCATAAGAAATAAAATGAAATCCTAGCTAGTCTCTGATGAGCCTTCGATGTTCGATCCAGTACATTAGTGCTCAGAATAAATTCCTAAAGAAAAAGTAAGTGGAAAATTAAAATGGATTTCAGACAGTATCTTGGAATTGGGGTGCTATAACCAAGAACGTGGAGAAGATTTGATGCTTTTGCAGCGCTATTAAACATTCCAGATGTTTCATCCAAAAAAACTATTTCAAATAATGTGATATTTATTAATTGGTTAATGTGGTATTTATTAATTGGTTAACTATTTCAAATAATGTGGTATTTATTAATTGGTTAATGTGGTATTTAGTAATTGGTTAACTATTTCAAATAATGTGGTATTTATTAATTGATTAATGTGGTATTTAGTAATTGATTGGTAAGATGATGTAATTAATTTATTTAAATTTTATAAAAACAATTATCAATCATTTAATGAATAACACATAAATTGAGATAAATTTGAGATTAAAAAAATGGGATTTTTATCATTTCTCTTTGAAGATAGTGCTACTCATCTTAAATTTTTTGTCTTAAAAAATTATTCTAAACAATGTGACATTAATTGATTAGTGAGTGCCAGTAGTTGATTTTTTTTAGACTCTGTTAGTATTTTTTTTGAAATGATTCATTACATCCGTGATGTAATATTAATATTTTTTACTATTTAGAACTCTAATATTTTTAATCGCCTATTATATATCCCTAATCTAATATTAATGTTCAAAATTTACTGCCGAAGGACGTGTGACATTTTTAACATACAGAAAACTTTCTATCTTTTGACAAACACACCATATTATAGACCGTCAATAAAATTTATAAGAATAAAGAAAAGGCTCAAAAACACTAACAGTGAACTCGTCATCCCCACGTATGTAATAATAAGTGCAGTTGCAAGGGCTATGGCTTGTTTCCAAAGGATGAAAAGTAGAAACCAGACATCGACGTCAAAAAGAGTGAACTGCAAAAATCTCGTTGATACAAGGATTTAAACTTTTAGCCATCAGAAAATAAAGAAAAAGCTACCAGTTGTACTCGAGTGCATGAACTTTCACAAGTACGTAAATTTTGCCATATATAAATGACATTAATCTTGTCTATGGTAGTAGATCTCTGGAACATTGGTGCATGAATATATAGATTTTTAAGTCTTATCTAACAACTTATTGACATCAATCGCAACAACCTTATTATCGTTTTAACACAACAACACAACACAATAGTTGCTGTAAGCTGGCAACAAAGTTATCTCATAGTCGTACGCATGGAAGGAGGATGTGTTCAGCAAAGAGTAACTGCAAATGCGTGCAAAAACATATAACTATATAAGTCAGTCTACAATTAAATAAAATTCTAAAACTTTCTTGGATTTGAATGAAAATAATATTGAAATTACACATCAAAGTAGAACCACCTACCTTCCAAATGAACCTGTAAAAAGAAAGTATTGCTGCTTGACTGGAGACATCAACATTTCGAGCTCGTTGCAACAAAAGAAATGCAAGTGTGCTGTGGCCAATAATCTGCGAGAAAAAAACAATTTAATTCTTAATTAGTAAGTAATTGTGATCACATACATACATAAAAGGCTAAATTTCTTATGAAATAATACAATGCATAGTTGTGGGCTTTGTTAAAGTCTGAAAAAACTATTAAGTCATATGATTTAGTAGTGTAATGGCATTATACTATTAGACCATATAATTTAATAGTTTTCTCAAATTTTAATAAAATCTAGAATTCCGTAACAAATCAACAACCCCCCCCCCCCCCCCCCCACATTCTTACAGTGATAAGCTTGCTTTCCAGGAAGGGTGACGAAGCTCCTGCTATTACAAGAGCTCCGTAGACAACTAATAACATATAAACACCTAGCCAAAGTACCTGTTAAGAAGAATAACAGTTAGAAAGGAAAATCTAGGACAAAAATTGAAGTTAAAAATGATGGTTATAGAATTTATTCGAATTAATTTACACACTTTCTCTTTTCCTAGAGCGATACTGAGCGTTTGAATGCCATGTTCTTTATCACCATCCACATCAGGCATATCCTATTTAAAGTCCAAAGAAAATACATTAGTATCCATCCATAATCCATTATATATATGCTCTGCTCATTTTTAAGGTTTCTCAGTTTATTTACCTTAAGAAGTACAAGCAAAACGCAAAACCAGCACTTGACAGCCACTACAAACATCAATGTTCTTGAAAACTCTATAGGTCTTCCAAGCACGTACTTCTGTATGCATGCAGGGTATATTTCAAACCCACTTCAGTGGAAAATACAAAAGAAAATAAAAAGTTAATTAATGAGTGACCAAATGATGACACGGAGCTAGGCACAATTTGTACGTGCCTGGATGTGCATGAAGTAACCAAGAGGCATTGCAAGTCCCCTCTCAAGCACCCCATACATTGTTGCTAGAAATGGATTTCTCTTCCATCTAAGAAAGGGAAGCTACAAGATTGATAAATAACCAATTAGATCATGAATATATTGTGATCAAATGACCAATGTTGTGAATTAATTAAGTTTAACATATTGATTACTTTAAAAAAAAAAAAAGAACATGTGAGTTGAAAACTTAAACTTGAAACTTATTCCAACATAAAATAATTTTGAAAAACTTGTGCAACGTACAAATTAAAATTTTAAAGTTGATAAAAATAGTAGTGAATCTCACTCAGGGCCACACTTACATCGACGGAATACGCACTTGAAAGTACAAACCACATAATGATGGTAGAAATAAGGGGTGGAGATTGAAGCATAATTCCTATAGCCAGACTCTGAAAATTGAAATCAATGAATTAAAAATTACATAAATTTAGATGGAATATAGCTTCACTTACTAAATGTAAATTCGATAGTAGCGAGATTAGAGAGTTATTTTTCCTAATAATTAACAAATTAATCAATACTAAAAATTAAACAGAAATTCTTAAGCAGTAGTTGTTAGCATTTGCTTACCATCAATAAACATGTGCAAGTAATTGTGATTCCAGCTCCAATGGACAAATCACCGGAAGCAAGGGGGAGATCAGGCTTGTTAATCTTTATTAACAATGAATTAAACAATGTTAAACTAATTTACCAGAAAAATTAAGTAAGCAATATAACTAAGAATGAAATTATATTAATGAAATTATTACCTAATTTAGTAATGCACAGATTGTATATATTTATGATTGGAACTAATTATTCATAAAATTAGTTGTCTCTGATGAAATTTATACCTTGTCTATTTCAACATCATACAACTGGTTTACTCCCACCTCATAAATGTTCACCAGTAATCCGGGCACTATGGCCTGAAATATAATGAAGAATTATTTAAATAATTACTAAACAGTACATTACAAGCAATTTTTATTATTATATCATTAATTAATTTATAATTTACCTTCAATAATCCAATAAAAAATGTCGGAGTCAAATCGGCAAACTGTTGCGGTGCAAGAAGAGATACCGAGGTCATATCAATCGTCTGCATAAAACATAATCGATAAAAAACATAAAAATCATATTACGTTAACTGTAAATAGAAATTTATTTCATTTTATATATGTGTGTGTATTATTTCTTCAGTGTGAATATTTATATATTTAAAATATAAATTCATTATATACATCATATGATGTATTAATGTTTTTATTATTTTTTGTTTCATTGACTAATTTATCATATGGTGTGTACAATGAATTCATATATATAAAAAAAAAAAAAGATATTGGCACCTGAGAATATTTATATACCTGTTTTTTAATTATATATAAATTAATTAACAATTAGCAACTCACAGTGCCAAGAAGAAAGAAGGGACGAGTGAATTGAAAAATTGCGTTGATATTCTTGAGGAAAGCATCGCGAAAGCTGATGGAATTATTATTATCTTCGTCGAATCTTGATGCAGCTTCATCTTGTAACGTGACGGGAGCACGGTGCCTGTTGAATGGTTTACACTGTTTGTCGCTTGTAATACCCTCGCCGTTTCTATTCCTGCAATTGGTCAAGTGAAATAATGAACTTCGGCATCTGATGGAGTACTTCGTGCTTTCGCTACCTCTGTTCACAGCGCCCTCATGTATCCGTGTTATTGGCGATACATGCTTTTTCACGCAACCTAAAATGACCATAAGAATACATATAAAGTTTAGGAAAATGCTTGGTGTAGAGAAGGACAATAGAAAGACGAGAGAAATAATGAAGAAAGGGGTAGAGAGAGAGAGAGAGCAAAATTCTCTCGTCTTTCTCTCATACTTATCTCTCTCTAGCAATACTCCAAAATTTATCAGATAAAAAATATATATATATAACATGTAGTCTTGCAACTTTAATAAAGTAAGAAATCCCTTGAAATATAGGAAAAACACACACTGTATTATACTACATAATAAAATATATTATACTGAAGGATGTGTTTTTTTTTTTTTAGTTTATCCCTTATTTAATAATTTAAATAAATCCCTTATTAGATAATGATAATATATATATATATATATATATATATATATATATATATATATATATACACTTACAGATCAAAATTAAAGAGATTGCTAGTTTCCCTCTGGTGAAATCAATATATATTACTTTCTTCCTTATTGTTTTAATAATACCCAATAACCCCTTCTGGCACAAAAAAATTTAAAGGAATTTGCTTGATGTTTGATCTTCGGCTATAAAATATAAATTTATAAGAAAAAAATGTTTAAAAGCAACAAAAAGTATAAAAAAAAAAATGTTATCATTCATTTTTTATTTACACAAAACCCATGTTTCTTCCTTTTAAAATTTAATTTTTTTATTTTCAATTTATATGATTTATTTAATTGATAATAAATATAAAAAATGCATTTTAAAAACAAGGTTAATGCTAGAAAATTATGGTGTTGGGGCTTATTGGGTATTAATTATGAAAATAATAAGGGAGTAAATGATGTATATTGATTTCATTAGGGAGAAAATTAACAATCTCTCTTGATATTAATAGCTCAAGGTTTATGCCAAAATTCTTCACTTAAATAAAACTTAATATATAAAACATATTAATGATTTATATTGAAAGCAATTGTACAAATTGAGTTGATAGCTTACATGGCATGAGCTCAAAATTATTAAATTTTATTATTTATCATCCAAATGATGAAATTTTATTGATGACACATTAATTGGGATACAAACTAAGTATCCCAACAAAATAAGTATAACATTACTGACCTAGAGATATTTAGTTTCTTAAAATAGAAAATATGTACAACTATTTGTGCTAGTATTATTATTTATGTGATAAAGTAATTAATTATAAGTTTACAATATATAAAAACTTACAATACTCATATTTATCCTCAAGAATTTTTCAGAATGGCAACAAAATCAACTTTAAAATTATATGGGGTTATCATTAATTAAAAGAATAATAATTGAGTGTGTTAATATTTACTATTACTTCTATCACTGTTTTGAAAGTTTAGGGCTCCGTTTGATATAAATTTTTAAATAAACCTTATTTGAATAGAGTTTTTATTAGTAAAGCTTTTACATGTAGAGTTTTTACTAAAAAAATTTTAGTTGTTTGATTGTCAATGAAAGTTTTTATTAAAAATTATAAAATTACTTTAATAGATAAATTTTTTAAAGTTATGTTATGAAAAAAATAAAATAAGATTGTCAAATAAGTTAAGGATAGTTTAGATATTTTAACATTTAAAAAAAACGTTCAACCTCCACTTTAAAAAACTCAAAAATTAGAGCATTTATTAGTAGAGGTGAAGAGACACCGACTATAAATACCATTTTTCATAAACTTATTAGAAGGAAGATTCGTGGGGAAACGAGAGACATACCAGACAGTTGTAAAGGATGATACTTAGGAGAGAAGCATAAACATGAATGCAGCATAATCATAATTTTTTTTTCTCTCTCTAATTGATCTGCAAAAGTGAGTGGTTGGTTGGCTATTTGGCTTGGTGCTAAATTTATAAACGAACTTAAAGACTTGGCAAACTCTACTTGATATATACTTGACTTTTGAAAACTATTCAGTCGCTTTCTTGTTTTATTATAATTTTTTCAGCGGATTGTCGTCACTTGTCTCAGCCATTCTGTTTCACTATTTCCTTGCATGGTCGCTGCTCTTTGTGTAATGGCACCACATTTAGTTGATTTTTTTTGAAGTTACAATTTTATCCTTAAATTTGATGATTGAATAATTATTGAGAAAAAAAGTCCTTCTCATCCTTAGGGTTTCATGCAATAGCTCATTTCTTCCATTCTTTTTAAACAATGGCCTAAAACATCATTCTCGTTAACTCATCGTTAGTAAATGTCGTTTGTTAATAATTCGTTGAGGGCAAAAAAAGATTTTCTATTAAAGAGAAATTAAAATAAAAAATAAAAACGGTTGACATATAACCGAAACTAATTTTTATCTAATCCCGCTAAACAAGAAATACTATTTCAAGCAATTGTTTTACACTTCTCTCTATTTTGGCAACATGAAAACCCTTTAAACCCTATATCTAAGTACAACAAATAATTATAATTTTCATATTCATACAAGTATACTCTCTAATTGCATTGTGAGCTGACTTGGGGAGACAATGGTAAGGATTACGAGAGATAATAATGGTCAAGGAAAAGTGGTGGTAAAGTTTAAAATAAAAATTAATTGAAGATTAAGAAGATGTTCAGCACATGCAAGCAAATAAAAGTTGGCTGTATTTTTGATTTTTTTTCCAATGATTTAAATATATTGTGTTAATTACAGTTTGTTGCTTAAGATGATTATTCCAATGGCAAACCTACACGTTGGCTAGACCGAGCTGTAGCCCAGTCTAGTCTAGAAAAATCAGTTATACCCCTTACTTTTTTTTATCAATTTAGTAAAAATAATAGAATTTTTATTTTATTTTCATATATGTCCCTAATTCAGCTACCCTTATGTTTCCATCAATTTAGTATAAAAGTAGAGTTTTTATTTTATATTCAAATATGTCCCTAACTCAATTACCCTTATGTTTTCATCAATTTTATATAACAATAGAGTTTTTATTTTATTTACAAATATGACCCTAATTCCATTATATTATTTTCAATTGAATTATATATTTTATTGAATAGATTGAAAACACTAGAGAGCTAAAATTTTATTACTGCTTTAATTTCTTTTTAAATTCTAGTTAAAAAATATGTCAATGTAATATAACATCGTCACTAGTATTGAAATTGAATAGAAACATCATATAGTAACAACTATCAATATTTTCATAAACTTTTAATGTCAATTTTTAAATTTTATTTATTAGTTATATTAACTAATAGGACGATTTAGAAAGTAAATTTGAGTATTTTAAAGAGCTTTTGATAGAAGAATTATCAACATCTAGTTCTTTACAGAGAGCTAGAGCGCCTAACAAAAAAAAAAAAAAACAATTACACCCAAATACTTTTTTGCTTAATTGAGTTTAGTTTATTATTGAAACTTTTGACTAATAATACTTTTACAATTTGAAAGGGTGAATAAATTTTAATTGTTTAATTTATTAAGTCTCGTAATTTAATACTTCACTTCAAATATAAAAGTTTTACTTGCAATTTTTAATTGGTTGTAATTACATGTATTGATCTATTTTAATTTGAAATTCTTATTGATTTTTTAATCCTTATATAATTAGATGTTATTATAGGTTGCAACGTCAGATTCTATAATTGAAAAATAGTGTTTCACATTTGAGTTGTCTTTTGTTTTCTACTCTTTTTTATAATTATTTTATTTATAGCACTTATTTAGAGAGATAAAGTTTTTGGTATTCCTCCTTATTTAATGTACATCTTTCTACTTATAAATTTTCATATTCGCTTCAAAATATAAATTTTAATGTTTTGTAGTGTTATTTAATTGTGTAAAAAATTTATTTTAACATAGTTTGTATCACTTTAATAAAAAAATCATATTTTGCCCTCAATGAATTATTAGTTAACAACATTAAACTAACGGTGAGTTGGAGTAAGGATGTTTTGAGCTATTATTTAAAAAGTATGGATGAAATATGCTATTAATGAAATCCTAAGGATGAAAAGAGTTTTTTCCCTAACTATTCTTAAGCTAGATAAAGTTATCTAATTCTTGATACATAAAATATCATAATCTTTTAATATAAAATATTATA
>NW_006262688.1:12678757-12680148 GCF_000493195.1 Citrus x clementina | reverse complement strand
AAAAAGAAATTCTGTTATATAAGATTATTATTATTATGAACAATAAGATAATAATAGTTTTATTTTTAAAATATTTTGTACTTACAGTTTGAAAGATAAATAATCAAAATCAGAAGAGGCTTTTTTATTCATATTCTAAATAGATAAGTATTAATAGAATAAAAATAGAATACTGCATATGTTAACAACATAGAGGTATATTTGGCGTTAAATAGGATTTATTTATCAAATAATAGAAATCAAGATTTTAGTGGGTTGTATTTACAGATGGGTATATCATTATTTGCTTGTGAAGAAATAAGTAGATGACATTTTCATTTCATGGGCAATTTACGATTAGCTCCCTATTGTTTAGTTAGAAAAACAAATAATTATAAATTTATTAAACTAATCATTTAAACCCCCTTTTTTAGTAATTGTCCAAACCTGAAATGACCGAAAGAATATAAACTTATCGAAAATTTAAATTTGAATAATTTCGGCATTAAAATTATCTAATGGCAAGAAATAGAATTATGTCATATATAAATATGCAGATATAGTGAAGTTTTTCCTATTGGCTTTATAACAAAAATTGTGAATCCCTCACATTTCGACTAGAAACTGTTGTTATAGGAGCATATTAAATGGCTCATGTGTGTGTACCACTCACTGTTGGACAGATAAACACTGATAATTTGCAAGTAGGGCCACCAACAAAGAAATGAATTTGGTAGCCGACTCAATATAATTATGCATAAAGGGCTTAGTGAAAATGTACAGCGAGCTCTTTGGAATTGTGAAGTGGCTTGGTGAAATTTCACCAGTATATATGATCTCAATAGAGAAAATTAAACTTGATATTTCCACTGAAAAAACAAAACAAATATTGGCTTTCACACTTAAGTACCGTTTGTATTTCTATCTGATATCTAATTAAGTCTTAATTGGTTGAAGTCTTTTCTTTTTAATATCATATTATATGTGGCATCTTGTTTTCTTCTTAAAAAAAAAAATTAAACTTAGTTATTTGATATTTATTTCTTTAAGATCAAAATGAATGAAGGGATTATGTTTATATTTGAGGACATAAACATATTTAATAGAGACATTTTTTAGATATAGTATTTATTTTCCATTCAAATAAAAATAACAAAAGTTCACTTTTTCAATTCAAATATCAATGTCTAAAAATTATAAATAAGTTAAAAAGTAAACAAATAAATTTAAAAAAATTAAAATTAATAAAACTTCAAACTTTGATCGTTTAACAAACAAGGCCTTTAGAGAGAAATTTGTTGGGTTAATAAAATTAGGAATTTAGGATAGTGTAGAATGTGGCCATACGTTTAGTCCAATCGAGCTTGAGTGATGTAGCTTGAAATAATTGGGAGATTATTTTGTGGTGATGA
>NW_006262688.1:12561433-12678657 GCF_000493195.1 Citrus x clementina | reverse complement strand
ATTTATAATTTCTTCTTTCTTACGAAATGCAAGTAAAGTAGGGGCATCCCTCGTTTGTAAGGGCAATTTATCTGAGCATGTATTTCATAAAATTTAATGTAATCATATATATAAGTCCCAGTTAGGTATATCTGATTTTAAATATCAGTGTACTATTGTGATAACAGTTGTAAATATTTGTAAATATCTGTGCAATACAGTAATCTGGTGTGTAACCAGTATATATATAAAAAAAAAAAAAACTTGTGAGCTTCCAGTATTGCACTGACAAAACTTCAGTCAACATACAATGACGTTTTTATTTAAGTGAAAGCGAACATTAATGATATTTATTCAGTTGTGTAATAATTATGTCTTTTACGAACAATTAATATAAGTCAATTTGTCGTCCAATGTCCAATATATATATATATATATATATATATATATATATAAAGTTGGGACTTGAGAAGATGATGTGGCATCACCATTTCTCATCTTTTTATATTCTCTATTATATAATAAATAGAGAAATTTTCTTTTAGATGTGGCTTTTCATCTTCTCATAATTAATTTGATTGTTATTACACAATAACAATTATGTAAAGATTTTAATGAGGCACATTCTTTGTAATTAATATCCAAGGGGGAGTGTTATGAATTTATTAAAATAAATGTAGATATTCATAATATATATCTCTTAGTTTCCTCACTATCTCCCATTAGCAACCTTTAGCTTCCTTATAACTCCCACTATCTCACAAGTAATTATGATCCATAATTTTTCATTAATTTCATGAAGTGATTATGCAACTATAAAAGAAGAGCTCATCTTTTTGTTTTGTACACACATAATTGGAATGAATAAAATCACTCTATAATATATTCTCTCATTTTATTCTTTATCTTGCGTTGCTTCTTTATTTGTATTACTGACTAATAATTTTTTTTTGTTTTTTATAAGGCTGCCTCATCTTAAAAAAAAAATCAATTCATATTTTTTATCAGTTTCATCAAGTGTAAAGTAAGAAAAAAAGATAATACTAAATTTTTTTTTCAAAGCCGCGTGAAGCGCGGTTTTATTTTCTAATTTATTTATATTTTAAAATACCGTCGTCCTTATCTTTAGGAAATAAAATTAAGTGCACGAAACAGAAATGATTGATTAATGTATCAATAGTTTATGAAAAATCGCTATTTTATTGTTAACTAGTGTTATTTACTCGTAGTTTATTTTGACATCGACACGGTTGGGCTCTAGTCAAGCCTATGAAAAGAAAGAGACAAACAGTAATTCCAGTATTGATCTCTCGCAAATTCAAAATGTCAACCCACAAAATATATTATATTGTCATTTTCGCCAATAATTGTTAATATTTTGACATTTCAGTCTAAATTATTATATATAGGCTTTGACTTCCAAAAAGCTACCTCTATAATCTCCTAAAAATTTCCAATTCTAGCTCCAAAATTTACCGCTATTATTTTGTGTTCGGTTGGAACTTGGTGAATGGTGATAGATGAGGGGAGAGGAAAGGATTTGGTTTCTCTGTCCCCTTCCATTGTTCAGCTGGCAATAGAATGGTGGAATTCAATTTCAATTGAGATTTAAATTTCATCAAATTTAGGAATATGGATCCTTCACCAAAGAGTTAAGAGGTCAAATTCTATTAATTAGTTTATTTTAATTAAATAACTGTTATTTATAACTTGTTTTGTCAAATAATATTATTGATATTTTTTATGTTAATAATTTTAAAAATAAAAAATTAGAAATATGAGAGGGTGCCAACATAAATTGATTAAATAATAACAGTTATTGATATTTTATTTTGTGTTAAACAGTGATTTATTTAAAAACAAAACAAAACAAATTTATTTAGTTAAATCTTGAAAAGTTTAAAATTAGACATTAAAAGCCTCGAAAACAAAAATATTTAAATTCTTTTCTCTCTTGGAATTTTAAAAAAAAATCAGACAACATAAATTGAATTCTCCTGACATTTTCTCTTCTTTCTTCTCTTTTCTTCCCATATTTTCTCCACTCATTTCTGCGAACTGAATACCACCTTAACTTCCGTTTGTTTGATTCGTACCATATTTATATTTTGTATGTGCGTGTGTATTCTCTCTTTTCATACAATTGACGAAGAGATACATATCGTAATAATTCAACAAAGAATTTATAACCGACGAGTAATTTCTAAGCAGTAACCAGCATTCTATTGCTGACAAGGTATTCCAAATTTGTCTCAAATTGTATATCTTTTTGTAATGTTCCATCTTTAATTGACATTTACATGTTTGTGCCAATCAATTCATTGGAAGCTAGAGTGGCTATTTGTGTATGTACTTGTCCCGAGACGAAAGGATGACTGAAACTGATTTCTTATTACCTTCATTTATTAATGTATCAATCAAAATCACTCAGTCAATTTCGTTTAGATAGTTAGCGTATCATTTTTGCGTCATAATTTTTTGGTTCAATCAATACTTACCTATAGTCGCCCAAGTATAATACTCGTGTCCCTTTTCAAATTAATTTGTTTAATGTTTCCATACCAAACATTATATATATATATATAGCTAACTTTGGAAGACCAATCCCTTTAAGACAAAATTATATAAATTTTTTTTTTTCTCTCCCCCCCCCCCCCCCTTTTTCTTTTTTCCTCTTTTGTCAAAAGAGTCGGACAAAGCTGTAGGATATACTCAATCATAATCGGGTCCCTCAATAATTTACTCAACCGCGAGCATAATACAAAAGCAAAATTAGTAAAGTTGAAAGGGCTATATCACAAAATAATAAAGGAAAATTATCATTTGTATACCCTTAGTTTACTCTATTATTAAAAATATTACAATATTTTGAGGGTGTATCAATCGTCCACCTTAAGTTGACAAAATATATGAACTGACCACCAAACCGTTAGTTGCCGTTTAAGTATGATGATGTCATAAGGGTAATTTGGTCTTTTCATATGATACAAGTGATAATTTAAGGGTATACAAGTAATAAAAAGAGAATTTAAGGGTATACAAGTGATAATTTTTAAGGGTAAAATCGTCAATGCACTGTAATTCCGTTAACTTTCAAACGATAATTAACAGTTTGATGATTAGCTGATACATTTTGTCAACTAAGGGTGGATGATTGATACACCCTCAAAGTATTGTAGTATTTTTTATAACAGAGCAAATATAGAGTATACGAATGATAATTTTTTAATAATAAATATATGTATCAGGCTAAACAATAAAATATAGGGCTATTATTGTATGATTATTTTTAGAATTGTAAAATATCAACATAAAAATTATTGTTGTTTATTATTTTATTAGTGACGGTGCTAACAAATAGTTAAAAATACAGGAAAATGAAAGATTTTGTAAGGATATAGTAACAAAGGATAGATATCAACAGTTACAGACACAGGAATTTAATCTAAAGGAAGCATAGTACAAATTCAATTACAAATTTTTTGAAGACGACGACAAAAGCAAAGAATAACTGTGGCATGTCAGTAGCAGCGACGTCGAAGTCTATTAGGGATTAGGGTCTAGGCTGGTTTTGCGTGGAAACTCGGTAAGTTTTTTCATCCTAATCAAAATATAATTATAGAGGAAATCTTCCTTCTTAGTGCTAAAAGGTAGCGATTAGGAATGGGAGACATTAAATCTATATGAATACAAATAATGACAAACATAGAGGAATTAGAGATAAGAACGATTCATTTAAATAATATAAATGAAAATTTATTGATTATATGATGAAAATTATTAAAATAATAAGAATATTTTTTAAAAATATTATGCATTTAAGACCTAATGATATATAAAATTAAGGCTTAATAGACCCACCAGTCCAATAAATCATGAATATTAGGCTAAATTTTAAAAAAATCCAAAAGAATTCAACGTGGTTTAAATATGTCATACAACTTTTTAAAAAAATTGAAAACTTAGAGCCCGTTTGAGATTGTTTTTGGGAGATTTAAAAATGATTTTGAAAGTCTAAAGTTAATTTTGGTGTTTGGTAAAAAAAATCAAAATCATTTTTGTCAAAATCAACTCTCTTGCAACTGATTTTGAAAAGAAGGAAATGAGTAACTTTTAAATTCTGATTTTGATAATCAATTTTATACTTTAATAAAATTTCATAAATATTCTTAAAATTATTACCTAAACTCAAAATTATCCTTATTTAAATTGGAAACGACATCAATATTTCAATAATTTTTATTATAATTCATTCATTCTTTTGTTTTCTCTATTTCTTCTTTATATTTTACATTACATCAAAAGATCTCTACAGCAATATGATATAAATTTTATTTTTAGTTAAAGTTATTATAATACACAATTAAAAATATTTTATGTACATGTTTTTATATATGTAAGTAAATTTTATCCTACATTATGTACATTTTATTAGTTATTCGTTTTCTCACAGCAGTTTAACAGTAAATTTTACCAAACACCAATAATTACTTTCAAAACTCATAGTACTTTTTAAAATAAGATTTACCAAACACTTAGTTGATTCTCTTTATAACTAATTATTTCTATAGCACAGTTAACAACAATTATTTTAAAAAATACAGCATTCCCAAACTGACCCTTAGAAGAGTTACAAATTAAAATTAGTTTAGTCTTAAGATAATATCAAAGCAGTCTTTCGGGGGCCTTCATTGAGTTCGCCCTATGAATATCAATATTTCTTCTAATCATTTATAATTTACAATTATTATACAAAACAAACCAAAATAACCCTAAAATCTATGTGATCCCTATTTTTTTTTTTCAGCTTGAGGTGTCAAAATTGTTCCCCTCTCTATTGTTGTAACAAGAAGTGACTGCGGGTTACAAACGAATCCAAAGAGAATGTGAAGTTATTGTAGCAAAATTGAAATGCAAATATCAAAATTAACTTAGCACTAGTTTATTTATTGTTATTATTATTTTGGTAAGAGCAATGCTGGAGATATATGTACAAACTCTCTTTGGAACAGTTAATATATCATTCAACAAACTGGTTAGACACCTAAATGAAAATGTCAAAGTTATTACAGCGAATGAAAATATACCAAGTGGAACCCATGTAATGGTGGTAAAAGTACAAAATCATTATTTGAATGATATCAATTTGTACACAATAATTTTTACATAGAATTTATATTCCCATTACTGTCACTGAGACAATAAAACTTATAATGCATAAACAATACAAAGTCATGACTTCGCTGATAAGTAACTTGGGGGATTTTCTTGTGCCAATTAGATGTGAAGGTACCACGTTAAAAGATACAGTATTGATGTACTTACCACAGTTAGTACTACAATTAGTACACACTATCATTATAGGACAAAAAACTTCATTATAAGACAAGAAAAGTTATTATAAGATGGATTTTTTTTTTTACTTTTATAGATTTTCTAATAATTGGTATTTATTTTATATCTAAATTGAAAAATGTTTTTCTATTTAATTGGTAGCTTAGTTATAGTTCAATGTAATTAACAATAGTAATTTATTACCCCTAAGAGCTTAATCGATTGGTTTTTAACCAGTTTTAATTGGCCCGTCAGTATTAAAAATATACTTTTTAAGTTACTTTACTTTTTAAGATGAAAAAAGAAAAAAATGGTAATTTATTATTGTTTAATTTCCTACTTCTTTAGTTGTTATCCTTCCCTATGTAAACTATCATAATCCCACCGATAGTGTAATAGTAGAGGTTTATTTTTTGGAGAAATTTTATAATACTTATGATGTCTTACTACTATAATCCCACCAATAGAATAACACTAGAGATTTCCTATTTTGTAAAAATTCTATAATACTTTAGATGTAACATTTATAAAAATTTTATAATATATTTGATGTAACGTTAGTTTTTATGCTAAATTTTCTCCCTTATTTAGAGCTATTCTTAGTGATAAGTGTTGCTTAAAAAAATAATATTTTTTGACGGAACTTGAAGGCTCTGTTAACCGTTATCATATCTCAATTATCAAGATTACATATTTTTCATAACATAAAAAAAAAAAAAAATTGCATGTGGAGCTTTGAGATTTGGGTGAATAAAGGACAAGTGGCTTACTAAAACAATTTGGCCAATAGCCTCAAATATGCTTGAGCTTGCTAGCCCCGTCAACACTCCAATAAATTTATGGCATGCACATGTTGACAGTTTGAGGAAAGACAAAGATATTTTTGTTATTTTATTATTTGAAATAGAGAATCCAAACATTGGTTACATCACGATTAAAGCAGTTGATTCAAAGAGTTGATTTTTAAATCATCTTCATCAGCCTCTAGTAGTCTAGTGGCGGTAGGATATTTACTTTTGGCCCCAGTTTCACACAGTTTGAGAGAAAAATTAATAAGCCGAAAATGATTAATCCATTATTTATTAACAAGAAGTCAGAAAAATGTAGACGAATACCATACCAACCGCGACTTGCTTGCAAGTAAGTTTCTGTACCTGAACCACTTGGGCTTAGCCCAAGTGGCTAGAGCCCCTCCCTCACAAATGTGAGGGAAGGGGTTCGAGCCTCCGCAGTCGCATTGTAGGGGTTTAATTTAAATATTCTTTCTTGGAGCCCTTGAGCTCGAGTGAAGACAGTCTTTCTCCCAGGATGGGAGTTTGACATCCCTCGAATATTTGAGAGGGTTAAAAATCTGAGCGGTGTCATATCAGCATTCATATCAATAGGGCTCAGTATAAATATATGATTGTACATATCAATTATACTCTCATGTAATATGAGTTGTAATTTGAACTGTAATTTGAGCAATAGTCTCATGTAATAAAAAAAAAAAAAGTTTCTGTACCTGTGCCGTGCAGGTCAGAATCATATAGCTAGCTATTAAGCTATATATATGTTCAAAATTAATCTTTTTTTAACTCCATGCATATCTTATCTTATCTAACAGTATTAATTAATTATTTGTCTGGTTAGCCACGTGGTGGTCCTAACTAGAGAGGGACTAACCCAATCCAACCTAAGGACTCGATCCAATTCAATTTAATCTAATTTATTTTTATGAGTGGATTATAATAGGTTAATTGAGTTAAATTTTTTAAACTCAATTAATAATTAAGTTGGATTGGGCTCGATGAATTCATCGTAATTAACTCTTTTTATAAAATTCTAAACCCTAAATAGCTAACCTAATTTTTAATTTTTTTTAGTTTTTAATAGAAAAAATTCATTCTCGTATGTATTGCTCTACACTCTAATTTTAGAACTAAAATCACTCTCTCATTTAGGTAATCTTATTATCTTCTAAGTTTAATTTTAAAATTAAGTTGGTTTTAATTTTTCTTTTTTTTAAATACTGAACAATACATAATTATATATCACATTTATTTTGTAATTGGACATGATGCTAGCTAATTATGTAGAAGGTCTTAATTTAGAATTCAAAAAAGAGATGTGGGAAGTCGAAAATAAAGTTTAGAAGCTCATTGTTGAAATTTTCTTAATTTTAAGATGATTTTGTAGCTTTTTTTAGTCAAACACTAGATAGTGAATGAAATTTTCATATTATAATAAATTTATATCTCATTTTAATAATTTTCATATATTTTACTTTTTTAATTTTTAATTTTGATTTAGCCTTCAACTCAATCAATCCAATACAACTCAATTTAACCAGATGATTTAAGGGTTGAATTAAGTTATGTTAAAATATTTATTTTATTGGATTAGGTTTATCTTATCTCAACCAATTAAATAATGGGTTGAGTTGAATTTTTACGAACCCTATTCAACCCATCCCATATCCCCCAAATCTCAACCAAGTGCTCCTCGTTCAAGTTTGCGTGCAGCTGTGTGAGTTTTCCTGGTGATGGGAGCTAGGCCTCACTTTGACTAACAGATCAAATTAAGTGATAAAAGAGTAGAATTGTAAATAAAAATATGTAATCTTTAATCAAAACATCGATTCTATTATTTTAACTTCTTAGTTTGTATTAGTTACATGTATAATAGGGGCTTTTCTGAGTTACATATTTTTTTTATAACTTATAATTAAAATTTTCGGTGCAAAAATAAGTAATAAAATAATGTCTGGCCAGCCAGTAGATAAATTTTAGCTATTGTAAGTTACACTAAATGTAACTTGGAGAGCGCCAATAGTATATAATGATAAGCACAAGCTGTTGCGTACGTATTTTATTTTGACATCGTTAATCTTATTCTTAATTAAATCATCTATTAGTCTTGCGTGCATGCTCATCTTCATGCGATGTTGAGGACAGTTGATTTTCCACCAATATTTGAATATCTGGCATTTCATCAAACACCTAATTGGTCAATTTATCAAACATATTACGGCATCCATCCCTTAAAGACTCCACGCAATTTGATTGAATATTGCTTTTTAAAGTCTTTCCGCAAAATTAATTTCCTATCATACGACATAAAAAGCGCCATCTATTTCATGTCCAAACATGGTTTAAGGGAATTCTTAAATTCAATTTCCTTTAATAGAATATATCCATCTTAATTATCAAACGTTTGTTTGTTCATGTAAAATCATTGCAATCGTCCTTTTCACCCGCAAACTCTCGCCACGCAAATTTAAAAGAATATTCATTTTGTCTAATTATATATAATGATATATATAATCATTCTCAAATGCGAGCAGTCTTATGTTTTAAAGGAAAATTATCACTGCATCACCTCTTTTTTGCCTTATATTCATCCAACCACCAAAAAATTCTAATATGTTCTCAGCACCACATTTTTATTTTTTAAATTTGTATCAACTAACCACTTTTTAACTAACACCGTTAAATAATTTAAATGAAATGACAAATTTAACCCTAAATAAATTAAAAGGCCATTTTATTTTATAAAAACTTTGAAAAATAAGAAAATTATAATTATAAAAATACCCCTAATTTTAATAAAAAATAAATCCCAAAATTAGAATTTTTATTTTTAATAATAATCTAAATAAAAATTATAATTATAAAAATAATTACAAAATTTTGGGATTTAATAAAAATCCCCTAAATTATTAAAATTTTGGGATTTATTTTTTAATAAATAAATTCAGTTATTTTAATAAAATTTTAAAAATTATAATTTTTAATAAATAAATTCAGTCATTTTTATTAAAAATTTGCAAAATTATAATTTTTTAATAAAAATAATTATTAAAATTTTAAAAATCTAAATGAAATAAAAATCAGTTGAGCACCTTTGTTTGAGATTTATTTATTTTATTAAATTTATGAGTATTTTTATAATTATAATTTTCTTATTTTTCAAAGTTTTTGTAAAATAAAATGGTCTTTTAATTTATTTAGGGGTAAAATTATCATTTCATTTAAATTATTTAACGGTGTTAGTTAAAAAGTGGTTAGTTGATACAAATTTAAAAAAAAAAATGTGGTGCAGAGAACATGTTAGAATGTTTTTGGTGGTTGGATGAACATAAGGAAAAAAAGAGGTGGTGTAGTGATAATTTCCCTTTTTTAAATGAGGATCTGTGTCAAGCCATGCAGTTTAATAGTGTTATTTTTTAATGCACTATAAAGCTGTGTGGTTTAATAGTATCAAAATCTGAATCTATTAAATCCTATGTTTTAAAAACGTATTCACATGGAAAAAAAAAAATGAGGGCGCCTGCACTGGAAAGCTATCCTTGATAATGAATTACTTTAATGATATTTTAGGAACAAAAATATTTCTTAAATTTTGAATGTTCAAAATAATTATTTAAATGCAAATGGTCTCACTTATATTCAAAAACTTTTTTTCTTAAACAAAAATATGTTAGGGAGAGAATGAAAATAATCATATCAATTAGATAGTTTACTTACTTAAGAAGTTTAAGAAAATAAGTGAAAGAGAGAGAGAGAGAGCGAGATAGAGTAATTATAACTAATAATTACTAATGAAGATGATATTTTCCCCCTGCTGTCATTTTTGTGGCCCATGTCTTTTTTTTTTAATGAAAATAATTATTCATTAAGGTTTTAGTTATAATTATGTAAGATAACAATCTTTTTAAGGCTTTAATCAGACAAACAATTATTACAAGATAACAAAGCCATGAGTTTAGCACGAGCTTCTTTCAACCAAAGACAACAGTTTGGCTTTAACAATGCCAATTTAGACAACTTGTGAGCCACTGAATTACATGCTTTAGGTAAACACTAAATTAGCAACATCCTTAGCCTGGTCTTGAAACTCATCAACTAACCATCCTATCTCACTTCTGCTTGCAAACTTGCTAGTAATCAGCCTAATCACATTTTTTTAATCCAATTCAATAATCAAAGGATAAAACCCCATTAATTTGGCCATCTTTAAACTTTATAAATAGCGAGTGCTTCAACATCATTTAGAAAATGATATCTCCAACTTGCTGCAGCCATGATTCCTCCTTGGGAGTTCCATATAATTGCTTCTAAACCAAGCAATCCTCCATCATAATTTATTCATTTTATTCCAATAAACATCAGGGAGAGACCAATATTAAATGGAAGAGTCTGCTCTCAAGACCAACTTATTTGGGGAATGCTTGTAGAGAGATCTATAAGAATGCAACAGATCCACTGCTTTGTTATAGGTTAGTAGCGGACAACAATTCCCTTTTCTAAATATCCAATTATTCCTCAACTCCAAATACTCTAGGTTGTCACCATAAACAAGCCAAAATCATTTATATTACCCTTTTCCATTAGAGTCCAGGCTGGCTCCTTGAAGCTTAAGTGAGTAATTTCCCATAAAGCACCAAAAGAGGAGAACTTCACCAAAGCATGCATAGTAGTATCATAACCAAGTTTACCTCTAGGGCACCAAGAGTCAGTTAAGATTTTTCTCTTATAGAGATTTCCGTTAATTGGCAACAAGTTGTTGATGGCCCGCTAAAAAATATTTTAATTTTGTTTGGTACGCAGTAAAACTATAAGAACTTAAATCCACCTTGAGCACCATTAGAACAAGAAAGATTCTCAGGAAGTTTCATCATTAAAGATACTTGATAACCACTCTTCACTGAATAAATTCCTCTTTTATCATCATGCCAGACTAATTTGTCTTGTCTCGAAGCATGAGGAAGAGGAATTTCTAGAATTAACTTGACATCAACTAAGAGAAACTTTTGTCAGATTAGTTGTTCATTCCAACAGCCCCTTCTATCAATAAGTTCAGCAACCATATTGTAATCAAGCAAACCCTTTGGTGATATTAGCTTGAATATATGAGGCTTGGCAGCCATCTATCTGAGTAGACAATGATTGATTTACCATCACCTACTCTCAATCTAGACAATTCTCTATACCTTTTTTCCTGAAAGTAAACTCCTCCATACATACGAAGGGTTCAATCGCAACTTACTTTTCATGAACTCCCCTTTCGGTAAATATTTATTAATTATTCTGGGCAATGAAGCAACCTCCGACATTGCTTTCCACGAAGTGCTTGATTAAAAGCTCCGAGATCATGAAAGCTTAGACCCACCATCTTCTTTCGGCACACACATCTTTTTCCAATCCATCCAGTGAATACTCCTTGCCGTTGCATTGGATCCCCACTAAAATTTTGCAATGATTTTTTAAATATTGTCATAAAGGATTAAATGAAGCTCAAAAAGACTTATGGCATAGGTTAGAATCGCTTAGGCAACAACTTTAATCAAAACCTTTTTATCGTCACTAGAAAACAACATTGATTTCCAGCGATTAACCTTGTACAAAACGTTTCCTTCAACTCACTGAAATTTTGATATTTAGATCTGCCAAGCATTGAAGGCAAACTGAAATATTTCTCAAGATGAGGTACGACCTCCAGCTGGAAGGCCTCCTTCAATTTTGCAAAGACATCAGCCTGTACATTTAGACTAAGAAGTATTGAAGATTTTCTTTAAATTAAACACCTAACCAGAAGCGAGAACTTCTCAAATATTCTCTTAAGGTGTCGGCACTCATCCACTGAGGCTTTCTAAAAAACGAGTCTGTTATCTGCAAACAAAAGTCAGAAATGGAAGGACCATGTCGCCCAAAATCAACACCATGAATTACGTTCGCACTAATAGTATTTTGTAATAAACATAAAAAACCTTTGGCACATAAAATAAATAGAGAGTGGGCAGCCCTATCTTAATCCTCTTTTAGGGATTATATTGCCTAATGGAACTCCATTAATTAACACGGAGAAGGAAGAAGCTATAATACAATGCAAAATAAAATCAAATTTTAGCATCACCTTTGCTAGAAAATCCCATTCCAGGCGATCATCAAGCTTATTAATATCTAACTTCAGAGCCATCATACCATTTTTCTCCTTTTTCTTAATCTAATTTTATGTAAACCTTCATAACCACAATTATATTGTCTATAATAGGTCTACCTGATGCAAAAGCGCTTTGATTTCCAGCTTTATCTTTTTAACCACTGTTTTTATAATAATTTTATAGATAATATTACAGAGACTAATAGGCCTGCATTCAGATACCCTTTTTTGACTTTTTAATTTTAAGGAACAGAGCAATTTAAGTTTTATTCACATAAGAGATGTCTCCCCATCATTCACAATATGAAAACAAACATTTGTTACTAATTCACCGATAATATGCCAATATTTTTGAAAACAATCCAGCATTTAGTCCATCAGGTCCAAGAGCTTTGTAGGGATGCATCTGAAAAAGGGCTAGACGAATTTCCTCCTCCATAAAGGCTTTGTCTATCATTTGATTCATATCCTCTGTTACTTTAGGCTCCAAATCAATAATAACATCATCAATCGAATCATGAGAAGGATTTGAGGAGGTAAATATATTAGTAAAGTAGTTACACACCTCTGCTGTAATTTTTACAAGCCCTTCTCTCCATCTATTGTTTGAATCCAATAGCCCATCAATCCTATTTCTCTTCGTCTAACTGAAGCCTTGTTACGACAGTTTTCCTTTAAGATTGAT
The DNA here is from genome assembly GCF_000493195.1 of Citrus x clementina. Taxonomy (NCBI): domain Eukaryota; kingdom Viridiplantae; phylum Streptophyta; class Magnoliopsida; order Sapindales; family Rutaceae; genus Citrus; species Citrus x clementina. The sequence goes on along the minus strand of NW_006262688.1, from coordinate 12,665,735 downwards.
TTGCCTTGATTCTAGCTAGCTGTTTCCTTATTTAGTTGTTTCGTTTATTAACTTATTTTCTTGTTTTCTCTGTATAAGAAGAACTCGATTGGGGGGTTAATTTTTTTTATCAGAAAAAAAAAAACTTAATAAAACTTCAAGAGTTTTTTTTTGTTTTTGCTCTACCTCTTGGATCATAAGATTTGGTATCCGAGCTCGATTTTGGCACCAATATGGCTGACGGAACGAGAGCACAAGAGCAAAAGCGTGTGGATGAGTCTCTGAAGCAGTTGCAAGAGACCTCAGAAAAACACGGCCTTCTTTTATCGGATTTGTCTAAGATGATGGCTGCTATAAGCCTGAAACTTGATCAATCCACAACAACAAAGACAAGGGATTCCAATAACGGGGGAAAGTACTTCAACCAATAGGGGTTCGAATAATAATCGTACTAGTAAGAATTCCGTTCAAACTTGATTTTCCAAATTGAATTTTCCCAAATTCGAGGGTGAAAATCCTAGTGGGTGGATTTACAAGTGTGACCGTTTTTTCAACATCAATGGAATTGTTGAAAAAGAGAAAGTAGAGATGGCGTTGATCCATTTAGAGGGACATGCCCTTGAATAGTTTCAGGGGTATGAAGCTGGCCATGCAATTTTATCAACTGGGAGGGTTTTTCTACAGATTTCGTTGCTCATTTTGGTCCTAGTGCTTATGATAGTCCAGTTGGGCAATTAACGAAGCTAAAGTAAACTAATGTAGTAAAAGCCTATCAAGAACAATTTGAGGCATTGATGGCTAGAACAAAGGGGCTGCCTGAGGATTTCTTTGTTCAATGTTTCATTAGTGGCTTGAAGGATGCCATTAAGAACCAAGTCACCATGTTTCAACCGAACACTCTGACCCAAGCCATTGATTTAGCCTTGCTACAAGAAGGAGCTATGGAAGCAATTCTTAAGGAGGCCAAAGGGGTTAACAAAGGTGGGGTGAGTACAATGATTTCTTTTGTGCCAAAAAAGTCAAACAATAGCCGATTACCACCTGTGAAACAGATTTCTACAGTAGAGATGCAAGAGAGGAGAGAAAAAAAGCTTTGTTATTATTGTGATGAGAAGTATAAGCCTGGTCATGTTTGCAAACATAAACATATTTATCTATTACAAGGCGAAGATAGCAAGGGTGAAGAGCCAAATGAAGTTGATAAAGTGGAAGAAAAAAAAGAATCTCAAGCTTCCCTTCTTGCCATATGTGGGTCTAACACTCACCAAACTATAAAAATTTACAGCATAAAAAAGAAAGCTATCACCATACTCATTGATTTTGGAAGTACTCACAACTTCCTTGACCCTACGGTTGCAAAAAGAACAGGTTGTGAACTTCAACGTGTTAGTCCAATGACTGTATTAGTGGCAGATGGAACAAAAATAATTAGTGATGCTATTTGCCGACAATTGAAGTTGAATATTCAAGGAGAGGAATTCCGAGCTGATTTTGAAATGCTAGTTATGCAACCCAAGAGGGGGTGAATTGAGTTTTTAAAACATAAGCTAAACAAATCGCACAACAATTTAATCTAATGCTTTAATGAAATAAAAAAAAACAATAAATTTAACAATACTCTAATAAAAAATAATAAATTTAACAATACTAAAAAATAAAAGAGTAAGGGAAGAGAGAGCAAACACAAAGAGTTTTACGTGGTTCGGCAATCCACACCTACATCCACGCCTCCAAGCAAACCAAGCGTGAAGATTTCACTATCCAAGCCTCCCAAGGCTTCAAATGTTTACAATTGACTTCCAATGTATCAATGGACCTTTACAATAAGAGATTATCCCCTAATCTCTTAACTCAAGTGTTTCTCACAATCAAACTCTCATAAATTTAATAAAGAAATGAATATTACAACAAACAACTCTCTTTTAGAGTGAATATACAAATAATAGCTCAATAAAGATTTAATCTATGATAATTTACAATTTAGAAACTCAAAATATGTTATATGATCTTGTTTATGGTTGCAAAAGTCTTAAAATTGAAGTTGGAGTTGAGTTTTTATAACTAAAGCTAAAAAACTAGCCGTTATAGGCAAATTCTAGCAAGCAAGCGGCTAGCCACTTAATTTAGCCAGCTCCCCATTTCAGAACAGTAAAGTTACCGTTAAATTTGAATTTTGTTACAGTAACATTGTTCATGGAATTATAATTTTGCCCAAAACTTTTTGTAATTATAATATGGCCCAAAATGTCATAGAACTTTGCAAACATGTCCAATTTTAAAATTTCTAAACAATACTTGTCATTTCCAAAACTTTTTAAAATTTTGATATGACCCAAAACATTATAATAATTTTCAAAGAAGTCCTTTTCAAACTTTAACAAAATATTTATAAATTTTAAAGTTCTCAAAACATTTTCAATTTAGTCTAAAATTTGAAAATATGAAATTTTCCTTAGGTGGCTATCCGCTAGCCCTCAGGCTGTTAGCTGCTAACTCTCTGTCTATTTTTAATATTTACACTTTAGCCCTAAACTTGTAGAAATTATAGTACGACCTAAAAGGTTTTAAATGTTTACAAATAAGTCTCACTCCAGAATTCAAAACAATACTTATCAAAATCAAAGATCGTAAAACCTTTTCATTTTAGTCCACATCTTGAAAAATAATTAATTGCTTAAAATTCTTTTCTTGTAGTTGTTAAATCTTTGGTTTATGAAAAATGATGATTTATTAAACAAAATCTTGAATTTCTCAAATACTAAATCATTCATATATTAAATCATATCGGCTTTACAAGAATTGTCGCAATAATGAGTCCGTTGAGCTCTAAACTTTATTTTTGATTGTGCTGTTGTCTGTTGAGTGTCTTGAACTTGATTTCACATGATTCACTTCATCATAAATATTATCCTTCAAGAACCCGTGAAATGTGAAATACAATATTTTTCAAATTACTTAAAACATATGTTTGTTATCATCAAAATTACATTATGTATAGCCCTTTAGGCTAATAGATTTAAGGCTCTTACCATTGGGAGGATGTGATATGGTTCTTGGAATACAGTGGCTTGTTGAATTGGGACTTGGATTATGGGACCTCAAGGAGTTGATAATGGAATTTTCTGTTGGCGATCGAAATTTTGTACTAAAAAGTGATACACCAGGCCCTACTAAAATAGTTTCACCAAAACACATCCAGAGGGAACTTCAACATTTGTCTCAAGCATCAACAACTCACATTTTTTCTATCCAAGTAGAGGATGAGGAAGCAGAAAAAGTAAATAGAGAATCACAGGATCTGGAGCAAGTGTTGCATCATTATAGGAAGGTTTTTGATGAGCCGAAGAGGTTACCTCCTCAAAGGGAACATGACCATAAAATCCCCCTTGAACATGGATTTACACCACCCAATATACATCCATATAGGTATCCTTACGTGCAGAAAAGTGAGATTGAAAAACTAGTATAGGAGATGCTCGAAAATGGCACAATTCAGCACAGTGTGAGTCATTTCTCTTCACTTGTATTGTTGGTCAAGAGGAAAGACGGAACATAGAGAATGTGCATTGACTATAGGGCCCTCAACTTAATCACCATAAAAGATAAATTTCCTATTCCTGTCATTGATGAGTTGTTGGATGAATTATATGGAGCTACATATTTTTCTAAGCTTGATCTCTGGTCCGGCTACCATCAAATCAGAGTGCATTCTTTTAATATTCATAAGACTGCTTTTAGGACCCATGAGGGGCACTATGAATTTGTAGTCATGCCTTTTGGGCTAACTAATACTCCATCTACTTTTCAAAGCTTGATGAATGAGATTTTTAAATCCTTTCTGAGGAAATTTTTCTTAGTATTTTTTTATGATATCTTAATTTACAGTAGTGATTGGAAGGAACATTTGGAGCACTTGGAATTGGTGTTTAGTTTATTGACTCAGAACCAATTATTTGTTAAAAAAATCAAAATGTGTTTTTGGTAAAAAGAAGGTTAAGTATTTGGGGCTTGTAATTTCAAAGGAAGGAGCTGCCACTGATCTTGCAAAAATTCAAAACATGTTGCAATGGCCTAAACCTAATTCCCTCAAGTCTTTAAGGGGTTTTTTGGGGCTCACAAGTTACTACTGGCAGTTCATTAAAGATTATGGAAACGTTAGTCAACCACTCACTATCTTGTTGAAGAAAGATAATTTTCAGTGGACTCAAGCCGCAGAAGACGCCTTTGACCAGCTCAAATGCATCATGTGTGCGGCACCAGTATTGGCAGTGTTAGACTTCCAGAAAGATTTTGTGATTGAGTGCGATGTGTTCGGAAATGGGATAGAAGCAGTATTGCTACAAGAAGGTAGACCCATAGTTTACTTTAGCACCGAAGAATTTGATTCTTTCGGCATACGAAAAAGAGATGTCGGATGCTGTCATGACAGTACAAAAATGAAGGCCATATGTGGTAGGGAAGCGCTTTAAGATAATCACTAATCATCTTAGCTTAAATTTCTTTTTAAATCAACGTGTTTCAACTCCGATGCACATAAATGGCTCACTAAATTAGTTCGTTATGACTATGAGATCGTCTGTCATAGTGGCAAAGAGAATACAGCTGCAGATGCCTTATCAAGGGTGTATGAAGAAGGGGAAGGCCTTGTCATTTCCAATAGCAAATCAGTTGGGTGTGCTACAAGATGAATGGAAGAAATATGAGAATATACAAAAACTCATCCATGAGATTCAACTAGATCATAATTTACACTCTAAATTTACTTGGATAGATAATCAACTGAGGTACAAAGGAAGGTTGTGGCTAGGAGATCAATCTGAAATAAAGAAGACGATATTGCAATAAGCTCATGGTGGAGTAGAGGGTGGACATTCAAGGGTAAAGAAAACATTAGAAAGCATCAGACATTTGCCAGATAAATATGGCTGAAACGATAGCTTCTTTAGGACTTTTACAGCCGTTGTCAATACCAGAATTGATTTGGTCTGACATTTCCATGGATTTTATAGAAGGCCTTCCAAAATCTCAATGCAAGGAGGTTATCATGATAGTGGTTAATAGTTGAGCAAATATGCTCACTTCTTGGCATTAGCACACCCTTACATAACAAAAGATGTAGCTCAAGTGTTCTTAAATAACATTTATAAGCTTCATGGCCTACCAAAGACCATAATAAGCGATCGAGATTGAATCTTCATGAGTCAATTCTGGAAACATCTTTTCACTCTACAACGAACTCAATTACTTATGAGCACATCTTATCATCTATAGATAGATAGTTAGACCGAAATAATTAATAAGTGTTTGGAGCAATACTTGAGGTGCATGACTAGAGACAAGCCAAATGAGTGGAGTAAATGGTTGTCGTTTGTTGAGTGGTGGTACAATGCGTCATTTCATTTCTCTTCTAAGATGACCTCATTTGAGGTTTTCTATGGCAGGGAGCCTCCTACTTATACTACTTACATTCCTAGCGAGACTTTCGTAGCATCTGTGGACGAAGCTTTAAGAGACAGAGACTCAATGATTCACTTTCTCAAGGAGAACTTGCATCCAACTTAAAGCAAAATGAAAAAAATGGCAGATAAGCATTGGACAAAGAGGAAATTTGAGGTAAATGATTGGGTTTATCTTCGGCTGCTACCTTTCAAACAAGCTTCTCTAACTCTTCAAACAGATATGAAGTTGGTTTCTAGGTTTTATGGACCTTACAAGGTGCTTCAAAAGATTGGGCATATGGCGTACAAGCTAGAATTTCCTTCACATTCTAAAATCCTTTTAGTTTTTCGTGTTTCTTGCTTGAAGAAAAAATTGGGAGCTGCTAATGTTCAGTAGACAGAACTACCTACAATCCAAGAAAATGGGAGGATGCAATTGGAGTCGCTAGCATTGTTGGAGAGATGTACGGTTAAGAGAAACAATAAGCCTGTAGTTCAATTGTTGATTCATTAGAGTAATTCTTTTCCTAAGGATGCTACATGGGAAGATGCTTACATTATTCAACATAAATTTCCAGAATTTAAGCCTTGAGGACAAGGCTTCCTAAACAGAGGGGGAAATGTTACGACATTTTCCCTTTAAGATTGATTTGCCTTGATTATAACTAGTTGTTTCATTATTTAGTTATTTCCTTTATTATCTTATTATCTTGTTTTCTCTGTATAAGAAGAACTCAATTAGGGGGTTAATTTTTTTTATTAAAAAAATTAATAAAACTTCAAGAGTTTTTTTTTTTTTTTTTGCTCTACCTCTTTGATCATAAGAAGCCATTGCATGAAAACATCTCGTATTACGATCCCCTTCCTTAACCCAGACAGCCCTTGATGGCTACCTCCCCACCTAACCTTTTTATCCTGCAAAATATTATTAATTTTTGTCTCTACTTTCCGAGTATTTATTAAATTGTATTAATTCTACAATGCCACCAACATCCTGTTTTTCTTACTAAAGTTTTCCTTGCTTTAAGCATTCAACACTTCCTTCAAATTTTCCACTTTATATAGAAATATAGAAATAGGATTGTTGCCATTCAAAGCACTAGCATCATGCCATGAAATCTCAATCAATCTTTCACAATCATCATATGAGGACCAATAATCCTCAAAATTAAATCTATGGCCCCACATATTCTTACTGTCTCTAATGTTCTTCTTCTTTTTGTAAAATTCAATCCAGATTGGCAAATGATCAGAGCCCCTAGCTGCCATATGAGCAACCAAGATATTGGAAAATATGTTTCGCCACTGCTCAGAACATAAAAATCTGTGTAGCCTCTCTTTAACCAGACTTTCCTTAAACCTTCGATTTGTGCAAGTAAAAGGCACACCCCTGTAGCCCAAATCACAAAGACCACATTCCTTGACTGTGTTCTTAAACTCTAAAATTGCACTTAAATTCTGTGCGCTACCCCTTTCTTTCTCTTGCAGTCTCTTACAGACTGAGAATCTCATTAAAGTCACCCTCATATAACCATGGTAGATGACTAAGTTAAGATAATCTTTTCCATAAATTCCAAGAGTGCATTTTTTTAACGCTATCAAGGTGACCATAAAACCATGTGAAAAGCCAAGGCTCCCCATCTTCCATCATTACTTCACAATCCATGTGGTGGATACTGTAAGAGGTAATAAAAAGATCAACATCATGCATTCACGTTAAGAGAAGTCCACCACTTAAACCATTTTGATCCACTACAAAACAATTGTCAAAACCCAGCTTTCTTTTAACACTTTACGGTTGGATAGTCAACATCTTTGTTTCACATAGAAATATAATACACGGTTTGACCTGTTGGAGAACAAATTTAAGATTTCTGAACGTTCAGTTTGGTTGTTCCCAAGTCCCAAATGTTCCAACAAATGAGATTCATGGTTGTCGATAGGCTGGAACTGAACCTCCACCGATTTATGAACGTCATAAAAGTCGTCCTGATCCACAGCTCCATTAAAAATTTATTACTGAACAAAGACATCTCTAGTAAAACCTAAACATTCAATAGAAATCGTTTTAAAAATTGAGATTTCCCAAATCTCTCTGCTTCTTTGAGGACGGTGGGTCAACCTCCATCGTGTCTGTATCCCTCTTAGCACAATTATGAGTTGGCCTTGTTCCTTGTGACTTGCTTTGTGAGCCATTTGCAGGGCTTACCATTTTTCATAGGCTTAATTAGATGTCTTGAGCTTATGATGGGGTTTTTGTACTTCATATCTCCATATTCTCATTATCATCATGAATTAAGCTTTTCTCATAAGTTATGGTATAGTCCATAGCCTAAATAAGAAGCCCAATACTACCAGTCACACTTTTATTCTCAACTCTTAAATTTGCTTCCCGAGAATTATCTTTCTCGGAAATTGCTTCATCACTGAATTTGTTAAAGGAAAATGATGTTTGCCCTGGGTCAAACCCTGAAACGGCAGCATAGGTCGTCGTTTCGGCTCTTTTTTTTTTATTCATTTTGAAACGACACCGTTTCTGCTTTTATTTTTTTTCTTTGCTCTGATTTCTTCTTTCTCTTCGTTCAACCCAACTGCAGACCCTTTGCTTCTTTCTCTTCGTTCTCTTAATGACACTGTTTCTGCTTTTATTTTTTTTTTCTTTGTTCTAATTTGCTGTGAACAAAGTCGTTTTGGTTAGGTTACATCAGCTTCTTCTTCCTTTTCGTTTAACCCAGCTGTAGAACCCTTGATTCTTCTTTTTCGTTCTCTGAACCAGCTGCAGACCCCTTAATCACGCAAAAGAAAAAGCTTGAACGGGGACGAGTTTTCAACATTGTCCCTGGAAGATTGATTTTCAGCATTGTCCTTGACAAATTGATTGTTGAATAACTTGTTCCTCACAGGTATTTGGCAATCTTCCGGGGTTGTTCTGTGGAAAGGGCAATTGGGTTCTGTGGAAGCTTTCGATTGATGAAGGAAATGACTTTTGCTTTGCCATTTACTCTAAGCCCTAAATGATGTCGTTTCATAGCGAATAAAAAAAAAAGATGAAACAATGTCGTTTGATGTGATTTTGGGGTTTGACCCGGGCAAACATCAGCGATGTTTATTAAATGCTTCACTTTTTTTTTTTAGAATAAAGCTTAGCTTTCATTAAATCAACTTTGAAAAAAGGTACAAAAGATGTGTAGGACATTCGTTGAACTACATTATTGGTTCTACACTTTATAAAGCTACTTTGGCAATCAAATGGGTCATGCTATTATGAAGCCGAGAAGTATGTTGTAATGTGGGGTTGTGTAGTTCTTTAGCTTTTCCTGAATGTCCAAAATGGTCCAACAAATCTCTTTATTACTACTTTTTCTTCCTAAGGCTAGATCCACAGCTTCTTGACAATGACATTCAATTATCAAAGGCACACAATTGGCTGCTTTTGCAGTTTTTATTCCCAGCTTAATTGCTTTTGTTTCTGCAGCAGTTACATCTCCAAAGTATCTGACTTGCTTCTGAGCTGCTGCTATAAAGTTTCCTTCTGAGTTTCTGATTACTACTCCTAAGCCTGGCACTTGCTCTTCTAACTTTGTTGCTGCATCCACATTAACCTTGAACCACCCCATTGGAGGAGGTTTCCAGCTCTGGTTTTCTCTGCAATTCTGCCTTGTAGAGGAGGGTAGTGATGGGGATTTAATTTTCCTATATGATTCCACTATTACTTCTGCTTTGGCTAGTGATACTTGAGAGTCTTCATTATTTCCCTCAAAGACAAAAAGATTCCTTGAGTGCCAAGTAGCCCACATAAAGCTGTGAAGAGCTCAATTTCTGCTTTGTTTTACTTCTCTGCTACAGTTTAAAACACACTCAACAAATCTTTGTTAACAAAAGTTTGGGTATCTTCTGCAAATGCTGTGATCCTCCAAGTTTTTTTAGATGCTTTACAATTTAAGAGGGCATGAGAAACATTTTCACCTTGTTTGCCACACCTTTGACACCACGGTTGTTGCACAATTTTCCTTTTCCACAAGTTTTCTGCTGTTGGAAGTAGATTTTGTGCTGCCCTCCACATGAATATTTTAACTTTCTCCGGTAAATCCAATTTCTAGATTCCATGCCACTCAGATGAACTTGTTTTTTATGAGCCTGGACAATCAGGGAATTTTAGTCTCAGAGCAACTTGGTAGTCACTCTTTACTAAGTAGTTTCCATGTTTTTCATAAGCCCATATAGATTGGTATGGTCTTGGAGTTCTTGGCAACATCATCTTCAAGTTGCAGTCTACATCCTCAGGCATGTAGTGTTGTTTGATTAGTGCTTCATTCCAATTGTGCTCTGCATTAATTAAAAGGAAAATTATAGCCTCTAGTGGCAGGGTTGGAGCTGACACTATTTTGAAAGTTGAAGGTTTAGGAATCCAATTACAATTATAAATCTTGACTTGCTCTCTACTCCCTATTCTACATCTTAGACCCTGATACAACATCTGTCTACCCCAAAGAATACTCCTCCAAATAAAAGATGGTCTATGCCCTAATTTTGCATTTAAAAAATATGTCTTCTTAAAGTACCGAGCCTTTAAGACTTTTGCCATCAGGGAGTCTGGAAATTGGATCAACCTTCATCCTTGCTTGGTTATTAAAGCTTGATTAAAGCTTGATAAATCTCTAAACCCCATGCCCCATTTTTCTTTTGGAAGTACTCATTTTTCCCACCTGGCCCAATGTATGCTTCTATGATCTTCCTTTGAGTTCCACCAGAATCGAGTTATTGCTCTTTGCATATCTGCACATAAACTCAATGGAATTCTGAAAACACTCATGGCATAAGCAGGGATTGCTTGGATGATTACTTTGATTAAAACTTTTTCCCCTCCACTGGAGAAAAGCTTGCTTTCCCAATTTGATATCTTACTAAGAATTCTGAGTTTTATATCATTGAAAAAACTCACTTTCTTTCTTCCCACCATTGATGGCAACCCCAAATATTTCTCATGCCTAGACACAATACTGAGTTGGAATATGTTTTTTATATCCTCAATTTACCCTGTTTGAGTGTTTCCACTAAAGAACATTGAGGATTTTTCATAATTAAAAATTTGGCCCGAGGCAGCTCAAATTTGTAAAAAACAAGCTTCAGATTTCTGCATTCTTCAGTTGTGGCCCTGTAAAGATATAACTGTCATCTGCGAAGAGCAAGTGAGTGATTGCCAAGTTGTTGTCGAATTTCAATCCTTGGATCAACTTCTAAGTTTCTGCTTGTTATAGTAAGTTTGAAAAGCTTTTTGCACAAAGAATAAAAAGATATGGGGATAAGGGGCAGCCCTGCCTCAATCCTTTGTGAATGAATCGTTCATTTTTCTACTCCATTTATCAATATTGAGAGTGATGCAGTTGTAATACATCTCATAGTTAATTCAATCCATTTAGGTGAAAATCCTAACCTCTTCAGAGTAAATTCTAAGAAACACTATTTAATTCTATCATATGCCTTACTTATGTTCTTCCTCTTTCTCGACGAAGCTTTAGCATGGAAAAACTTTGTATTTTTATCTCCTTTTCGTAGCCAATATATTCTTGATCTCTGCTTCCAGTAGATTTCTTCATCCAGCAGAAAAACATCAATATTCTTTTCTAAGCTTTTGATTCTTTCCCCGTCTTCATAGTGTTGGTTCGGTTGCTTTGCCCATTTCAGCTCATTAATCATCTTTTGTAACTTCTTACTTTTGTCCCCTAACTCTTCTTTGTTCCACCACTGTAGTTGAGTCGTTGTTGCCTTTGTTGCTATTTTAAAGCTTTCAACTGCATCTTCATTGTACTATCTTCTTTGCTCTACCCACTCTTGTTCCACAATCTCTCTGCATTTATCATAGAAGCTCCAAAAATCCTCATAATGTACTTGAGGAAAAATTCTTCCATTATATCTCAGGCCCCTTGCTTTTTCCATCACTTCCATCAAAATGGGGTTGTGGTCCAATGTCTATGTCTCTAATGTTTCAACTATCGATTCTAAGAACATGTTTCTCCATTCTTGATTACACAAAAAACGGTATAATCTCTCATCAATTAAATGTGGCATGTATCTTTTATTTGACCACGTTAAAGGACGCCCTTTACAACTTAAATCCACCAGGCTACAATTTCTAATAGTGTCCCTGAACATCTGCATCATGCTAACTTCTCTATTGTTCCCTCTTATTTTTTCATGAGGCCACAATATTTCATTGAAATCTCTTAAGCACAGTTAAGGCAAAGAGGATAGATTGGCTAACCTTTTTAAGAGTGTCCATGTGTGGTGCTTTTGGCACATATCTAGGTGTCCATGGATCCCTGTACATCTCCAATAACTTCTATTTTCATAACAAACTATTGCATCAATATTGTGCTTGCTACATGACTTGACCTCCACAATTAATTCTGACTTCCACATAATTGCTATACATCCTTTTTTCCCTGTTTTACTAACTTCGAAACAATTTTCAAAATTGAGCTTCTGACACTTCTCTTGCATTTGCCTAGATGTTAGCTTGGTTTCACAAAAGAAAACTAGCTTAGGCTTATGCATGTGGGGCATTCCTTGAGCTTCTTGGAACGTTGGCCGCTTCCCAGTCCCCGAACGTTCCAGCTGATTACATTCATGGCTATCGGCTAGGCTGGTGTCCAGCTGACAGCCGATATTAACTTAACTTTCTCCACCATAAGCTCCCCTGTTTCTTCCTCTTGGCTCTCTACTTCCATGTTCAACTTTTGTTTTGCTCCTAGTGAAACGTAGGCAAAGTTCTCCCTTAGGCTATCAATCTTCATTCTTTTTGCTTCTGGGCTAGCCAATCTTTTTTCATCCAATTCACTTGCTAGTCTTTTGGCTATAATGGGCCTATTTTGTGTTTCAGCCTTCTTGCCCCCACTTTTTCTTCATTTATTGCTAGCTTACAATGCTTCTTTACCTAAAGTTACCATATTGTCTCCTTAGCTACCAACATTGGATAAAGAGCAATGATCTAGAACATTCCCATACCCTATTTCATCTTCTACCTATACAAACGGTTGAGGTTGAAATCTCTTTGCTCTGTCTTTATGATTTTAGCTAGAAACTCTGACTACCTTTTCATCAACTGACTTCGTTTGATGCCCAATCTCCACTCGATTTGAAGCTTTCAACAAATCTAAATCTACATGGACTTTTTAAGTTGTTAGATTCTTTATCTTCCAAACATTCACAATGAACATGTCCTATTTTACCACAATTATAACGAAAATCGGGAAGCCTTTCATACCTCAAAAGTAAAATAATGACCTCATTTTCCGCATTCGGTGATTGGAGTTTTACACACTTTCTTAATGGCTTAGTAACATTAATAATTACTTTCAATTGAAGAAAATGCCATGTATATCCACCATATGGCCTCACCTGCACCTTTTCGATCTCCCCAGTTTGTTTTTCTAGGAACAAAGCTATCCCCTTGTTCATACATAAAATTAAGACATTATGAATTTGTATACAGAAGGACGCATGAGTAAGATCTAGTTTTGGAAGATCTCTAACCCCTTTAGGCTCTGTTAGTACAATAATAGCATTCTTAAAACTCCAAGGACACCTTTAAATACACTTTTCTTATCTCCATCAGAGTTGAACTTGAACAAGAATAAGTTGTCACCTATACATTTAATCATAACACTCTTTACCGTTTTCCACACATTAAGTATCACAGCCCTAACACAGCCCCTTGCGTTAACCTTCTTATTCGTTACCAGACAGTTACGCATTTGCCTTTTCCCCAGCATCACAATTGATTTGTCAAGTGAAACCACTTCTCCATCATCTTCTAAGATTGACAGTGGCTATTTCCTCTGTATCCATAATCAACCAAGCAGAGGAATACAACCCCAACGACTATATAACAAATGGAAAAAGAAGAAACAGCCAATAGTGCTACTGACAGTCAAGTACTGAAGCAGTTCTCTAGTACCATTTTCCAGAGAGCATTTGATGATATTCTTCATTGGCATCTTAGTTCTAATCAAAGTTGGCCCACAGCTTGCTAAAAAAAAAATGGGTGTCCATAAAAATTACAACAGGAAGTTGCCATTTCTGTGGCCATAGTATGCCCTTTTTGTGCTCATTAATTTTTTTTTAAATATGTTCCAATTCTCTTTATATATTTACAATCAAAAGTCAATAATCAGAGAAGTCTGCTACTATCTTTCAGTAAAAACTGAGACTCAAACTTGCGCATTCAAATTTAAATCCCACTTGTGTGCTCATTATTAATTATATAGCATTGAGCAATCATCGCTAAATGTCAATAACATTAGCTACTTCTAATGCTCATCTATTTTAGCAATAATATTTAATTAAGATTTAACTTCTCATGTATTAATTCGAGTTCTTCGAGTAATAAATAAATTGAAGGGTGAATAAAATATGAGATTAGTATCCTCTCTGAATTCGAGTTCTTCGAGTTTTTAAAATATTGTGCTCATGTATTTTAGCAATAATATATAATTAAGATTTAACTTCTCATATATTTCTATTTATTAACCAACAATCGTGAATTTAGTCCAAAATAAATTAAAGATCATGAGAGAGTCCTAGTCCTAAAAATGATGTAAAAATTAGTATAATTTTATCCTTCCCTTAAATGTTTTCGTATTATTGCTGAATTTCCCTTGGAAGGATTTTTGCCATTTTGGTTTTGGATTGTAATTAATCATTTAGAACATAGAACTAACAAGGGCCTGAAGGAAACGAACATGATTTTAACAAATAAATGACAATCTATCTATGTCAAAACGGAAGAGCTTTGAACTTTCAGTCAAGATATTATTGACATCAGTCACAAACAACCTTATTATCTTTTAAATATAACACAATTGACAGCACAACAACTACAGTAGCAAGCAACAAAGTAACAGAAAGTTGGGCCATTGATATCTCATAATCGTACAAATGGAATAATGAGGTATTCAACAAGGTGTAACTGCAAATGCAAAAACATAAAGTCAGTCTACAACTTAATAAAACTTGCTTGGAGTTGACAAAATATTTTCACATCAAAACGTGGAATCACTTACCTTCCAAATGAACATGTAAAAAGAAAGTGTTGACGCTTTACTAGAGAGATCAACACTTCGAGCCTGATGCCACAGAAGAGTAGCTAGCATGCTGTGGCTAATTATCTACGGGAGAGGGAAAAAAATGTTAATATGTGATTGTAATCACATTCGGGCACAAATAAACTTCTAAATTACATTAAAGGCAATACATTTAGTCAATGCATGTATAACATGTATAATTGAATTTAATATAATCACCACATACATTGTGGTTTTTAAAAAGTTAATACACACGTATTAGAATATCATTTCTTATTGTATGACTGATATAATAACTCTGATAAATTTTTAAATTTCTCATATACAAGAACATAAATACAATATCTTACCGTGACAAGTTTGCTCAGCAGGTAAGGTGAAGAAGTTAATCCGACTATAACAGCGGCTCCATAAGCAATGAACAGCACATAAACACAAAGCCAAAGTACCTTTTAAAATGAATAACAATACATTGATTTGTAAGAAATTAAAGAAAATCTGAAACATCTAAAGTAAAAAATTAAATGATGGGCGTAAAATTAAATTTGTACTTTAATTACTCACACTTTCTTTCCCTAAAATGACACTAAGCGTTCGAATGCCAAATTCTCTATCCCCATCCTCATCAGGTATATCCTATTAAATATCCGAAGCAAGTAAATTAGTAACTATTAATTCGCTATATAAATGCTTTGTTGACATTTTATTTTTTCACGTTTCTTAATTACCTTGAGAACTGAAATCACAAAGCAGAAACAACACTTAATAGCGACTGCAAACATCAATGTTCTCGTAATTGCTATTGGTCTTCCAAGTACGTATTTCTGCACAAATATTATTAGATCATAGAATATATCAAACCGCTTCAACAGAAAAATACAAAAGAAAATAAGAATTTTAAAATAGGTGGCCAAATTATGACTTAAAGGATTAAATTCTAGATCATCAAAAATTTTCCTCGACAAATGACAAGATGAAGAATAATCTGCATCTATGTACCTGAATGTGTATGAAGTAAGCAAATTGGAGTAGAAGTCCCCTCTCTAGCACGATGTACAATGTAGTTAGAAATGAACTTCTCTTCCACCTAAGAAAGGGAAGCTACAGGATCAAGAATAGCCAATTATCAATGAGATGAATTTTGACCAAATAAACAATTTTGTGATATAAGTTCAACTTGAAAATAAGAGCAATCATATTTCCATGGGAAAATGAGGATTTGCCCCTTATTGCTAAAAGAAATCAAGTGAAATCTCCCTCATGTTTCAAAGTAAGTTCAAACATTCTACAATTATAATGGTGTTATCTTTATTTATCATTTTACTATTCTACCCCTAATCTTGATGTTAAGCATAAAATTTAAATATTTTGAGAATATAAATGAAGTGAAATGACTTATATACCCTTAATGATTAAATTAATTTAAGAATGAATTGTAAATTATTAAGAAAAATTAGTTGACATAATACACACACACACACATATACATAAAATGCTTTTTTAGTCTAAAAGTTTAAAGTGTATGAAAATCCGGAAAAAGCTTTAAAATTGTGGAGTTTAAGATACTTAAAAGTTAAAGCAAATAAATCATATGGTTTATGCGTTTCCTAGACTTTCCTATATTTTAAAGTCCCGGACTAGAAAATTACTATATATAAATCCTAGTACAAATTTAGGGTTTCATAATAGTGTAAAAGTCTTTCACATCATTATAAATTATTTCACAACATCATAAAAGCCTATGTATGTATGCATGTATGTATGTAAGTGCACATATTTATATTATGGTATTTGTGTTTAGAGGAGAAACTTTATTATGTAGGACAGAGCTTAATTTGTTGGATTTTATGCAAAAGGTTAAAAAAAAATGAATGCATATACCCACCAAGGTATATTTTTGGATTACTCATCTTTTTGTAATATTCAAACATATATATTGCACTTCCGCTCCAATGGTCACATATGGCCAATGTTATTGTAATTCAAATGGATAATTTATACAACTAATATGGGTAGTTATGATTTTTTTTTATAATTGTAATTTTTCTCCATAATTTACGATTCATTATTAAATTAATTTGATCATTAAGGATATATAAGTCATACTTGATTTATATTCTCAAAATATTTAAATTTTATGACTAACATCAAATATGCGGAGTAAAACAATAAAATGATAAATAAAGTTAACACCGTTATCACGGTAGGGTTTAAGATTTCACTTAGTTTCTCTAAACATCATGTGTACTAATTCTCGTTCTCTCGTATTTACTGTACATAGAATAGTGCAAAATATCGTTACGATTTTTTTTTAAAAAAAAAGCTTTTTTAGGAATGATCTTTGCATCATACTGTGCACATTTTGTACGCTTTCCTATGAAAACATAATTTTGTGAAAAATAACAAGAATTGAAACATTAAAACTAATAAAATATTTTTAAAATGTGGCAATGAATTTCACGCGGAGACGGCACTTACATCCACAGAATAAGCACTTCCAAGGAGAAACCATATGATAAGGGCCAAAAGAAACGGTGGAGATCGAAGCATAATTCCCATGGCCAGACTCTGAAAATTGAGACCAATGAATTATAAATAACAAAACTTTAGATGTCAATAAATACAAATTTGTGAGAGCCATTTTTCCTATATATTAATGAACATAAATTAAACACAAATTTGAAAGGGGTTGTTAGCATTTGCTTACCATCAATAAGGATGAGGAAGCAATTGCTATTCCAGTTCGCATGGACAGGTCACCAGAAGTAAGGGGGAGATTAGGCTTGTTGACCTTTGAAATATGATAAACCCATTCATTAATTAGCAAAAGAACTATAAACAACGTAGTAATTAAGCACAATTATATGGCTGTGGACTCAACAAATTTTACTTTGTGACTGCCATTATGTGTATACAATCTGATTTGATAATTATTCCATCGCATAGAATGTTTCGGGGCTGGCCTAGTATTTTAGGTGGTAAATGAATAAAATTATGACAATTGTTTTGTCGTTTAGTGACTTTTGAGAATTTTTTTATCAAAAAATAAAAATGTTAAAGAGAAAAATTCATAAATAAACTAAAAGACAAAAAACATTGTCACAGCTTTATTCATTTATCCTTTTTCGCCCGTCATGTATACAAGCCCATATATCACCCCTTTTTCTACTCAATAGGGGGGAAGTGCTTTTGGTGCTTTTTCGTCCATCACAGAGTCCACATTTCGGCTACTAAAAAATTTGTCTTTGATATCACTTATTGGGACACTAGGCTACGGATGTCTAGGTGTCTAATTCTAAAGATAAATATTTTAATTAAGTGGAGTGACTCATCCTATATTTAAGTCCTTGTATTACTGATTCTCCAATCAGTGTGAGACAATCAAACCACTCAACATATAACAACAAAATTAACTATTTTTTTTAGCATAAAAAGTAACTGTCGCCTCTATTGAAATACCTTGTCTATTTTAACATCATACAACTGGTTTATAGCAACCTCAAAAACGGTCATCAGCAATCCGGGCACCATGGCCTGAAATACATATAAAGAAGAATTAATGTCAATCAAATAAATAACATTACGAGCAGTTGTTTTTGTCTGTCACTTAAAGTTTACCTTAAAAAATCCCATGAAATATGTGGGAGTCAAATCATCAAGATCTTGTAGGGGAAGAAGAGAAACCGATGTTATAGCAATTACCTAATAAGTATAAATGAAGAAACAAAGCCATATTAATGTCATTACATACATTTCCATATATATATATATATATTTAACAGCATGTCCACATTAAGAAAAAAATGAGGACACTCACACTTGAGAATAATTAATACGCTGTTGCCAGCTAGTTATTCTAAAGTATGGGTACCAATACTTTTAAAATATAAATTTAAAATTTTACAACATTGTAAAGAGTTTTTACAATGTTGTAGTTTGCGGAAATTTTACAATGTTGTAGTTTGTGGACAAATCAATTATAATATTGTAAAATACTAATCCGTGCTTTGAAAAATGCAGTCACTTGCACTCAAGAAGCTTTAATTGATGATTTGGTCCAAGATAATGGACTTTGTTAAAACACAAGAAAGATATTAAAACATATAGTTTAATAGTTTTTCCGAACTTTAATAAAGTATAAATTATATATATATATATATAGAGAGAGAGAGAGAGAGAGAGGGAGAGAGAGAGAGAGACCAGGGATAAGGTAAAAGATAATAATGTATATATAGAAGTTATCTATTCTAGGATTTTAACAAAATCTAGTATCATGAACTAGATCAATACTATTTATATGTGTGTGGATTAGACTATTAAGTAATTAACAAGGAACTCACAGTGCCCATAAGTGCGTAGGGACGAATAAAACGGTGGAGTGCATCTAAATTCTTGAAGAAAACTTCCTGAGAGGTCGTCCTTTGATTAGCATCCTCGGATTTTGATGCATAACAAACTTGTAAGGTGACCGGACGGTTGAACATTAATTTACAGCTTTTATTGCTTGTATCTTCACTCTTTATAATTTTACTGGTTAAACAAAATGGACTTTGGGAGCATTTCACAGATTTTCTCCTGCCTTCAACTGGTGGCGATTCAAGCGTTTTATTGCAACCTGAAATGACCGAAATATATAACTTTATCAGATAAAATACAGTAAATAAAATTATTGCTTCGTATAACCGTACGCAAATGTGAAGTTTCTTCTATTTGCCATTTTCACAGTTGATTCTGACCAACTCTCCCTCTCATTCCCACTACAAACTATCATTCTGGTAACATAAACATTCGAGTAAATGACCATTGCAAAAACAAGAACTCGGTTTGTAGGAGACCGTAATGTAATGATGTTAGAGATATTAACATTTTGATTATAAGTTACATAGCAAATAATGTAATACTCGTTTATCAAATAGTATAGTAATAATTTTATTAATTATAAAATTCATCGTTCATTAAATGATGTAACAAATAAAGGTGAAATATAAATTAGTACACTAAATTTGGAATCCTATAATTATTGCATAATGTTAGAAGCGGTGCCTAGAGAGCGTCAGCCTGCCCCACCTTTAGCATCCAAGCCCAGTTATAGTAGCAAACATACGACTATAGGAAAATTCAGATGCGTTTCACAAAACTGAAAAAGTGGTCCATTATTGTAATGATAGTAGTGCCCAATAAGATAATATTCAAAAAAGCGAAAAAAAATAGTAATGCCAACGAAACCGCGTCATCCGTTAAAAAATTCAATAAATTAATGTGATGTATACATTTACATGTTAGCAAGCATATCAAAACAATACAAGGATAATTTTATCATTTACTGGTGCCGTGCCCGATTCGACCAGCAATTGAGGTCAAACAATTTTAGTTAGCCATAAATAGTAATCCGAAAGGTTTTAATTCAAAGTTTTATTTAGCCTAGAGATGGGACCCAGTTGAAATAAAAAGTATAAATTGGATAAGTTAAAATTAGATTATTTGAATATAAATTATATAATGTATTCAATATTGATGCAGCTAGATCCACCTTTTTTTTTGTCTTATTATAAAGTCATTTTCAAAAAAATAGTGGGGGTAGTTTGTATTCTTTATTTTTCACTTTCCAAAAAATAAAATAGTAAAACGGATTTGGTTGTAGTGATTATTTGCATTTTCAATTGCAAAACAAGTTGAACTTGCTTTCCAAAAATTATAAAGGAGTTGAAAAGATAATTTTACATTTCCAATATATCTTATCAAAGTTGGATCGATCCCACAACAAAAAGAAAGAATAGAATTAATCATTTATATTTATAAAATCAAGAAAGAATATTTTTATAATTAGTAAAAAATATATGGTCTGACACAAATAAACATAATAAACACTCTAATATCATGCATAAATTCGTATGATAGTGACTTTTTTAATTTCTATTAATTTAACAATATTACTTTCAAACAAAACTTTTTTTTTAATTTTTATTAACATAACAATGATATTTTCAGACAAATTACCAAACACATTTATAAATTTTCTTTTCTACATTTTAATTTTAAGACAATTTACTAAAAGCGTTTTTAAGTTCAATAAAAATCAATCATTCTTCCCTTAGAAAAAAACAAATTCAAAAACAGTATTTAAAAAATAATACCAAATGCGCCCTAAACTTTTTAGATTAAAAAAATTATGTTTTATAAAGCATGCAAACCAACGCGCTATCAACTATTTTTTTGTTTTTGAAATTGAAAACGAAAAGGCAAAGAATGAAAAAGGTTAGCAAACGCACTAATCTTCAAGTCGACTCTTATTCATCCAGATTAACGGCAGCACCATATAGATGACAATATATGATATGTTATCTATTTATATGCCCAATTATACGTTTCCAAAGACTCTTAACAGCGGTTGCCAAAAAATCAAAATAAAGTAGAAATTTATTTCTCAAGACTCTACCAGGGAATAAAAAATTAAATAGCAGTATTACTGCCAAATAAATGACCAATTAAACTGCAGTTGAATCAAAAGACTGTTACACGATAAATAAAATAAAAAAATAAAAGAAAATTTGAGGAAAAAAAATTCTAATAGTAATTTTGTTATTCTTGAATACAATAAAGTAGTTTTACATATGTTTATAATATGCATGTGTTCGGTAAAATGATCAGAAATTTAGAACGAATTAGACTTACCAGACCGTTGCAAATTAGGATGATACTTTGGAGAGAAGCCTGAATGTAAATGCATGAGACGACTCATGGTTTGCTTTCTGATCTCTCCACACTCTGCTATCAGATTTGATAAAAATTTACATCAAATAGTCCACAAACTGATTACAGATCAAAAGCTGTCGTTTAGTTTAAATGTCTTATTAAGTGAAAGAGACGTTGAAGACTTTCGAATACTATGTTAATTATTAAAAAATAGTCAGTCATGCCAGCATTGTGTCATAAAGTAACAACTGGCTAATCATTAATTAAGAATATATATTAAAATATTGTCCATTCATAATCCCAAGCTTATTAAAAAAATTTCCTTGCATGACTCGATACGACGTCATCTTAGTTACAATTAATTATTTTTGCTAGGAGTAAAAAATCTCACATTAGGTGAGATTGAAATGTGGATATATATATATATAATCATTTTTTTTTAATACTGTTATACAGGACTGTAAGTATTACAATTAATATTTACAAACAGATTCTATAATTGGGACCTTCATCGTGGCATGTACTCCTCTGAAGCGCTGCCCAAATTCTTCAAACCCTCTCAAATATTCGAGGGCTGTCCACTCTACTCACATTTTGTGAGGAATAGACTGGCTCCACTCAATTATTTAATAATTGAGGAAAGATTGTAAATAAGTCCCATAAATACTTTCATGGAGGCTCGAATCCTTACACTCATTATTCTAAGTGCAAAGGCTCTTCCACTGGACCAAAGGCCCATTGGTATATATATAATCATTTTCAAATGTGGAATAATTAGAGCGAAATTCTTGATGCAATTAAGTTATATTGCACAGCTAGTAATTTTCTGAAAAAACTCAAATGACGTGCGCATCTCTTGAAAAGGTTTTGTAAGAAAGAAAAAAATAAGGGTTGTGACTATTCGGAGATTAATTTCAAACGAAAAGATTAGGTAGAGGATTTACCATGTCCATATACGTAGGAAGGAAACATGTAATGGTCCAGTCTTATATCTAGTGGCGTAGTTGTAAATGTGGTTGGTCCAAAAAAATAAGAGACTTCATAAGTCGAAGTTCATATCCAAGTGTGTCATTTAATTTTAGCACAAGTTAATTGTCACGTGATGGTGAGCTCATGATCAAGATCAAGATCAACTCCTTTTTATCTTTTCTGAAATGAAGTGATTATAAGGTAGATTAAACAGGATACTTTAGCTAATAAAGGAAACAGAAACTGAAGGCATCAAATCAAGTTAACAAGAGAGCAGCTGCTTGAATTGATGGATGATGCTTCAGTTTCACTATACCCGTAACCTAAAACAAACCCATTAGAGGAAACAACTACTACACTGAGCTACTATTGATCTATTGATGAATTGAGGTTTGGTTCGAGTCGCCCAGCTAATGACTCGAGACTTCGAATCAGATGTGATCAGATCATTCAGGAGGGTTCGGGTTCAGGGGTCTCATCTCTTTTGGCCCTGCATATTGCTTATTCCCTCTGTGCTAGCTTTTAGTAACTGAAATATATCGCTGATTGGCTGATTTAATTTGTACGTGTACCCGTTTTGCTCTTTTGGCAGTTCTGACTGACAGACAGACGTCTCTAGTGTACACCATTCCTGCTGAGCTGTTTCAGAATGAGAGAGAAAAAATTGGCTGACATTTCACAATTAACACACTCCACTTTCTGCACTACTCGATCGAGAAATAAAAGGAGGTACGTGTCACCACTTTATTTTATTTATTTTTTATTTTTACCAAATCCATATTATTATATACTATTATTTGGTTCATTCGTTTCCCATTCTGCCCTTTGCCCCATCTCTTTTACAATGTCGCAGCATTCTTTTTGGTATTATAGTTAGTTAGTTTATATGCCAATGCCTAGTCTAGTTGTTACCCGATGTTTAATTTATTATGGTGGAGATAGATACAGCTAGAGATGCTCAATGGATCGGGCCGGCAAGTAAGGCCCGTGCGTGTTTATGCCTGTGTTGTGTTGTGTCGAGATTAAATTTTTTTGTTTAGGCTCGGCCTGGCACACGTGCCGACACATGCCGTGCCATGGGCTGTACCTAAAAAAAAAAACTCACTAACCTTTTTTTTTTAATTTTTTAAGGGACTTACTAAATTATTGGTGTACTTTTTTCAAGTCTATATATTTTTCTTAGGTCTATACTTTTATTCAAATTTAATAGAATTAAAAAATCAAAACTCAAGTTTATATTCAATAATAATAAACTAATAATAGTAAGAAAATATAATATTAATTACTAAGTTTGACATCATAGTATTAGAATTTTTTTAATACTCAACAACAACAACAACAACAATAATAATAATAATATTTTCTTAAGGGTTAACTTAATTGTTAACTTAGAGTTTCATAGAGTCATAGATCATAATTCACAATAATATTAATGCATATTTATAAAATCATGATATTTATAATTTTATTCATTAAAATCATGATATCAATTATTTATTTAATAAATTATAAATACAAATTAATTATAGTATTTTTTTAAACTAATAATTAAATTAATTTAAAAAATTCAACTTCAAGTTATTTATAAATCATAAAATTTTAAGTTTACTTTAATTAAAAAAATATAATGTGCTTATTGTGGGCATTTTCAAAGTGCCGTGATCAGTCCATCTCTAATCGTATCATGTTTTTAAGGCTCTCGTGCCTAAAATTCTAAATCCGACCCGCACCCACATCGTGCTCCACCGTAACGTGTTGTGTTTGTTCTATTCCACGTGCCGTTTCGCCCATCGGCCATCTTTAGATACAGCACTCGGTTTGTGAAGGGGAAATTTTTTGAGTTTTTGCTAAGTTATTTAACTTGACGTAGAAGCATTAATTTCCTCTGTGCGTTAACTGCTAAATTAAAAACTCAAGGCCTGTCTAGCATCATATCAAGTGACTTGAGATGAGGTCACTGCCCTTTCTAATGCCTGGTGTCCCATAACGATAATGGCGTGTCAAAAGTGAATGGGCGTGGGGCAGTATAGTACCATACTAACCAAGAATAGGGGCATATGCGTCCAAAGAATGAGAACCAATCATATTGCTGGAAGCCATAACGGAAACAAAGATAAAAACAAAACAAGAAAAACCCCGTATAAACCTCGCGCACACACAGTCAGTACTGTATATTGATTCTCTTCAGTGAGTGTGCTTTTAATTGGTTTCATGAAAATGGCAGACCCTAACATGTACAACTTCCTCATGAGCCAGCAGCAGCCACCCAGCTGCTCGAACCCTAGGCCCACCAAACGCCAAGCTCAAGCTCAACAACACCCACACCCATCGCTGCCGCCACCGCCGGCGCCTGTGGCCACCAGCACCTCATCAACGGCGAGGCTGTTTAAGTGCCTTTACTGTCCCCGCAAGTTTTACTCTTCTCAAGCTTTGGGTGGCCACCAAAATGCCCACAAACGCGAGCGAGCTGCTGCCCGTAGAAACATCACCTTTCCTATCAACGTTGATCCTCCAAGTTGCTTTACTGCTGCTTCTCATCACGTTAATCCCACTCATCACTTCCCCTCTTTTGACCACCAGCACGGTTCCCCCTCCCCCTTTCTTGTCGATCATGCCCGGTTCGACCCGGTTCAGTACCCTTACCAGTACCAGTTTCATCAGTACGGCCAGTATAATCAGTACCACTCGTCAAGCTCAACAACCTCTGCTGTGGCTGCAGCTTCTCCTACTAACGGTCCTAATTATCATAGCTTTG
The DNA here is from genome assembly GCF_000493195.1 of Citrus x clementina. Classification (NCBI taxonomy): domain Eukaryota; kingdom Viridiplantae; phylum Streptophyta; class Magnoliopsida; order Sapindales; family Rutaceae; genus Citrus; species Citrus x clementina. The sequence continues at coordinate 12,640,818 of NW_006262688.1, read as the reverse complement.
CTGCTGGGCCTGTTACTCCCGACGCCTTCACCTTTACTCAGTCTGATGATGACTATGCTGAAAAAGTGAAAGTTGATCTCAATCTCCGTTTATAAACTAAATGCCTTTTTTTTTTTTTTCCTTTTTTCCTCTTTTTTTCCCCCTAATCTTCTATATTAATGCTTTTATTTAGTTTTTGGGTCATTTAAGTTAGGTTAAATGCTTTGCTTTTAATGGTTTTTGAGTTTCTTGAATTGAGATATTGTAAGTGGAAATGGAGATTAAAGCTGTCCTTTTTACAGTTACATACAGCACGGTGTACGGACGGTTCTATATATATATTATGCTAGTTTCTTCTTGGTTGAGACTGAAAAAGATTAATGGAGAAGTGGTACTTTTACATGGTAGCTTGCTTAATCAGATGCAATCAATGGGTTAGTTTATTTTAATGTGTTTTTTATGTTCTTTTTGGCTATATATTCATTCTTTATGATTTGTATAAGGTTTTTATATAACTTCATCGATCCTATCTTGCATGTGTTGATGCTGATGTTGTGATACATGTTTATCTTCTCTCTGTTTGTTATCCTTAGTATGCAATTAATCTCAGATTCTTTAGTCATGAATATATCCCTAAAACGATGAGATTTTTATTCATTTTGGACCATCTGATTCTTAGTTGTATGTGTATATCATGTGGCTTCAACGTCGTGTTGGAGAGACCAGAATCAAAAAAGGGAAGGACAGTTTAGGAAATGTCTAGTTAACATACTTGGTACAGAGCTAGCTATAGCTAGCGTTGCATTAGCTGTTGTAGGTTAGGCGCTTGCTTCAGATATGCTCTGATTTGTAGTCATGCATGTTATTGGCTGGTAGCTTTGTTTTTTTTTTTTTTTCCCGCTAGGGCACGAAATGGTAGCCATAAGATTAATCTGATCTCATGGCTGTACATGCACGATCATTCTTTCCGTTTTGCACTGGCTAGGTCTTCTGCGACATATATTTTGAACGGTCATGATCGGTTCTGATAAAGCTCGATCATCAGTTGATTGATTATAAGTTGTTGAGAGGATTCATTGGTAAAGAGAATATGTAATCGATTTCGTCAGACTAACTGGAACTGGGGAGTTGACACATGCCTGCTGACTTAATAAAGCTAATGGCCTGCTGACTTAATAAAGCTAATGGCCTGCTGACTTATATACATTAATATATGAAACGAGTAAGCATGTATGTTCCTTTAATTAATGAGATTGGAAAGCTCCAGTTATATTCAAAAAATTTAGTGCACGTGATTCTATATAGTATCTCAATTCTCATCATAATGAATCAATGTAACCATCAATGTAGTAGCTAAAGATGGCCAATGGACCGGACAGCACATGGCACGGTACGGGTATGAAATGGGTACGGCACGAGACGAGCACAACATGGTACGAGTTCGTTTTGGTGGGGCACGCGATATGGCATGGCATGTACATGAGTTGGGTTGGGTTTAAAATTTTAAACACGCAAATCTTAAGAGTATAACACTATTAGAGATTGGCTAAAGTACGATACGCGGACTTTAACATATTTTTAAATTAAATTAATGCTGCTCATTTAAACATCACCTTTCCTATCAACGTTGATCCTCCAGGCTGCTTTACAGCTGCTTCTCATCACGTTAATCCCACTCATCGCTTCTCCTGTTTTGACCACCAGCACGGTTCCCCCTCCCCCTTTCTTGTCGATCATGCCCGGTTCGACCCGGTTCAGTATCCTTACTAGTACCAGTTTCATCAGTACGGCCAGTATAATCAGTACCACTCGTCAAGTTCAACAACCTCTGCTGTGGCTGCAGCTTCTCCTACTAATGGTCCTAATTATCATAGCTTTGTTACTGGGCCTGTTACCCCCGACGCCTTCCCGTTTACTCAGTCTAATGATGACTATGCTGAAAAAGTGAAAGTTGATCTCAATTTCCGTTTATAAACTAAATGCCTTTTTTTTCTTTTTTTCTTTTTTCCTCTTTTTTTTTTTTTTGCTAATCTTCTATATTAATGCTTTTATTTAGTTTTTGGGTCATTTAAATTAGGTTAAATGCTTTGCCTTTAATGGTTTTTGAATTTCTTGAATTGAGATATTCTAAGTGCAAATGCAGATTAAAGGTGTCCTTTTTATAGTTACATACAGTACGGTGTACGGACGGTTCTATATATACATATATTATGCTAGTTTCTTCTGTTTGAGACTGAAAAAAATTAATGGAGAAGTGGTACTTTTACACATGCCAGCTGACTTAATAAAGCTAATGGCCTGATAGGTTTTGTAGTAGTATTATTAGTTTAACGCTTATGGTGGCATTCGACTGTGATTTGGAATTTGTTTAAAGTTGGCAAAACTTATACACATTAATATTTGAAATGAGTAAGCACGTATGTTCCTTTAATTAATGAGATTGGAAAGCTCCAGCTATATCCAAAAAATTTAGTGCACGTGATTCTATATAGTATCTCAATTCTCATCATGAATCAATGCAACCATCAATGTAGTAGCTAGAGATGGCTAGTGGACCGGATAACACGTGGCACGGCATGGGCATGGTATGGCACGGGAGGACATGGCATGGGCACTACACGGTACGAGCACGTTTTGGTTGGACATACGGCACAACACGCATATGTACTAGGCCGGACTTAGAATTTTAGGCATGTGAGACTTAAAAGCATGCCACGATTAGAGATATGTTAAAACACAATATGGGAAAACGCCCGCAATAAGCACGTTTCACTTTTAATGAAAGTAAACAAAAAATTTTATGATTTTACAAATAAATTGAAATTGAATCTTTTAATATATTTTGTTAGTGCCAGTTTTCTAAATTCATTTAATTCTTAGTTAAAAAAATATTATAATGATTTCTATTTCTAATTTATTAAATAAATAATTAGTACCATGATTTTAATAAATAAAATTATAAATATCATGATTTATAAATATGTATTAATATTATTATGAACTATAATTTAAGAATCTATGTAAGTTCGAGTTAACAATTAAGTGAACCCTTAAAAAAATTTATTATTGTTGTTGTTAAGTATTAAAAAATAATTCTAATACCGTATGGTCAAACTTAATAATTAATATTATATTCTCCTACTATTATTAGTTTATTATTATTGAATATGGACTTGAGTTTTGAATTTTTTATTTTATCAAATTTGAATAAAAACACATGAACCCAAAAAAGTACATAAACTTGAAAAAATACCCCAACAACTTGGAATGCACACTAAAAAAAAAAACTTATTGGGCATTTTTTCTTAGGCACAGCATGGCACGGTCCACGGCACGACATGTTTGGGCACGACACTTGTGCCAAGCTAGGCCTAAGCAAAAAAAAAAAAAAAAAAATTAGGCAAGGCACGACACGATACACGTAGTGGGCACAACACGAGCACGAGCACGCATGAGCCTTCTTTGGATGGCCATCTCTAGTAGTAGCTAGCTAGAGAAATTATCCTTGTAAGTATTAGTCATTGTAATATAGCCATAATTGTTTTACTTTTTTATTTTATCCTATTAATGCATGTCATGAGTGCAATAATAAATGGAATTCTTAATATATCTATCTACAGCCTAAAGGATATTGGAACCTAAATTGAAAATTGAAAAACCTAAATTGAAAATTGAAATAAAAGTATCTCAATTCCTCATGATGAATCTATCTAAATGTTTGCAGGGCTGGCTCTAGATTACTTGGGGCTTTAGGTGAAATTTGTTTACAAGGGCTTTCAGTTTCAACACTTAAAGAAACATAAAATATCTTAAAATGCAATCAATTGTTTAACTATATCTTAAATACCAACAATCAACAAGATATTAACAAATTTTAAAAGGAAAAACAGTCAAGAAAGTTTTCTTTTTTACTTCTTTCGGATTATTATTTCAAGAAAATATTTTTTTTTACTTCAAAAGTGAGCTAATAAATGTAATAATTTTCTTTATAGAGAAAGGCGCAAGAAAATTTATAATGTTAAATAATTATTTTTTTAAACTCATAAAAAATTTAATGGTTTTTCTTGGAAAAACTAATAATGAATTAATGATTGGACAATATTATTAACTATAGTTCTTTAACAATAATGTTATCAAACATAGAATTTGTGTAAAAAAATCTTAATTATAGGATAATTATTAATTAAAAAGAGGCCTAAAAAAGAAACTTTCCTAATAAAACTTAAAATATCTATTAACTTTTAATTAGAAACTTTCCTAATGAATTAAACTATTTCCTAATGTTGACCATACCAAGGAAATTTGAAAAAGATTGTACTAACATATAGAGTCTAGACAACCACAATTGAACCATTTGGGCATATAGAATCTAGACAACCACAATTGGGCCATTCGGGCCCAAGGCAATAGTTTAATTCATTTATATTTAAAGCCGTCCCAGAATGTTTACTAAACAAAAAGTTTAGATTTTGTCCCAAAAAAAAAAAAAAAAAAAACCGGTGAAAGTCCGAAACTAAAGGGAAGCAAGAAACAGCACCAAAATTATACTACTCTAATAAATCTCATGAAATAGTATCGGCCTGATGAGTAACGGTTGCTACAATGAAAATAATCGGAATGTGATCTACTGTTTTGAAAAAAAAAAAACAACGAATCTAATATTACCCTAATCAAGCGTACAAAATTAAACTATAAAGCTTTTCTCATAAATGAGCTAACACTTCACATGTTATTTATATGCAGACATTGTGAAATTATGTCAGCAATAATATTATAGAACATTTACGATTACTAAAAATATAGTAGTCATTAGTTGGTGACACCTCATGTGAGTTATAAATAGTATATTTTAACCTTTGTAAGCATATCATAATTCTAATCTTTTTTTCTCATTTTAAGATATTTCGTAGTTACATGTTTTGAGTGAAAAATACATAGGTCCTGATTTTTTTTTTTAATGTTAACATTTAGATCGGTATTTTTTTTTCTTTTTTTAAATTATCAATTGCATCTATAAAACCCTTCATATTTCCTAACATACACATCACACATTAAAGTGACAACTCTCCATCATTAAAAAATTGGAACCTAGTAGTACAAATGAAAAACTTCAGAATATTTTTTGTTTAAAACCCCGGTAGTATAAGAGAGACCGGCAGCAATTCAAGCGAAAAGCCCATCACATCTGTAGCCCACCAGATAGGCCTGGTAAGGCAACTTGGAATTGCATTTTTCAATCATGTGGTGATTCATTGCATCACAATTTTACCAAGACTGAATCATGTTTTTCAGAAAGTAACATATGCAAATGTAAAACTATAAACAATTTTTCCACTTTGCTCTTAACTTCAATCCTTTTAAGTGAAAGTTTCAGACACTGAAGAAATGACAACATTGCATTTCAGATAAATGTAATACAATGATGCCATTCTTTTTCATCAAAGGGCATCGTCAGAACTTGTTAATGAATACAGATAGTAATCAACTTTTAAATTTGTAGAAAAATCAAAGCTCAAATGTTGGAACTTGAGCTCTGAAGCCATGAGTAGCCTGGTAAATGAGGCGAGGCAATATGTTCCTGTAAGGATCATTCTGTCTTTTCTCCTTCAAATAAGCAATGCAATTTTCTACCTCACCCTTTACTTGCAAATACAATTTCTGAGACTTCTTCCTGTCCCTTAATTCTTGCTTCCTCCCTTGATCACACAAATTAGTTAACAATTTTATCACAAGTAAAATATGCAATATGAATCAAACAGTATAAACGATGATAATTAATCCTTGGAGTTGTTAGTGATTAAGGCAGTTCAGTGATCTTACCTTTTGTTTCGATTGGTTTCCCAAAATAATAATAAAATCTCCCTGGAATTTTTGGGATTGGAAGCGGCAGGTGCACTGGTTGGTTTGCCACCTCACCTGTTATATCAGTCCTACAATTCTCAACAGGAAAAGATGTAATTAGAAAAAAATATGAATACTAGAATCAAGGTATACATAATTGTGGATAGATCAAATTTAGCATACGTTCATCAGAATATATACCTCAGCTTAACAACCCTTTTGTTCATTTCTTCTATTTGAGACTTTAAGAAAGGAATCTTCATTTGGTCATTGTAATCCAAAACTATCTGAAAAATTATGAAAATGCAATCAAATATTCTTTTATAAGGGGTCTGACGAGTGACGATTAAATAAAGCTTGGGAAAAAGCATCTCAAGCCTAACATATAAATGTATGTTCATCTACTGAAAAATGGTGAAGAGAGGAAAAGGAAGCATTCAAGTTTAATTAATTACTTGAGCGATATCGTCTTCTCCAACAGCACCAAACGGTATAATTTTAGCTCCAAATGTAGATGACATCCTGACAAATTCGGAACTTTCTGGCCAGAATAACTTGTATTCTTCTCCCTTAAAATATGAAAAGTTATTGCAAATCAGCTCTAATATTTCTGAAGTATTAGGACATCTATCATGTGTTGTCATGCAAAAATCAGATAAAAGCATATGCATTCAAGCTCTCTGTTAGCTAAGCTTCTACAAGGAGTAATTTATAAGTCGTACAACTAAGATAAAGTAGGGAACAAGCACATATGAAATTTGTCAGCACTGCAAGTAGTAGAATGAATTTCCTTCAGAAATCAGAATTAGATACCTAAAATGGATAAAGGTAGAGAACTTGTATTATTGGAGAAGAGAGTGTTGCAATTTAATAAATGGTTTACATTGATCTGTATGAAGATTCTCTCTATCCTGTTTTGCAAACAAAGTTTGATATCTGAATGTCATCATCTTTTTAGCATCAGAGTATTTTTTACTTCCATTGGCAAGTTGATAATATTAATTTTCGTGCAATTCAGTTGGCGAATATAATTTGGAGACAATGAACATTTTAGCCGATTTATCTGAATGGAATACTGGATAAAGTTTAATATATTTTTAGCCGATTTATCTGAATGGAATACTGAATAAAGTTTAATATATAACTGTCAAAAGGTACACACCTTCCGGTGTAAAGCTTCTCTCATTCCTCCTGGATGTAGCATGACATGAGACTTTGAAGACAGAAGTTTATACAAATTGACTGCTGAGGCAGGAACGCCGCCTATAATTCTAAGCGTGTCATTTCCTTCAAAGTCAGGCAATCCTCCATCTTTCGACTCAAAGAACATTGGATGTGCAACGCATCGAACAAGAACATTTCTCTGGATCATAAATTGCTGTACCATTGGAAATGCTTCAAGTCCTAATAAGTTGTGATATCCAACATACAACACCGGTCCCTCAGAAGGAATTCCAGAAAGATCAGCCACAATCTTCCCATCCTCTAAAGTTGATAGCATCACAGGGCTAGTAAGATCACTCCTCAATCTGGCAACAACATATTTGTGAATTTCCACAGATATACACCAAGTGGTACCCTCAAGAATCAGAGATTCATCAGATTGAGCACATCTACTCTGTATGTGCATTAGGCATACTCTCATCCCATAGAAATAAGTGTAGTCTTATGACTATCATATCTTCAATACATTTTAAAACTGTAAGTTTTCATGCTAAATTACTTTACCTGATTTCTTCACAAAATTTATTGAATTCAGTAGTAGTTAGGGGTATGAAATCTGAAACATAGTTGATACATTTTCCACGGCGATAGTAACCAGCACCCTTGATTATGGTTACTAAATCAACACCTTCTTCCTGCCGCACATGAGCAGAACTACATATGAAATCTAATATAATTTTAATCGAGAATATTGAGTCTGATAAATATTGCCAAGCACATTCTTAGAACTTAACAATAACAGTGGCATCAAACAAACAAATAAAAAATTTTGGTTTCATACCAGAATAGCACACATTTACATGCTATTTTCAGTTTTTTTGCTATTTCTTTTAAGTCCACCCCCGTTTCAAAGTCTTGTGATGCTGGATTCATTTCAAAGATGAGAAAAATTTTAGAAAATAAAGGTGATACTTAATTTTTCACCAACTTCTGAGACAAACACTTAGAAAACTTAACAGACAGTAATTGGAACAGAAGAAAGTGAGTGAGAGGTCTTCCTACCAACAATAAGAAATGACCATTGTCATCAAACCTACGGGTCTGACAATTGGGCAGTTCACGGCTAAGTCTTTGACCTTCCTCTTCACTTGGCATCATCTGATCCTTTCCACTGTAAAAATAAAGAGTGAATTCAACACATTATTCAGAAAATAATCATAAATAACCTTAAGCCAACAAAAAAGATTACTGTCTATGTAAGCCTCTGATTTGATCGGCGTCAACTCTTAGGCTTACATTTTGTTGGGATTTCTTGTTTGAGCTAATTAATTCTTAATCGACCAATATGCTAGTTGAGCAGGAATAGAATTCTATTATCAAAACTCAACATTACATATACCAAGTGATCCGTATTTCCTAATCATCATTGGACATAACTAAACTGCACTAAAGAGTTTGGACCTGTAAAGTATTAGCGTTTGAGCTTTTACTGAATGGAGACGGGCATTGGCATACGCAGAAGCTGACTTTAGTAGTTCAAGCTTCCAGAGGAGTGTTTCATTGGGCAAGATATCAGCAAGAACCTGTTAATGAATTAAATCACTAAATTATTTACAAAAATGATGGGGCAATCATTTCTGTAGAACTCTAAAACACTCTTCTCTCATAACAAATATACAATGTTCTGTCAAAATGACTAAAAATCATGATACTGTTAATTACAACATACTAAGAGAAAAATGTCTGCGAAAATCTTATATCTCCAGTGGTATAATGTTATCCATGGTTCAGTTATGCGCATGTTATAGAGTTGAACCTTACCGAAAGATAGGTTGATAGATCTTGAATTGTTGGTGGTACAGAGATTCCTTTGACCACATTATCTATTGCCATCTTCAAAGGATCACCTGGATGCATATAGTACAATTGTTTTCATCAAATGATAAAAATATTATTTTGAACAATCTAATTTGTGAAAGCAACAACTTCCTCAAGGATTCAACAAAACTAGTACTTAAACTCTTGGGTTATAAAGACTCCCATATAAAATCCAATTTATTCTATGTCCACTTAAATTATTTCTTACAGAAATATATAGCGAAGCCAGAATATGAAAATATGAAAATATGAGGAACAGAGAATAGCAAATTACCTGTCATTGAGCTCAATATATGACACAGGGTAAGAGTCATTTGGCCTGGGATGAACTCCAGTAAGGATATTGTGGATTGAAGCACCGACATGCTAAAAGAGGTAGCTACATAAAAAGATATATCAATGTTGAGTTACTTGAGTAAGGCTCAGTCTATCGAGATGTTGTATCTTTTAAGCTATATCTATTCAAATTATGGTGGGTGTTTGGTACCCAGTCAGGAAAGTACAAAGGGTTGTATTAATTAATATTCTGACATATTGATTATTCAATTCTCTATACATCAAATTATTTGTGCAAGTTAGCTGATGCGAAATTACTAAATTCTCGCCTGGGTTGGACAGAACTAGCACAAGATCAATGTGAGGATTACGTGCCGCAACAGCTAGAGCAAAGCAAGCTCCAAGAGATTCTCCAACAAGATATATGGGTTTGTTTGGTGAATGGTTATGCTCAGACCTTATAGTTCTTTCAATCAACTGCACTAGACCTGAAACAAGAAAACATTGATATATTTTAAGAAAAATAATGTCAGAGAAAATTTTCCTTTCTAATTAATTAAAGTCAAGAACAACAACAAAAATAATAAAAATGAAAGACAAAAACCTGCAAATGATGTCCGATCCTTAACTGGAATATGCAAGCTCCATACATCAAATATCCTACCTCAAATGGAAAAATCATTCCAGGGTCAATGAATGATAATGAAATAATGTGATTATCAGATCTTACACAATGTATCATAATTGAAAATATATTTTGCAGTGTTGCACTAAAATAAGGATAGATGCTGACTTTCCAAGTCTTTGATGCTGCCTTGTAAGTCCTACTCCAACACCGTCAATCCCTACAAAATTCATATCTCTTATTACGGACCCAAAAAAAAAAAGGGGGACCATACTACCAGAAGGATTTAAACAATTTCTAAATTTCTTAAATTTTCTTCAATATTTTTACATATATAATAACGTTGGTAATGAAACTAGTTTCTTTTTTTTGACTTTATTTTATAACTAATGTACTAGCTTTATGGTTCTTATCAATGAGCACACGATAAATACAATTGAGATACAAAATATGTACCGTGAATAAAATTACTGTTATTGCTTTTTCATAAGTTTTTAATTTCACAGCAGCTTTCCGTTTGCCCCAACCTCCAAACACGCGTGAGTCGTGACAATGTCTAAATGGCAGACTAAAAACCTGACACCTGTCCTCTTATTCTAGACAATTTTTGTACTTCATCAACTGTAGTAAAATCCAAAGAGCAGTAAAAATACAACAAACAATGACAGGCGTACCGGGTAGAAAGAGGAGGAGAGGAGCATCTGGAGAGTGGGACCCGCACTCTAACGGAGAGAACCACCGAGGCGGAGCTCCGTCTGCTTTGATCATGTCTTTCGCTTCATCGAAGTAATCTTTCAAACTCTTTCTGTTACCTTCACTCTCCTCAGACAAATACGTCGTCCCCGTCGACGTCGTTTTGCTTTTCACTGCCGTCGCAGTCGAGGAGGCGGCTGCTTCACTACTCTCCTTCTCCACAAAATTTCTCTTCGGCGTCGTTTTGCTTGTCACTGTCGTTGCTGTTGATGCCAGCTGCTCTGTGGACACCGCTAGTCGCTTTAAAATCGGATTCCGTCTTTGGTTCCAGAATAATGACGTCATTTCCGGATGAAGTGCCGTCGATATGTCGGTCGAGAAGATAGAGGCTCCGAGGGTCGTCATCGAGAACTTTTTCTCTCAACAATCGCGATCGCTAACTAACTATGGCTACGAAACAACAGGAAGTTAATATTGGGTAAGTGTGTAACTGTGCCTGTCGGACATAGTTTTAGCAAAATTACATGTTTAACCCTTTATGATGTGATGGAATTTGTTTTGTTGTTTTGTTATTTTGTTAAAAGACTATATTATATTTAACCTTGCTCATCTAAGTTATCAACTTTCTTTTATTTATTTACGAGTTAATTTCGATTACTGGAATAAAATGATAATCTTTAAAACATATTTAAATTATTACTAACTCCAACTAACTTTTTTTTTCAGAAAATAAAAAATTTCTCATCAATACAACCCTACTTTCCTTTAAAAAAAAAAATGAATATAAGTTAAATTTAATAATAAAATAAGAATTTTAAAAATTATTATCTCACCAGCAATAATTCCAAATTCAACACTATATTTATGAATCCAAACAATTAAGAAAATTTTATAAGTAATCTAATGAACAAAATGCCCTTAAACTAACTCATTAACGAGAAGGAATAGATAATAAATTTAACTAATATTTTTCGCAACAAAATTTTACATGTAATTTGTGCACAACATTTAATGTATATTATATTTTTAAAAAAAATTAATTACAAAGGGAACGCCTTCAAAGGTGTGGTCAAATGGCTTGGATTTTATTTTATTTTTTTAATTGGCCACTGGAATTCAACTTAAATAAAGATAAACAAAAGCTAAATGTAATTCTCTTTATGGTGTAAATCAAAGCTCAAATGTTGGAATTTGGGAGGTTAAGCCATGGGCAGCCTGGTGAATGAGCCTGGACAAAATATTCCTGTATGGATCACTCTCCCTTTTCTCTTTTAAATAAGCAACGCATTTCTCAACTTCTGACTTTACTTGTAAATACAATTCCTGAGCCTCCTTCTTGTCTCTTAATTCTTGCTTCCTCCCTTCATATCAAAACATAATTAACTTCTTTAGTTACTCAACTTGCATTAATAATCAACAACATGAACCATATATGAAGGAAAATAAAACCTTCTCCACTACAAAATAAGTAGAGATAAAACTCGTTAGACTGCAGGCTGTCCAAGGATCTTTTACCTTTTGTTTCAATTGGTTTTCCAAAATAATAATACAATCTGCCTGGAACTTTTGGTATATAAAATGGTACGTGCATTGCTTGGTTTGCCACCTCACCACCGGTATCAGTCCTACAGTTCACAGCAGGAAAAATTGAATCGGAAAAAAAGACACAAAAACAAAACTGAAGAATATTAATGAAGTCATGGGTATGAAGAAACGAATTAAGGAAACACTTTCTGAAAAAAATATATATATACCTCAGACTAACAACCTTTTCTGTCTGTTCTTCTATTCGAGACCTTAAGTAAGGGATCTTCATTTGGTCATTGTAATCCAAAACTATCTGAAAATTATGAAAATGCAATCAACTACTCACTGAAATCACACTTATGACAATTGACAAAACTACTGCTCTTAAATTTTGATAATGTTCTCATACACCGCAAAAGCTGAGGATGTAGGTATTAATCATTAGTGACAACAACTTCAAAAACATATTCATCAGATTTTCCTGATAAAATGTATGTGTATAATGGAGATTACTGAAGAGAAAAATGGAAGTATTCAAGCTTAATTACTTGAGCAAGATCGTCTTCTCCAACAACACCAAAAGGTACAATTTTGGCTCCGAATGCAGCTGCCACCCTGACAAACTCGGAACTTTCTGGCCAGAATAACTTATATTCTTCACCCTATAGATAAATGTACGAAGAATTATTGCAATGTATTCATGAACTATAAACGTATGTATCATGTATGGCCACTCAATTTATACCATAATACAAAAGTGGACACAAAGTATTTTATGTCACTTCAATCTTGCATGTAGTCATTTCAATTGGTGAAAAAATTTAAGACACAATGAACATTGAGATGAATTGTCTATTGGAAATGGTTAATGAAGTTTATCACTTTTTGAAAAGTCATACCTTACGATGAAAAGCTTCTCGTACTCCACCAGGGTAAAGCAGGACATGAGCCTTTGAAGACACAAGTTTATAGAAATTTATTGCAGAGACTGGAACAGAGCCCATAATTCTAAATGTATCATATGTTACTAAGTCAGGTAATCCTCCATCTTTTGCATTAAAGAACACCATTGGATGTGCAATGGCTCGAACAAGAATATTTCTCTCGATCACGAATGTCGGTACCATTGGAAGCGCTTCAAGTCCCAACAACATATGATTTCCAACTAACAAGACTGGTCCCTCAGATGGTATTCCAGAGAGACCCCTCACAATCTTCCCATCCGGTAAAGTTGATAGCATCACAGAGCTAGTAAGATCAACCATCCATCTGCCATCAACATTTTTGTGAATTTTCATATGACAAATATCTTTAAGTGGGAGGGTAATGCTTATATATCATCTATGCTGTATACAGAACACATTCTGCATCCGTAGGTTTCATGCTAAATTGTTTTACCTGTATTCTTCATATACTTTATTCACTTCGATAGTAGTTGGCGGTATGAAATCTGAAACATAGTCAACTATTCTTCCCCGGCGATAGTAACCAGCACCCTTGATTGTGGTTACCAAATCAACACCATCTTCCTGCCATGCACAGGCAAAACCGCTATGAAATCTACTGTTTGAAAAACAAGAAACAAGAATATACAAACTAAATGTTTCTGGCGCAGCAGCATTAGTTATGAGATTTTAGAAAATTAAAGTATCTGGTGAGGGTGACCATCCTACCAAAAACAGAAAATGACCTCCGCCACCAAACCTACGAGTCTGACAGTTGGGTAGAGCACGGCAAAGTCTGTCACCTTCCTCCTCACTTGGCAGTAACTGATCCCTTCCACTGCAAAGATAAAGATGGAACTCAGCACATAATTCTTACAGGAATCACAAACTTTAAGCCTAGCTACGTGCATGGGAAAATGTTGCTCATATATGGGTCATAACCCTCTGACTTGATTGTTGTCTCTCAGGCTTAGCACTCGAAAGAATTATATATCTACTTGGAAGAAATCTTCTGTTATCATTGCTGAAAATAACCAGACTGTCCCAAACCTGCAAAGTATCAGTGTTTGAGCTTTTACAGCATCAAGACGTGCATTGGCATATGCAGAAGCTGACTTAAGCAACTCTAGCTTCCAGAGGAGTGTTTCCTTGGGTAAGATATTGGCTAGAACCTGTCAGTGAAATCGTCCATTAACCGTTTGCAAAATTGACAGACAGGTGCAATTATCTTTATAAAACTCCAACACATGGCACTGTTAATTGCTGAATGTAATATTCCAATTAACATTGAGTGCTGCATGTATTATTCCATTAAGTGACGCTGATCGTCAACATATATTGACCAATAAATATCTCTGTTTTTTATGGTTCAGTTATGTCCATGTAACAGAGTTGAATCCTACGGGGAGGTAAGATGACATTGCAACAAAGTCCTGCGATCGCTCTTGAATTGTTGATTGAAGAAAGAGTCCTTTCACTATGCTATCTATTGCCATCTTCAAAGGATCACCTGAACATATACTGGAATCAATTGAGAAAAATACTGAGGGCACTCAATTTTATTATTGTTAATTATACCATGCCTCTAACGTTAGCCATAATTAAAATAGTTGAATGGGATAGAGAAAAAAGACTCAAATTTCAGTTTCCAGAAGCATTTTCAGTCAGGATAGACAGGAAGTAGTATTCCATTTTCAAGCCCTTCCTTGTAGAAGCAGAAAAGTAGCAAACAGAACTTTTGAAAGCACTCCCACAATTTTCTAGACAAGAAAGCTCTTAACTCTCCACATTGAACCCCATATCTCATTGCATTGATAAGGTAAAAGACTAAAAGCACCTAATCTCAACTACAGAAATCTACCAAAATCCCTTATTATTAATGGTTCTTGGATAGTATAAGGATAAATGAGGACCTGCTTCAGAAAGAAGTGATGAACAATCTAATTTATTGGCAGTTCCAACATGTAGAAGAATTTCAATCGCAGGCATCCTATTATGATGAATCCAATTTAAGTCTAAAATCCAATTTAGCCAGTGTTCTCCAATTCAATTGTCACATCTTAAAAATCAAAGTTCTGAATAGTTCAAGTGCATGACAATAGTAATCCCATTCGAGGCCTGAGTGGAAAGCAAAATATATTTCTAAAAAACAAACTTGCCAGGATATGATAAAATGAGGAACAAAAAGGAGCGGACCTGTCATTAAGCTCAACAAATAAGACAGGGTAAGAGTCATTTGGCCTGACATGAGCTCCGCCGGTATAGGCATTATGGTTTGCAACAATGACTTCCGAAAAGATGTAGCTGCAGAAAAGAAAAATTGATATCAAGAATCAGCCATGATAAATAAATAAATAATAAATTCCCCTACCTTAAATATAGCTTAAGAGAAAGTACTCAGTTCTCACCTGGGTTAGCCAGAATTAGCACAAGATCCATATCAGGATTACGGGCTGCAACAGCTAGTGCAAGGCATGCTCCTAAAGATTCTCCAACAAGATAGACAGGTCTATTTGATGAACGGCAATTCTCTGACCTTATAGTTCTTTCAATCAGCTTCAGTAGACCTGAAACTTGAAAATATTGTGAAATTCAGAGAAAAATTTAAAAGGGAAAATGTCCTTTACAAATTTACACAAATATGAGGGAATGAAAAATAAAAATAAAATTAAAAAAACACCTGTAAATGATGTCCGATCTGTAACTGGAATATGCAAGCACCATACATCAAATATCCTTCATCAAATGGAAAGCTCATCACTTTAAATGATCAATTAATAATGATATAAATTAAATCATCAGATGTTACTCAATTTATTATAATCGAAAATGTATTCTGCAAAATGCATTAAAAATCCTGCCAGACACTCACTCTCCAAGTCTTTGATGCTGCCTTATTAGTCCAAGACCAACACCATCAATCCCTTCAAAACCCATAACATGCATCAGTTACAAATTTTTTTTTTTATTTTCTTTATTTCATAATTTTGTTTGACAAAAATCACATGTATAAATCATTTTTGGAGAGAAACTAAATAATTAACCAATAATAAATAAATGAATAAATAAAGAATGAAAAATGAAAACACACATACTTATAAAATATTGTGCATTGACCATCGATACAAGTACTCGAAAAGTCTTAAGCAGCTTAGCTAATGAAGTAGTTAATTAACAAGAAAGACGAGAAACCGTACCAGGTAAAAAGAGGAGGAGAGGAGAACGAGAATTACGGTTGTGGGACCCACACTCTAAGGGGGAGAACCACCGAGGCGGTCCACCGTCCGATTTGATCATATCTTTTGCTTCATCAAAATAATCTTTCAACCACTTCCTGCTGTTACCTTCTTGTTCTTCAGACTCCGACGAATATTTTTCCAATTTAATTCTCTGTTTCGTGTCAGCTTCTAGTTCGCTACTATTCTTCTCCACAAAGCTCCTCATCGTCTTCGACGTCGTTTCGATTTTCCGTGTCGTTGCTGTTGCTGTGGGCACCGCCAGTCGCTTTGACATCGGATTTCGTTTTGCTTTCCCGGACGATGACGGCGTCATGTCCCACCGGAACGCCAGCGATGAATCGGCTGAGAATACACAAGCTCCAACGGCCGTCGTCATGGAGAACTAACTACAACTACTCTCTCTCTATTCGTTTTGCCCTGCGGCGCTCAGCGCTCTCGTGAAATTATTGTAGAGAACGTTTTAATTTACGGGAAATGAACGTCTACTTTATCAAATGGTCCCTAACACCATTAGATGCTTTTAGAAAGAGACATTAAAAGTTCTTTAAAGACACGCGAAGATATTTTTTTAATCATTATATTTTTTATCTCTATTATTTTAAAAATTAATTTTAAAATTTTTAATAAATAAAAATATTATTTAAATTGTGTAATTTATACAATAAACTAACACTATTAAAATATTTTAATATTTTAATAAATTTAAATATGTAAATTATTATATTTATTTTAATAATATATTTTTTATTTATTGTATAGATTTTAAATAAATATTTGTATTCATACATTTTACAATTAAAAAAATCTCAAATATAAATAATGTTAATATAATATTCAAAATAATTTAAAATTTAATACATTTATTTTAATATTATGATTCTATTTATCATAAAATTTACTTTAATCAAATAAAATATATCTAATAAATTGTAAAAAATTAAAATATTTGTAAATACTGAAATTATTTTAAAATGTGTATATTATTACATTTATTTTAATGTTATATTCTCATTTATTATAAAATATTAGAGTCAATTTTTTTGAGATAATAGAAATAAAGGATATTGTGGTTAAAATGAGGTCCTAATAACCTTTTTTAAAACTTGAGGATATTGGTGATCATTTTCCCAAACTTTAGAGGCGTAGATATCCTTTCTCTATTTATTTGTTAATTTATTACAATTGACATCAAATGATTGAGTTGTTTTTATTGATTTAAAAAAAAAAACCTTTGATTTTTTTGTGAAATAATATTTTATTACATATGGGAAAAATTTTGATGGGCTTTGTGGCATTGTGAGCACGTGGCACTCCTATCTAAAATATGAGTGGGAATATGGGCATCCCTCCGAATACATTTTAAAACTCTTTTTTTTTTAATTTATCTTATTTAAATAGTTAAAAATATTAAAAAAATTTATTACGTCAATTAATGGCTAAAATGCTCTCAATTGAAATTTATTGTGTAAATCTCATTCTTTAATTCTTTAATTTTTTTATTATTGTTAAACCCCATTTTATATTTTAAATATTTAGATCAGAAATTAATTTGCAGTTTGAGTAACTTAGAAATATTTAAAAAAGAAACAAAAATAGAGACTCAAAGTTGAAAATGTTAAGAAAAATAAAAAAAT
The DNA here is from genome assembly GCF_000493195.1 of Citrus x clementina. NCBI lineage: Eukaryota > Viridiplantae > Streptophyta > Magnoliopsida > Sapindales > Rutaceae > Citrus > Citrus x clementina. The sequence goes on along the minus strand of NW_006262688.1, from coordinate 12,623,018 downwards.
TAGAGACAGATTATAATCATGAGTTTAAAAATAATAAAACAAACATTGTTAACTTTTATAAAGTTTTTCTTTAAAACATGAGATGAGTAAAATTCTCATATAACTCCCTTTCTAAAAAAATCTCATATATAATTAAAGGTATTTTTGTTTTAAAAAATCTTTGCCTTAATGTTATAAATACCCCTTAATTCACCCATTCTTAATAACGCCCCATATTAAAAGTGTTTCTTTCTGATTTTCAAAGAAAAATCATTTTAAATCATGATCATTATTATGCATAACAATCAATCTAAAGGTCTTTTGATGAAGAAATGTTGAATAGAATAACTTTAGATTCTTTAACCATTCAATTTATTTTCTAAAACTAAAATAAAAAATTCATTTCTCTATGATAATTTGATATAGCGATATATATGCTAATAAACAATGGTTTGGAGAATTCATGCTCAATCAGCAGCCATTAAAAAAAAGAAATAACAAAGGTAAAACCTATATGCTACACGCGATTAATTGAATTTCGTTTCGAAGACATGGATTTACTTTTCATATATCCAACTATCGTTACTTGAATTAGTTTTCAATAATATAAGTTGAAAATAAAGTTGTCACTACATCTATTTACCATCCACATGCTGATTCCTAATATAAAGATTGATTATTCATACCATGTTGTGAAAATTTTAGATGATTATTTTATAGAAATATAAAAAGGGCAATTATTCACCGAATGTATTTTTTTAAAAAAAATACATATATTTTTTTAAAAAAATTTTCACCTGAAATTATATTTTCTTACGCGCATCCACTTTCATGTAGATGTTGTTATAACTTTATTGACATAATAAGAATTAAATTGTTATTTTACCTGAACATACAAAAACTACTCGTATATGCACTAGTAATAAAAAACATGGCTTTGGATTGGATTTGAATCCAATCCAAAAATCCGATCAAATTGCACAATTAAAAAAATTAAAATACAAATAATATTTACCCTTTCACCGTCCCTAAGCTCTCAACTCTCAAACATCTCTCAATTCTCCAGCAATTCTCAAGCAGCAGCCTCTTCTCTCTCCTAACTATCAAGCCGATCTGACTCATCATCGATGTTGATCAGCCAGCGTGCCAAGCCTTCAGGCTCCCCACTAGCCGCCACACTGCCAAGTCTCCATTGCACTAACAGCCATGCAATTGCTCGTTGCTCAGTGCTCGCCCCACTGCGCCACATAACTAGCATCATGTCACCATCGCCACCCATCAACGTTCTCCAACTAAGACAAGCCGGCTATCTTTCATGATTTTGTTTATGCCTCTTGATAGTTATAGTGGCTGTTGAGTTAGGGTTTGGGTTATTTTCCTCCAGTTAAGTTAAGGATTTTAAAATTGGCTATTAATTATTTGATATAATTACTTAAACAAATTCAGTTTATGTTGCTCTATTGTGGTTGGCTCAATGATGGGAGAACAAAATTTTCTATTAAAGATATGTGATGGTTGTTATTTTGTAGAATATTGATCCTGCTCTGTTGTTTTTCCTTTGATTATTTAAGTGTGGAGTTCAATTTTTTGCCCTGTACAATGATACAAGTTAAATTTCTTCACTGAAGCTAGAATAATTATAGTTAAATAAGGTTTTTGTTATTAAATTTTCGGCCCTGTACAATTATACAAGTTGAATTTCTTCCCTGGAGCTAGAATAATTATAGTTAAACTAGGAAATAGAACCGGGCTTCGCGCGACTTTAAAAATTAGGATTTAGTTTTATCTTTTTTTTTTATTTGGCACTTGATGAAACTGATAAAAAAATATGAATTGATTTTTTTTTAAAGATGACGCAACCTTATAAAACTAATGTTATTTGTGAAAGTTAATTATTTTTTTGTTAACTTTAAAAATATATATTAATGTGTATAGTTAAGTGTACACAACCTTTTCATCAATAAAAATTATGTTCACACTAATCAATTCTCCATTCTTCTTGGTATTAACAGACTCCTACATCCTACAAAACCTAACCCTTATCATCCAACTATCTTTATCATTGTTCAACTCATGAAGAAAAGAGTATTCTATAAAGCACACAATACTAAAAATTCAAATAAGTCAAAAAATAAAAAAACAAGAACATTTCTAAAGAGGATGCTAGTTAAATAATAAAAAAACCCAAACATATTAAATCTTAAATACTTAATGTTTATAGAGTTTAAAGAAGCCCAAAGACACTAAACAAAAGGTTGCATAATTAAATATGAGATTATGACATTAAAATTAGGCTCTAGTGGCATTGGTGAGGGAAGATGAAGGAATCAAGGAGCATTCCTTCCTATATTAATTAGTTGATGTATTTTAAACCACTAAAGTTTAGTTGTTGGCTTAATAAAATAAATGTATGTTTCAAAACTTATAATTAATTATTATTAATGGTTACATATTGTTGAATTTAAATAGAAAGAAGAAGAGACATATAATTTTTTGTAATCTAATAATTATTTTCTATTTATTTTCTATTTTTAATATTTTGTAATGTAATTATTTTTTAATCTCAACCAATATATTGGGTAATAGAGAATAAAAATATGAGAAATAATGATGCTACAAATCTTAAATACTTAATATTATAGAGTTTGAAGAAAGTCAAAAGGCACTAAACAAAAGGTTGCATAATTAAATATGAGATTATGGTATTAAAATTAGGTCCTAATAGTATTGTTGAGGGAAGATAAATGAACATTCCTTCCTATATTAATTAATTGATGTATTTAAGCCACTAAAATTTAATTGTTGGCATAAATGAATGTTTCAAAACTTATAATTAATTATTATTAATGGTTACATATTATTGAATTTAAATAGAAAGAGGAAGAGACATGTAATCTTTTGTAATCTAATAATTATTTTTTATTTTTAATATTTTATAATGTAATTATTTTTTTAATTTTAACTAATTTATTAGATAATAGAGAATACAAAAAGATGAGAAATAGTAATGCCACATCACCTCCTCTAGTCCTAACTTTATATATATATACTAGAAAATAGAATCGTGCTTCACGTGGCTTTGAAAAAAGAATTTAGTATTATCCTTTTTTCTTACTTTACACTTGATGAAACTGATAAAAAATATGAATTGATTTTTTTTTAAGATGAGGTAGCCTTATAAAAAATAAAAAAAGCTATTAGCCAACAATATAAATAAAGAAGTAACGCAAGATAAATAATAAAATGAGAGAATATATTATAGAGTGATTTTATTCATTCCAATTGTGTGTGTACAAAACAAAAAGATTAGCTCTTCTTTTATAGTTACATAATCACTCTATGAAATTAATGAAAAAATATGGATCATAATTTCTTGTGAGATAGTGGGAGTTATAGGGAAGCTAAATGTTGCTAATGGGAGATAGTAGGGAGACTAAGAGATATATGTTATGAACATCTACATTTATTTTAATAAATTCATAACACTCCCCATTGGATGTTCATTACAAAGAATATGCCTCATTAAAATCTTTACATAATTGTTATTGTGTAATAACAATCAAATTATGAAAAGATGAAAAGCCAAATCTAAAAGAAAATTTCTCTATTTATTAGATAATAGATAATATACAAAGATGAGAAATGGTGATGCAACATCACATCATCAAATCCCAACTTTATATATATACTAGAAAATAGAACCGCGCTTCACGCGGCTTTGAAAAAAGAATTTAGTATTATCATTTTTTTCTTACTTTACACTTGATAAAACTGATAGAAAATATGAATTGATTTTTTTTAAGATGAGCCAGCCTTATAAAAAAATAAAAAAGTTATTAGCCAGCAATACAAATAAAGAAGTAACGTAAGATAAAGAATAAAATGAGAGAATATATTATAGAGTGATTTTATTCATTCCAATTGTGTGTGTACAAAACAAAAAGATGAGCTCTCTTTTTATAGTTACATAATCACTCCATGAAATTAATGAAAAATTATGGATCATAATTCCTTGTGAGATAATGGGAGTTATAGGGAAGCTAAAGGTTGCTAATGGGAGATAGTGGGAAGACTAAGAGATATATGTTATGAACATCTACATTTATTTTAATAAATTCATAACACTCCCCCTTGGATGTTCATTACAAAGAATATGCCTCATTAAAATCTTTACATAATTGTTATTGTGTAATAACAATCAAATTAATTATGAGAAGATGAAAAGTCAAATCTAAAAGAAAATTTCTCTATTTATTAGATAATAGAGAATATACCAAAATGAGAAATGGTGATGCTACATCACCTCCTCAAGTCCCAGCTTTATATATATATATAGATATATAGATATAGATAGATATAGACAGATATATAGATAAGGTTTTTTTTATTAATTTTTTTTTTCCAAAATATAATGGATACTTTATGTTTGTATTTCAATCTCTTGAAGTTATAAAGGAGCCAAGTAAATTCTGGGGAACTAGAGACTAACTCCAGACATATGTATGATCGTAAGTTTGGCTGTAGAGTAGTCTAGTAGGAGCAAAGAGGAACTTGCCAAGCAGAGGTTTTAATTCCTTTGGGGAGAAGATTTGATAAAAATCAATCGAAGTTCCTAGCCTAGAATTCTTAGAGGAAGCAGGTTGCTTTGCTTCCTTTGTCGCTGGGGTGGATTTTGGTTTTGGTTGTTCATCAGTGTTCTTGGGGAGAAGTAGTTTCTTTATTGGAATGCAATGATCAATGGATATTAGTGTCGCATTTAAGTTACATATATTTATTTTATTTTATTTAAGTTACATATATTTTATTTATGAAAATAATTCAGTTTGTTTTGCTATCTTTCAATTTTTTTTTATTTAACTACGATAAAATAGTCATTTTATGTTTAGGGGTAAAATTGTTATCTTAGTAATATTCTGTTAATTTCTCTAACAGAGTTAAGATGGCACTGGATGACTGAAACACTTTGTAACTTTAGGTGCAATTAGCCAAAAATAATATTTGTGTATTTTTTTAAAAAGCCTGAAAAATTAGGCGGTCTTTGGATAATTACCTAATATGGAATGAATATATTAGAAAATGAGAAAGAAAACATGTCTATATAGGCATCACTAGGAATGGGATGGAGGGTATTTTTGAAAACTTGAATTATTTGTTTGTTTAATGTGATAATTTTAGAAAAAGGGTTTGATGAGGGATTTTTAGGGGTGCCAATAGTCCAACTCATAAATGACGATTGAAATGGTTCCAAATTGTCAAATATTTTCACTAGAATCATAAAATATCAAATGACTACAATAAGTATTATTCCCTATCATTTTACTATTATAATTCTGCAAAACATTTTATTTTCTTACTTTTTTGTTAGGATTGCTCGTTGACCAATTAGTTTACGAGTGAAATACTAATTTTACATTTGATGATAAAATACACAAATAGAGGTATTAAATAATAGACATTTAAATTATTGTGATGTCCTTAAATTGTTAAATAATAGTTAACCATGAATTTATGAATAACCTTGATTTTATTATAATTGTAAAAATAGTGAACCAATAAAAATACCACTTAATTTTTTTAAAAATAGTGAACCAATAAAAATACCACTTAATTTTTTTAAAAATAGTGAACCAATAAAAATACCATTTTAAAAAATTAAATATGGAACTATTGATTCTATAGATAAGCATATTAAAGAATAGAATGTGCTTTTTAATAAAAATATCCAGGGATATTTTTGTCAGTTTACTACTTTTATATTTATAATAAATTTAAGGTTATTCACAAATTCATAGTTAACTATTATTTAACAATTTAAAAGCATAACAATAAATTTATATCTATTATTTGTGTATTTTACTATACAGGATAAAATTGACACTTACTCTTAAAAGTCAAGACTCTCATTCAACTGGAAAATCAAAGATTTTATAACGACATAAGAATACCATTACAAGAGTTCGCTTTATTCGTAATATGAAGAGACATTCATTAAAATATTAGAGAAGCCTATTGAATTCTAGGATTTAAAGGATGAAGATGAATGACAAATAAAAATTCAATTGTTTCATTTAATTGTATAGTATTGTCTTTAATAATAAATTCATTAATAAACATAATGGCAACAATTACTTATATAAAAATATGGGTTTGTAGAGTATTTTAGGGTTCAAATAGCTTCACCCTTCTCTAGCATGTAGCAATTCATAGAATACCCTTTCCTTTGATCATTCCATTAATTCATCTTCCAAATGCAATTTCAAAACATATCTCCTAGACAACACTTGGACCTTCAAGGTTGCTTGAGTAATCTTGTGGCCAACTATTTTACTTCTAGTTAAATTTAAACGTAGATAAGGAGAGGCTAATAAAGATACAATAGAATTTGTAGGTGGTAAAATTTAGGTTATGCAATTAGAGTATGACACTTGTATAGCTGCCCCTATGATTGATACGCACTTATAAAAAATGAGAAGGAAAAATCAAAAGGGCAAAGGTAAAATAGGAAGATCTCAAGAAAAGAGTATGAGCCACCCTATCAACCTAAAAAGTACAAAGAATGTCTCCCAAAATACCTTAAGGTTGCCACATATGAAAGACCGCTATAACAACGAAAGGGCTTCTAACAAAATTATCACATATTAGTATGATATAGATGCTACAACAATCTCCCAAAGTATCTAACCAATAGTCACATGCACCAAGAGTAAAAAGGGGAGACAAATCCGTTGAAATTTAAGCCACAATAAAGGCATCAGCTACTCTGAAAGCTCAATTAGAGATTAATATATACTGTCATTAGGGATAGTATCTTAACTATTACATGTCCAACCTAAAGAGGCTAAAGCCTAAAGGACTAAAGTTGAATAGCCAAATTACCCGAGAACCTTGCTTGAAGAGGGGAATGGATTATTTTAGCCCACCACATGTCAAAAAAAGCAGCAAGATACTCTGAGTGATACTTCTTATATAATGTCAGATCAATCTCAAAAAAATAATTTTAACTTTTTCCCCACAACTCTCAATTGCTCAATGATTTTAGGGTTTCTCAATTTGACTGTGCAAGCACTTCAATACCAGTAGTTGTACCCTGTACTTCAAGTAAAGTATCTCATTAGTGGCTTTATGCCCACCTTCTTCATCTCCTCTAGATGGACTCCAACTTGTTTTAAGCTAAATGTCTCTCCAAGGAGACCTTGATGGACTTCTTTTTATCTTTCTCCAAGTCCTGACAAAGCTCCCTCACCTCTTATGAGTTTTTCCACCTTGGAACTAGTTGAATATTTTACTTTAGAATATCATCCGTCACTTGAGTATGGAGGATAGCGGCTTGTATTTAGTAGGAGGATTAAACCTGGGACAATCCTAGTGCCAAAAAAAAAAAACAAATCTCGAAGCTCCAGATATTGAAGACATTCTAAAGGGGATGGTCCTAACAGAGAACATCCGAATGAGAAGATCTCCGTACGTGCCATGATTCTACAAGCACAAGTTTAGTCTCCTTCACCTCATTCTTCATTAAAAAAAGACTAAGGGAATCTTCTTGGTGGTAAAATTTGGTTCATGCAATTAGAGCATGACTCATGTATGGTAGTCTCTATGACTAATATGGCCTTATAAAATGTGAGGAGAAAAACAAAATTCACAGGGCAAGGGTAAAATGGAAAGATCTAAAAAAGAAGAGCATAAGCTACTCTATTCATTGAGAAAGTGCAGAGAATCTCTCCCAAAATGTCTTAAGGTAGCCACATATTGATGGAGGACCACTGTCGAGAAAGGGCTTTACCAAAATTGTTACATGTTAGTATGATATGGTCCCATTGGGATCCTCCCAAAATATCTCACCAATGGTTAATTTTACAAAGAGTGAGATAAGTAACCAAGTTAGCTAAAATTTGAGCCACCAACAAAGGCGCCAACTACTCTAAAAGTCCAATTAACTTATTTAAAATAAGTTAATAAGAGATTAATACATGCTATCATTAGAGACAATCTTTTAGCTAACACATGTTCAGCACTAAGGAAGCTAAAGGCCTCAAATTGAATACCAAATTACCTAAGAGCCCTTACATGAAGAGGGGAAACAACTTATTACTGCTTGCCACGTGTTTAAAAGAAACCAAAACGCCCTTAAGAGTACTCCCTATAAAATGTCAGGTTAGTCTCAGAATAATAAATTCAACTTTTTCCCTATAACACTTAATTTTTCACTAATTTTTAGAAACCCATCATCATCTCCAACACTTACTTGACTTGACTATCAAAGTGCCATTGCAGCTGGCAACTGTCAATGTTGTCTCTAACATTTGTTTTCTCTTATTTTTAGATCCGCCTCAGTTTTATTCACCCCAAAGAAATTATTTTAAGGCAAAATAGCCTACACTATTAACAATACCATCCCACAAAAGTAAACTCTCATAGTGTTTTTGGGTTGAACCAAAATCAGACAATATATATATATATATATATATATATAAAGAGCAAAGTAATATGAAGAGAGAGGGGGAAGTGTTTATTCTAGAAGAAATCAGGGTTATTTTTAAAATTAAAGGGGTTTTATGAGAAATTCTTTAAATTTTATCCAATTTTAGTGGAGTTTAAAAAAAATGTGGGGTTTTAAGAGGTATCTGAAAGGGTACCAGCACTATAGTTCAACTCTGATGAAAATCTTGAATCATCGTGTATAACAAATCGTATTTAACAAAAAATTCTTTATTTACATTCTTCTTTTCTGTTTATGAAGAGGAAAAAAACCAAGAAATATTTAGCAGCAACATCCATATTGCCATAGACACACATGTTGCATAAAATGAATGACTGGTCTTATCCAAAATTCTGAATCATCGGGAAGAAATGAAAAATCAAAGATCAAATGTTGGAACTTGGGATGTAAAACCATGCGTAGCCTGGTAAATGAGACGTGCCAATATATTTCTATAAGGATCATTCTCTCTTTTCTCCTTTAAATAAGCAAGGCAATTCTCTACCTCTGACTTGATTTCTAAATACAATTCATGAGCTTTCTTCTTGTCTCTTAATTCTTGCTTCCTCCCTTCATAACATATATAATTAGCATCTTTATTCAGTTAACTTGCATCAAGAATCAATAGAATACTGAGTGCTACCGATGAATAATGTGTGTTACCAATGTGACCATTCAATTGATATTTAGAAATAAAACTAGTTCAATGAAACGTACCTTTTGTTTCGATTGGTTTCCCAAAATAATAATAAAATCTTCCTGGAAATTTTGGTAAATAAAATAGAAAGTGTATTGGTTGGTTTCCTACCTCTCCTACCTCTCCTTGGGTACCAGTCCTACACAGTTCAGTAGTTCACAAAAAAAATTAGAAATGCAAACAGGTAAAGTAGATTAATGAAGAAACATAAATGCGAAATAATAAGTACGTTATGTCCTAATGGATTTAGTTTGAGTAGTTTTCAAGTAGTCTTATTTAGCTAGCAGTCCCCTCGTATTCGAAACTTGGGGCGGGACTAAATAAGTAATTTGGGGTTTTCCCGTCTTTTAAAAACAATAAGATAAAAGAACTAGCAGCATTATAGGTACGACCGTACGAGGCATCCATATTGTAGATAAAGAAATTTTGCTGGGGAAATATACTCTGAAATATACCTCACTTTAATATACTGCTTAGTCCATTCTTCTATTTGAGACTTCATGAAAGGAATCTTCATTTGGTCGTCGACATCAAGAACTATCTGAAAAATAATCAAAATGCCAAATAATTAAAATCACATCTGAAATCTATTATGTCCACTGTCAACATATACGGAAAAGTTCGTGTATGGAGAAAAATTTTGTTTATGTCTCTTGCAGGCAGCAAAAACTCCAAAATTCATTTACATTGATAACAATTGGTTGCAAGGATCAAGGTATAGATCATTCAGTGATACCATACCACCAAGTACGTATGCTCATCAATAAAAACTTTAAAAAAAAAAATTCTGATGCTCACAAAAGACAAAACGTATGTATATCATAGGGGCTGATTATAATGAAGATAAAGAAATCAGAATTTCGGCTTAATTACTTGAGCAACATCGTCTTCTCCAACGGTACCAAAAGGTATAATTGTAGCTCCAAATGTAGCTGCCATCCTGACAAATTCGGAAGTTTCTGGCCAGAATAGCTTGTATTCTTCACCCTACGAATTAATTATGAAGAGTTACTGTCAATCAGGTTACTGTTTCTGAAGTACATCTCTGATTTTGTAATAGTGCGGACACGCAAAATACACACGAAGCACGCATACTGAAACACAGTACTGTTTGTGATGCTTCTCCAAAAGCAGTTCATAAACTAAGAATTATGAGTAAGAGGCAAGCACGTATTGAGGAATCCGAGAAGCAGACAAATCCTATTAGCAGGGCCAGGGAAGAGAGTGTTGCACAAAATAAATGGAATAAAGTTTAGTAAAAGATATAGTATATACCTTGCGATGCATAGCTTCTCGCATTCCTCCTGGATATAGCAAGGCATGAGATTTTGAAGACATGAGTTTATAGAAATTGACTGCTGAGACGGGAACAGCGCCCATAATTCGAAATTTGTCATAGGGCCCTAAATCGGGTAATCCTCCATCTTTCGAGTCAACGAACAATATTGGATGTGTTAAGCCTCGAAGAAGAATTTTTCGTTCAATCAAGAACTGCGGCACCATCGTGTACACTTCGAATCCCATCAAGTTATGATATCCAACTAACAAGACCGGTCCTTCTGATGGAATTCCAGAAAGGCCCCTCACAATCTTCCCATCCTCTAAAGTTGATAACATCACAGGGCTCATAAGAACGCTCATCCATCTGGAGAAAAACAAAACATATTTGAGAATGTATTCGAATTTCAGTTAGTCATAAAATCTCAAAACAATCATACAAAACAGAACACTCTGCATTTGTATGCATGATTTCCTGCTGAGTCAAATTTTAATTTACCTGTTCTCTTCATTTAATTCATTGAATTCAGTAGCAGTCGGCGGCATGAAATCTGAAATGTAGTCGAGACTTTTTCCACGGCGATAGTAACTAGCACCCTTGATTATGGTTACCAAATCAACACCATCTTCCTGCCTCACATGATCACAACAACACATGAAATCTAATTCTTTTAGAACAAGAAACAGGAGTATGGAAGTATCCAGCGGTTTAATTTTCACTTTAAGTACTTCTGAGTCGAACACTTGAACACACACGTACATGGGAAATGAAGGAGATCATCTTACCAAGAAGAGAAAATGGCCATGATCCTCAAAACTACGGAGCTGACTCTTGGGCAGAGCACTGGTAAGTCTTTGACCTTCCTCCTGACTCGGCAGCAGCTGATCCTTCCCACTACAAACATTAATACTGAACTCAATGCATTAATCTGAAAGCAAACAAAACTGTATATAAGCCTACATCTAATGCAAAATGATATATGGCAAGAAATTTTGTTTTATGTACTCATCATAAATCTCCCTCAGGCTTACATATTATTGGCAGTGCTTGTTTTGGCTAATTAATTCTTCATCCGTAAGTATATTAGTTGAACAGAAACAGATATTTCTATTCTCAGCACTCAACAATATAATGTGCTAAGTGATCCAATATTTCCTAATCATTACAGAAAATAAATGGGTTGAGCCAAGATGTAAGGACCCGCTAAGTACGAGTGTTTGAGCTTTAACAGCGTGGAGACGTGCATTGGCATATGCAGAAGCTGCCTTAAGCAATTCCAGTTTCCAGAGGAGTGTTTCCTTTTGTAAGATATCAGCCAGAACCTGCTAATTAGTTTAATCAATTATTGAAAACATAGATAGTCATCACTACAGAACTCGAAAATACTAGCACTGCCAGCGGCATTCAAAATACAAAAAAGAAAAAAAAAAGCAAAAAAAAGCACTGTGACATAGTGCAAAACATTAATGGACAAAGTAATCTTCTTTTAATTGTTATTTAATTTTGTCTCTATATGTAGTTGAATCTTACAGGGAGGTAAGAAGACACTGTAACAAGATCCTGTGACAGCTGTTCGATTGTTGGTTGCGGAGAGAGTCCTTTCACAACATTGTCCATTACCATCTTCAAAGGATTACCTGAACATATACATGTAGTGCATTTGCTGGTATTAAGTAATAACAAGTATATGTGGGCACTAATTCTTATAGTAGCTCTTTATAATTAAAACGCCTCTAATTTTTGGCATAACTGAAAATGTCCACTAGCTATCTTTCACGATTATTCTTCAGAGCGAATTTCAGCCAGATAGCTGAAAATAACAGCACTGTTCCAAGCGCTTCTTCAAGAAAGATGCAACATAAACTTTTTGCATAGATATATATGTTTCTTAAATCTGAACAAGAGAAATCAAACAAACTAGGTCGTTTTTTTTTTTTTTTTTTTTTTTTTGGGAAAGGTTTCTTGAACTGTATTAGGATTGAAAAAAATACACAATGCTGATTAAGAAGCAAAGGTTGAAACAATGTAATTGTTGAAAGAAATACAGTTTAAGTGCTTAAAAATAATGCTCCATTTGAATGATCTGTGTTTTCGGCTGATTTTGGGTTAATGAATAAAAAACCACAAAACCAACGCAAGAGCAATAAATTTATATTTTTGTCGGGGAGCGGGGTACCTCGCTTGTTCGGCACGTGCGGGCTGTTTGGGATTTTTGTGGAGTGAAGGAGGATTGAGATGACGGTGGATATGGAGGGGGTCTGACTTCAGGTGCGGAGGGCTGGTGAAACTCGCCTTAAACCTGCGAAACAACCAAAAAGATGTCAAAGGTGGAGCCGGGGGTGGCCGGCGACCACACTCCGACGCTCAAGTCAGAGTTGGGTTATCTCAGGTTAGAGAGCTTGCAAGCTCTCGGTAATGGAGATTTTGAGGTTGAAGAAACCTTCGTTTTTTCTGGTGAGTGTGTTCCCTTGATAAAAATCAAACCTGAGTATTTATATGGTGTACCCCGGTCGCCGTGCCACCTGGCGCTATTTTAGTGGCGTTCCCTGCTGTCATGTCAGGAATATTCTTATTTTCATGCGTATGGCGGCTTAGACGTTTCAAAAATATCAGTGGAGAGCAAGTTTGTGGCGTATTCACGTTCTGGGCGTAGTGGAGTGGTCCCGCGTACCTGTGCAATTCCGTTGTAATTTTGCAGGCGTAGCAGGAAAAGCTGGTGGTCCCAACTGTCATAATATCACACTTTTGACGGATTCGCTGGCGTGACAGGCGGTTATCTCCTCTTTTGCGGCACAAGATTTCCTTATTTTTCGACACGTATCAAACCGATCTTTTTGAGATTCCGGGCCCACATATCCCTTCACATATTTACAAAGATTTTTATATCCTTTTATGGTCTACCCGAGGTACTGAGTTTTGTGGGGTAGGTTAGGTACCCCGGGTGCCGAACTAATGGTGTAGGTCGGGTACCTCGAGTACCGAGTTTATAGTGTAGGTCTGGTATCTCGAGTATCCCGGGTACCAAATTTTATGGGGTAGGTTGGGTATCCCGGAGATAACTAATAATTACATAACCTTTGCATCGACACGTGGCGCTTCATTTTCAATACTCTATTTATCCCCAAACAACATCCCCCTAGTTTCTTTGTGGCGAATGTAATTGAGGCAAAAGAAACTCATAGAAGAATTATGAACGACACGTGGCAATGTTCAGCTCTTCCTCTCACAGGATTGGATAAAAAGAGGTACCTCGTCTACCACCCTTTGGTTGACTATGTGAATTCCCAAAATCAAATAATTTCTTGATATTTTTTATCTTCTTTCTTTCTCCTTTATTATTATTATTTTTCATTTTAGCCCAATAAACGGAGGCTCTTTGAATGGCTCGGGTACTACTCCTTCAATGAGGTGTACTCAGCCTCCTCACTTTTTGGGGTGTGAACTAATTCACCCAAAAACTCAAATTTTACTTCCTCTCTTACTCAGTAAAATTGCTTGTGCAGATGGACCCAGCTGAAAAATAGCGGCTCTAGGGGCACACCGGGTACCCCAAAAAGAAAGATGGACTCCCTTTTCTCTATGCCTTATAAATAGCTATCAAATTTGGATAAGTTAGAGAGGGCGGAATTGATTGATCAAAAATTTTCATCTGCTTATGGGGACGAACCACCAAGTATGTGTAGAGGATGATGTAGGGGTACCCCACCATCACCTATATTTTGTTTTCTAGTAATTAGCAAGTATAGATCGCTCCGGTGAGTACTTCAATGCCTTTCTTGGCCTTTTGAGAACCAATTCGTCAGTTACCTCAAGATCCATCTCATTTAAGGGCACATTTCCTCTACATGCTCCAGGGACGAAAATAAAATCCCAAGGCTCCTTTCCTAGTAGCTTTAGGAGTAGCCCAGGTGCAAAAAAAGAAAGATGTGCTTCGACCCCGTGAAATGAAGCTCTTTAGATTGAACAAGATTTTGAATGGAAGCTTTGATGAAGTTTTTGGGGAGAAGATCAGGGCTTCCCACATATCGCGATCTGAAAGCCATGGAGATCAGCTGGGGTACCTCAGCCAAAGTCGCCATCAAGTATCTCTGATATCAATGCTTGCGCTTTTGCTGCTTTTGGCACTTTTGTTGATCCCCCTATCCTGAGGGATGAAGGTGAAGATGACCAACCTTATTTTGTTGGGGTACCCGAACTACTTCAATATTATACTAACAAACTCCTGGTACTTTATTTCACATAGCTTTAGATGCCACTACTTGACTTGGCGGCCTTTTTAGGATCTTTTGTGTACCTTTCATGTGTTCTGAAATCTGATTCTGAGCATGGGGTATCTCAGGTATCCATCAGCATAAATATTCATTGAGCTATCTCTTTCTTCATAGCGAAGTAACCCAATTTCATCGAACATATGGCAATTCATCCAGATATGCTTGTTGTTAGTCTTTAAGAGATTATGGCGATTCTTAACATCTTTCTTGATCTCTTTTTTTTTTTTTTTTTTTGCTTGGTGTTGGGTAGGTATGAACCCTTTCGCCGAAGACTTCGATGCTTTTTTCAGTCGCATAAGCGGCAGCCTCCTCCGGTACACTAGGTACCTCAGCAAAGGGTGATCGACCTCTCGCCGTTCCAAGCGCCAAAGGCAAATTGCCCGATTCCTCTTTTGGTAGTTCTCGGGGTACCCCGGCTACCCACAAGAGAAAGCTTGGCTCTCTATTCACGGTCTCTGGAGATCTCATGGAGGGCGAGCTTGACCTAGTGGCAAACAAGAGCATATCTCATCTCACCGATTGCTTCCTCCACTCCTCCGAGTGCATTTATACAGACATGACTATTGAGGCGGATAGATTGGACCTAAATGAGCGCTATAGCCGGGTGCTCAAGGATTGTCATGACATGAGTGCTTCCTCTTTTTTTTTGTAGGCGACCTTCTACCTTAGCCACAGTCTCTGAGACTTTAGTGGTACCTCGGCTACGCTAGCGGAGGCAGATAAATTACAAGGGGAGATCAGACTTGGTCAGTCTCGGAAGGAGAAGCTTGAGGTGGAGGTCAGGGCTTTACAGGGGCGTATAGACGACCAAATCCAGGAGAACACCTAGAGTTGGTGGTACCCCGGGTAGAGAAATGGGTGGACAAGTCGGCCATCCTGAAGGCAATAGAGGATAAGAGGGTAACCCAGGCTCCACCATCCTACAGCCCACAGCAATCTTTGGGGGTACCCCAGGCAGATCTCCCTTCGGTTAGCGCTGTTCATGCGGGTAGCAGCTCTTTGACCGCGAGTATTCTTGTTGATCCCCCTGTTGAAGGGAACGGTGGAGAGGATGTCCCCCCTTCTGCTTGATCTTACTTGCCATTTAGGGTTTTATCTCGAGATGTCTTAGCAGCTTTCTTTCTTTGCTTATGTACCTTTGTAGTATGGCATCATCCTTTTGTTGTGTTGGGATACTTGTCTTTAGGAAGGTTGCCTCGGCAATCTTGCTACTTATTCGCATTAAACTTCTGCAATAGACTTTATTCGGCATACCATTGAATTCATTGCTTATAATTGATTTGTGTAGACTCGCGGGGGTTCCTCGGGTACCCCAGGTACCTCCCTGATGTATTTTTGGCGCTTGCGTGGTGATTTCCGTAGATGTGCTCACTGCTCATCTTAATAAAGATTATGGCGTATCTCAAAATAATTTAATAATTCGCACATCATCATAAGATAAAAAGACATTTATATTTGGCGCAACTAGGATAAAATAAAGATTATGGGGTATCTCAGATAGACTTGTGGAGTTTCTCGGGTACCCTAGGTACCCTCTTTTTTTTGGGGACCTTCTTAGCCCCCTTTTTTACAGAAATGGTCAAAAACATGCTTGTTTTGCCATCCGCTTGTAGTCAATATTTAATAAAATAATGCGAATAGAGGGGCATGCTTGCCTACCTCGTTTCGTTTATTTATTCTTTACTTGGCTCAAGTAAAAGATTGGAGGTGTGGGCGTGTGCATACCTTAACGGAACCTCATGGCGCTAGGGTATGCTGGTTTACCTCGCCCTCGGGCCTTCTCTGACCCTCCCTCTTTAAATTTGTTGTATTATTTCTTATTGGCGTTGACCTCGAACAAATCTTCACAATCGAATCGAGTCAGATACCTCAGGTTCCCCTGATTATCTTGAAATGGAGCAATTATAGCTGAATAAGACGTGGCGTAATAAGATGGAGTCACATTAATGGTGAAAATTTAACTGCAATCATATTCGGTAATCAAAAAGGAGAATACACATCATCTCATAAAGTAAAAAACATACTTATAAACGATAGAACCAAGATCATTACATGATAATGTTCTGTTATCTTAAAGAAATGGGGGATCTTGAGATCACCCTTGTCATTAGAGACTTGGAGAATTGAAAAGTGCAACTAATCAGTTTGGGGTACTCTAGGTACCCTGCATGATAAAGTACACCACACAATAGATCAAATATTATAAATGCATAAGCATTGAAGAAAAATAAATAAAGTAAATAAAAAGAGGTAAAGTGTTTCCCGTTATTAGTAGTACTTCCTCGATATGGTAGCATTTCACAAGTGCTTTATAATTGTTCTTTTCATTTAGAGTAGCATGTGTGCTCATTCCTTTTCTTTCTTCGGCACCCGAGGATCCAGGGGTACCTCTAACTCTTCGATTAACGCTGAATTAAGACTTTGGAGTACCTCGGGTACATCATGCATAACCGTATCTACCTTCATTGGCCCTACTCTTTTTTGTTTTAGAGGACTAGTTGTCTATAACACTTTCCACCGCGTAGCTCTTCATTGTATTGCAAGCGCCTAATTAGTAAGGCGATTAAATGTCATTGCACTGCTGGGGTACGCGGGGTACACCAGGAATATTCAGCTCTTTCACACATGGGGTTGGACAAGGTGGGCTGTGTACCCGGGGTGCTTAAGAGAGTACCGGAGGTACCTCAGCTCTCTTGGGTTTCTCTTTGTTTCTCACAACTTCGACTCTATCTTCCTCCCGCTTTAGGTTACACTTCTCATCAATTTCTATTTGTTGCAGGGCTCGAGAACGAGCTTCCCCATATGAAAGAGGGCGGTGTTTTTGAAATGACTGCCATAACTTCCCCAAACGCAAATTCTTTTCAAAATGAGTAAGAGTATGTTGGTGACCAAACGTACCGGTACGTAACACCTCTTGGTGGAAGCGGGTTACGTACTCGGCTAAAGACTCCGAATCCCCTTGCTTGATGAAAGCAAGCTTGGAGGATGTTATATCTTGGGCGGATGCATAACCAAACTCATGAACAAAAGCTTTTAGGAGCTGGTCTAAGGAGGATACACTACCTGCCTTCAATAATCGAAACCATGATTTGGCTGGTCCGGTGAGGGTATGCGGTAACATCCGTCACATAACATTGTCACCCACTCCTTTAATCATCATCTGGTCACGATACAACTCAGCATGTTCCACGGGATCCGAGGTACCTGAGTATTGTTGTATTTGAGGTATGGTGAACGCTTTTGGGAGAACCGCTGTCCGAATCTCCATGGTGAATGGCGAGTTATGCACTACTGGTGCTAGAGCATTGGTGGGGTTTTGTTTTTCAAAAAAGAGCTTCACCTGAGCTTCGAGGTACTCCATTTTTTTCTAGTAACTCATGGGGTACCCCAGGTACACCTAAGGATGCAGCCGTTGTTTGGGAAGTTCTTTTGGCATTCAACTTATACCGGAGATCTTCATGGGCTTTTTGTTTACGTTTGGTACCCTGGCTGCTACGGGAATAGCAAGAGGCAGTGGAGCGTTCTTCCCGGGAGCCGGCGGCTTGAAACTTTGAACGGGTGCCCGATGGCCCATGCTTTGGTCTACTTCCCTCCGGTATTTCAGATCTTGGTATGATCTGTTTTTCACCGCGTGGAGGCGGGACATCTTGAGTTACCAGGGAAGTGGCTGCTTTGGGTACCCGAGATCCTACTGCTCTGAGAATCGCATGAGCTAAATCCTCAAAGTGTTTATGAGTAACGGGCTCCTCGTCGGGTTGAATACCAGTTGATTGCTTAACTGATTTGCCTTTCTCTAGGCGGGATGCCCTCCTTGTCGAGTCACCCCTCTCATCACCGCCGTGGTCCTCTTCTCCATAATGACCTAGCATTTGGTTATCAACAGGTACGTCGGGTGCCATGGCTGTGCAAGCACACGTACCGACAAGCTTAGCACCGTGTGAAAGCTTTTTGCTCGTGTCCCCACAGACAGCGCCAATTGTTTTCGGCTGATTTTGGGTTAATGAATAAAAAACCACAAAACCAACGCAAGAGCAATAAATTTATATTTTTGTCGGGGAGCGGGGTACCTCGCTTGTTCGGCACGTGCGGGCTGTTTGGGATTTTTGTGGAGTGAAGGAGGATTGAGATGACGGTGGATATGGAGGGGGTCTGACTTCAGGTGCGGAGGGCTGGTGAAACTCGCCTTAAACCTGCGAAACAACCAAAAAGATGTCAAAGGTGGAGCCGGGGGTGGCCGGCGACCACACTCCGACGCTCAAGTCAGAGTTGGGTTATCTCAGGTTAGAGAGCTTGCAAGCTCTCGGTAATGGAGATTTTGAGGTTGAAGAAACCTTCGTTTTTTCTGGTGAGTGTGTTCCCTTGATAAAAATCAAACCTGAGTATTTATATGGTGTACCCCGGTCGCCGTGCCACCTGGCGCTATTTTAGTGGCGTTCCCTGCTGTCATGTCAGGAATATTCTTATTTTCATGCGTATGGCGGCTTAGACGTTTCAAAAATATCAGTGGAGAGCAAGTTTGTGGCGTATTCACGTTCTGGGCGTAGTGGAGTGGTCCCGCGTACCTGTGCAATTCCGTTGTAATTTTGCAGGCGTAGCAGGAAAAGCTGGTGGTCCCAACTGTCATAATATCACACTTTTGACGGATTCGCTGGCGTGACAGGCGGTTATCTCCTCTTTTGCGGCACAAGATTTCCTTATTTTTCGACACGTATCAAACCGATCTTTTTGAGATTCCGGGCCCACATATCCCTTCACATATTTACAAAGATTTTTATATCCTTTTATGGTCTACCCGAGGTACTGAGTTTTGTGGGGTAGGTTAGGTACCCCGGGTGCCGAACTAATGGTGTAGGTCGGGTACCTCGAGTACCGAGTTTATAGTGTAGGTCTGGTATCTCGAGTATCCCGGGTACCAAATTTTATGGGGTAGGTTGGGTATCCCGGAGATAACTAATAATTACATAACCTTTGCATCGACACGTGGCGCTTCATTTTCAATACTCTATTTATCCCCAAACAATCTGGATATACAAATTTATATGTATCTCAGAGTACACGACGAAGGGAATAATGAGAACAGTGAAAAGCAGACCTGTCATTAAGCTTAAGATTGAAGACAGGGTAAGAGTGATTTGGCTTGGCATGAGCTCCAGTAATGGTATTGTGGATTGCAGCGCTGACCGGCTAAATGATGTAGCTGCCCAAAAAGACACATTCGTGCTGAGTTACTAAAGTTCATCATCCATTAATTTGATACCATCAAATTTAGTTAGAAAAATGCTTCATGCAAGAATGTGTAGCGAGTTTTATTCGAATTAATGTATAGTTGAATTTAATTTCCTAGGTAGCGAAAAAGAAAAAAAGTATTGAATTAAGTTACCAATCTTCTAAATTACGAAATCCTGATAAGACAAAAATCTATATTAACCCGAATTACTCAATTCTCTGGAAATAAAATTTATTACATGATAATAGAAAAAAAAGCTGCAAATTAACAATTATTAAAAGTTTTCTTCAAAATATCAAAACCGAAAATTTAACAGACATTAGTTGCTACCTTTGTAGCGAATTTTATTCCTGTTAAACAATACAAAAATCACGTGGATCTCACTGCCATTATACTTATTTATGCATGTTTTAGGTGGGCTGTGAGTTGCATTAATTGTAATTTAGCAAAATCATGTATATTATTTATAATCTTCTCTCATGCGTGCGTCCTTATTTTTTTTTTAATATAGACATACTATTAAGTCATATAGTTTAATAAAATTTGTCATAACACTATTAAACCATATAGCATTATAGTGAATTGAACACTAACTCTATTAAATCATATGATTTAATAGCGTGTCCACATTAAAAAAATGAAAGCGTTCGTACTTGAATATATATATATATATATATATATATATATATATATATATATATAAAGAATTATTTTCATCAATCACCAAATTAAAAAAATTGCCACTAATAAAGGAAAATTATGCCTGGTGGAAATGGAATGTTATTTTGGGCACGTTTGGAATTACTTTTGAGAGGTTCAAAATTGATTTTGAAAAATTAAAGCAAATTGCGGAGTTTGGTAAATTCTTTAAAAAAATTTTTTGGCAAAATCATCTATACTACAGTAGATTTTGAAAAGCATATAATGAGTAACTTTTTAAAATTTGATTTTGATAATCATTTTTATAATAAATATAATTTCATATGTATCCTTATATTTATTATAAAATCCAAAATTATCCTTATTCAATTAGGAAATAAAATTATTAAATTTAAAAGATTATTATTATTACCTATTAAATTGAGATCACAAAATAAAAAAATTATTTTAGTTATCAGTTATTATAAACAAAATAAAAATTATTATTTAATGTTTAACTTATTCATTTCATTTTGATTATTTTTACAGCGTAATTAACAATAATTATTTTAAAAATTATAATATTACCAAATTAACCACAAGACTAATGATATTTACAATCGGATAATTATTGAAACTAATTTTCATCTAACTCTATGAAGTACAGCAACTGCCCTTTAGTGGATTAGAAGCTACTAAACCTAATAAAATAATACAAACTTATCCCAAATGCAACCCAACTCGGTCAATTTAGCAGTTTTGGCTGGGTTCGCTATGTTTTTTTTTTTTTTTTAGTTTTTGAGTTATACTAATTTTGCATAAAAGTCATAATCGTTGCCAACTAGCCCGACAAATTTTTACAATAAAAGATAAGTCCAAATTATTAAATTATTATGTGAGAATGACGTGTTATATATTTTAGACTTTCTCTCAATATTATGTGAAACGTCATCGACTGTTCATGCCTCAATCCTCATCATATTTGAACGGGTCCGATAGGAAAATTTGCATTCTAAAGGTTCAGGTGTAGGTCCAAGCCCTACTACTGATAAAATTAAAATTAATAAAAAAAATTGTTACCTGGATTGGACAAAACTAGGACAAGATCGATGCGAGGATTACGGGATGCAACAGCCAGTGCAAGGCATGCTCCAAGAGATTCCCCAACAAGATATATGGGCCTTTTCGGCGAACGGTAATTCTCTGACCTTACTGTTGTTTCAATCAGCTTCACTAAACCTGGAGCATCATGTATTTTATTAAACTCATAAAGGAAATTAAGGATGAAAATAAAAAATAAAAAAGTTTTTTTTTTTTTTGCTTCATAAATTAATATAAACATAAGAAAAAAGAGAAACCTGTAAATGATGTCCGATCCTTTACTGGAATATGCAAGCTCCATACATCAAATATCCTTCACCAAAGCAAACATTCACTAATTAAATCACACAATCAACCAACTTATTGCACCATTATGATAAGGTCAACATGCCGAAAAGAAAAAGGCCAAAAAAGAAAAAGAAATACTCACTTTCCAAGTCTTTGATGGTGCCTTATAAGTCCAAGTCCCACACCATCGATTCCTTCAAAGTTCACAAGACTATCAATTTTTTTTCAAGAGTATCAAGCTATCAATTATCAAAATTTTCACTGATGTTATTATATTTTTAATTGAGTTGTTATCATGCTCAGTTGATTTTGTGCTGACCATAAAAATAAAAAATAAAATCTTGCTAGTCACTCAGTGTATCAGTATAAAAACCGCCGAACAGTAATTATTATCGGATTCACCAACGATTGTCTTTCGATGTTTCATGCATGCCCACGTTAACGGACACGAAGAAATGGTCGCGTTTGTGAAAACAAAATCTTAAAACAGTTAGATAAGAAAGTAATTAAGGTAATTACTGGTTTGAGATTCAACGTAATGACGAAACGAATTAACGTACCGGGTAAAAAGAGTAGGAGTGGAGAATGAGGGCTGTGGGGCCCGCACTCTAAGGGAGAGAACCAGCGAGGCGGACCGCCGTCTGATGATGATGATGATCTGATCATACGTTCCGCTTCGTCAAAGTAGTCTTTCAAACGCTTTCCGTTACCTTCCGAGCAATATTCATCCACGCTAACTCTCCGTTTCGTCTCAGCTTCTAACTCGTTATGCGCAAAGCTCCTCGTCGCCGCCGTCGACCTTGACGCTGTTGACGCCTGCGCCTGCTCATTGGACACCGCCAGTCGTCGCTTTAAAATCTGATTGCGTTTTGACTTCCCTGATGATGGCGTCGGGTCTCGGCAATATGCCGGCGATAAATCGGCTGAGATGATGTGAGCTCCGACGGTCGCCATCGAGATAACTAATTTAAGTAAAGTAAAAAGCTCCCTCTCCGTTTGTTTGTTAAGTTTGTCGCGCTGTTTTGCATTATACTTGATGCGGTCGTCTCCGGTTTAAATGATTGATGGTCGGTGAAAATAGTATTACATTAACAATTTTAATATTGCTAGTAAACTGTGCCCGTGGCTAGTTTTCTCCGGGTGCCATTGTTTCATAATTCATAATTTGTCTTAAATTAAAACAGTGTCAAATGAACAAAAATCGTGATTAATAATGACAAAAGATTTTTGTCTTTTAGTCAATTTTGAAAGCTTTTAGGGAAAAAAAAAAGATCAATAAAGAAAACTTTAAAAATTTAAAAAGGGGTAAATGTTTTTGTCGTACACTCATGATTCATCAAAAACAAAAACGGTATACGAAAAAATGAAGGAGTCAGTATTTTTTACCTTTCATAAAACTTGCATGGTTCACTCATTTCCTCTTGGTTTGCTGTTCCGGAGTGTGGGGTTTACCTGTTACGAGACTCAAAACACTCAAATTTATAGATGATCAGCTAAGAAGATTTTTTAGAGTACTCAATGTTCTTAACTTCTGTGAGAATATCTTGCCTTCAATAGTGGAATGTAGTCATTATTTATAGGTTCAGAATTCCAGTTAATCCAAATGCTTGGCGTCGTTCTTTCTCTGGAACTGTTAGTGGGTGTCTCACTCTCTTAATTAAATGAACTGCGCGACACTCTTCGGAAATTCTCTACAAGATATATATTCTTTTGCAACCATATTTTGTGAGGACTTAATTTTTTAAGACAGAATGTTTCTTCATGACCTGAATGTTATTTTTTTGGGATAATAGGTGATCTCGCCACTAAATGTCATTTTTTTTAGCCCACCCGTCTCGAGGCTCCTGGGACTTTTTGGCGCCCCGACCTTCGGGAACTACTTTCGGGCGGGGCTCTGGCCGCGACTCTTAGAAATGCACCCCGAGGCCCCTCGCAAAGCCTTGCCCCATTCCGAGTCCGGCGGACAAACTTTGCCCGCTCCCCCCACCAAGGCTATAGCCCACCCGTCTCGGGGCCCCTAGGGCCTTTTGGCACACCAACCTTTGAGGCAATATTTTTGAGCGGAACTGTGCCCACGACTCCCCGCGGGCACCCCGAGGCCCCTCGCAAAGCCTCGCCCCATTCCAAGTCCAGCGGACGAAATTCATCTGCTCCCCCCACCAAGGCTATAGCCCACCCATCTCGGGGCCCCTGGGGCCTTTTAGCGCCCCGACCAAGGCTGCTAATTTGGGGCGGGGCTTTGCCTGCAACTCTTAGAAATGCACCCCGAGGCCCCTCGTAAAGCCTCGCCCCATTCCGCGTCTGGCGGACGAACTTCGCCCACTCCCCCCACCAAGGTTATATAGCCTACTTGTCTCGGGGCCCCTGAGGCCTTTTGGCGCCCCGACCTTTGGGGTAGTATTTTTGGTCGGGGTTGTGCTCGCGACTCCCCGCGGGCACCCTGACGCCCTTGCAAAGCCTTGCCCCATTCCGAGTCCGGCGAACGAACTTCGCCCGCGCCCCCCACCAAGGTTATAGCCCACCCGTCTCGGGGCCCCTGGGCCCTTTTAGCACTCCAACCTTCGTGCTCTAATTTTGGGCTAGGCTCTGCCCGCAACTTTTAAAAATGCACCCCGAGGCCTCTCGCAAAGCCTCGCCCCATTCTGAGTCCGGCGGACGAACTTCGCCCGCTCCCCCCACCAAGGCTATAGCCCACCCGTATCGAGGCTCCTGGGGCCTTTTGGCACCCTGACCTTCGGGGTAGTATTTTTGGGCAGGGCTGGGCCTGCAACTCACCGCGGGCACCCTGAGGCCCCTCACAAAGCCTCACCCCATTCCGAATCCGGTGGATGAACTTCTCCCGGTGGTAACCATACGAGTGATAGAATTGCCTACTGATCCATCCCATTGAGCTCTTGACGATGGTAACCAAAGTTGGTTGATGTGAATGGTTCGGCACTCTCACTCCTTAAGAGAGGTCAGGGGTTCAACCCATGCTCTCGTATGAAGTCACCACTTTGGCCAACACTTTACCCCTTACGAACCGATCCGTTGCGAGCGGAAATTAGTCTGGGTTGTGGTACGGGTTTAAAGATACCTCCCACAGTTGGGGCCCACTCAGGACCACCTCGTGGTTCAGACAAAAAATAAAAAACATTCCGATGGTAAAATAATAACAATAGAACCATTAGGTGATAAAATGTAGTAGTCAGAAAACATCATTTGGTAGGTATTAAATAATATCCCTAAATAAATAAATCTATTATTAGAGCTAACAAAACGGGTTACGGAGTCATATTCATATTGTGTTAGATTCACGTTGTGTCAAATTTAGGTCAACTCAAAACATGACCCATTTAATAATTGCAACAAACTATTGTAACCCTAGCTGGACATAGAAATAAACGTGTTACCCAATAACCTATGTAATATCTATATACTTAACAAAATTTACATCAAATATTTGCACAATATATATACATATCTACCAAAATATCACACATTTATACTATTGAAGTTTTAATTGTATACATATAAATAATATTATATATTGATAATATTAAATATCCATGTTTACCAATATTTTACATATTTACACTAATGAAGTTCTAAATCTATATAAAATTTTATAAACGAATCTTTGTGTATATGTTCATCCTTCCAAAAAAAAAGGAGAATAATGTCCAATATTTGAGTTTTGATGATAAGCTACAAAATAATTTAGAATGGAAAATTCAATCGCGTCATTGATCGAGTAAATGTGTCAAGAACTTTAACCCTAACCTGATGAAGAAAAAAACCATGTCGACCCAGACCTGGCTCATTTAATAATCATGTTAAATTTGACACCCATACTCGTTTATTTGTGTCGTGTTTGTGTCAGATAATTGGGTCATGTCAAATTTTGCCAAGTTTATCTATTACTAGTAAATTGTTGATATCTAATAAATAAAAATTAAATTTACGTATGTAACATAAGACTTGCAAAAAAATGAAAAACTTTATCAGCCTTCCGTGCAGTCTTAGGAGACAGTCAGCTTTAGGGGTGTTCGCGGATCAGATTTTACGGATTGGATATCAATCTATATCTGATCCACAATTTTACAGATTATAAATTTTTAATCCAATCTAATTCACGGATTTGTGAAATTCAATTCAAATATGATCCATACTGTGCGGATCGGATGCGAATTTGACCCAATCCATATTCAAACTACCATTTTGTGGATTGATTTGCAAACTAAAAATTTTTAATTCTGTACAATCCACAAAATAACTAAATAAAAAATGATGGTTGTCGAAGCCAACAAAAATAAATACCTACTCTAAATAAATTGTGTATAGTGATTGAATAGGGTCGTGTCCATAGAGATCGGTAATTATTTAAATCCTTTTAAAATATAAAATGCAAAATGGGGGGGGGGATTATTGACAATAACAAAAATCAAATTAAAATAACAAGAATGCAAATTAAAATTGTAATTCAAATTGGGGAAAGCTCTGGTTGAAGGAATTAACTAAGCTTGATTCGACTACTGATCATTGATTCAAATATAAATCATTACTACTTATGAATAGAATGGTTATAGCTACTAAGACCCTCTAATAGCCAATCTCTCTTTAATTAGTCGATAACTAAGGTACGACCATTGATTATTTCCCTATTCAATAGACAACCCTAGATACGATCATATGGTTTAATCAATTGACAGCCTGAAAAATCAGAGAGACTCAAATCCTAATTAACAAACGCATACGATGGTTCATTTAAATTAGATTGTTTATTCTCATAACACAATGCACTGCTATGCTATTTGTCACAAACATTAAAATCTTCATATGATGAATCTTTTAATTGACAATAGATTAAGTTGATAATTAAATAGTGACCAATTATCTAATTAACAAACATAATCATGACAATAATTTAGAGAATAAACAAATACCCAAAAAGCAATAAAACAATTAAAGCATAAGAAAGATCTCACGGTAATGATGAATCAAAACTTTATTAACCTTCAACCAGAATAATAGGTTTAGTTCTTCATAGAGAAAAGAGAAAAATTTAGATCTAGGGTTTATTTTTCTCTCTTTTCTTTCTCAAAAATCTCTCCCTTTTTGTTTTTCACGTCTCTCCCCTCTTCTAGAGTTCTCCCAAAAATAAAATACTAATATCTAAAATATTATCTAAATATTAAATTCAAAATTACAAAAATAACCAAAAAGATAAAACACGTTAAAATAAAAACTACAGGTCCTTAATTGACAGCACGTGCTCACGCCTTATCAACAAAGTTTTTCTGAAGCTCATAATTTCTCCAAGAAAACAATTATCCTCAAACATCATCCTCAAACATTAAAGGAAGTAAACAATGCAAAACTAGTACATAAATTGCACTCTAACAAAAAAAATTAATATAAAAATAATTTTACTACCGATTAAATTTAAAATTAAACAAGATTTAAATAAATTAATTTTTTAAATAAAGCTAGAAAATACATTTAAAGTTTCAAAATATAATACATCAAAAAGAAAAAAATCTCATTTATTTAGATCAGTAAATAAAAAATAACTGTTTAGGAAACTATCTTTGTTTATTTAATTATTTTATATATTATTGGATAAAATATTTGTAATATCTATATACATAACAAAATTTACATCAAATGTTTGCACACTATATATACATATCTATCAAAATATTACACATTTATACTATTAAAGTTTTAATTATATATATGTAAATAATATTATATATTGCTATTATTAAATACCCATGTTTACCAATATTTTACATATTTACATTAATGAAGTTCTAAATCTATATAAAATATTACAAATGAAACATTGTGTATATGTTCATCCTTCCAAGAAAAAAGAGAGAGAGAGAGAGAGAGAATATGTCTAATATTTGAGTTTTGATGATAAGAATCTACAAATTAATTTATAATAGAAAATATAGAAATTATCAGCCATATACCCTTAAATGACACATGTATCAAACGTGTATGAATATTTTTCAAGTGTATCACTCGTATATCCTAAGTTGACAAAACACTTCTGCAGTCCACCAATTCGTTAACTTCTGTTTGCAAGCGCTGACATCATAAGGGTAATTTAGTCTTTTAAGATTGACGAAACTTTGATTTAAAAAAACAACATGTCATCTCATTTACCTAGTAAACAATGACATGTCATATGATATATATTGATAAAAATGACATATCATCCCATTTATGGGATAATTGTTAATAATTGCTAAAAAAACTACTTTACAATCAAATCTACTTCTCCAAAATTTAACATAAATTTTTTAAGATCTACTCCTCCAAGCTCCAACTGAAAAATTTTTATGGTATAATATGTATAATTGTAAATAATATGTTGTTAATAATTTTTTTATGGTATAATATTGATATTTTTTATGGATAATTGTTAATAATATGTACCATTAATAATTTATTTTTTTAATAAAAAAATGTATTGTTAATAACAAAATAAAAAAATTTGTGTATTGAAAATTTACGTTAATTTTTGGGGTAAATTGATCTTTTTACCTCATTTTGAGTTTTAAGGGCAAAATAGTCAATTTGCCACAATTCTGTTAACTTTTTAACGGAAGTTAATAGATTGGTGGACGTCAGAAGTGTTTTGTCAACTTAGGGTATACGAGTGATACACTTGAAAAGTGTTCACACACATTTGATACGGGTGTAATTTAATGGTATATCACTGATAATTTCCCTAAAAAATATAATCGTGTCATTGATTAAGTAAATGGGTCAAAAACTTTAACCCTAACTTAATGCATAAAAAAATCATGTTGACCCGGACCTACCCCATTTAATAATCTTGTCAAATTTGACATGCATACTAGTTTATTTGTATCGTGTTCGTGTTGGGTAATTGGGTAAAGTTAAATTTTGCTAGCTCTATCTATTACTAGTAAATTGTTGATATCTAGTAAACAAAAATTAAATTTACGTATGTAACATAAGACTTGTAAAAAAGTGAAAAAATTTATTGACCTTCCGTGCGGTCTCAGGAGACAGTCAGCTTATGGTTACTGCAGAGTTTGTGTCCAGTCAATCATATGTTTTCTTGCTGATCAAGACAAAGTGCTCAGAAGAGAGCAAAGAGAGAGCTTGGGAGGGGAAGAGGTAAAGGAAAAAGAACAGAGAGAGAGTGCGTGTGATTAATTAGATAGACGATTCTTTCTTATTATTTTGAAAGTAAAATTAATAAGCTGGGCTCTTTGTAATTACAGGGATAATAGTGATCCCAGAAATGCATGATCATAATCCCTCAGCTACATCGTATATAATACACATGTTTGCATAAATTGAATGCAAATCCTTCTGTAGAAAAATGAAAAATCAAGGCTCAAATGTTGGAACTTGGGATGTAAAACCATGCGTAGCCTGGTAAATGAGTCGTGGCAATATATTCCTGTAAGGATCATTCTCTCTTTTCTCCTTTAAATATGCTAGGCATTTCTCTACCTCGGACTTGATTTCTAAATACAATTCGTGAGCCTTCTCCCTGTCTCTTAACTCTCGCTTTCTCCCTTCATAACATAATTAAACAACTCTTTTAGTACGTCAAGAATCAATATTTGAAAAGATGAACCGGGCATACGACTTTTAGCTCTTGGAAACTTCTAAAGTGAATGCAACAGACTGACTGTAGTTACATAAGGCATATATTTCAATGAACGTACCTTTTGTTTCAATTGGTTTCCCAAAATAAAAATAAAATCTGCCTGGAACTTTTGGTACAGGGTATGGCATGTGCATATCTTGATTTGCCACTTCACCTTTTGTATCAGTCCTATACAGAAATGTGAAGGGGAAAAGCTGAATGAAGAAGCATAAACTATAAATATGGAAAAAAAAAAAACAAGGAATATATTCATTATGGGCGTTGCATATAATGTAGAGAAGAAACTTTTGCAGAAATTAACTAAGAAAATATGCTCTGTAGTTACCTCAGCCTAGCAGCTGTTACTGTCAGTTCTTCTATTTGAGATTTGAAGTAAGGGATCTTCATTTGGTCATTGTAATCAAGAACTATCTGGAAAGTAATGAAAAATGCAATCGATGAGATATCTGAAATCAGTTTAGGCCAAGCACAATGCCAAGGTAAAGGTACATACAGAGTGTATACATGTTATTTTATATAGAGAACGAGAATAGTCTTTTTGCCAACACTGACAAATTATGGCTTTCAAATTTTGCGTATGGCTATTGCACAACACAAAAACTCCGACATTCTTAATGACTAATGTATTGATCATTTAGTGACAACACCTTCAAAATAGATTCACCAACACAAGCGCAAAAAAGGCAATCTGATGCTCCCAATAGACAAAGTGTGTTTATGTAACAGAGAAGTTAGGAGAAAATAGAAGTATTTAAGCTTGAGATTACTTGAGCTAGATCGTCTTCTCCAACGGCACCAAAAGGTACAATTTTAGCACCAAATGTAGTCGCCATCCTGACAAATTCGGAACTTTCTGGCCAGAATAACTTATATTCTTCACCCTGGAAAGTAGAAAGAGATATATTTGTTAATACATCTTCTACAAGAAACCATTTTGTAAATTAATCATAATAAAGGTAAAGCGGGAGACAAGCACGTATAACGTGTGATATGTCAGCTTCACTTCACAGAAGAAAAAACAATAATTGAAGAGAAGAAAATAAATTTTTGCAACATGAATGACTCTTATGAAATTTCTTTTCCATGTTTGGGTGAATAAAAATGGAAACCTACGATTACATCGCCTTCTGGTGTCTATTTTATTTCACATTTCAAATGTAACTAGCAAGCAATCATTTCAATTCACTCGATGAATAAATATTTTCAACAAACTGAACATTAAGCTGATTAAGATTTAGAATAGTGAATAGAATTTAATAACTATCAAAAGATATACCTTTCGATGCAGAGCTTCTCGCACTCCTCCAGGATATAGCAGGACATGAGACTTGGAAGACATAAGTTTATATAAATTGATTCCGGAGACAGGAACTGCGCCCATAATTCTCATAACATCATATGGACTTAAGTCACTTAATCCTCCTTCTTTAGACTTAAAGTACATCATTGGATGTGCTAAGCCTCGAAGAAGAATATTACTCTCAATCATGAACTCTGGTATCAACGTAAGTACATCAAGTCCCAGTAAGTTATGATATCCCACAAACAAGACAGGTCCCTCTGAAGGAATTCCAGAAAGACCTCTTACAATCTTGCCATTCGCTAAAGTAGATAGCATTACAGGACTACTAAGAACACGCATCCATCTGAAACAACAAATTAGTAAATTTATTGGTAATCAATTAATCACAATATCTCAAACAATCAGTGGGCCTGTTCCATATGAATTAACAGAGATCCCCAAAGAACCAATTGTTGTCGTATGACTCATAAATTTAATTAATGGACAGACCAATGCTTAAGTATCATCCAAATTAAAACACAAAGTACGTTTTGTTACTGTTAAGTTTTCATGATAGATACCTTTACCTGAAATCTTCGCATATTTTATTGAATTCGCTACTAGTGGTGGCATGAAATCTGAAACGTAGTCATGGTTTCTTCCACGGCGATAGTAACTAGCACCTTGATTATTGTTACCAAATCAACACCATCTTCCTGCCATACATGGGCAGAAGTACACATGAAATCTAATACACTTTCAAAAAATTAGAAATAGAATTTTGAAGAATAAAGTATCTAGTTGTTTTTTATTTTTTACTTTTTTTCCATTTTAACCTGTGAGTCACAAATTTGGACACACACAAAGAATAGGAGGGGAAAAGAGGAGATCATCCTACCAACAAGAGAAAATGGCCATGGCCGTAAAAGTTACGAGGTTCGCATTTGTGCAGGGCACTAGAAAGCCTTTCACCTTCCTCCTGACTCGGCATCAGCTGATCCTTTCCACTGAAAATATAATTATTAAACTCGGTGATATGTTTTGTTTCCACTACAAAACAATGACAAACACTAAGCCTACAACTAATGCAACATGATATAATGCAAGAAATTCTATGTATTGATCTTAAAACAACTTATCTAATGATTGATGCCTATTCTCAGGCTTATGAATTACTGGCATTGAAAATAGTTGAGCAGGAGAAGAATTTCTATTATCACTTATCAGCACTCAATAATACATTTAATAAGTGATCTAATATTTTCTTATAGTAATTGAACATAGCTGGCCTCTGCCAAAGATTTAGAACCTGCAAAGAACGAGCATTTGAGCTTTTACAGCATGAAGGCGTGAATTGGCATATGCAGAAGCTGCCTTAAGCAACTCTATCTTCCAGAGGAGTGTTTCCTTGGGTAAGATATCTGCCAAAACCTGTTAAATAAATCTAATATTGAGATACAATGGTAAGGTTAATTCATAAAAAACATGGCACTGATAATGACAACATAGTAACAGACAAATGCCTCTTTATTGCAGCATATTTGTGACATTGTTATATAGTTAAACCTTACAGGAAGGTAAGATGAGATAGCAACGAGATCCTGTGATAGATCTTGTATTGTTGGTTGCAAAGAGAGCCGTTTCGCCACATTGTCCATTGCCATCTTTAAAGGATCACCTGGACATATATCATACAATTGTTGTTATATGTTCAATAAAGTTTTAACCTTAGCGAGACTCCATTCTAAAATCCAATTTGTCTTGTTCCTAATTCAGTTAATGGTTTTTAACTATCACAATTTTAAATATTTCTTGATGCAGCTTAATTGGGTTCCTTGTAAAAACAAATACATATTCAAAAAAAAAAAAATTAGACAGAACTTCGAGGAATAGATGAAAGCAAACCTGTCATTAAGCTCAAAGTAGATGACAGCATAGTTGTTATTTGGCCTGGTATGAGCTCAAGTAAAGGTATTGAGGATTGCAGCACTGACTTATTGAAAGATGTTGCTGCAAAAGGTCATAAAAAAACATCAATATCGAGTTAGTATACTTCAACAATTAACAAATATATATGCTACCTACTAGTAAGTGAAAAATGATCATTTAACCAAGTGTTTGAATTGTTTTTCCAGTTTAAACATTAGATCAATCGATGAACAAAAAACTTTTACATCTTTTAAAAAATGAGTTTATAGTTTAAAATACATAATTTGTATATCAAGTAATGTAGTATTTGACGTGTCGGTTATTAATAAGTTTTACCATATTAGCATACTAATGATGAATAAGAAAATCAATCAATAGCTAATATAATATTTTTAATCTAAATTACACAATATATATATATATATATAGAGAGAGAGAAAATATTTTAGTCTGAAATTTTAAAGTGCGGTAAAGTTTTAAAACCGCATGGTTTTAAAAACTTAAAATTATAAGTTTTTAAAACCGTGCGGTTTTAAAATTTTCCCTAATTTTTCCGCATTTTAAAATTCTTGACCAAAAAATTACTGTATATATATACATTTCACCCATATATATATATATGGGTGAAATGAGTTGAATTGATTTATATTTTTTTCGCTTAAAAGTTTTGATACAAGTCAGCTCGTATTAATTGATGTGATGCAATCCCATGGTACGTATGTCATCAATGCATGGTTTAGATATATGATTTATGATCAGAAAGTGCTCACACCTCACCTGGATTGACCAAAATTAGTACAAGATCGATGTCAGGATTGCGGGCTGCGACAGCAAGTGCAATGCAAGCTCCAAGAGATTCTCCAACAAGATATACGGGCCTCTTTGGTGAACGGTTACTCTCTGACCTTACAGTGCTTTCAACCAGCTTTACTAGACCTGAGTCATCAAAATATTGAGAGATTAAATAAAAGAAGAATGAAATGAAAATTAAAAAAAAAATCAAATAAAATATATAAATTAAAAAAGACATGTAAATCAAATAAAATATATTAATTAAAAAAGACCTGTAAATGATGTCCGATCCTTAACTGGAATATGCAAGCACCATATATCAAATATCCTTAAAATTGCCACGTCACATAATCAATAAGAGGTAATTTAAATATGTAGTATACAGCATTAAGTACAACTATAAAAAGGCCTAATAATATACTCACTTTCCAAGTCTTTGATGCTGTCTTATAAGTCCAAGTCCAACACCGTCGATCCCTGCAGAGTTTATGACAAGTATCATTATTAGGCTCCGCCGAGTTACAGTTGCTGTAACAAACAGCCCAGCCAATCGCAAGCATTGGATTTTGGAAGAATTTAATCTAATGGATGACATACAATATAATGTGAATAAGTAATAAATGGGCAACTGATTCAAATAATTTCGATTTTAAGCGATCGTAACAAGTAACAAAAAGCCGTTATTTCTTACTCTAGCCGCCGTGGCCGTTGCTGGTTGACTGATTCTTTCAGTTTTGATTTGGAAATCTCCGCATGAGGAAGGTACCGGAAGGGCATGAATCGATTGAATTTGACAGTAAATTTTTCTTAATAATATTTGATTTTCTAGAGTTACCATCTTTCTTACAAAATTTCATTAAAAATTACTACAGAGCTGATTCCATCCATCGCTATGGATGCAGATAAAAATTGTTGCAACTAAATTATTTTATTTTTATTATATTGTAAAAATTAGTTAACAAATAAGATACAAGAGCTCAAACCCAATACTGATATATTCAAAAGCAATTAATTAAAATTTAAAATCAGCATTATCCATTATTAATCATATAGAGAGAACTGAGCTCAAATAACCAACTGCATAAGATGGAGAAGAGCGTAAGATTCAAATTATCATTATAAATTTTGGAAGTGCATACTCGGAGAATGAGACCAGCAGAACTTCACAAGCAAGTATTTAGAGAGAAGAAGACTACAGAGAGAGTAAGAAATAAGGGAAAATTATTTGCAGCGGGCTCCAACCATTGATTTTTATACATGTGACAAGATATTATTGGCCACATTGTCATTTTATGGGCTGTATCTTATAGAAATTATAAGGTCGCAAGATCCTTATTATTATTATAACAATGGTTTATTATAGATATACTTTCTTTTGCATATAGTGTAAAACCTCTTTATTTTGTGTTACATAATAACTTTTATGTAATCACAAAAAAGAGTTTGGGACAGTTATAAATAGAATAAACTTCAATTAAAAATAAATTATAATGTTTCTAGATTTTATTTTAAAGAACTTGTTTCTACGTAGTAATCATTATTTGTATTTACAATATATATATATATATATATATATATATATATATATATATATATATATATATATATAATATTACGTGTATGATAGAATAAAATTTTTTTCTAAAATAATTTGGGACAATGATTAATTTTTTAGACATTTAATATTACTTTACATATTTCCAACGCTATATAGATTTACAAACTAGTTTTTTAAAAATTATGTCTATATTTTTCAATTGTGTCTATATAATGAATTTAACAAGTGAATTTTACCTCTATTTTACTTATATTAAAGAAAATTGAATCAAAATAATAATTTTTGTAATTACATATCTATTAAATTATAATTTTTTATTATAATAAAATTAATTTGATCCCAGCATATTTTATAATTATAATATTAGTTTGGGCCTATCATTATATTTGGTCCTACCACTATAACGTTAGAGAGGTTTTACCATACATACCGGATAAATTAATAAAAAAATGAGAATGGGAGGGAAAAACAAAAAGTAAGAAATAAAAAGGGAAACTTTTGCTCGTAAAATATTATAAAAAGTATATTAATAATTAGCAAATGATTTTTGGATAAAGCATAAGCATTAAAAAATGTAAAAGGTGACGACATAAACAATAATAACGGATTGGCTAAAGAGAAACGCACCAGGCAAAAAGAGGAGGAGAGGAGAATCGCGAGTGTGGGACCCGCATTCTAACGGCGAGAACCAGCGGGGCGGACCGCCGCCTGATGACGATTTGATCATATCTTCGGCTTCATCAAAGTAATCTTTCAAGCTCTTTCCGTTACCTTCACTCTCCTCCTCCGAATATTCTCTCACGTTAACTCTCTGTTTCGTCTCAGCTTCATCTTCTACTAACTCGCTACTCTTCTTCTCCACAAATATCCTCGTCGGCGTCGTTTCCGTCATCACTGTCGTCGTTGCAGCTGACGTCCGCTCCGTTGACACCGCTACTCGCTTCAATATAGGATTCCGTTTCGGCTTCTCGGACGACGACGTAATTTGTCGACGAAAAACCGGCGAGGAAACGGCCGAAAAGATGCAAGCTCCGACCGTCGCCATCTAGAACCGAAGTAAGAATTTCTCTCTCCCTCTGTTTGTTTTGTGGCGCTTTTGTGACTTGTGATGTTATGTAAGGTTCTTGGAATGTTTTTCCATCTTTAGTAAACAGATTTGATCTAATATAATTTAAAAGTCAATTTATTGTGAATGAACGGAATATATGATTAAAATAATATAAATGAACAACAGAACAAGGAGGAGAAAGTGAGAAAACGAGTGTATTTTTCTCTTGGTGTCATTTCGTTTTAAAAATTATTTTGAAAATTTTATTATTATGTGTATTTTAAATATTAATTTTAAAAATTCAAACTTTTTAAATTTTTTAAAAATTAATTAACTGTATTTGTTTAAAACACCAAAAAATGTTTAAGACACATAATTTTAAGAGATTTAATGCATATTTACAACAATATAATTAAGTCAAGTTGTACAAAAATTATTTTATTCAATTTAATTATTAATTTTATTTATTTATCTTCAATATTGAATTTTGTGCTCAAAACAAAATAATAATTCTATAAATACTTTTTTTTAAAAAAGAAGGAGATTAGGAGAAGAAGAAGTTAAAAGAAAAGGCTATTT
This sequence comes from Citrus x clementina, assembly GCF_000493195.1. Taxonomy (NCBI): domain Eukaryota; kingdom Viridiplantae; phylum Streptophyta; class Magnoliopsida; order Sapindales; family Rutaceae; genus Citrus; species Citrus x clementina. The sequence continues at coordinate 12,586,228 of NW_006262688.1, read as the reverse complement.
TACAATAAAAAGTATTGCACAGAATTTGTAGTCAAAATTTTTTCAAACTAATGAATTCCTCATTGTCCATCTAAGTATAAGATGTTGGAAATAAAAATTCTAGCGTTTAATAACATGAGAAATATCCATTAAAAATGAGTATTATATTAGTATTCAAAGAAATCATATAATAATACTTATAATATATTGCCTTGAGGGTCTCTCTAAATTACATTTAATGTAACTTATAACTAGGTAAAATTCATTCACTGGGCCTTTTGATTCCACTATTTCGTTTTTCATTTTTGTACTAAAAAACTTAATTGTAAGATACATTTAATCTATCTTACAATTAATAGTAATTCATTTAACACAATGGCTATGGTGTTGCTCCCTTGTAGAGTATTGTCTCATAACCACACGATCAAAATGATAAATAGTAAAAAATAAATTATTGTTATGATCATATGGTTATAGAAGTACATTATAGTGGAGCAATACCGCCAAAGTCGGACCCTTCGTGTAATAGATGATGATATAATAAATTTTTTTTATTAAAATTAAAGTGTTCAACATAATTTTATAATATTTATTAACATTACTTAGAAATATAAGATTTGGATAGCTGATCAGCTGTGAATATAATATAACTTCTTGTTTCTTACCAATTAAAGAATGTGGAGTCAGCTGTCAGCTACCAAGTTTGTAAATTGTCTTTTTTTTAAAAAAAATAAATTAAAATATAAGTTAATAAATGGCGACGAACTAATGTTGCGTAGAGTCTACAGTGTACCACCATATTAATTTACCTTTTGACAAACAAACCATATTAAAATTTAATAGGAAGGTTATAATGCAAAAAAAAAGTGTATTTTATATTATTTTAACGTAAAAGATGTAATAACTAATTAAAAAAATAAAGATTTTTTGTAACGAAGAAAATCAAAGATTTAATTAAGTAGTCAAAGTGAAAAACACTAGGGAGGTTAGTGTTATTCTTCTTCTCTTTTAATTTTAAATTCTCTATTCAATTTTTTAATTATTTAATTGCAATTGAATTAATTGAAGTGGGCGTCATCTTCTCCCCATCTTCTCCTCTTAATTTTAAGGTAAATAGTTCAAGTCACCCTATTGGTATGGTTATAATAGTTTGAAAAAAATGAAGTTCGATAGTAGTTTATAAAATATTAGAAAAGTTTTTTTTTTCTTTCCCTTCATTGGTCCTCTCCCAAGCTTTTTTAATTAATATAGCATCGCACCGTTAATAGTGTTTACTTGGGGGATTGAAGAATTTGAATTTAGAATAAAAATAATTAATGATATTTACTTATTAAAACAATAAAGAAATGAGAATGAAATATATGGGGCTCATGCACTTTAAGGATTAAGGAACAAAAATTTAATTCCTATCTCCCATGAAAATTAAGTTTTCATTCTTTAAACCCACCATTTTACTCTAACTAAATTTCATAATTCTACTTTTATCTTTTATTAATATATTGTTTTATTATTTTATCATTGTTATTATTATTATTCTGTCATTGTTTTTAATAATAATAATAATATTTATTATTATTATTATTGTTGTTGTTGTTGTTGTTAATATGATTGTTATCATTGTTTTTATTAATAATAATTTAATTTTTGAGATCCCTATTATTATTAAATAAACAATATGTGACCTTTTAAAATAATTTTCTGTAATAATTCTCATTTGTCCATGACAATGAGGTTTGACCAAAGAACACGTCGATGACCTCAATAAAAGATAAACTATTGTGATACTTTCAAACGTGCCATAATGCTGAGCTTTCAAATCTGGCATGCAATATCATATAAAGTGTACAATTTATATTCTAGACAAAACACATTTTCAAATAGTGGAATATCTTGAGTTGTAAGTGAAACGTAATTTATTTATTTGTTTATTTTTGCTTTTTTCCTCTCTCTCTCTCACTCTCACTCTCACTCAGACCTAATTTCTATACACTTCGAATTAATAAGTTGATTTTGTAAAAAACAAGGACGCGAATCTAATTTACATAGATTCCAGTATTGATCGGTGGAGTGTCACGATCTTCTTAGATGAGCAGGCTTGGATATGTTTCTATCATTTTTATGACAAGAAGCTCTTGATCGATGAAAAAACTTATCACCAACAACGACAAATTTATAGATGATTTGGCAGTACTATATTAGCTTAAAATCATTTTGTTATCAAGCAATCCGAATTTTAAGTTCATTACGGACATCTTCACCCCAAAGCTTTATTTCATTAGTTAAGAACCCCATCACCTAGATATTTTTATTCTTTGACACTAATTTGGTCTGTTGGTCCGACAGACAGTGACTCTGTGAGCCCACATGCTCCCCCAATCAGGCAGCTCACGTGAACCGTACGAAACGGCTACTTAGCAAATTGCAAAATTAGTCCACCTTCTTCCGTCGACACACTTGAAAATCTGATGGGTCCATGCCATTAATTGTAAATATATCAATAAAATATTAATATTTGCAAAATACATACCGTCGTGACCAGGGAAGACTCGTCCCCAAGCTGATCACCACATGTACCAAATACAATAGTACTTTTACTCCATTTCACTGAAAAAATAGTGTTGTAATTAATCTACAGAGAACAGACACTATTCTTCCGTCTTGAACGGCTATGAATGTCTATTACAAGACCCTATGTGCAGTATTAACAAACGTGTGATCTATCTACGTTTTTCTTGTTCTTTTCTTCAAACAAATTCTACTATCTAATCAAGAATCAACAATCTTGAACTGTTTGTCTAAAGTATCAACTACTTTTTTTCCATGAACTGATGCTACCTTTATTTCCTGAAGCTCTTGCAGATCTTCTCAGAGATTACAAAGAATCAATGCTCAGATTTGAAAAGTCGGGACTTCATTTGTAGGGCCATGCGTAGCCTGGTAAGTAAGTCGAGCCAATAGATTTCTGTACGGATCGGTTTCTCTCTTCTCCTTTAAATAAGCAATGCACTTTTCAACCTCAGACTTTACTTCTATATACAACTCATGACATTTCTCCCTGTCTCTTAATTCTTGTTTCCTCCCTTCACAAAAATTTAAGTTAATCAACTTGCATTAAATATCAAAGCTGTGAAAGATTTGGGAAAAAGAAAATACAACAATAAAAGAAAATACAATAACTACAACTTAGAGGCACTATTTTATTTAACTATTGAAATTTAACTTTGTTTAATCTATACAAGTACCCTAAATTCTGAAATAGAAAACATTAGAAAGAAGACATGCATCTATTGGTATAGACCTACCACATCTGAATGTTGAACACCCTCTAGCAGGTTAGTCTAGTGGTTTTTCTAGGTGGATAAACTAATGATTTATAACAAAGTATCAACTGTTTGCCTTTTAGTTGGGACGGATACTTGCAAGACAAGGAACCCAGAATCAAGAAGCATTGAACAAAAAGTTATTGTCACAGTCCAGTTGAATTCTTGGTTGTTTCAGCCACTAAAGTACTGGATAATTCAAACACGACATGGTCACTGGTAGAAGTGGTTTTCACTCAAGAATATCTATCGTGGAAGCAAAATAACAGTTATTATGTCCCTAGCAATACATCCTATCACCATATTATATCATTAGCCTTTCGAAAAAGGAGATTAGTTTAGTTAGCTAGACACAGTTGAACTATAAAAATTTGTTTTGCCTGACTAGATTCTTCATAATTAGGTAACCTGATAGGTTTCATGATATGGGTCATTGAACAACAATACCTTCTGTTTCAATTGGTTTCCCAAAATAATAATAAAAGCGGCCTGGAAGTTTGGGTAGAATGCCTGGTAGATGAATATCTTGGTTCTGTATCTCACCGTTTGCATCAGTCCTATCATCAGCAGATCATGTCAAACTCTAATGAGGTCATGCAGGAAGGCATAGATATTGACTAAATGAAAAATGTGAAGGAAAAACATACAAAATAACTCAAACTACCTCAACTTGATAGTCTCGCCTGTTAATGCCTCTATTTGAGCTTTAAAGTAAGGAATCTTCATCAAGTCATCATAATCAAAAACTACCTGACGTCAATGAATATGCAATCAACTGTTCGTTAGATACCAGAGGTTGACTTAAAGCTAGTGGCTGATTAAATGAATCTGAAAAATAAGCAGAAATATACAGCAGAGGTAATGTTTCAGGCTTACTTGACCAATATCATCTTCTCCAACAGCACCAAAAGGTATGATTTTAGCCCCAAATCTAGCTGCCATCCTGACAAACTCAGAGTGATCTGGCCACAACAACTTGTACTCTTCACCCTAAAAGGATGAAGAGATGAGATAAAACATTCTGAATTTTAACAAGTATACCTAGCGTCTCATTTTTGTACAAGTTTATAAAACCATCAAACAGAAAGAAATGAATAAGGAGAATATCTAATACTTGTAGTCCCACAAAACAGATGCATGCATACATGCTCAAACAAAATCACCCTACTCAAGTAAGACTGTGACATGGACATGTGAAGCTAGTCAGCATTACATCATGGAAAGAGAATTCAAATTTCAGGACAAACATAAATAAAGTAAATTAAATTTATTGTAACAGCAAGGTTATTTGCATCATATAACAAGATATATCATTTAGCTCATTCAAAGATTTTTGCATTCATAGTTTGCAGAAGTAAATAGGCTATTCACCAACTTGCTATCTTCTCTTTCAAATTATTGCATTTATAAAAAGGCATATAGGAATTTGGAAATTGAAGTTTTGGTATTAGAGTGAATTTGCATAATTCTGAATGAAGTGAACATCAAACAAGTTTATGAATTTAAAAGTTAGGATGAAGGTAACAACTTAACTGAGAGATGTTACCTTTCTATGAAGAGCCTCACGCATGCCTCCAGGATACAGTAGGACATGAGACTTTGAAGATAAAAGCTTGTAGAAGTTGGTTCCTGAGACAGGAACTGCACCCATTATTCTATGTGTGTCGAATGTTGCTAAATCAGGTAACAACCCGTCTCTCAATCTGACAAACATCAGTGGATGTGCAATTCCTCGTAGAAGAATATTTCTTTCGATCATAAATTGGCATACCAGAGGAGTCAATTCAAGTCCTAGTAACATGTGATAGCCAACGAATAAGACAGGACCCTCAGAAGGAATTCCAGCAAGGCCCCTAACAATCTTTCCATCCTCTAAAGTTGAGAGCATGACAGGGCCAGTAGCAACACAAATCCCCCTAGGACAATCTTAGTTGTGAGCCAATAATAATATACAAAATTAATGAAATCACAACTCAGTTAATCATAAGCATGCTGTAGTGAGGGCAGTTAAGGGAATTATTAGGTTATCAGATTAACACGACAAACACCAGGATACCAAGTTATATTAAGCATATTCACATGTTCCATTAGACAATTTTCTTAACACCAGTAAACCTTATAGTCCCGTGATGACTGTTAATGGAACAAATGGATTGTCCAATCGATTATTTTCAGCCAACTTTCAACTGGCATTCTTTGGGCAGATGATGTTGTCATTTCATTAATAGCTTGAATACATACCGGCCAATTTTTTTATTTTGTTATAGTAGATATCTAACTTGTATTATTAGAACCTTAGCAAGTTATATTTTACCTGTTTGATTCATATATCTTTCTGAATTCATCTGGGGTTGGTGGGATGAAATCTGAAACATAGTCATGGTATTTTCCACGGCGATAGAAACTTGTACCCTTTATGATAGTTACTAAATCGATATCATCTTCCTGCCACACATGGGAAGGTGTACTATGAACATCAAAAAGAAAATGAAATAACACATTTTGAGTGCAAATTATGCTATAAAATATGCAGATACACTCACCCCATGTTCACATGAACTTACATCATATCATGGCACATAATGAAGCAAATAATTATAAGGGCACAAGCAAGGAAATAACCTATGAGATTTTACCATTTGAATTCTAAACTCTGAATCTCATTAATGCGTACAATTGAACACACACACACACACATATAAAGAAAGCAAGAAGAAAACCTACCAAGAAGAGAAAATGGCCATTGTCATTAAATTTACGAATCTGACATTTTGACAGTGCATGACGGAGTCTTTCACCTTCCTCTTGACTTGGGAAGAGCTGATCCTTTCCACTGTAAAGAAGACACAATGTTTTTGACACATTTTACTGGAAGAATCACTTAAACGGAAAAAAATTGGATAAAAACAAGCTGAAACTTTAGGCTTTATAGAAGGTACTAGCGTAGAATATAAGAACAGGGAGGAGGTCATGTGATTCAAAATACTTAAAACTGTCCATTCCTTTAAAACTGAGGAAAGTGCTATTACAGTAAGAGTTGCTGCAATAAGCTCTCAAGGCCAGCCGTTGTGGCAGCAGCAGAAGATTATGTCAATAAGCTAATCATGGAAACAGTTGCTTTTTCCAGAATTTTATGAGATATTATTTTGCTAATAGAAATTGTTTGTTTCTCTTATTTTATTTCAAGTTGTTTTGGTTGGGTTGTTTGCCGCATTTGATTTTTTGTCGCAGACCACATGTGTGTTTGGGTCTGCTGGGTCAAAGATCCCCATGGCACCAATAAGAAGACTGATTATAACAAATATTCTCCCGGAAGAGAGAAGAATTTGTACAATCAGTGTACTGGATACCAGTCTACCAAAGTGATAACACCACACCCCACCCCCCCCCCCCCCCCCCCCCCCCCCCCGCCTTTTCTTTCTTGCCTTAGCGTGTGTTAGGAAGGTGAGGGTGCTTCTCTGGCTATTGGGCAAAGATTAACCTCACATATAGCCAATTTTTATCTAATAATTACTGGAACCAAATAGACCATGCCAAAGTGTGAGCACCTGGAAATTATCAACATTTGAGCTTTAACAGCATGAAGGCGTGAATTGGCATATGCAGAAGCTGATTTAAGCATTTCTAGCTTCCATAGAAGAGTTTCTTTAGGCATGATATCAGCAACAACCTGTAAATTAAGTTATCAATTCTTCTACATGAAACTGACAGCATGTGAAGAGAAATATATAATGGAAGCATCAACGTGAAAAGATAAACAGTCAACATATGAAAATCATCACCATAAGAGGTCAAACAGATTTATAAAGCACACTTACTTTCTGCTATCCAATAAGTTATATTGCTAGATAATAAAACATTACAACAGAGACATGTCGTTTACAATGAATCAAACAGATCCAAGGCATAACAAAAAGCTGATTGCATTAGTTCTGAAAACATAAACTGAAAATTGCTTTTCAAAAGTAATAGAAATAAAATGCCACTATTATCTTGACAGTTAGAACTTACAGAGTGGTAAGATGACATTACAACAAGATCCTGTGACACCTCTCCGGCTTCGTGCTGCAAAGGAAGTCCCTTCACCAGAATATCCACTGCCATCCTCAAAGGATCACCTAGGTGGGTACATTATAATGTCGGCTATTAAACACAATAATATAAGAATAATAAATATGGAAGAAACTTATGTGCCATAAATTTTCATCATGTTTAGGAATAATGGACATTAATTAGAATCAATTCCTAGTACAATAAGAAGGGAAAATCATTTCATTTCAAATTTAATTTTTTCTGTTTCCCCCTTTCACAAGCTGAAAAACAGTTCTGAATGCAAGCTCTACATTGTTTGAAAGGTAGAAGTCCAGAACCTTTAATTGTCTTCCCTTCCATTCAGGCTATTACAAAGGTTACCATGAGGAACAGAACAAGTGCATTTCACTTCATGTCAACATTGAAGCGCAGATAAGAAAAGCATTATAATCATCGGAAAGTACCATAATAACCCCAAAGTCTAAAATGAAATCCTATATGCTGATTTGAAGAAAACAATAAAAAGAATAAGAAAATCCATGCCATTCAAAAATAGTCTGCAAGAAACTCAGAGAAATTGTCTGTGACCATCACATTGTGCAGCCAGCCAATGAACCTTTTTAATTTCTCGGTTGTATGGTTAAGCACCAAATACCAATTCTTGTTTTGCCATTGTCTTGAAATTTAACAAACAACACATACAGATACCTGAATTCTTCATCTGACTATTATCAACTACAACCTATATTTGCAACAAAATAAGGAAGAAACCAATAGTTAATTTATCCTCTTGTCCTGAATTTCAAAAAATAAAATAAAATAAATCTCCTAAAAATGGGAACTTTAGAAATTACCTCTGAAAATATGCAACTAAAGAAACCAGAAAAGGAAGTTTGAGGAGCAGAAAGCAAACCTTGCATTAATCTCAGCATATATGGAAAGGCGAGAAGGACTTGATCAGGCGTGAGTTGCAATAAAGGTATCAGAGGTTGCAACTGTGACTTGCTGAAAGATGTAGCTGAAAGGAGAGAACATTAACTAGATACCATATGAATAAGAAATAGTGTTCATCATTTAAAAATAATACCCAGTGTCCACGTTATACCCATCGATTACTAAAAATAACATCTCAACTATTGCTAATACAAATGATGAGAAAGTCACCTGGGTTAGCCAAAATCAGTACAAGGTCAATATCAGGATTCTGAGCTGCAACGGCTAGTGCAAGGCATGCTCCAAGAGACTCTCCAACAAGATATATGGGTCTATTAGGCAAACGATAATTCTCTGATCTGACTGTTCTTTCAACCAGCTTCACTAGCCCTGAAAATCAAGAGATTGAGAAGAGCAAAATTTGAATAAAAATAAAATGGAAATTCATCTTACACATTGGTATGAATAGTATAATACATTAACAATTACGGAGTGAATGGAAGCGAAAAGACCTGTAAATGATGTTCGATCCTTGACTGGAATATGCAAGCACCATACATCAAAAATCCTTCATTCATGGAAAATTCCAAATTAGATTATCAGACGGATCAAGTTGAGGAAGCAAGATAATCAAATTATATACTGACCCAAAAATGGAAAAATTATAAACATTTTACACACAACACAGAGAAGTAATTGGTGGTGGTATTAGAAAGCATTATATAATCCTTACTGTCCAACTCTTTGATGCTGCATTATAAGTCCAAGTCCAACTCCATCAATCCCTACGAAATTCATACAAATCATCGGTAAATGTGAGAATCTTAATACCAATGAAATGGACAGTATTAGAAGTGAAAAAGTCATTTGCTAGAAATAGAAAGCAAAAAAAGAATTATAAGATAAATACCATACACTTGAACATGCTTAAAAGCTTGAATTATAGAGAAAGTCTGAGATGGTATCCAATCGTGAGACATGGTGAAAACATGTCGAAAAATCGTTTGAGCGGGCAAAACCAACTAATTAGAATTAAAAAGCACATAGGTGCGCACGCATAAATGAACGGTGAAGGAGATGATAGCAAAGAATTAGTATTTGTAGTTAATAATATACAAATATTTAAAAATTAGGGCACCTAATACAATAACAATAAATTTGAGAGGACTAAACAATAAAATTAATTCACATTTTTTAATAAACTAGGCTAAATTTGCTGTGTGCAATGTGTACGGGCAAAGCACCAAGCGGTGACTCTTTCAAATATCCTTTCGGGCCTTGCGGCTTAGGGGCCTCAACGTAGATCCGCCGGGACCACCACATAAAATGTAAAATATACTTATAGTAAAAAAAAAAAAAAAGTAAAAAAAAATTAATAATGTAATACTAATCGTACTACAAATAATATAATAATATTAAAATTTACTTATATTATATTTATATTAGGGTTTGTTGACCGAATCTTGCTGGGTGTAATAAGTTTTTAAAATAATTAAAAAGAACATTTACACCGTGCTTATACTCAGAAACAAAAATGCTAAAAATATAATAGGTTTTGTCCGAAACTTGAAGAAGCAAAATAAAAAATAAAAAACAGAAATGTGTTCGCAAAACGAGCCGCCAATGTGTTATTGTAAATAATTTTGCATTATCAGTATGGACATGAATTAGTACTGTAAAGAAAGAAAGTGATGTCACTAAACTTTCTCACTCGTAATTGATCAATAATTGACCTTCTTCTTTTAAAACACCAAAAGTTCAAAAGTCTTTCCACTTTCCAGAAACGACGTTTGCTCGCTCGCAGCCTCGCGGTGGCAGAATAAATTAAAATGTTTTTTTTTAAAAAATAAATAAATAAATAATTGAATAATAAAGAAGTAAAATAAAGAAACAAACCAGGTAGATATAGAAGGAGAGGAGAATCGGGAGAGTGGGCCCCGCACTCCAACGGAGAGAACCAGCGAGGCGGACCACCGTCTGATCTGATCATATCTTTGGCTTCGTCAAAGTAATCTTTCAAACTCTTTCTGCTCTCTTCCCAATCTCCTTCGACGTTGACCCTCCGCAACGACGTCTCGGCTTCTGCTTCACTACTCCTCTGAGCCTTCTCCTGCACAAAACTCCTCCCCGACGTCGTGACTGCCGTTCCGCTGTTGCTTGACGTCTGCTCCGTCGTCACAGCTACTCTCTTCAAAACCGGGTTCCGCCTCCGTTCTCCGAACGACGACGTCTTGTCTCGACGATATATTGCCGATAAATCGGCGGAGAAAATACAGCTAGCTGGGATCGTCGCCATGGAGAGTTGAAGCGAGTAAGCAGCGGGAACAAGAACTCCCTCGTTGTTGTTTTTATTGATATCTGGCGGCAGCGCACTAGCGTGTGCAGAGGGATTCAAAAGGCTGTTTGATTTATTTTTTATGATAATAAAAGTATTAATATGAAAATATCAAGAAATTAGAAATGAGAGTGAGATGGCGACCGGCGAGTGGGCGATATTTTCGTATTACTTTTAAGAGGGACGTAAATTCTATACGTCGGTACAGACTACAGAGAGGATAACATTGGTCAAATGGGGTTTAGTGATAGTTTCCGTTTTTAACACATGGCAATTTTTGCCTCTGGAGGTGAACCACTGTCTTCATAATTGTTGTGAGAATTATTTATTTGAATAAGTATTTTATAAAATTTAAATGTAATATTATAGTCTTAATTATATATCTTATTATAAGTATCGTGTGTTTTTTCTACTATAATAGTAGTTGTAAATATTTAATGTAATATTCAATAATATAGTATGTAATCAGTATTAAAAGAAAAAAAAAACATATGGCAACTTTTTTTAATGATAATTGATAGGATGGGTTATTTGCAATCAAAAAAATTAGTTAGAACACTTAGTTACTTAAAACACTCACTTATAAAATTTAAAAATCAAACTTTTATTATGTACACCATATTAAATCTAAAAAATAACCTATGATTTTTTTTTCTTTTTCAACTCCCATTTCTCCTTCTTCTCTTTTCCTTTAGTTTTTTCTTACTTTTGTTTTCACAAACCAAACTTAAAAGATAACATCTTAAGAAAGAGGATCTATTGGATTTTGCAAATTCATTAGAACTCTTTCAAAAAATTAAAATGTTTCAAGAATTAACCCGTGGCTTTTAATGTGTACGAATGGACGAGTGTTCTGATTGAAAGATTTTAGTTTTCCTTTAAAGTTTCAAGTATTTAATCGTTTCATCTATGTTTAACATTTTTTTTTTCGCCTTTGGATCCATTTTTCTTAAACTTGAAGTTTAGAATTTCATGTATTTAATCATTTCATCTATGTTTAGCATTTTTTTTTTCTTTGAATCTGTTATTCTTTTTAATTAATTTTCAGTATGCCTAATCTTTGAGCCAAACATTGCATAAATCTTTTTTTTTTTTTCTATTAACATAATTTATGAGATATTGTAAATAAAAGTCTAAACTAAGCCTATTTGCTGGAAGCATTGGATTGTTGTTCTCTGCACCAATGGCAAGATATACAATGTTGTTTTAGAGTTTTTATACTACCTTAATGATGAATTTGTCAATAAAGATTTAGGGTTTGTGATAAATGGTTGTGTAAATTATTTTTATTTTTAAAATTAAATTTATAATATCATTATTAGTGATTTCATAAAAGGATTTTTTTTGGTAATAAAAAATAAAGAGTGTTCAAAATATTTTTCAGGGTGCAAATAGCCTCACCCTAATTCATATTGAAGTTGAAATATTTCAAATAATTTATTTAATAAATTTTAATAAAAATAATATTTGATAATTTTTTAAAAACTACTTATTTCATATGTTTCTTTATTTTAACAACAACTTTTAGAAGCAAAAAGAAATTATTTTTTATGAGTAGATCATTAAATAAATTACCACACATTTTTTAATTTCTTATTATAACCTTAATATTTTAATGAAAAGACAATTATGTCCTGCTTTTTATAAATCCTGATTTATAAATAAAAGGGAATTTAACTTTTGTTTATTTTTAATGGCTCCGCTTATCGTGTCCGTTGGGCACTATACCCTCTTTATTCATCTTGTAGTGAAGTTGCCGTTGAATGAGAATGAGCAATATCGTGCAAGTGTGAAGAAGTGTCCACATGGCGCATGAAGCAAACCAGGAATGTAGGTCATTAGATGGGAACTATTTAATGTTGCAAGTATTTTGTTTAAGGAATCAAGAAAATGTTGCTGTATATAACAATAAATTAGTTAGTTGGAACAAGTATTTGTAGAAGCAAATATTTAGTGAGAAACAATACAATGTAGGCTATTTACAATTTTGTTGTTGCAATTGACATAAAATGTAGGTGACTTAACTTTAATGAAAGAAAAAAATGAACCAAGAATGGAATGATAGGAAGTAGATGTAGGAATTTAGGGGCATTTAAAATGCAATCCAATCTACTAAAAAGCAGCAGTGAGAAAAGCAGCACATGGCACATATAGAATATTGGGGAAGTCGGTCATGAGAAGGAAACTATTTTTGTAGCAAGAAAATTGTTATTGGAAAAAAGACATATGTTGAAGTTGAACTATCTTTCCAATAAATTTGTACGTGAAAACAAAAATAAGCTGAAGCAATTACTAGTTGAGAAGCGTAAACATGATAATTAATTACTATTTATAATAAAATCTCAATAAATTGATAATCTAAGTTAAATAATAGTTTTTGTCAATGACAAAGTGATAAACTAATAATTCCATAAATTTATAAAATAATAGTTTTTTAAAAAAATTCATCTTTCGTTACCACTTACTATATAAATTAATAATTACATAGTATAAGACAAAATTCATATGAAATGTCCATATGGCTTGTCTAAAATATATTCTCAACAATGTTTGCTTGGTTTTTAAATTAATTTCGATTTGGATTTCATCTTTGACTTTGTCATTCTGCGAGAAGATATTGTTTAGTATCAATATCGTTACTTCTTTGTTTGAAAAGGTCTGAATAGTAGAATTATCATCTTTGACATGGAAAAATAAAAACCGTACAATAATCTTAATACTATTAATATAAGGTAGCTAGGTATTAAAAAATCATCTTAAAAGAAAATTATTATTCAAATAAAACATAATAGATACCAACTCAAGGTAAATCAATAGTATAAGCATGATCATTTCTTTTCAAAATGATGAATATTTTCATCAATTAATAATTGATTAATTTATCAATTTATCGATATTTGTTAAACTTAATAAATTTTTTCATAATCCCAAAACTATTAATTTATCGAGATTTTATCGTATTTGTTACAAGAAACAATACAATTTATAACAATATCTTATTGCAACGGGGACAACAAAATCTCTGGCAATTCTCTTTCCATGAATAACAACCACTTGATTTCAATCACATTAACCATGTAAATGTTAACAACACATGATTAAAAAAAATAAAGGCAGTTTTTTTTATGATTAATCAAAGGAAAATTCAAAGAACAAAATTAAAGGAAAAGAGCCATAGGTGTTGCCGTGTTGGGAATGACCATCCGGAAAGCTACAGTTTTTGGTATCCTACCGCAATTTGCAAAGTGTAAATCCATATACTGGTAAGTTTAATATTTGAATGAATGTATTCGGAAGTTGTTAGATTAGCATGCTAAAAAATAATTTCACGTGATTATTCCAATCCAAACTCACACGTCGTCCCTGATCCTATTATGTTTGCCCACAACTGAAAAATGATAATAGTTTCAGAATTTTTTTTTTGTCGATGGCAGTCGATATTTCCAAAGCTAGTCAAGCATTATAGAGAAGAAAGCAAAAAATACAAAAACCAATTAAAAGCAACGGGTTAAGATGATAGCCAAACACCACTTCATTATTCATTTACAAATCCCAACCGTTCGATTAAAATAATTAAAATCTAACGGCTGGAGAAAATAGGGGTAGGTATCCAAGAGGCAGCATTCTATTTTAATTATTAAGCAATAAAACAACACCATCTTAATAAAATTTATCAAATAAATATATTTTACTTTTCAAACAATATAATTTATCAACCGTCAAATTATTATTTCATTCACATAATAGAAACAACTTATTTTAGTAACTATTGCAACCCAAACTAATCTTGATATAATCTTTTAAAAAAATAAATAAATCCAACGTCATGGTAGTATACCATGTCATTCCTAACTTCGAGTGTGTGTGTTTCTATATTATTATCTTTTAGATAAGTGTATAATCTTTATTAAAATTTATTAATTATGAATTTTTGATGGACGAAACCAAAGATAGAAAATGAAAACACATGAGATTGATTTGATTGAATAGTCTCATTTTAAGTGTTGTAAGACAGGTCTTTGTCGTTGAATAGTCTGCTTTTAGAATATACTTGATCATTTGCAGTCATGATTTCGAGATGATGCACCGTGCGCTATGGGCTATGACCATACGAAAACGATTATTGCAGTCCCCATTGTAAAATTAATCGATGTTAAAGTAAAACAAATGATTTGATGAATAATAAGTAAATAACTCAAAAAAAGTACCCCCAAAAAAAAAAAAAAAGCCAGATCACGGTCATGCACCAGGTAATGATTAATGAACTGCATGATGAGCCTTGTCTTGTCAATGAAGGTTCAAGGAGAAAAAAAAAGATATCAATGATTATGACATGAAAGTTGAGAAGACAAACTAACGTTGCAGTCGATGATGATTTAATGGACGGCCCGACTTTTGACGTCGAGTCATGGACACCTCGAAGAGTCCAACAAAATTAGATTCATTTTCTCTATATTTTACGTTTGATTTTTCAAAAAAGTACAAATAATTTTCCGGGTTCAATCGAGGACCTTATTTAATGAATTTATTTATTCATTGTTGTTAATGTCGTGAGAAATTATCCCAACTCCGTTCCACGCTTAAGTTTAATTCTATTTCGTAATTTCTTGTCACTTTAAATACTAACAAAACCCAAAAAAGTAAACAAATGATGAGAGTCTCAAGGACGGCTAATCATTCGATTTAAAAAAACTTGCGAATTCGAAAGACCATAATGAACTTTTTACTAGGAGACCATCATGGCCTAATTAAATTTCAAAAGTTGGAATTTCAGATGTTACGCCGTGAGCAGCTTGGTAAGCAAGTCGGGACAACACACTCCTGTAAGGATCTTTTTCTCTTTTCTCCTTCAGAAAAGCAATGTTTTTCTTGATCTCATCTTGGACTTGCAAGTACAATTCATGAGCTTTACCTTTGTCTCTTAATTCCTGCTTCCTCCCTTCCCAAATATAATAAAAGATTCAAGTTAGTGAATGAATGAACATAAGTTAATATTAGCTACCGAACTTGACAAATATGTTAGCATCTACTAATTGTCAAAAACTAGCTCATGAACAAATGATACACATGCATCAAAGGACAGGCCGGGTTCATATATATTGATTGAAGCAGTGGACCAGTATGCTTTCTCATTCTGATTTGAGACTACATAAAATCATGCATTTATACCTCCAAAAGAACAGTTTATGTAAACCTAAGCTAATTTATACCATGGGCATTTCTGCATTGTTCAGATGGAGGGATGCTGGGAATGGGAAAGTTCTGTATTCAACTTGCATGAAACACAACTCAGAAACGCAACTTTTTGATTGGTAGCCTAAGAGAAGGTTTAGTAAAATGACGCTATTACTTTGTGTCGGCTTAGGCTAACAAGATAACCATCACAAATGATATTACATAATAGATAATCAGTGTATCTAACGGCCATACCTTCTGTTTCAATTGGTTTCCCGAAATAATAATAAAAGCGGCCTGGGACTTTTGGCAGAAACATGGGAAAATGTAAATCTTGGTTTGCCACCTCCCCGCGCGTCTCAGTCCTATCATCATAAGTTTATGCTAAAATTCTAAGTTACCGGCAATAATTGGAACATAACCAAGGGTAAATGAAAGGGAAAAAATATATAGTTTATTATGCAAACATATACACCCAGTACCTTAGATTCCCAACTGAATTTGTAAATTCTTCTATGATAGACTTCATAAAGGGAATCTTTATTTGGTCATCATAATCAAGCAGTACCTGACAACAATAAACACGTATCAATTATTGGTTAGAAAAAGTGATCAACTGAGGAGCTATAATATAAAGTGTGGTGTATGCAGATAAGTTAAAGATACACAAGGTACAAATGACGTGACACTATTTAGGAGTGTATAATATTAATAGGCATAAAGGAAACTTATTCAAAATGTAATTTCTTTTAGAAGAAACAAGAAATTTTATCTACCCCCACCCTTTTCCTCTCTTCCCTCACCCAACCCTGCCAACCACCACCTCCTCCCCGCGCCCAACACCACAAACAATCTCTCAAACAAAAATGTCTACCAGTGGTTTGACACTAGTAGGATAGCTTAGGATATCTACAAGTTGGCAGGAACTGCTGTGTATGGTATTTAACAAGTTGAAAAACACCTTCTAGAAGTTCTCCATTAAATTCATTGCACATATCGAGAGTCTGAAGCTTACACTTCTAACAGCAGTTGATAAGATGTTCAAACCAATCAATTAAAAGTTCTGCAGACTTACATCTCCAAAATCATCCTCTCCAACAACGCCAAAAGGTACAATTTTAGCTCCAAACCTAGCCGCCATCCTGATAAATTCTGACTGTTCTGGCCAAAATAACTTGTACTCCTCACCCTGAAAATATGAGGATCACATAATTAAATTATAAGTCCTTTTTCTCGATAGACATGATACGTACTCATGCACCAGATATCCTCAAACGTGAATATTAGGATTCTAAAGTAAGAATGATTATGTTTTCTTCATAAATTATCATTTGAATTTCAGTTGTGGTCCAATTCAGTAGGAGAGAAGCTCATCATCAAGTTGTTTGGCGTGGCAATCATGGAAAGTGAAAAGGCTTCTCTGTCTGAATAAGTACGAGGAAGACAATATCATGATTATTTTACAACAGCAGATCACTTTTATAATGGGTCAAAATTGTTTTAACTCCACCAGATTTTCCAACAATTCTTGGCTTAAAAAAAATACAGGCTTTACTTCACTTCACTAACTTTCTTTAAAATGACTACATTCTACAAGGAAATTGTGACTTAAATTTTTAAGTTCAAATTCTAAATCACTAAAATTTTGACTTAAATTCTTAAGGGAAAAAATAAAATTGCACTAGTCTCTAGTCATTTAAGCACTTTTAAAGGTAAAAATAACCGTTAAAAATGTTACCTTTCGATGAAGCGCCTCACGTATGCCACCTGGATACAGTAGGATATGGGACTTTAATGATAGAAGTTTGTAGAAGTTAACTGCTGAGACAGGGACCCCACCAAAAATTCCAATTTGGTCAAATGGAAATGAGTCTAGTAATCGTCCATCTTTTAGCTTAACGAATAGCATAGGGTGTGCCATTCCTCGCAAAACAATTTTTCTTTGGATAAAAAATTGACAGACCAAGGGGATTAATTCAATTCCCAATAACATGTGATAGCCAACAATCAGGACTGGTCCTTCCATAGGAATTCCTCCAAGACCACGCACAATCATCCCATCCTCCAGAGTGGAGAGTGTCACCGGGCTAAACATTTGCTCAATATAACTGGGAATTTCACAACTATTAGATTTCATATTCAAAATAAACTTCACTAAACGAAATTGAATTTAACAGAAAATCTATTCAATGAAGATAGTGAAACATCTTGGTCCGCACAGAGCTCTGCCCGCTAAAGGCATACTAATCAATGTGACATTTACTCATATAAAATCCATAATCAAATAAAATTACCCACCTTAATTCGTCTATAAAGGGGAAAAAAAAGTATACGCCTTTTCATTAGGACAGTACGGAACTGTCCAAAAGGGAAAAAAAAAATTGTCAAACTGATAGGGTCTTACAATTAGTCTCTCTATAGTCTCTCTATAATTAACTGACAAACCCCAAACCTACAAATAATGCTAATCAACTGATAGACTGGCTCATATCAAACCTTTTATTCATACTGTGACAACGACAAATTTCAAAGAGCATTTCTCAGTTTTAAGCAGAACACTGCCTACCTTAATATTAAATTTAATTTGTTAAATTCTGAAGGAGCTAATGGCACATAATCTGAAACGCAGTCTAGGTACTTTCCACGACGATAGAAATATGAACCCTTGATGGCACTCGCTAAATCAATGCCATCTTCCTGCCATTAAAGAAAGCATATAAAATATTGCAATACACAGTTCAATACTATGCCCAGTCAAATCGGCTTGGATGTAAGATGACAGAAACTTAACAGGAATTGATAATGTTACGAACATAAACAAGAAAACTTACAAAAATGCTTAAATTTACTTCAACTTAAAGAGCTTTGATCCCATCATTTACAATTTTGATTGTCACAAAGGCTCTCAAAGATTTCTCCATTCAGTATAGTAGAAGAAATATTTTAATTGGTTGGTAGCATTAAAATTACATTGGTCGACTACTGCCCTTTTGTTTTATAGATAATTATTTATTCCAATTGTTTGGTATTATCTGTAGCTGAGTTCAAAATTGAAATAATTGCTTCTCTCGTTGCTCTTTGCTGTCTAAAAATTCTCATCATAGTCCAAAAGAGTATCACCTGTTGCATTTACCTAGGCTAAGAGAGTATTCATAAAAAGATTGCCTAAAACATTACAACTCTGACAGTTTTGACTTCACCCATGCAAACACACAGAGAGACATAGATCAATTACCAAAAATAAGAAATGGCCGCTGTCCCCAGCACGACGAATCTCACCATTTGGTAATGCATGAAAAAGTCTTTCACCTTCCTCTAGACTAGGTAGCAACTGATCTCTTCCACTAGAAAGACATTGTCAATTTAGCCAAATCAGTTGGGAAAGAATAGTGAACTTAAAAGAGAAATGTGCGAAAATCATGGTATTTGTGTGTGTGTGCTTTACAAGCTTAGATGACCAATTTAGACAACAAACAGCATTTTCTTACATCAGGGACATAAATGTGGAAGCTTTATCTCTTGTGTACAAAGATAAGGGATGCTGTTTATAGTTATTTAAGTAAATACTATATTTTGACTATGCTAACCTACTGCTCACTACTCTATCTTGTTATCTAGGAAGGATATGAATAATATAGTCAAAACAGAAACCAGCCCATCATAACAGGTGAAACTCAATCTCTGTGCAAATGTTGATAATTTGTTTATTTTATTATCATGCAATCCTGATTTCTGAAATGATTAATTTCTCTTTGCCATTTCCGCTTCCACTGCACAAGTGAAAACCAAATTTAACTATAATATATCGGCATTGCTTTTTCCTAAATTGCAATAAACTTCTCAAGGAGACAAAATATTTCCCAAGAGATACAAAAGGTGTCATTTCAACAATGTGGATCTCATCTATCTTCTTAATATTTATGTACTCGAATAGACTCTCACTAAGGAAAATTCCCACCATTTGTGTCAAAATTGGAGGTAAAACCAACAAAATTGAATGCTATAATAATGGTTTAAATTGAGGGGTAGATTTCTAAAGTTGCATCAAGCAGTAGATGCTCAAAATTTCTGTTTGTTGGTTGTTTTTATTGCAGTCATTCTGCCTTTTTTAAAAAAAAAAAATATTTCTTTTTGGATTTATAGTATAAAGTTGTTACCATGAAATACATCTTTCTTTCACCCTAATAACCACTGAAACACAAGGGAATCATGTCAAAAGATAAATGGACCTGGAAAGTATCAGTGTTTGAGCTTCTACAGCATGAAGGCGTGCGTTGACAAATGTGGAAGCTGTTTTAAGCATTTGAAGCTTCCAGATAAGTGTTTCTTGTGGTAAGATGTCTGTGAGAACCTGCAACTTAAATTGTAAATTAAATTGATGAGCAATAAAGAGAGTTACAGAGTGAGAATCAACTTCAAGATCAAAGAAAGAGCAATCTCCTTTAATAAAAAAATACAAAAGAAGGTCAAACTACACTGGAAGCAACAAGCAACTTATCATTTTTTTTTTTTTGGGTGGTGAATTGAGCGTATGTGCCAATTAGATGAATTGAAGGGCAAGTGATGGTATCTGACATATTGACAAAATACAGATCCAAAGATGCATCTTTCTATGGTGTTTAAGATTTTGTTTTCCTATATGAGGCAAATGATTATCGTCTTAAGATATATCCTCTGTTTTCACATGCAAGTATAAGACAAGTATATTACTATGGGTAGTTTACATGCTATTGAATTAAACTTACGGAGAGATACAAGGGCAGTGCAACAGAATCTTGGCAAAGACCTCCAACTGTTTCCTGCAGAGTTTGTCCCCTTACCAGGATACCTGACACCCTTTTCAAAAGATCACCTGGATATATGCCGCAAAATTGCTAATGCTATTTTGGAAGATTTCGTGTGGGGACTTATATTGAAACAAAATCAAAATATCTGATCATGGTAAAGAATCCATTATCAAAATAAAGAATCCTAGCGTTTTCAACAACTAGGTGCTAGTGGACCCCTCTACTCAACCTATGAAAGAGGTACTAAGTACAAATCTGACAAACTACCTTCTGACATGTAGATCATGATACAAGGGTGAGAGGCAGAAATGATCTTCTACTGGATGTTTACAACAACAACCACCAAAAAAGAAAAAAACTTAATGGAAAAAGAAAAATATCTCAAGAAAAAAAGGGATAAGGGCATATCCTACTGTAAATTTCTTAAAAAACTGTATTGGCATGAGCATTTTGATTTGGATTCATCAGAAAAGAAAAAGAAAAAAAATAATAATCTACAGTTAGCTGCATGTCCATTGTGCATTCAGCCTTTATCATTAAATCCATAAAGACAGACACCTAAACTTTTCTTTTTAGAGATACATAACCAAGACTTATAACAACTCCTCTTCTCTTCAGCATGTTTTAAGACCACTGGTTTAGGCACCTAAATTCAATCAATTGATTTTTGATGACTAGTTGAAAGCACGCCATGATTTGCAGGATACCAGAAAAAACTAAATGAATTGATGCTACTGACTTCTAAATGAGACCCAAAAAGCATACTAAATGGTGGCAACATCCCATGCTTCCAGCCATCCAGGGACCTAAACTTCTATTAGTAAGAAACTTCAACAACTTTTTAGAATGATTCCGTAAGAGGAATGTTTTGAAATAATATTTGGTGCATTTTTAATGCACTTCCATTTTAAGGGGTAAAAATGTGGGTGAGATGACCATTCTGGACCAAAAAAACCAATATATATGTTGAACAACAGCAAAATAATATAAGTCGGAATATAGACCTGTCATTGAGCTCAGTACATAACGGAGGCTAAGATGGAAATGGTCGGGGATGACTTCCAACAAAGGAAGCACTGTTTGCAGCTGTGACTTGCTGAAAGATGTAGCTGAAGAATGAACATGACTCAGGTAAAGTGAAAGCAAATAATTATCTTCTATAAAGTTGATTCACTTGCAGGACTTCTATTGAAGCAGAGCATTTTTTATTTTATCATTCTGAAGTTCTGCTGCTTTTATAGCAATTTGTTTCTTCAAATTTTAACTGTCTACATGTTGCAGCCTTCTAGTTTTATTCTCTTTTACCATTTTCCAAGTACTTAAGCACTCTACTAGTTAATCATAGTTCTCTTTGTACAATAAAATATATATGATGATAAAAAAACACTGTGTACTCAGTTTATGATATGATTAGGGGTAAAAACTGAAACTAAATTTAACAGTCCTATCAATACATGCTTACATAATGTTGGATTTTCCAGGATCTAAAACTTTCAAAAAGTAAGGAAAACCGATTCCATAATATGATCTACAAAGGAATATCCCACCTGGATTTGCCAAAATCAGAACAAGATCAACATCAGGGTTACAAGATGCAACAGCTAGTGCAATGCATGCCCCAAGAGATTCCCCAACCAGATATATAGGTCTATTTGGTGAGTGTTTAACTTCTGACCTGACTGTTTTCTCCACCAGCTTGATGAGACCTGTACATGAAATACTTGATTACAACAAGGTCGCATTTGGTAACACAAAATTTGGCTGCAGAATCAGAACGGCATGGATTGAAGGTTGTATTTTTCAAATATAAAGAGAGCAAGAGAGATATTAGCATCTCCTTTACCACTCAATTCAAATTTCAAAACTCTGATTTTATACATGAAACAAATATTTAAAGTAAATCCTACACACCATCTACATTGCTCATTATAGGAACCAACAAATACACCACCACAAAGAATAACGATACCTGCAAACGACGTTCGATCCTTGACAGGAATATGCAAGCACCATATATCAAAAATCCTTCATTAATAAAAAAATCGATAAATTACTCAGACATACATGGTGAATCATTGGATGTCCACATCAAGATGGCTTCAATTTCGAAAACTTCTCAACAGTTCTGATTATCAATGATTGATGGTATAAAGCACTCAAATCTTGGACATTACTTACTTTCCAAGCGAGTAATGGTGCCTAACCAGTCCAAGTCCTACTCCATCAATCCCTTCAAAATTTAAAATAAAAAAAAATGAATAATTCATGCTATTTCCACTCAGAGCTTCAAAGCTATAAGTAAACCATTTGAAAAAAGAAAATACTCCAGCAACAAATAAATTCTAAATTGGCAAATCAACAATTGAGCTATAATGACAAAACATATCTAACATACTACAGCATTATAAACCAATCTATTAATCTTTTACCATTTCATATGTGCAATGCGTTTTATGAATCAAACATTACATAATACAAATGCCTTTTACTAGTGAAATCTCTGAATAGTGATAACTTATTGTACCGAAACTAAAAGGATTGATGTTGACAAAAGTTATACCAATAAATAATAAGAACTTGACAACTTAAATTCTAATTTCCTTTTTTTAATTATAATAGTTACTTGATAGCTAAGTTAACAGATCATTAAAACTAAACTCATTTTTAATAATAAACGAACGACTACAAGTGTTAACCAATCAGTGAGCGACAGACGGTTAAGCGGAAACATATAGAAAGCTAACGGACAATTCAATAACAGTGAAACAAGCAACTAAAGAGACACTGACCAGGCAAAAAGAGAAGGAGAGGTGAATCGTGAGAGCGGGCCCCAGTCTCCAGTGGAGAGAACCAGCGAGGCGGTCCGCCGTCTGATTTGATCATAACCTTTGATTCTTCAAAGTAATCCCTCAATCCCTTTCTCGTACCTTCTACATTCATCTCTGCAAAGCGCGCCGTCGTTTTCGTCGTCGCTGCCACACGCCTCGGACTCGGGTGAAAGGCCTGAAACGAGCCGGCGGCGAAGAAACAAGCTCCTGCGGTTGTCGCCATTGAGAGAGTGATAATACAACACTGTGGAAGAATACGGGAGATTTAAATTTATATGTAATTTGTAAGGAGAAATGGCGGAAGCAGTTGTGGAGGCGAGAAACTTGTGACGAAACTGATTGTGATATAACAAACGTGAACGACAAACCATTCTCGCTGCACGTATGTGGCTTGATTATTCTGTGAAGGTTTTTTGAATTGGGGAAATTGGAGGAATGGAGGAGTGAGTCGAGGTGGTTAGTACTAACTAGGCATGGCAAAATTCTATCACGGATTCTCATTTTAAATGGGGAAAATTTTAAATAATTTTTGGGAAATAAGGTGGGGGAGTGGTGAAAAAATAACCCTTAAATTTTTAATGGGATGGGGTTTAATTTTGCACTCTCCGTCCCACCCTCCACCTCCCACCTCAATCTCTATTATATATAAATATATTTTTAATTCTTATTTAATAAATTTTATTTTATGAATTATAATGTTAATGTCAATTAATATTTTTTTAATTTTTATGTAATATAAACATGATATAAATGAAAAAAAATCCTATAATATTTTTTAATTATGAAATATTATTATATTTTTTTTCTCTTTTAAAGTGCTATGCTCTTTAAATATTTTTTATTTTTAATATCATTTTAAAATATTGTTTCAAATTTTTAGATATTTTTTAAAAAGAATTTAAATACTTTATAATATGGTGATGATTTTATTTTAAATCTCTAATTTTTAACTTACTGAAATCATGTATTTATACATAATATAAAATAAATAAATGGAGAATGGGGTGGGGATGGGGAAAGCATTCCCCACATAGGGATTCTCCATCCCTATCCCACTAAATTTATTGAAAAATAGGGTGAGAAATGGAGGCAAAAATCTCTAACGGGGTGAAAAATGAGGTAGGCCTCCCCACTTCCACCCCACCCCATTGCCACCCCTAATACTAACAGACTAGGAGCCTAGCGGCAGCTGCGTTTGATTTTGGCGAGATGTTTGGACCCGAGAATAGACTAATCTTTGTTAAGAGTCAAAATTAGTCAAAGTTATAAGGACCAGTATGAAGAATTGCAAACTATGTTTGTTACAAGCTACGGTGACTTCACCACTTCTGTAAAGTCCCACGTAAAATTCTTATTAGCTAGGGACCTAACGTCTTAAGTATATCAGATTAAAATTCCTCATTGGA
>NW_006262688.1:12416951-12561333 GCF_000493195.1 Citrus x clementina | reverse complement strand
TATGCATGGAAGCTCATGTTAATTATAAATTAATCAATAACAATAAGCTTATCAATAATAAACTTAATAACAAAGTATGCAAAGTACTTTAGTTAATTTGAATTTTTTTTATCATTTATTTGTTTTATAACACATTATCAATGCAATAGTTGGTTTAATGTGGATAGTTTAATTTCTACTGCTTATGTTTATGTATGCTTATTTTTTTAAGCTTTATTATTATTATGTTTTTATGTTGTGAATTTATTATGCTGTTATTTTAATTGTTTGTTATTTATGATAATTTTAATGGTTGGTTCTATAATACTACGTATTTTGTTATTATTTTATTGATATGTTATCATTATGTTAATAAGATTTGTTTAATTTATTTATATGGTTGGTTTAACCCCTATTTTGTTTAATTAATTTGCTTATATGACTGGTTTAACCGCTTATCAAGTCATTTGCAATAAATTATAATTTGTTCTTGCATATATTTATCGTTGAATATTATTGTTGTAACTTAAACTTTACAACACAAATGAGGAGGTGAGAACCTGAAGTTCTAAGTTATGATTTTAAGTTGAAGTTTTAATACATGCATTAAATATGTACATATTTCATAATTTGTGTTTTTGTCTATATTTACTTAATTTATATTTATGGTATTTATTTCTTTTTTTTTCTTTGCTTATTAATAACAAGGTCCTTTTTAAAATGACAAATCTCATGAATTCACATATTTTTGCTCTTGAAGTTTCTGGAAGAAACTACCTTTCTTGGGTGTTAGATGCAAAAATGCATCTGCAAACTATGGGCCTGAAAGGCACTATAACAAAATGAAATGAAACATTCTTCCAAGAAAAATCAAAGGTTATGATTTTCCTCTGCCACCATTTATATGAGAGCCTGAAAGTTCAATATCTGACAGTGAAAGATATATTAACATTATAGAATAATTTTAAGGATACATTTAACCACCACAAGAATATTTTCCTTTCAAAAGCTAAACATGAGTGGTTAAATATGATGTTACAAGATTATAAAAGAGCATTTGATTACAACTCTGCTCTGTTCCACATCACATCATAAATAAAATTGTGTGGTGTAGAAACTACTTATAGAGATATGCTTGAAAAGACATGTCCTGCAACAATCCTATCAGGAGAATTAATACAACAAATGATCTGAGTTTATAACATCTCTTTTAGTTGCTGAATAAAATATGAGCTCCTAATGAAAAATCATGAATTATGTCCAACAGACTCTCAAGCATTCCTAAAAATGAATGTAAATACATATACTAATAGTAGACATAATCGAGGAGGCAAAAGAGGCTGTTGTTACTACCATTGTGGTGGCCATAGGTATGCAGGATTGTGAAACAACAGAAATGAACGGCATCGAAAGTGGAATGTTTATGAGAGACATAATAAAGAAAATGGTGTAGAAAGAAAAAAAATGCTACATATAATAACAAAAAAAAATTGTTATCGATGTGGAAGAAAATGCCATTGGTCACATACTTGCAATACGGACAAACATTTAGTGGACCTATACTATACATCCAAGAAGTGAAAAAGAAAAATTAAGACTAATTTAGTCAATAACTCTTGTTAATTTGATTCATCAAGATGAATCAGATTTCTTTGAAGGCATAGAGGGAAAAAATGGTCACATAGTTAGTGATGGAAATATCCACATTAATTAAGCTTTCGTGATTATGCTATAATTATTAAATTACTAATATGTTAACTTTTGTATTTTTTTATAGTTTCATAAGATGTATTTAATGTTTTTATCTAATCTTGATGCCTAACATGAAATTTTGTTTAATGTAAGGTCATGCATTCTAGAAATAAATCATTTATTTTGGAAACGACAGCTGGAGATGTATGCTTGGTTTAGAGTGCAACCATACATATTATTCTTTAAGATAAAAAAATTCTTGAAAATAAAATTACTTGAAGGAAAAGTAAATGCTATTTTTGGTCTTGCAGATCAGATAAAAGGTTTCGGAAGAGCTATCCTCTTATTAGCAAGTGGAATAAAATTAATAATTTAGAATACTTTATATTTAGCAAAATCTAAAGGAATATTACTGAGCTTTAAAGATATCCGCCAAAATGGATATTATATTGAGACTTTATATGAAAATAATACAAAATATCTATGACTAAAAATGTCTCAGGGAAGAAATGCATATTAGAAAAGCTCAAAAACTCTTATCAAGATTGTATTACACAATCACAAATGTGATTGAAAGTTACGCAGTGATAAACCAAAAGTGTATAGATCTAAATATATTTATGTTATGGCATGATCACCTTGGACATCCTGGGTCTACAATGATGCATAGAATTTTTAAAAATTCTTATGGACATCTATTAAAAGAACCAACAGATCTATTGTCTAATTAGATTTTTTTATACAACTTGCTCACAAAAAAAAAAAAATATTGTGGTTAAACGGTTCCCTTATAATCTTAATCATAAATTTCTATTATTTCTACTAAGAATTCAGGGAGATATATGTGGACGAATATATCCACTTAGTAGATCATTTCCTTACTTTATGGTTTTGAATAATGTTTCTGCAAGGTAATTACATATTTGTTTATTATGTACACACAATATTGCATTTGCTGACATCTTGAAACCCTTATAGGATTATCTTTTCATCGCACATTTTGTGAATTGTCACTTTGAAGAGATAATTTTTTTCTATCGTTAGGGAATTAAAACTTTTTAAAATAGGGAATGAATTGTCCTGAAAAGTTTTTCCACATTATCTCAGTTAGATCTTCTTACTAGTCAATGTGAAAACGAAGTAAGTATAGAGGATAATGTTTTTACAACAAATTATAAAGCAATTATTAGATGTAGGTTTAATAAAAGAACCAAGTTACATATTACAGCTGCTAATACACTAACCCAAGTGATTGTTCCTGCTGAACAATCAAATGTATAAATAGCTAATGAGTTATCCGTTATAAAACTCCCCAGAAGAGGAGAA
Organism: Citrus x clementina; assembly: GCF_000493195.1. Lineage (NCBI taxonomy): Eukaryota > Viridiplantae > Streptophyta > Magnoliopsida > Sapindales > Rutaceae > Citrus > Citrus x clementina. Next base: position 12,558,336 of record NW_006262688.1, on the reverse strand, counting down.
TAAAAAATCAGGATCTTGTTGGAAATAAAACTTTAGCTATAAATGTACCTATGTTTTATGCATAATAATTTTAGATAAATTGATGGTCCTTAAACACAAGAGATAGTGAGATTTCTATTAACTATACTTAAGGTAATATTTTAAAAGGCATTTTGGTCCTTGATGACACCAAACACCCTGAAAGACCTCTTGAAAAGGTATATGACGAAGATGAGGCATAAGCCCTTGAAGTGGCTGGACATAAAACCATGTCAATAAATTTTACAAACACAAATGTGTGGAATCGTAAATAAATTATCATCAATGATGTATTTGCGTTTATAATAGCTATTGATGTTGTAAATGATCATGATTGACCTCAATGGATAGAAGCAATTCCATAAAACTGACTTCTCTAACTAAATGTAAAGACTTTGTCCTTGTAGTCCAGATACTTGAGGATGTCAAACTCGTTAGATGCAAATGGGTATTTGTGAGAAAACATAGAGAAATGAAAAGTATGAATAGGAATTATAATATTTCTCTATAATTTAGATACATCCTGTATATGTATTCCTTAGTTATGAATACTATTACGTTTTGTTCTTAGTTAATTTAATTAGCAGTGTCAGAAAAACTTGACATATGTCTCATGGACATAGTGACTATATATCTATATTGTCACTTGATACTAATATTTAGATGAAAATCCCTAAAGAAGTCAAAATGCCTAAAGCATCTAAATCAAATGATTGTAATCTATGTTCAATCAAGCAACAATGGTCCTCATGCGAACTGAAACAATCTCGATGCATGTTGTATATCATTTGAATGAATATTTAATTAAAGAATGATATAAAAATAATCTTATTTGCCCATGCATATTCATTAGAAAATCCAAATTTGGATTTGCAATTATAGCAGGTTTTGCTATTATAGCAGGTTTTGCTATGACATTTACTTAATTGAAACTCCTGAAGAGCTCCTAAAAATTGTTGAGTATTAAAAAAAAGAATTTAAAATGAATGATTTGGGGAAAACAAAATATTATCTCAACTTATAGATTGAACATAAAACAAACGGAGTGCTTATCCATCAATCAACTTACGTTGAGAAAATCTTAAAACGATTTAATATAGGAAATGCTCATCAACTAAGTACTCCTATGGTTGTTCGGTTTCTTTATTATAAAAAGGATCCATTCTGCCCTAAAAAGGATGATGAAAAGATACTTGATCAAGAAGTACCATATCTAAATGCAATTAGTGCTTTATTGTATCTAGCTTAATGCACCAGACCAAACATTGCATCCTCTGTGAACTTGTTGGTGAAATTTAGCTCAACCCCAACACGACAACATTAGAATGGCACAGTGGCAAGGCCATGTGTGGGCTAGAGCGGGCTACAGCCTGTCTAAAATTTTAAAAAATTTACAAAAATACCATTGTGCCCAGTTACAAAATTGTCATTGTTTTTTACTTTTATTTACAACCGTACCACTTCATTATTTACAACTTTTCCATTCAGCCCATTCATATGAATAAATTAAAAAAAAAGGATTTCCTTTTTCGAGGTTCCAGATTCCAGAACGTCTTGCACTCTCTTTTGGCTTCTTCATGCTCTCTTTCTTGACTTCTTTAATTCTTTGTCTTCTTCTTAGTAAGAATAGATAATAAATTTATTTTTTGTTTACTCATTTACAATTACAATTACAATATATTTATAAACTGTAAGACAGTAAAGAATAAATTATCTCAGTTATAAGAACTATATGGGGGTCGTAACTATACTTGATTGGAAAAGTTGATTGTATAAGATTAAATTATTATTAGGTCAAATAAAGACCATAAATTCAATCCAGTATATTATATATAATGTTAATTTGTCAATTAAACTTATTGTTTGGCTTTTGGATAGTGTCAATGTGTTATTGTGATGGACTGACGGTTCTATGCTTTTATTAATTTGTTTATTAAACTTATCGGTGATTGCTTTTTTTTTTAATTTCTTTTATGTTTTTACTTCTTTATTTTTCAGGTGTTAATTAATGTCAAACAATTAATCATTAAAGTCTATAAAAATTCTTCTTGCATTTTTTAAGAAAAAATATGATGGTCAGTTGTCAAGTGAGGTTCCATGTGATGTTGATGATCCTAAACTAGATGAGCAACCCGCGTCTAAGTCTTAAAAAGTAAAAGTTCAAAGTGAAAATATTGCTTCATTAGAATGTGATCCGAAGTTACGTAAACCAATATGGACATTACTTGTTAATCAACAAAATGATGTTAGGAGAATGTATATCAGCATAGGTCTATATCAACCAAAGTTAGAAGAGTTTCCACCTTCATTTATTGGGCAACAATTGTGTCGATTTCAATACACTTGGTATGCACAATTTCCTTGGCTTGAGTATTCTAAAGAAATTGATGTTGTATATTGTTTTGCATGTTTTCTTTTTGACAAAATATATATATATATATATATCTTAAGTTTACAATTGAAGGATTTAGGAGTTGGAAGAGGATTAATAATGGAGAGAGATGTTCTTTTTTGCATCATAAAGGGAGGCTTAATTCACATAATACTAAGGCTATGCTAAAGTGGGGTGGTTTAAAGAATCTATCTCAACATATAAATAGAGTCATGAATGGACAATCATTACAACCGATTTTACAAAATTTTGGTTTCAGACCTCAATAGAAGCTGTTAAATGGCTTGCAAAGCAAGCATGTGCTTTTAGAGGCCATGGTGAGTCCATTAAATCCTCTAATCCTAGAAATTTTATTGAAATGATAAAGTATTCAGTAAGGATGAATAAAGATATTGCTGAAGTTTGTTGAGGTTATAAGGCCCCAACAATTCTTCTGTGCGCTTGTGGGTGTAATATCCTTCTGTGTAATTCCATTAAGGTGGTAGTAAGGTTACCTAGGGCGTAACTACCTGGCCCATTGGCACAATTACAAGTGTGTGCAGTCCCACATGTCCATCCATCGCTTAGTGTGGGGCTCTGCGCTTCCATGGCATAAGGAAATAAAGTTGCGCCTTCTCTATCAGCTTAAGCTTGTTGGTTGAGATGGTGCAATTTTGAGGGACTAATGCTCAGGAGAGAAGGAGGTCTTGGGTTCGAAGCCTGGCAGAGGCGTAAATCCTCTGGGGGGGGTAGCCAAGTCAGTGGTGTGAAATGAGATGCTCTGAAGGACTCTGAGTATGTAGTGAAGTGGGAGTGGCCTTCACTGGCCAGCTTAAGCTTTTAGCCCAATGGTAAGCGCTTGATCCTAACAAAGTTGTCTTGGAACATGCTCCGGGCAATACAAAATATATTTCATCCGATATTTAAAAGCTCTCAAAAAGAGCTTTTGAATATCATTGCCAATAAAGTGCGGCAAAAGATTCGTGAAGAAATTGAAGATGTAAAATTTTGTATTCTTGTTGATGAAGCGCAAGATGAATCTAAAAAAGAACAAATGGCTATTATTTTGAGATATGTTGATTGTGATAGATTTGTTCATGAACGGTTTTTTGAAGTTTTGAATGTAAAAGAAATTAGTGCATCAACTCTTAAAAAAGAAATATGCAATGTCCTTACTCGTTATAATCTTTTGGTTAAAGATTTACGAGGACAAGGATATAATGATGTTAGTAATATGCGAGGTGCATGGAATGAATTGCAAACATTATTTCGAGAAGATTGTCCATATGCATATTATGTACATTGTTTTACTCATCGGCTGCAACTTACATTAGTGAAAGTTTCCAAAGATGTGTTGATGTATGGATATTTTTTTCAACTTTGAATTTCATTGTCAATGTTTTTGGTTCCTCTCCTAAGCGTCATTCTGAGTTGAAATCTATTAGGGAGGCTAAAATTATTGATTTGATAGCCTCTGGGGAGCTTGAAATTGATATAAGAGCTAATCAAATTTGTTCATTACAACGACCTAGAGCAACTCTCTGGAGCTCTCATTTTACTTCGATCAGTAGGTTGATTAGTATGTTTGGTGTTGTTCATGAGTATTTTAAAAAGATGATTTGTAATGGATCAAATAATGACATACGAGAGGAAGCTAAAGGTGTGTATGATGCAATGTCAACCTTTAAATTTGTTTTTATCTTGCATTTGATGAATAAAGTTTTAGGGATAAATGATTTACTTTGTCAAACATTACAAATGAAATCTCAAGACATTTTGAATACTATACATTTAATATCGACTACAAAATTACTTCTTCAAAGCTTTAGGGAGAATGATTGGGATACTTTTACTAAGAATGTGATATCATTTTGTGAAAGTCATCATATTGATGTGCCTGAAATGAATGATCGCCATATGAAAGGTATGATGCATTCTTGTCTGCAGAAAGATTATGTTATAGTGGAGCATTATTATCGAATTGATTTGGTTAATGCTGTAATAGATTTTTAGTTGATAGAGTTAAATAATAAATTTATAGATCAGACGATGAAACTTCTTACTCTAAGCTCTACTTTAAATCCTATTGATTCTTTCAAATCATTTGATATTGATGATATTTGTAATCTTGCAGAGAGATTTTATCATCAAGATTTTATTCAATTTGAGGTACTTGCTTTGAAAAGATAGTTAGAATGTTTTTTAGATTAATGTGCTTCACCTGGTTGAGTTTCAATGTATTTCTTCACTTTATGAATTATGTCGAAAATTAGATCAGTCAAGAAAGTCTCAAATTTACTTCTTGCTAAATAGATTGATTCGTTTAGTGTTAACTCTTCCTGTTTCAACTGCAACGACTAAACGAGTATTTTCAGCTATGAAGCTTATCAAGACACCACTTCAAAATAAAATGGAGAAGGACTTTATTAGATTGTATAGTTATCTACGCTGAAAGAGATGAATTTAATTCTTGAAAGTATTGCAAGGCACAACTGAAATAGTGTTTAATTGAAATTGAATTGTTTCTTGGATTTGATGTATTTTCTACTATATTAATGAATTTTTCATTAAGCTTTATATTTTCAATTGGGATAATATTTGGATTAAGAAAAAAAATTTAGCCCACTCGAAATTTTTTTCTGGCTTCGCCCCTAGAACGACATCAAACATATCTTCTGATATCTATGCGAAACAATGGATTTAAGGGTATTATATGCAAATGAGCCAACAAAGAATCCTAGTCTTATCAGTTATGTAGACACAGGCTATCTCTCTAATCCCCACAAAGCCCATTCATAGACAATATATACTTTCACAACAATTTCATAAAGATCTACTAAGTGGACTTATGTTGCCACATCTTCTAATCACTCAGAGACCCTTGGGCTACATGAAGCAAGCAGATAGTGTGTTTGATTGGGGTCTATTATCAATCATATTTAGATCACGTACAATTTTGACTTCTACAATGGATGTTCCAATAGTTATGTATGAAGACAATGTTACTTGTGCTGCTCAAATTTGAGGAGGATGCATCAAGAGAGATCGAACTGCGCATATATCACCAAAGTTTGTCTACATTTCATCATAATTTGATGTCAAGTAGATATGTTGTATTGATAATTTTGTTGATTTTTTTACTAAAGTTTTCCCACATCAGCGTATCAGAAGTTAGTCCATAGTATTGGCATGCGTTGACTCAAATTGATACATGACATTTGAGGGAATATTTCATCAGGGGGAGCACATTTGAAGATAAGAGTTTCTTTAACTATATTAGATAGATATGCACTGTACTCTTTTTCATTTGACTAGATTTTGTCTCACTGGGTTTTACTGGCAATGTTTTAACGAGGCAGTATTAAGCACATCCAACACCATTTCTTATCTTGAGAGTAATTTAATTAAAGTGGCGAATTCAAGGGGGAGTGCTATAAGCTATGGTGACTTCACCATTTTAGTTTTGTAAAGTCCCTCGTATAATTCTTATTAGCCAAGGACCTAAAGTCTTAAGTATATAAAATTAAAATCCCACATTGGAAATTTAAAGCAACCCCCCACCCATGATAATCAATGACAATAAGCTTATCAACAACAATAAGTATTGAAGCTCATGTGATTGTTGAATTAATCAATAACAACAAGCTTATCAATAATAAACTTAATAACAATGTACTTAGGGTGCATTTTGTGCATTGTATTGTATTATGTTGTATTGCATTATTTTAATGCGGGTGTATTATAATAATATTATACAATGTTTGGCATTATATTGTACTATATTAACTTTTAATTATATTATATTTAGTGTTGCATTGTATTGTACTAATTTTTTTTGTGATTAATTTAAATTATATATTTAGAGAATAATATTTATTAGTACTCAAAAAAATAAATATAAAATTCTTAAATTTTAGAAATTTAACATTTTAATTAAAAAATATATTAAAATGTCATAATTCTTCCGAAGCTTATAGTCTTAAATTTTTGGAAGTGTATTTTACAATATTTTCTAAATATATAACTTGTGAAATAAAGATTGAAGCAAATAATTTAATCAAATAATCTCTAAATAATTTAACAACATAAATAAAAAGTTTAAATCTTCAAGATTAGTTCAAAAATTATCTTAAAATGATAGAATAAAAATGTATACATATTACAAGATAATTATAGAATAATAAAGTGATACAAGTGTTTTAACATATTCACTAAGAAAATAAATTGAGCTAAATAATCCAATAATTATTTATATTATTAATTATTAATTAATATTATTCAAATTTAAATATTTATTATTAGTTATATTAAATTATTTAAAAATAACTAATTTAATTATTGTACTATAATTAATAATGTAATATTATATTATATTATTTAAGTATTTATTACTAGTTATATTAACTTATTTAAGATTAATTAATATAATTTTATATCTTAATTAATATAATACAATTAAATTATACATTATTTAGTTATATATTTAAAATAATAAAAATTAAAACATAATATAATATAATATTAAATTAAAAAATTATATTCATTTATTATTATTATTATTATTATTATTATTATTATTATCATTACAAATTTAAAAAAAAATTAGCTAATGCGGCAACTAACCATAAAATAAATAAATGATAAAAAAATTTCAAATTAACCAAAGTATTCTAAAGGAGTGTTTGGTACCCCTCATTACATGAGATTGTATGTTTGGGACACCAAACTATTGCATTATATAATGCACCCCTAATGCATGGTGTCCCAAACATGGGGGTGCATTATATAATGCAATAGTTTGGTGCCCCAAACATACAATCCCATGTAATGAGGGGTACCAAACACCCCTTTAGAGTACTTTGGTTAATTCGAAATTTTTTTATTAATTATTTATTTTATAGCTATATTCTTATTTTTTTTAAACGAAAAATATTAAATAGGAACCCATATGCTATTGTTTGCCAACAAAATATCTGTTTGCAATTTTGTGTCAAAGGATTAATAACGGTCGTGTTTTGCACTTCTTCCATTCACGGCTAGACTTTGAGTCAAGTAATAAATACAAAAAGGCGCTGACCAATATGACCCCCATCCACCAATAGTTTTTTTTTTTTTTGAGGGACAACGTTAGGATATACCAATCAAGAACATGACACCTACCAACCGATAGTTTAAAAAAAAAAAAAAGAAACGCACAAAATAATTTATTAATAATTATAATCAAGTCAAAAATACAAATTAAACTTGAAAGAGTAAATTGTGTTTTGCCATTATTGCTTTTCCTTATCCGGGTGTGAAAGATATCCGATTCTCAATCAAATCAGATTTTCTCGTCTGATGGAGTTTGCTAGGTGCCCATAAACCCTTAGCTATTATTTATCAAGATTCTGGCGATTGGCCACCCCGTCCCTTTTGCCCCCAGTTTCAGCTCTTGCGGTTGTTTTAGTTTTCTTTATTATTGGAACGGTCAGGAGGGTCTCTCTAATGGCAGTCGAAACAGCAGCTGCTAAATATTCTTCTTCAAGTTGGCCCTGGTCCAACAAAAGATTCTTCGTGGCTCAAATTACGCTCAGAATTTTAGCCACTGCTTTCTCATTGGCTGCAGTCTCTCTTATGATCACCGGTACTCAAACTGTCCTTGTCTTTTTGGTCCAGATGAAGGTTACTTACAGCTCCTCATCCGCATGGAGGTAACAATTAATAAAAATTATGCTTTTATAGGGCTAAATCATTATTATCTTCGTTATTTAAAATTTTTTTTTTCTGATTTAACTGTGCCACAGGTTCTTGTTCGGTGCCAACATTGTCACATGTATTTTATCAGTGCTTTCTCTGATTTTTGTTTGCCTTATTAGCCGCTCAGCATCCCACATGAAATATTTTCTCCTATTTTTGCATGACATGGTAAGTAAATTGTTTTCTTTTTACTTGTAACTTTTATTATAAAAGAAAATTTCTACACAATCATAATAAATTAACGGCAAATTGAATCACAGGTGACAATGGTGTTGCTGATATCAGGATGCGCGGCGGCGTCTGCAATTGGTTATGTAGGCAAGTATGGAGAATTGAAGATGGGGTGGGGGCCTGTTTGTGGCTTTGCCCCCAAATTTTGTAATAGATCGACGATTTCTCTTGTGTTATCTTACTTGGCTTTCCTCTGCTACATGGGGCTCACAATTTTGTCTGCCCACAAGCTTTTGTCTCGAGCCACCGAATGAGAGAGTTATCAGAAAAGAGCAAGGAAACTAAGATAGATTACATAATGTAGATGTAGACTGTAGAAGCACAATGGTGCAGTTTTATTTGGTCTATTTTAATTTGCTGAGTTTCAGTTAGAAGTTTTTCATGCAAATTTGCAGCTAATACCAGTTCTTAAGCTTTTAAGAGTCAGTGTTGAGCCTTAAAGCCTTTTCCAATTAAGGCAGTTAGGTGATGCAATTTGAAAAGTGCTGCGAGTAGAATGATATTGCCAGTTGATAACCTTGAACGTTCAATTATCAATGCACATTACTAGGACCAAGAAACACATAAATAGTGATAATAAACCATTAAATATTGTGCAGAAATTTCTGACAAGAAATAAGCTGGGTGGGTCCATAGAATTCAAGGGATTTATGGCAGAATTGTGTAGCAGTAGTGGTACATAAATGCAGTAAGAGTCATAAATACGAATTGCATTAGATATCTTGGGTTCTTATTATTGACAATGCCAAATAGCAATAATATATATGAAATAAACTTTTTTAACATTAACAAAGGCTTAGGGGTAAGCAAGATCCAGAAATTCAACATAGTGGCTTATTGCTATAACCGGTATTGATATATTAGCTTGAACAACAAAGTGTGTATGCCAATTCAACTACAGATACGAAAAAGAAAAGTTTTACATGTATGTCATTCGCTTTCAGTATCAGATCTAGTGTTGTTTTCACAATCTTTTAGGTGCTCTTTCAGTGTCTGGCTCTCGATTTCCCACTTTTCTGTATTCCAAGCTTGATCTATCTCAGGCAACTCATAGTTGTCTGGTCTTAGTGACAGTTGGAAATTTGGTAGTTCTGGCAAAGCTTGAAGAGCCCTACATCGACAGCAATGAAGCAAAATTACATAAAAAGCTGCATTCTCAGTTTATGGGCTAGATTTTATTCAGTAGAAGGACTATTATCAACTAAATTGCTGAGAGAGAGAGAGGGGGGGGGGGGGGGGGAACAAACAAACAAACAAAAGATCCCTTACTTCTCTTCTTCTAAGAGGTAACCATACATCTGAGACTTCCTTGATGCAACTTCAGGAATTTTCTGATGTAAATGCTTCATAGCACCCCAGAGTGGAGGAGATCTTCCAAGGGTGAAAGATTAATAAACAATTGAGCCAATGTTGAGGACACAGAAACTTCAAGAATAATAAGACAACATTGTCCAAAACTTTTTATGCATCAGATATAACCAAAATAGGAACCAACCTAGTTGTAGGAGGCGCTAGACTAAAGGTTAAGCAGGCCTTTTTGCTCTCTGCTAGAATCTCTTCAGCAGCAAGGAAACAACAAACAGCACTAACATGACAAGATGGTTCATTACCCTTGTCTAGGATAAGACCATGGTAATAGTAAGCTGCAGCCTGATGACAGCTTCCAGAGTAGTTAGAATGTGACACATAAAATTAACTGATTGCAGCAAGAGAATGTGATAATAAAAGGAAAAATAGCACCAAAAAACCTTTGCTTCAAGAAATTTCCACTTGATGAACCAGAGATGCTTCTTTCCATGGCCATGATTTATGTCACATCCAGACAAGCACTGATAAGCCTGATCACAGAAGAACCATGCTGATGGTGAGAAACAAAAAGCAGTTTTCCAGGCTTCATTTTACAGGTTTTAAAGAAAGGCAATTCAAGTTTATGGACTGCATCACCTTAGCCATCAAATTCCGTAATTTGTATCCAAAAAAAAATAATTAGAGCACACCTGACTGTAATAGATCAATAGCTCACATGCCAATCTCCTCTTGACTGATAAAGTGGCTTTTTGGCAATCAACCGCTAAGCCAAGCTGAATTTCAGTTCCCTGAAATTTTCATGAAGATTAATTTTCATAGATTTTCATAAAATCCAGATGCTAAACGCCATAAAGTCTCACTGACCTCTAGTTGTGCACCACAAATGCATGTATCCAACAGTAAAGCATAAGAATGACCGGTTATATGGATTGATCTGTGTGATTGTTTTTATCCATTTGAGATTTTGGTAATGTAGTAGGTAGGTTCTATGTTGATTCTACGAACATTGAACCCTGATTTTGCAACTGCATTTTTGTATTGGTTTCTAGACACAGAACCTAATGCTATGTAGGTGAAAAAATATGTACCACTAACATGATACGTAATTCTAGATACAAGTGACATTGTAGAATTTGCAGTACTATTCTATCATATGTTAGAATATCATTCATTCAATAACATCCATGATGTGTGTTTGTAATAAAATTGAGATTTCAACTTATTCCAGAGACACAAAAGATGGATACCTGGCCTAATGCTTGAATGGAAATAGCTTCCAATACACCATCTTGCAAATCTTTTGGCAACATAATCCTGAAATCACATATGATTTTAATGATGAATTTTGATTCCAAGGTTTTATAAGAACTTCGGCTTTATCTTTGTCGACATACTTGATATCGGGCGGTATGTGAACTATTATATTCTTGATACAAAATTCCAAGTACCCCGATGCCTTCAGCAGTAAATCAACAGCTTCTCGCTTACAATCTGATTACAAAGATTAGAAATGACGATTCATCAGTTAAGATGTCTATCAATGTTATAATTCAAGGAGAGGCATAAAAAGTTTTGTGGATAAAATTATAAACCTGAAGATAGAACCCGCACAGCCAAGCCAGAGAAGTCCTTGGGGATCATCAAGGAGTTGGCGTCTGATAGTGTCAGCATAGCCATCATGTGAACAACAGAAAGTAATTCAAACCAGGAGTTTGCCACAAAAGCTTCCTGCGAATAGTTTAGGATAAACGATTAGACTGCTAATATACGGAAAAATAACACAGAAAACCTGAAAAAAGGCTTATGTACTATATCTTACTTGTTTCCCATAATCGCCTAGATTTTTCCACTTGAACTCTACCAAATCCTCAAGGCCATTTTCTGGAATTATACGCAGATCATTTACTACAGAAAGATAGATAAAGTTATATAGAGTAAGAAGACACTAGTTCGTGAATACCTTTCTTGGTGAGCCCAATTAAGAGAGTCAAATACTCCTCTAGTGCCCGCCGTAGTTCAGTAATAGCAGATCCATCTGCAAGAATCAAAATTTCTAATTAATAGAAAAATTATAGACTAAAATTGAAAACCATTGAATTTGATTTCTGAACAATGTAACATTTTTTTTTTTCATATTGGCCTGTTTAATTTGCATTTTGGATATCATTTTTTTTTGGGGGGGTAAACAAGGGAACAGAACATCAGAAATAATCCACTTGATTGCCCTGAAATCTGAAAATAAAATGATCCCAGATTTTATCCTGATTCTTCAAACTTGTTTTCCATCACAAACCAAAATAGACCGCCTTATTACTTGGGCCCCAAACAACATAAATTCCAAGATAATTCAGAATTACAAAAGCAAATGGTTCCCCGGCATTTTCTCAGCAACCAAACAAAACAATAAAAGAAACTACAGAATAGTGAAAGCATACCAGTATCCTCAGCCACCAACACAATCTGATTCCTCAAACAAGTCAACCTATCAACAAGCTCCTTCGGAATTACACCTTTAAGTGCCCTTGGAAGATCAGATTGTAACGGGATTCTAATAGCGGGAACATACACAACAACTTCTGGTATGGTCACCTTTTTCTTTCTCCCCAATGCGTATACTGAAGAAGTGCACCCCATTTCTTCTTCTGGGGACTCCTATCAAGCATAGCATCCTACTCAAAAGTCAAATCATTGATCATCTCATTTACTCTTCATCAAATATAAATGTCAAAGAAAGCCAGAAAGAAGATTAAAAGAAATATATGGGCATGCATAAATGAGACCAATAGGCCATGATACAGTTGCGCCAAAGAAAATAATATAGACAAAAATTTAATTTAATTTTTTTAAAAAAGGAAAAATGGAAAAAGAAATTATCTCAAGTTGACAGGTGAAAATATGCAGGTGGGTTGTCGTGAATTGAATAAAGAAAATGATTAAGCTTAAGACATGTAAAGAAAATACAAAGAGCAGGAGGATCTTGATGAAGTGACTTACTGACAAAAAGAGAAGAGAGAGAGAGAGAGTTGAGAGTGAGAATTGAAGAAGAAACTTCCAGGGGATGCATATTTATATATATGTAGCTGATATACATTTGCAGTTGAAGAGAAGAGAGAGAATCTTTCAATAGGAAGAAGCTCAGTGACCAAGACAAGCCTCACATGGCGAAAACGTCGGAGTCTTCGCGTTGTTAAAGGAGACTCTTTTAAATTTCCCATTAGACTTTGTTACTTTACTTAACCCAACTGTCACTCCGCATGGATTAAGATACTTTCACTAAGCACTTTGGGAAATTTACAAAAATAATCATAAAATTTTTGTTATTTTCACAATTAATCCTCTCAATTTTTTTCTATCAACATTAGCCAAATACACGCTTTTCTCTCCAAATTACCCTTCTGAACTTGATCGAGAGTTTCGGAACTGCGAGTCGTGAGTGAATCTGACGACAGACTGCCTGTCGCACGAAGCTTGGTGCGACAGATTGCATGTCGCACCAAAACTTAGAGCGACAGGCGCCTGTCGCACGAAGCTTGGTGCGACAGGTTGCCTGTCGCACGAAGCTTAGTGCGACAGGCAATTTTGGACACCATAAATCCGCTTAATGCCGCTTGGACAAAGCTAGAAACTGCAGAAACTTTTCATGCTCCTGCTGCTTATCCTTGAGCTGACTGGATACCATGGACAAAATCTCAGCACCTCTAGTTATTGTCCGTATATGCTGGTGCAATTCATTATCGGCATCAGCACTTTCAAGTATCATTTGTAGTAAGTCCTTGGAATTTTTGCCATCCTTCAGACTCTCTTCTTGACGATCTTTGACCACTTTGAGTATCAAATCCTCCACCTCTTTCTTCAACCTCCGTATTTCTCTGTTACTTTTTGTAGGAAGCCATCTGCACAAGCAGATTATAAATTCCTTTTAAATTCGCATTTTAAAAAGAGCAAAAGTCAGTTAGAAAAACTACTATAAATGTTTACCTGATGTTGGGAAGTCCGAAAAGTAAACTGGGTTTGGACATGACCTCTTGCATGGCCCTCAACTTTACAAAAATACTTTTTCCTTGGGCATAAGAGCTACCAAAACAAGCTCTAGAGATGATATCTGCCGAAAGGCTTCTCAAATCTTGATCAATTAACAAGTCCAGAACTCCTCCTTTGCTTTCTGTTAACAGGCTCTCCCATTTACTAATCATTGACATGGTACATTCTTCCATTAGTCCAATCATGCCCTATAATACAATTCAACTTATATTATTTGGCCATTTGTGAATGCCAAAGTGCCAAACTAGCTTGCATTAAATTTGTATAACAAGTACCTTAACCTTGTGGGGAAAGAACTCCGGAGCAATAAGTCAGAAGGGTTTCAAATGCAAGTTCTTGCATGATTTGAATATTCAGAGAAAGGGTGCAAAGATAGATATTTACAGTGATAAGCGTGATGGAGAAACAATGGAGGATTGGGACCAGGAGATACTGGAGAAGGTTGTTGAGTAAAAAAAAATGGAGTGTAACTAGAATAAACCAACTGAGATTGTTTGCAAAGCTTGGTTCTTCGGTTTGGGAGAGATGGGAGAAAGAAAGATTGTTGGGGGAGAGATGAGAGAGAGGGGTATTTTGGTCTCAAAGGTTTTTTTATGGCTAATGTTGATAGAAGTTTGTTTGGGGGGTTAAGAAGGAAAAAGTCAAAATTTTTATGGTTATTAGTGTAAATTTCCCAAGCACTTTGATGGCGAGTCCAATTGTTAAGCACTCTTTTAAAATGTCCAAACGCGGTTTAGAGTTTAAAGGGAAATTTGCAACAATGACCACAAAATTTAGGCTTTTTCAACTTTAACCCCCCAACATTTTTTCTATCAACATTAGCCAAATTCCAAAATTGAGGACAAAATTACCCTCATCAGTCTCACGTTTCTCTCAAGCCTAACTCCTCCCCCTCTCACCAAAATCTCATCATTGGAATCCCGTATACATCGTCAGCGGCATAGATTGGCAGCGGAGGAAGTTGTCGGCGGCTGAAACAAGCTAAATCACGTTGAAAATCTTCAGAAATCTCCAAAATCAAAGACAAAAATTGGAAACCCTAGGTGAGTTATTGAAAACCCAACATTATTGTGTTTTTTTTTTTGTTGTTGTTGTGTTGTGTTTGTTGCATTGGTGATGGATTGAGTATTTGGGCTGTTGTTGGTGTTTAATGGTGGGTGAGATGCATGTGGGAAAGGGAAGGGAAGAGAAAGGGAAGGGAAGGCTATGGTTTACGCGAAACGCACGCGGCAGGCGCATTCCGCTCGCGCGAGGCCTGGCCTGTTGCACGCAAAACGCACACGCGAGGCCTCACTTGTCGCACACAAAACGCGCACGCGAGGCCTCACTTGTCGCACGCGAAACGCGCGCATCTCGCGTACGACAAGCGCGGCCTAGCGCACGCGGGATGCGCCTACCGCGCGCATCTGGCTGAACTACCCCCATTCCCTGAAAATAAAAACTCTACATGTACTGAAAATAGAACTCCTTCCACTCAATCACACGTATCCTGACCTCCATCTCCTAAGAATAATAGCTTGAGTGCTACTCAACCTGGAATCCATATTGCTCATTCATATTCATCTTCATTGGCATCAGTGTCTGCACATAATAAAACATCTTCTGTAGTTATTGAAATTGATGCCGAAAACCAAATATCGGATTTGGAAATGGAGTGCAAGAATAGGCGTAGAAAGGATGGAACAAGGACTTTGAAAGATGAGCAGTCTCTAGGCCAAAAGCTAAATTTTCGGAGAGTAAAGGTGGTTGAGCTTCAGCCTGTGGATCGTACACCAACAAGACTGAAATTTAAGAAAAAGGGTGCTTGGTGACAAGTAAAGTCACAGCCTTTGGTCCGCTGAAGAATGATTTTTGTTTTTCTCCTTTGCTGTTTTTTTTCTTTTTGTCTCTTTCCATTTTCTATTTATCGATAATCTATGCCCTTTAGAAGAGGCAAATTTGTATCTATTTATATCTGTTTGTACAAACGAATCTGCAGAATGAGTTCAAATGTTGCAAAGTGATCAAGATTGATCGCTTCTTTACTAATAATATTTGAATAAACTTAATATCATATGTTTTTTTCATTGAGAAAACTTGTATTATGAGTGTTCCTAAGTTGATTATAAGCCGATTGTGTATCAACATCTCATACTGTGAATTACATAAGGATATTAATTTTAAATAAAGAATGAAGTTTGCTTACTGGAAGAGGTTTTGAATAAAGAATGAAATTCACAATCGTGCTTGAAGCCAGTTTCATTTCATTTCAGCCTGACCTTTGCTTAAGTTTCAATTTTATGTTATGCTGACTCTTCTGTCTCTCAAAGCCAAATTTAAGGCCTAATCCGTAGTCATGTTGATTCCTTTGTTTTTTTTTTTTCAAGCAAATTTTCAGGCTAAATCCGCAGTCAATTTCACGTTAAGTTGATTCGACTATTTTTTTAAGCCCAATTTTCAGCTTAATCCATAGAGCCATGAAATTATAGATATTTCTATTTCTTTGGTCTTTGAATATGCGTAACAAACACACATAACTATTTTATACATGCAATAAGATATGGCAATACTTGATGAATTAATTTATATTGACTTTTTTTTTTCAAATCTATAGGGGATGGAATAACTATATTCATTAAGATTTATCTGTAAAACTTCATACACCCTTACCAGAAATTGCTCAAACGTACAATCTTTCTATACTAAAAATGTTGTATTCTTGGCATTCACGTTCTCCGTATGGCCATCTGCTAACGTCTCCCACCAACTATCGTAATATAACTGAAGTACAACGGAATCCATAAAACCTAAAATTTACAAAAAAAAAAAAGAGATATAAGATTACACGCTACAAAACCTAGTACAGTGAATATGTAGTACATTTATATGGACTAAATGAAGTATATGATTTTGGATTTGATTCGTCTCATCGTAAGCTTCGAAACGATATATTATACGCCTAAAACGGACACATGTAGCGCAAGTTATGACTTTCGAAAAATAGCTGAAATTTAGTGAGACAGACAGTGGGACAGTTGCATGTCTCACATAAAACCAGTGGGAACAAGTGAGACAGGCAGTGGGATAAGCTCCTGTCTCACATAAAACCAGTGGGTTTACGTGCGACAGACGCCTGTCCCACTGCCTGTCGCACATATTTTGGTGAGACAGACAAGTGGGACAGGTGCTTGTTTCACATAAATCAGCTGGTTTTAAGTGAGACAGGCGCCTATCTCATTTGTTTTGGGCTTTTATTTTACTCGATTTTTCAGGAGTTTCAATGATTTATCTTCATTTCTTAACTCAAACTAACTACTTTAACAAGTCACATTATTTTATTAATGAAAAATAACAACTTTTGAAAAAAAAACTCACTTTAATTTCGAACTCAAATGATAAAATCAATAGATTAAAAGTTTAGGTTATGGTAATAGTATAAACTAACCTTAAGAAGCTCTCCAATTGATAATCATATCTTCAATTATGCAATACTTTTTTGATGGAATTTGTTAATTTATTGAGAGTGATGGAGTTTGTTGAGTGATAGAGTTTGTTAAGTTATTGAGTTAAGGTTTAGTGTGCTGGAATTGAAAAGGGAAAAGTGGCATTCCTTTGTAAATTTGATGAAAGTGATGAGGGTAATGTAGTCCAAAAATAGAGTGTTTGGCTAGTTATGATAGAAAAAACTTAAAGGGTTAAAATTGAAAAACACTAAAATTTTATGGCAATTTTTATAAATTTTCCGAGTTTAAATGCAGTAATTTTTCTCCTATTGAGAGGAGCAGGTGCATGGGACCATTTTCTACTAGGCCGAGTTGTTGGTTTGGTTGACAACTGGTGAAATCTGATTTGGTGGCTCTATTTACGATTGCTACTTACGAAAATATGAAATCTCAACCTTTGACTTGCCAAATTGATTTAACTCTTCAAATTTACAACTGATATTTATTAGCCATTGAAATCGACCACATACAAAGTATGCATTACATATATGTCGAGCGCTCCTAGAATTGCAGGACACGGATTTAAGAGTAAAGACCAAATAAAATAATATACATTTTGTTTATGCTAGTTTTCGGGGTAAGAGGATTAAGAGAAAAAAATAAGAGAACATTAATAGGGTGTTCCTTAGACATTTTCCCCCCCTATATTTTACGAAATGAATTAATTAGCCTTTCTTAGTGTAATCTATTACATTTTTAGGGCTAAAAATCTACTTCTATGAGATTCGTAATCATAAAAAATTTATTTTTGATGAGATTAGTAATCATCCTTATCGTTACTCATAATAATTTTTATGAGTTCAAATGAAGATGAGAAACTTTAGTCATTGAACGCCAATTCTTATCCTCTATTCTTACTTGAATTTAAAGCGCATTCACAACTTACCAAACTTTGTATTGTTGCACATGAGATTAATCAATAATTAGCCTTTTATTTTTGTCATAAATAATAAAATGAAGCTATTCTTTGTTAAAGTACAAGTAGGTGAGATTGACATATCACTTACTATTTACTATTTAGATGGTAGAGTACTTCTTTTTCTACACAGCGCACGTGCCAAATCCTTTAATTTAACTAGTTTTACAGGTAAATATTAGAACTACTAGTTTTACACGTAAATATTAGAACTGAGAAATCATAGAATGAACTAATCTTTCAAAATGAATTTAGATTTACTATTGAACTTACCTTTTTGTTAACCTTTTAGAAATATACAATTACTACTTATTAAATAAGAATGTAATAATTGGTAATTATCATATAAAAATATAAAATACAATGGGCAGTTATTGGATAAGAATATAAAACTAATTAAATCTTAGCCATATATTGCAATACATGCATGTATAGCAGAAGATTATTAAGATTTGAGCACAAATAAACTATGTACTAAATTCGAATCCTTCAATTTATCTAGTTTTGGACTTAAATATTGGAACTGAGCAATAATAGAACAATCAAGCGTAATTTCGATACATCTCATTTGAGGCCAAAATATAGCTATCTAAGAGTACCACCTAAAGATTCTTCTAGTTTAACTCTTCAAATACATATTCGCCTACCTATTTGACAAATAGAAGAATGAAAAAAATTAGTAATCTCTCAAAAGACTATTCAAATAAAAATAAGTTCATATTATTTCGATCAAACATTTGTCTCTACCAAAATAATAACACATCTCTCCCTTCAAAAATTAAAAGATAAAAAAATAATATAATACTAAATTGAAGGCTCCAAAAGACTCTCTAAATGAGATTCTTCAAATGAGATTGTGTTTCTCTCTCTTTAGTATCGAAGAAAGAGAAGAACAATCTTATTTGAAGGATTTCATTTGAAGAGTGTTTTAGAACTTTTCTATACTTATAAGGCTTTTCAAATGATAAGTAAAACCTCATTTGAGAAATCTTTTTGTGATGCTCTAAGGTTTGATGTACGACAGATCCATAACTATCTATGTACAAATAATAATAATAATAATATAACGATAATAATAATAATAAGCACCAAGATTGTCATATAATAGGATTAGGCTACGGTGCAACTATAGCACGGTACCACAGTTGCACCACAGGTTTCCCCCATATAATATATTACCATTGCTAAAATATACAGTTTTAATAGTCAGATCCCTAACCACAGAAGTATTTTAGTTGGGGGGCAAAAAATGAAAGTATCAACAAAATTAAGCGCACGTGAAAATACCTAAATAAACGGTTGTATGTTTGCATTTGCTAATGAAATCTAAAGTATAAATTAATTAGCAGAAGTTGACAGACAACCTTAATGACATATTAAAAAAGGAAAATCCAGTAGCTGTCTATGGATCTGCCTTCGCCCCACGCGGCTTCATCATAAATCTGATCCAAAATATGTTAGCAGGAAAATCGATTAACCAGCTTCCCAGGTACCATCATGTTATCACGCACAGATTACAGGCTGGTTCATTCATATCATGCATGATACTAAATTAAAATCTGCCCAGTCTCCAACTAGCCAAATTATTTTGCTAACTGTCAACCAGTAAATTATATTTTTATTTTACAGCTAAGTCAATCAGTGACCATCTTGATCCTCGTTTTGGTTTAATTATTTTATTTTATGTTCATCAGTTTTTGTTTAGAAGATTGAGATCAACGTTAATGTGCTCCGAAGTTCTAAGCAATGGACTATGCTTAGACATAATTTTGAGAAAAATTTGACGCCACATGACCATGGGAGAATTGAACTCGGATGGTTCGTAAAATTGTTATACGAATATTTCGTTATTACTGTAAAATAATAATTTCTTTTTAAGAAAAAGTAAAAGGTTTTGACGAGGATGAGAAATTTGAATTACTAAACACTAATATTCATCCCTTATTATTATTCAAACTTATTACTCTGAGCACAAAGTGCCGTTCACGACTAGTCGAGCTAGTCCTAAAAGTTCACATAAAATAATTATGTTTATTGCAAAATCTTTTAAAACTTGGGTAAACTAGTTTTAGAGAAGAATTTCGAACTATAAGACGTTGCAATTGGACTCGCGCGGTCAGCAATGGAATTTGTTGTTCGTCGGAACAAGCATCAAGCACTTGGATAAGAGAGAAGGAATTCGCTATCCATTCTTGACGATTTGGGAACCAAATTTCTAGGGTGAACTCGGTATCTATCTGTAAATTCTAGACAATAATCATGCATACATGATTGACACACACTCACACATATAGATATATGTTCCATTTAAGGATCTTTAAATATATCCAGGGATATGTTAAAAGACAAAAAATACAAACTCTAATATAATGTATTTTGTCATGTAGTGTGTTAAAATTTATATTGTTTTGTCTTCTATCTTATTTGGTTATCCTTAACTTTAATATGGTTGGGAATCTTTAATTGAAAACTCTATATATTCTAATGAAAGATCCTTAACTTGTTAAAGTCCGAGAAAGCAATTATACTATATGGTTTAATAGCGTTCCTAAGCTTTAATAAAGTTCAAGATTCTACACTAAATCAACACTCTCTGTGTATAATTCCAATCTAGGATCTTGAATCTATTTATTCCAATCCATGATCCTCAATTTGTTAAAGACTGAAAAAATTATTAAATCATATAATTTAATAGTACAATGAGTAGAAAAGCTATTAAATTAATAAGATCTAAATTTTGGACCATATCAATACTACACACACACACATATATTACAAAATCCTTAAAAAACTTGAGTAAATGTAGACTACAAGAGCTGGGGACAAAGGTAATATGTGGCAAGTGAGCTTAATCAAAGAAAAAGTGGAGTTATTTGAACCCACCAAGTTTCTCTCTACCCCCGTTTTAAAAAATAAATTCATTATTAAAAATTTAAATTTTAAAATCTCAAAATTATCGTTCACTGATCACTTTTTCTTTTTATCTTACGATTACATACTCTCTCCACTCTCAAATTTTGTAAACTAAATACTCAATTTCATTCTTTTTTTATTTCGTTATTTTAGTCTTTCTTAGTAGAGTAATGATACAGCCACAAACTCTTGTACAAACTTATTTTGTACAAACTGATGTGGCATGATAAGATTGGTTGAATTAAATATCACTTGGCCCACATGATTTGTTTTTATTAATTTATATTTTCATTCAACCAATGAATTAATACGACGTCAATTTGTACAAAATAAGTTTGTATAAGGGTTTGTAGCTGTATCATTACTCTTCTTAGTATATTATGATTTATATTTCATGCATTCAATAGATAATATATATATATATATATATTTATTAGCTTTTTTGTTTTGTAAAAATTAATTTCTTAATATTCATTAACTTTCATGATTGTTAATGTTCATTTTTAAATGGTCGGTTTTGAGCCTCTTAGTTGATGATATTAATTATTTGTAGTTAAAAGATATATCTGAATAAATTAATAAGAATTTAGGAAATTGAGAAGAGAAAGAGAAGAAAAAGTTAATAAAGTAATTTTTTTCAAAATTTATTTAGACAATAAAATTCTTAAAAGAAAAAAGGGTGCAGAGAGAAAATTAATAGACTCAAATAATCCCACTCTTAAAAAAATTGGTCAAATAATATTCTATACTTTTAAATCTTGCCCTGTAGCTCTCAGTGACCTCTCCCTTTACCCTTCAAATTCTAAAAGCCCAAATTGCACCTATGTAAGAGTGGGGCTATTGGCACCCCTCTAAATATCTCTTAACACCCCTTTTCTTAATTAACCCCATTAAAATGTTTTTAAAAAGTATATAATTTTTTTAACACCCCCACCTCCATCAATAACAAAAATACCCTTAATTAAAACTTATTGTGTAAACCTCATTATTTAATTTTTATTATTAAACCTCATTTCAACAATGGGGTCTCTTACATTTAAAAATAATAATAATAGATTTTCATTCTCTCTATTGTAGCTATTGATGGTAAATTCTTTTTGAATTAAAGGAAAAAAATATTAGAAAATTAGAGGAAAAATAACCTTTTTAATTTCTAAAATGTTAGATTTTACAAGGGAAACAATTATTTGACTTTTGAGTGGAGGTTTAATTAGAAATTATCTAATTATATAATTTTAATAAATATTAAAATTGTAAAATAATTAAAGGGGTTTTAAGAGGTATTTGGAGAGGTGCCAATAATTCTACTCCCTATGTAATTGTCTTGAAAATATATATTAGAGGATATAACATTTGTATTTATTAATTATCTTCAAAAATCATCCCGATACACTCGATTTCTGGCTCTGCCATCGAAATTCTTCTATATCTAGAAGCTTTACAATCAAAGAAACATTGATAATCTTTCCCTACCGGCTGCACAACTTTTAGTAGAAGAAGCTTTAGCAATCTTTAAGTTCAAGGCATTTAAACCTAGCCATGCATCTTCTAATATAGTCCAATTGGCAATTACTTGATTTAGACCATTGATCAAAACTTTATATCTTGATAAAATAGTTATTTAGACCACCTTTACCTGGCAAATATTTTTTTTGTGTTGCATTACTTTCACATCAGCGCGCACTTTTAAGAGATTGCTAGCCATCAAGGGTATGTTCCATGCATGTGTGTGTAGGTCTAAAATGTGTGGAGTAATGCCAGTGCGCATCACCAATATCATGTAGTGTGACGCTCAAGTTACACTTCAAGTTTACAGAAATATTCTGGCGCCCCTCGAGGTTCTTAATATAATTAAAGCTGATGCTATTCTTTAGAATGTTCTTCTGCAGGAAAATTCTGGAATTTGTATGTAGTTTAGCAAGTTCACCGACAATTAAAAAAAAAAATGCTCGTTTTAGATAGAACCCAGAGATAAGTTACATTCGCTTAATGATGGTCAAGATTTAATATTACTGGGTAATTTTGTTATCTGATTAAAGTTGGCTGCCTAACAGGTATAAATTCATTAATTATGTCCCCATTTGGGAATATTTAGAACCTCAGGGAGCCAGATGTCATCATCTGTTTTCTAGATTGATTAAGTAGATCTGGAGCAACTAGTATTATAGTTTTAGGAATACATTGTAGTTTTTCTATTTATACTGAAGTAAGTTTTGTTTAATTTTTTTCTAGGTTATTTCGTTTGCTTGATTTGGGTTATTCCTCTTGCACATTTGTGGATAGAACCATAGAGGTAAATATACCTCTATGTATTTGGGTAGAGATTTTGCTTGGCATAAATTTCCAAACTATACTCTCTTATTTCGTGAAATTGATCATTTCTTCATATTTTAAACCAACTAAACTCTCTTAACATTAATAATATTTCGTTATTAGCAATTTTTTTAATTATAAAATCAATTTTTAAGTTTATTCATTTTTCAGTTGTCAAATATTTGCTATTACAAAAAGATCGGATTGTTTTCTGCAATGTATCGGGCTATTTAACAATGTAACATCAAAGGGTTCTAATGAGTTAGATCCATGCCCTATTTAACGTTTTATCAGATATTTGTTATCTGCTGTGGCAATTGTACAGTTGCTCAATCGATTTAGCTATGGGATGAACAGAGTTGACGGTGAGTTCGGTTGTCTACTGTAACAATGGAAGAGAGTCTTTAAGCTGGCTATTATAAATCTGTGACTAGAAGTTCAAAGGATATATTAGAAGCATCACTTTTTTCTTGCATTAGTGGTCAATGCCACTCAACTTTCCCTGTAGAAATGGAATGCTGCTTTTATACTGCTCTGTGTTGTTTTTCTGCTGGGGAATTCTCTGAAACTGAAATTTAAAAAGCTGATAGCACAATTCACTAATTCGTTGACTGTGGATCAGAAGCACAATCTGGAAAGAACCCACTTATAATCATATTTCTATTGTAATCGTAGGCTCGCAATAGTGGTTGATCTCGAGGTTATAGGGCTTCAGCACAAAACCTTGCAAGATTTGTTGAACTTTCTGCACCCAAAATTGCTTGCCTTTGCGCGGCTGAAAGACTATTGCAGGGCAACTCCTGTCTGCGTTGTTATTTTTTCAGAAGTCTACAGTGAACATAAAGACTATTGCACTTGACGAAATAAGAGCAATAAGATGGCCCAGGCACTGTTCAGATTTGATAATATTTGTAAAACTGAACCCTTCATATTACATACAGGCACACCTCCATGTAATCAATTTCAGTTCTTTAGATAACTATGAACTAACATACCCTTAACTAAAATGAAACAGTTAAATATCTCGTCACCACATGTTGTGATAGACAACATTAGGGAAGATAAATTTAGGGGTAATGGACATGGACAACAAACTATCTGCAACATTCAAATGTTATATTTCAACATCAGAAATTTCACTTGCCTTAACAAACCGACCTTTCACTCGCTTTCTAGTATCAGCCCTAGCCTTCCTTGACTCGTAACGGATTTGCTTGCCATAGCTGGAAAAAGTTTACTACGCCCATCAGAAATAGATATTTAAGTATTGAAAGCCAAAAGCAATAAAGCCACCCATTAGGAAGATAATGATAGCAAAATGTATACATACCTTCTGTTTTTCTTCTTCTCCTTATAACGTAACATGGCATTGCCTCTGTTCTTGGCTAACAATTCCTTATCAAACTGGGTTATAGCCTCATTTGCAGTCTCACTCCCGTGCGGAATAGAGTGATGCATGCCCTGGACAACCTTGGTGCTTTCCCATGTTTCAAATTCATGAGGTCTATAATCTGATGGGGGTCCTATTATTGGTGTGTTATTGCTTTCTTCTGTTGTTGGTGTGTGGCTTGAAAACGGCTGATTAGAGTGATTCTGAAACTGTTACAATCAAGCTCATTACTACTTACTACAGAGCTGTGCCAAGGATATATCCCAATTAAGGACAATAAGATACGTTAACAATGATAATTGGTTCAAAAATTGATCAAGAACAATTCAAATAACAGGCAGAAACTTCGTAGTGAGAGACAATTAGATCTTTCAACACGGACATCAAGCAGCAAAGTATAATCCTCAACCTTTGATTTATTAGAGATAAGTTGCCACAGTACAGTGACTTAATTAATAGAAGCACATACATTTTTCACTCAATTGTGTATCCAGGAAGTATGCTCTCCGGCCCTTGTCATCTGACGTAAGTCTACAACAAAGTTTGGTTGGAAATGGCATGAAGATCTTGGCTAAAATCACCATGTTCTGTGTCACCAAACCAAGGTGTAATATCTTGTGCTACTGTGAACAGATCAAGAACTTAAATATTGACTAAGAATCACAGAGATGGAATCCTAACAAATTGAAGCTCTGAACACTGCTAAAAAGTTTTGCAATGAGTTTTCAGTCTTTAGTTTAATCCTCAAGGCAGAAGTATTCAACCTGCAGCTCTAATATGAAATAGAAAGATGTCTTTTCACTGTAATAATTCCCTAGAAGAAATGAACCGCAGCATATCCTATCGTAATTCAAATGCCTATACCTTTCGTAAAAGACCAAATAGAAGTACAATAAGCTGTTCTGTATAGTTAAGTAGCCAACACCAAAAGAAATTTGTTAGAGAAATAACCAACGCCAAAAGAAAATTGAACGAATATATGATCTAAACTTGTGCACGATACAAGCGTTCGACTCGAAAAATTCTAGGTATTGAGTTTCCTGAACCATTTAATGTACAAGGGTCTAAGTGGGTTCACTAAAAAGGTGCCGATACAGATGATTAGATACAAATTGGCGGGTGTTAGATTACTTAAGAGAACAAATCAAAAAATTAAATCATGTGTCAAAGGCTTAACTTTAAACTTCGGTATGTTTCGCATCAAACTAAAACAATTTTCTCTCATTCTTTCACTCCTCCTCGTTTTTTACTCCGCTCATTTCTTTCAACCAAAGGCTAACAGTAGATGTCAGGAAAAAGAAAAAAAAAATTAGACAACAAAAGAATGTTGATACCAACCTGAGCTGCCGGATATGAAGGATCCCAATCCCACATAAGTTTACCATCAGCAACACAACGATCATGCTCTCTCAAATCTGTGTTATTAGGAAACGCTAACAAAGATGTAAATGCCGTTTTCGGGTTCAGCAACTTCTCTTCATCAATATTTTCCACTTCAAGACTCTGCGTATAGCCGTATTGATCACATATACTCGTCGTCGTCCCAGGCCCCAATTCAGCTCCATTTCCATTGAATCTCACCAAATCCCTCTTTCCGATCTCCACTAATTGCTCGTAAACCTCTTTCTTGTACTTGTTACCACTCATGAAAACAGAGCAATTCTGTGTTGGCACCGCAAGCTCTTCGAAATTCAACATTTTTGGTTCATAAACACCAAACCCAGAACCCAAATTCAATAAATCATCACCCATCAGATCAAAAAACGACGCCAGCTCAGTTACTGAAGGGCAACCAGAGAACCCTTCAACTGAACTTCGCTCGTGCACGGAAGAAACAGAGGAATTGTAATGTGAGTCCCAGTCACAGTCTTGACAGAGCATAAGATTTTCAGTGCAGCAACGAACCGAAACCGGTTCAGCCCTGCAGTTGTCACAGATTTGTGAACGAAGATGCCTGAGAGACAAAGCATTAGCTGAGTGAATTTGCTGATCACAGAACAAGCAAAGCTTGGCAGAGTCAGCTGTACAGTACAAAACTGCCAGCTTTGAGTTGCAAAAATCACACAGTGCCAACATAGAGCTTCCCGGACTCAATTTAAAACTGTCTTCCATTGATATTCCCGGCTTGCTATAGATTTTTCAACAAGCTTGAAGTGAATTACTGAATGATGATGGCGTAAATGTGGAAGTAGCAAAAGCAGTGGCATGTGAGAATGAGTGAGAGAACAGATGCAAAGCACAAGGTACGGGACCCTGTGATGAAACGAACATACATTGAAGCACATGATAAGCATGGAATGGCAGTATGCACACGTGTTAAAGATTTGGCGAAATATGGGGGTCCACACGTGATACATATCCGCCCTTTTTTGCTGAGCTGACCAGATAAAGTGCACGTGTATCATTTCTTGCTTAATTATTGGGCTCTGAGTTTAGGATGCAATCCAAGGAAAGGTTATAAACGAACTCGTGAAATTACTAAATATACCCACAGAAAGGATGTGTGCACTCAGGAACTAAACGATGTGGCATGGTAAGGCATTATTTTTCAATTGGTGTTTTTTAACCTTATTTTAAAGAAGGAAAATGATGTTTTCGATGTAATATTTTTAAAATGAAAATGTGTTTGATTATTTATTTTGAAAAAAATATAAAAAAGTTTATATTTTCGTCCTTAATTTTTGAGCTCTAAATTTAGAATGCAATTCAGAGAAAGGTTCTAAATGAACTCGTGCAATTACTAAACATACCTACAGAAAGGATGTGTGTATTCAAAAAGTAAATGATGTGGCATAGTAAGGCATTATTTTTCAATTGGTGTTTTCTAACTTTATTTTAGAGAAGAAAAATGATGTTTTCAATGTAATATTTTTAAAATAAAAATGTGCTTGGTTGTTATTTTGAAAAATATATAAGAAAAAAACAAAAATATGTTTAATTATTTCTATGAAAATAAAAAATATATATTTAATTGTTTATTTTAAAAAAACAGTAAAGGTGGGTTGGTAATTTTTTTAATTTATTAAAAAGGGGCTTTTCAGATTGATTTTATGTGGTAAGCTTATTGAATGGTCTATTGGTGGAAAAGACTATTGCAAGATTTAATATCTCTCAACCATTAGAAGCAATAATTCAAATTCTTAGTATCCATGTAGCCTCTTACCAATAAAATCAAACCCTTATGGCGTTTTAGAAAGCTCAAAGGATTAAGGATACAATCTGGCAATCGTTGGGTAACAGGGGGTGGGTTGTTTTAGAATAAAGTACCTACAATAAAACCTTGGTATAATAATATTCTATATATGAATAATTTTTATGTTAGTAAAAAAAAATTGATCCTAATTTGAGCTAGCAATTAATAAGAATAAACTCTACATTGTAATAAGTTCAAATTTTTTTAGATTCCATCTTAAGAAACTTGCCTCTATATTATAATAATTATCTATACATTACAAAATGTATAAATTTTGTCGCGTTAAAAGCTTAGGATGAACAAAAATATTTTTCTAAAGTTGTTTGGGATAATGATTTATTTTTTAAATTGTTGCCAAATCATTGTATAGTATTTATATATTTAACATTGAGAGAAAAATATTAAAGAAAATGCAACGGTTATGCTTTTAAGATGACTTGCATATTCCTGATACCATATAAATAACTGTATGTTAGAAAAGCTATTAGTTAGCAACACAAAATAAAGAAACTACACAAAATAAAGAAGCAACACAAGATAAAGAGTAAAATGAGAGAACAATATATTATAGAGTGATTTTAATCATTCCAAAAATGTGTACAAAATAAAGAGATGGGCTTTCATTTTATAGTTACATAATCACTCTATAAAATTAATGGAAACATTACGGATCATAATTCCTTATAAGATAGTGAGAGTTATAGAGAAGTTAAAGGTTGCTAGTGCAAGATAGTAGGGAGACTAAGAGATATATATTATGAACATCCATATTTATTTTAATAAATTCATAGCACTCACATTTGGATGTTCATTACAAAGAATATGCATCATTAAAACCTTTATTAAAAGAAACCCCTTAGGGAAAAACTAGTAAAGGAAAAAGATTGCATTATTCATTGACGTCTTGAATAATTTTAGAGATAAAGATTCGCCTTATTAAAACCTTACTAGGAAAAATTGTATGGAATAAAAACCTAGTGAGGAAAAAGAGTACAACATATAAAATTCCCTCCAAAATAAATTACTTTCCCCAACAAGTATATTCCCCCTCATCTTGACATAGATTCTTCAAGATTTGGAGAAAAATCTTTGAGTTTATGCATCCCAATTTTGTGTACCAATTTTTTGAATGTCACTATTGGGAGGGATTTTGTAAGTAAACCTACAAGATTGTCACTTGAGCATATTTACTGAATATCTATATCACCACTCTTTTGAAGTTCATGTGTATAAAAGAATTTTGGTGAAATATGCTTGGCCCTATCACATTTTATATAACCATCTTTAATTTGGGTAATGCATGCTGCATTATCCTCATATAATATTATAGGGTTATTTTTAATTGATGACAATGTACATGTTTCTTGAATATGTTGTATCATTGATCTTAACTAAATGCACTCACAACTTGCTTTATGAATAACAAGTATTTCTGAATGATTTGAAGATGTTGCAACCATTGTTTGTTTCATTGATCGCCATGATACAACACTATTACCAAAGGTAAATAAATAACCCGTTTGATATCGAGTTTTATGTGGATCAGAGAAATATCCAGTATCTGCATATCCAATTAGTGGAGATTTTGATCGATTTGGATAAAATAAACCCATGTCAACTGTTCCACAGAGATAGCAAAATATATGCTTTACACCATTCCAATGCCTACAAGTTGGTGTAAAACTATATATTGCTAATAAATTAACTAAAAATGCAATATCAAGTCGAGTACAATTTGCAAGATACATGAGTGCACCAATTGCACTTAAATATAGTACTTCAGGACCAAGAATTGCTTCACCATCTTCTTTAGAACGAAATGAATCATTTTTCATATCAAGTGATCGTACCACCATTGGAGTACTTAATGCATAAGCTTTGTCCATATAAAAATGCTTTAAAACTTTTTTAGTGTATGTTGATTGATGTAAGAGTATTTCACTTGGCAAATACTCAATTTGTAAGTCAAGACATAAATTTTGTTTTTCCAAGATCTTTCATTTCAAACTCATTTTCAAACAAAAAACTATTTTTGAAAGCTCTTCAGGAGTTCCAATGAGATTTAAATCATCAACCTATACTGCAACTATTGCAAATCCAATTTCAGATTTTTTAATAAAAACATAAGGAAAAATTGGATTATTTACATATCCTTCTTTCAATACATAATTGCTTAGACAAGTGTACCACATACACGCAAATTTTTTTAATCCATACAAGAATCGTTGCAGTTTCAAAGAATATAAACTACGAGCTTTAAATTTGTTTGCTTCTGGCATATTAAATCCTCCAGGGATTTTCATCTAAATATTTGTATCAATAGAACCATACAGATGAGTAGTCAGAACATCCATAAGACGCATATCAAGCCCTTCAGAGGCTACAAGACTAACTAGAAATCGAAATGTAATTGCATCCATAACAAGAGAATATGTCTCCTCATAATCAATGCCAGGTCTTTGAAAAAAACCATGTGCTGCTAACCTTACTTTATATCTCACAATTTCATTTCTCTCATTTCATTTTCTAACAAATACCCACTTATAACCAATAGGTTTAATATCGTCATGTGTTAGGACTACTGGTCCAAATACTTTACATTTAGGAAATGAATTTAGCTCTGCTTGAATAACATCTTTCCACTTTGGGCAGTCATTTCTATGTCGACATTCTTCCACAGTTTTTGGATCATGATCCTCATCATCATTTGTAATATTAAGAGAAACAATGAATGAAAAATATCATCAATAATATTTTTATTTCGATCCCAAGATTTTTCTGTACCAACAAAACCAATCGTAATTTCATTGTTTTTTTTCTTTTCAGGAGAAATTGATACTTCTTCAGTTGTTGGCAAATTTTCTTCTTCTGGATCAATGAGACAAATATTATTTGACTGATCAATCTTTATTATTTGATTAGTAGGCAATGACTCTTCAGGAGTGCTAATTTTATTTTGTAACTTTTCTTGTGTTTTCCTCTTCCAGAGAATTTTATCTTTTAAGCCAATTGGCCTTCCATGCTTTAGATGTACTTTATCTTCATTAGTTCTGTCGTGTTATCTTTCAGGGATCTCAACACGTGTTGGGGCATTTTCAGCTGGAATATGTGATTCTATTATTTTTCTTGAATCAGTAAATGGATCAGGAATTTGATTAATATTTTGCAAATTAATGATCCTTTGATCCTTTGAACTTCAAGTTCACTTTGATTTGTATGAGGATCAAGATGAGATAATGATGATGCATGCAATGTAATTTCTCATTGTTAATTTGTTTTTGTCTTTTCTCCCCCTAATGACGGAAAAGCTTGCTCATCAAAATGACAATATGCAAATTGTGCAGTAAAAATATCTTCAGTTAAAGGTTCAAGATACCTAATTATTGATGAAGAATCGAAGCCAACATAAATTCTAAGTTTTCATTGCAAACCCATTTTATTTTATTTTTTTTAGGGGAGCAACTGAGACATAAACAACACATCTAAAAATGTTCAAATGAGAAATATCTAGCTATTGGCTAAAAACAAGTTGTGAAGTTGAATATGTATAATAAGAACCTGGTCGAATGTGAAATAATGATGCAACATATAGTATTGCATGTCCCCAACATAAAAAAGGCAAATTTGATTTAAGAATTAATGGTCTTGCAATTAATTGTAAACATTTAATCAAAGATTCAGCTAAACCATTTTGCGCATGAGTGTGTGCGATAGAATGCTTAACATCAAGTCCAATTAACATGCAATAATCATTAAAAGATTTAGATGTAAATTCACTAACATTATCAAGTCTAATTTTTTTAATAGGAAAATCAGGAAATTGTGCTTTTAATCTAATAATTTGAGCAAAAAATCTAGCAAATGCAACACCACGACTAGAAAGTAAAGAGACATGTGACCATCTAGTTGATTCATCTATTAAGATTAAGAAATAAAGAAACGGTCCACAACTTGGATTTATAGGGCCACATATATCCCCTTGGATTTTTTTTTTTAAATTTA
Source organism: Citrus x clementina (assembly GCF_000493195.1). NCBI lineage: Eukaryota > Viridiplantae > Streptophyta > Magnoliopsida > Sapindales > Rutaceae > Citrus > Citrus x clementina. Next base: position 12,526,422 of record NW_006262688.1, on the reverse strand, counting down.
GGAGATTCAAGACTTACTTTCATTGGAGATGACTGAATTATTAATTTACCTTGAGAACAAGCAGCACATGGACTTTCAGTTGGCAAAAGAATCTTATGGTTCTTTAATTAATGTCTAGGTGAATTTTATATAATACGACGCATCATGATTGATCTAGGACGCCCAAGTCGATCATGCCAAAATTTAAAAATCTTAGGATCAGAGAACTTTTGGTTCATTGTAAGACTTATTTTTATTGCTCTTATAATTGTATGATACAACCTAGAATAAAAGAAAGGTAGTTTTTCCAATACATGCTTCTGGCATGAAATAGTTGAAGTAATGCAAACAAATTCAGAATTACATTCACTAGATGTTTTAATGTGGTATCCGTTTTGATGAATATCCTTGAAACTGAGCAGATTTCTGCTGGATCTGCTGGAGTATAAATCATCATTTATTTGTCATTTTGCACCATTTGGTAACATAATATTAGCTCTTTTGAAGCCTTCAATTAGATTAGCAGAACCAGATATTGTAGTAACATTAGCCTTAGCTAATATTGAATTATGAAAATACTTTTTATATCGTAGAATTATGCGTGTTGTCGTACTATCCACCAAACATCCATCTTCATTATTCACCAAGTGATTGTTCAAATTCATTGTATATCCTCACACATGGATATAAAATAAGTCAATTGAATATAAAGAATATTAAGGTAGTATAAAGAAAACATTATAGAAAATGTTTTATTAAAGAAATATAAAAGTTACATACCAAATTTTCATAAAACGCTCAAAATAATAAACAATCTTGCAACTTAAACACACCATAATTGTAAATAAACACACCAAACTTCATACACATTAGTACTTATTTTAGAATTTAAACACACCAAACTTTAAAAATAAAATAATTCAAAGTGTAGCACTTTTAATCAGTCTTCACATGTCCATCACCAATTAAATGGTCAATTTTACCATTTGGATCTTCAAAAAAATCTAAAACATCCAAATGAGTTATATCAATTGGATTTTTATGATCTATGAAATTTGTCTCAATTTCTTTCCCTTTTGCCTTTTTGGATGCTTAATAAAGATCAACTAAATATTTTGGTGTATGACAAACACGAGACTAGTGTCCTTTCATACCACATCTGAAGCAAACATTTTCATGATACTTTGAAGATTTCTTTTGTGGATCTTTTTCTTGCTTCTTATTACTGTTATACCATTTTGAGTGGTTTGATCGATATTTCTTATTATAGCCACCATGACCTTGATTATTTTTGTAACCACGACCTTGGCCATGACCTCGATTAGCACTACAATTATTGGTTGAAATACCATTCACTTCAGGGATAGGTACATATACAGTCAGATGAGACTGATGGTTTCTCAACAAAAGTTCATTATTTTTTTCAATCATTAAAAGACATGAGATTAATTCAGAATACTTTCTAAATCTCCGTTCTTGATATTGTTGTTGAAGGAGTAAATTCGAAGCATGTAAAGTAGAAAATGTCTTTTCCAACAAATCTGCATCACTAATCTCCACTCTACATAATTTTAATTAAGAAACAATTTTGAATAATGTAGAATTGTATTGACTAACAGATTTAAAATCTTGTAATCGTAAGTGCATCTAATCATAATGAGCTTTTGGAAGTATAATAGTTTTTTAGTGATTAAATATTTCATTAGGACATTCTCAAAGGACATATGGTTCTTTGACCATAAGATACTCACTTTTCAATTGTTCATGAAGATGGTAGCAAAAAAAAAAAAAAAAAAAAACAATCATTGCCTTGGTGCGGTCTTGAGTTGATGTATCATTATTTTCTTTAATAGTATCTCCAAGATTCATTGCATTAAGGTGGATTTCAGTATCCAAGACCCATGATAGATAATTATTGCCAGAGATATCAAGTGTCACAAATTCAAGTTTTGCGAGATTTAACATTTTCAAAAAGCTATAAAACGATATAAACAAAGATAAATAATTGATTCATTATTAACAAGTAAATATTAGATGTCATATAATCACTCATGCTAATATAATAACAAAGTTCTATAATCATTATATATCATCTTGTACCATCAATTTATGCATATTTCAAGAGATATAATGAAGACAAGTAATATACATGCGACTTTGAGAGGTCAATGTTATTGCAAATACAAGCATGACAATAATAGCTAATATTACATGTTATTAGTGATGAACAATTATAGTTATATAATAATTAAAAGTGCTATATATGAGAAACAAAAGAATTAGTACCTGAACAGAGTCTCGTGCTGATAACGTGTTAGAAAGCTATTAGCCAGCAACACAAGATAAAGAGTAAAATAAGAGAGCAATATATTATAGAGTGATTTTATTCATTCAAAAAATGTGTACAAAACAAAGAGATCAACTCTTCTTTTATAGTTACATAACCACTCTATAAAATTAATCGAAACATTATAGATCATAATTTCTTATAAGAAAGTGAGAGTTATAGAGAAATCAAAGGTTGCTAGTCGAAGATAGTGGGGAGACGAAGAGATATATGTTATGAACATCCACATTTATTTTAATAAATTCATAACAATGTATTAGTTTTTAAAAACTATTTCTATCTTTGTTATCAATGCCTATACATTAAATATTATTAATATAATTAGTGTATACTTTACTTCTATATTACTTGCACTAAATATAATTAAGTGAAAACAATAATTTTTTAACAGTAACTCTACTGAATTATATCCCTTTATAGTAATAAAATTAGTTTGATCCAAACTTTATTTTACCTTTTTCAGTGACACAGGCGCCGACTTTATTTATTCAATAGAGGGGGCATCTTAAGTGGTGGACATAATAGGTGTTGCTTTTAGAATTTGGAATCATGTACGTGCATTTTGCCTGTGAAGAGTAAAATAGAAAATGTGTCGGGGAGAAGGACTTGGACACTTCATCAATGGTTTTCTGAGCAAACCCTCGACACCAAATATGTAAATATCAATTAACTTCCTGGTAGACATATCTTTTCTTGATTTCGTTCTTCTTTCCTTTCCGGTGAGGTCAAAATCATCTCATTTTCAAAGGATTTTGAAGGGTCAGAGAAGCGCACTCCATATGCGTGCATCCATTCGGTACTCTTTTTCTTTGAGAATAGCGTTATTGGTAGTTGAATTAATTCTTCTACACTCATGTACGTGATGAGTGGGATTCTAAACTTGTACTTGACACATTAACTCGAGATTTTATCAACCGAACTAATAGACACCCTGCATGAGAGTTATATCGAAGATATATATCATTGCATAAACAATTTGCTTCTTGTTATAGTTGGCCTCTGTCTGCTTGGAAACTGTGACTGTAGCTTGATTTAGGAAACTTGTCAATATGTGTGCATGAAAACAACTTCTTTCTGATTGTGATCAGTCTGACAGTCCTTGCACAAAAGCTTGGTACTCGATCATTGGTTGCGATTATTGTAAAAATTAACCGAGTGTCATAATTATCCATGCAACTGTGCAGCCTTTGGCTTTGACAGAATTTAGATCGATCCTTTCGATTGGAGGAGCTTAATATCAGACAAAAGTTGTGTGGCAAATGTGCATGATATTGGAATATTGAGAGCTTCTAGGGATTTGGATATTCCGTCCTCAAATGGAGATAAAGAAACAAAGTGATCAATTGCTTGCATCAGTTGCATGGGTCACTGCAGCTTAAGGGAATATATTCCATTATGCGTCCAGCTGAATTGTGCACATGATGAGTGGAAGAAAAATTTATATTAAAAAGAAAAAGACCTGTTTAGTTAATAGTTTTACAATCAGAAATCTACTGGGATTAATCTAAATCAGTGTAATTGTGGCGCAATCCAAACTTCTTCACTAGTTACTAATTAATAATTGAGGAGTTGGGAAACCGATCCAATCTACCCATATTTGTGAAAAAGGTAATTTTCACCTACTCAATAATAGAAGGAGAATAGGAATCTCCGCAGTTGTAAAGAGAGTGTATCATTGAGCAGCGGCGGATTCAAACACTTTAATTAAGGGGAGTTTAGTTCAAAAATTTTAATTTATTTGGGCACCTATTATTCTTTTTATTGTTCACTTGAGTACGTTTAAAGTCTCAAAAACTTAAATTTTATTATTTTCTCTTAAATTTTAAAAAATAACAATAATAAATTATTTATTTCAAATTATAGACTTCACTGTGATCACATTTGTAAAAGTATCATTTATCTAAATAATATCCACCAAATATCTAAAAAAAAAAATTGTATAGCTATTGAGATTTGAACCAAGTTTCAAAAACCACTAAATAGCATTCTTATCACTATAGTACAAATATTTTTTCACATAACAAATGTATGCAAATTATTTTTATTTAACTTTTTCAAAAAGAACTTGGGGTACATTTAAAAGAAAAAATAATGGCTTAGAAGGAGGTGAAGCCCCTCCTAAGCTGGGTCCGTCCATGTCACTGGAGGCTATATATGGCCTTAGTGGCAAAAATAATGAAAAATTAAACTCACTACTGAGATATAGGCTATAAATAGACAGTGGAAAACATAGAAACAGCATTCCAGTGGTGCATCAATAATATTAGAGGAAGAGAGGTCTAACATGAAGAAAAGAGTGCTAGTTTGGTAGCCAAGGATGACTTGCCTGATCTCTCCTAAGTGGTTTCAAAACGTTGAATATTTAAACCCTCGGGTGGGTACCAGGCAGTCTCCTTGGCTAACTTGACAGCCTCTCTTCTTTCATGGTAGCCCTTCTTTTCTTCAACAAGTAAATTAAGCATCAAACTACCATGAGCAATCCCAAAATTAAGTATCATATCGTTGCCTAATTAATTAAAAGAATATTACGTCGTGTGATCATCAAGAAGGGAGGTCTTACATGAAGATAAGAATACTATTTGGTAGCCAGGGATGACTTGCCTGCGGCTTCCAATATTGCTAGCTAGGTTTCACCATCATCAATTAAAGCTGCTGTAGACAGCCAGGCAGTCTCCTTGGCTAAGCTGACAGCCTCTTCTCTCTCATGCCAGGCCTTCTCTTCTTCTAGGAGCCCATATGTGCATGCCTATTAGCTGTCTGTGACCTGGTCAGAGTTCAAATATAAGGAGCCTGCAGGTTTTCATTTACTTTCATGCCTTGGATGAAACTCGTCAAGGTTAATTTTTTTTCTTTTTTTCCTTTTAAAGTTTATTAGTCCTTGATTCTTGAAAAAATGCTCCCCAACAAGGTTTTTAGAATAATTAAACTTCTGACGAAGGAGTAATGCATCATGCATATCCAACTCCAAATTAATGTCGACTTTCTCATCAATTTTCTCAAAACTTAATAGGAACCATTTCACCATACTTTCATCTTCATCTTGCTTTCTTTGGTGCATGGCACTTCTCGAAGATAACTTCTTGTATGAGCGAAACGATTACCAAGCCTTTTGTGTCATTCCCCAGATATTGTTTCAGCTAAATTATCTTCAAGAGTAATCTTTTTCACTTTAACATACGAATACATATCAATCATGGTTGCTCTGTCTTTAACTTCTATAATTACACTCAATGGTCAGTTCAAGAATGGATGGTACCCTTCTTTTAAAACTTGGGACACTTCTTCAGTCATTTCTTTAAGGACATCTAAAATTTCATGGGAAAACGTAGACAAATGATGCAAATAAAATATTTTTTCATTCATAATTAACTAGTTGACGTCGAATTTTGTACTTTTTAGATTTATTTTTATTTTTTAAATGTAGGTGAATTATTATTTAATTAATTTATTTACATGTAAATAATAAAAAATAACTAAAATAAAGTAAAAAGAGATTCCCTCAATTTAGTCGAACTTGCTTAACGAGCACCATTTATTTTCCTGTCTGCAAACTTTACGTAAAATCCATTCACTGGTGCAAATAATAGCCCACTCTCCCAAAATGACCGATCAACAAACCCATTTTCCCAAACAGACCAATCAACAAACAATGTTTGATAATAGATTGACATGAATAAAAAACATAAAGACTCCATGAAATCCTCCTGAGAAACCAATCAACAAACGATGCCTAACAATAGATTGAGATGAGTATAAAAATAAAAACTCCATGACTAGTTGTGGCAGATGCTGTTAACTCTTCTTCATTGCTATTAGTACTATTAGTACTGTTCACCCAATATTATTCGTGCACTGTTCATCCCACATTATTATTCTACTATGTAAAGAAGTATCTTCAATGTACTCTATAATAAACTATCTTCAACGTAACGTGTGGAACACAGTCTTATTTGCAGGGAAGGGTTATGCTCCTATAACTAGTCATAGTAGTATCCATATTCATTTTTTATTTTGATTTGCTTCCGCTCCATGTGTGACAAGTATTTTATTAAAATAAAATTCCTATAATCTATTTTAAAAAATAATAATAAAAGTAAACTAAGAAGTCCCCCAATTAATGTAGACTTCCAATTTGTAACCCCCATCTTCCAATTAATGTAGAATTTAATAAGGACTATTGTAAGAAGATAGCAAATTAAATAAGATTCGAAGAATAGTACCAGGTAAGATATCAGCAGATGGGGGCTTCCTTGCTCTGCAAGCAGAGTAACCGACTACTTCATGGTGACTCCGGCGTACTAAATTAGAATTTCGAAATTTTCAATGTGATAAGTAGTTGAGGATTCGGACCGTAGAGTTTTTTATGCGGTATTTGACGAGGAAACTTGTTACAAAGAGTTGTTATTATACAGAAGGGTGGAGGGTCTTGGCTAAGAATTGAGAGTAATACTCATATTTGAACTAAAGAGATTAGAAAAACACTTTGAATTGACACTACTACATCACTCGATTTTTTATTATTATTATTTTTATCACTATTGTATCACTTTGAGGACTCTTTATCATTTTTCACAATTGAATATTAAAGGATCCTCGTATATATGCAGTAAATAAACGATTGTACAATATTTACTATTATCACTCGTTGTTTAGGCAAGCAATGACTGCATATGGAGAGAGCTTGGTTATATGATTTTCATGAATCAAATCTTTCATTTGTTCAGAGATTGTATATTTGTATTTGTTGTATATGCGCCATTGATCTCGTGGATTAGGAGAATCTTGGTCTTCTTGTTTATCAATAATACTTATGTCCTGCTCGAAGTGGTGCACTTGTAAGTTCTTTAAATTCTGTTTTATTGGTTTTTTCATATGCGGCATGAGTGGTGAAAGACGATGTAGCTTTGACTCACCCCACCCCCCCCCCCCTTCTTAGGAGCTTATGGATAGACGGCAAATGCTTTTTTCTGGATTCAACATTGATATGAGCTTGTAATGTATGGAGTGTTTTTTTTTAATTAATAAGATTCTTATTCATATAAATACATTTATGATAAAAAGATTGTGAAAAATCAGCATAATTCAAATCAAATTTGTGACTGGGTTATTCTACAATGCCGTGATTAAAATCACGATATCAATACCGTAATTAAACATAAATTGTGTAAATAAAACATAAGACATGTAAATTTAACATAAAACTTATAAATCTACATTAATAGTAAAAAAATATAAATTATGTAAATGGAACATATAACTTGTCAATGGAAGGTAAAATAAGGCTCCGTTTGGTACAACTTATTAAATAGAGCTTATAACAGTAGAGCTTATAGTAGTAGAGCTTATACCAATAGAGCTTTTGGACAAAAAGTCATTGGGTGTTTGGTTGTTAATAAAAAAAGTACTTTTGAACCATTAAATTGTATGATATTTTTTATATTATATATTTTTAGGAAAGCTCTATAACCTCTACTCCCAAAAGCTCAAATTTTGGGCTTTTGCTAGTAGAGGTAAATTAGCTTATTTAAGCTAAAAAAAGCTCTACTAAAAAAATAACCAAACACCATAAAAATTTTTTAAAAGTGCTTATATGATTAAATAAGCACTTATGGCTCTTAAATAAGGCATATCAAACAGGCACTAAGTAAATTAACATAGGAGTACTAAATTGGTGTATTATTGATAAACAAAACCAAAACTTATAAATCAATATTAAGAAGAAAATAAAACATAAATTGTGGAAATGAAACATAACACTTATAAATAGAAAGTAAAACAAGTAAATCAACATAAAAGTGGTAAATTGATGTATTATTGGTAAATAAAATAAAAACTTATAGATATAATATAAAACATGTAAATCAACATTAAGTATAATATAAAATATAAATGATGTAAATAGAACATATATAAGACTTGTAAATGAAAGGTTAAATAATAAATTAACGTAGGAGTGGTAAATTAATATATGATGCAGTGGAAGTTTAATGTTCAAAATATTTCATTGATTATAAAGAATACTGAAATAAAAAAAACAAACTAAATTCACATTGATTCATCGTGAATTTACAGGCCAAGACTCGTTGATTCCACAGATTACTGAGAATAACTAAACTCAAATACTCACAAAGAGATTTGAAATCTGAAAAAATTATTGAACTCAAATCTATAGTTTATTCCAAGAAAATAATCAAATAACAAATAATCCAAATCAAAAGTTATAAAAGATAATTATTTATACAAACTGAGACTTATCCTAATTTAACTAGAAAACTTATTTTAATACGATTTATACCTGAATTAGAAATACAACTCAAATAAGCAACGCCTAAACAATGAAACTCTAAATAGGAAATTAAAATAAACTATAATACAAATTAATTAAAATATTTCTAAATATTATAAATTTCAATCTAATTAGGATTTCATCAATTTCTTACTCTATATCAATATATCATTAGTAAATAAAATATAAACTTATTAATATAACATAAAACTTGTAAATTAACATTAAATGTAAATAAATCATAAATTAAGTAAATAAAACATAAGAGCTATAAATAGAATGTAAAACAAATAAATTAACATAGGATTGGTAAAATGGTGTCATATTGGTAAATTAAACATAAACTTACAGATTTATCATAAAACTTGTAAATCAACATTAAATGTAAAATAAAACACAAATTAAGTAAATAAAACATGAGATCTATAAATAGAAGGTAAAAACAAGTAAATTAACATAAGAGTAGTGAAATGATGCATTATTGCTAAATAAAACATAAACTTATAGGTGAAACATATTAATTTATTTACTTTATCCTTCGTTTACTATTCTTATATGTAATTTATAAAATTTATATTTATTGCAACAACAATACCATAATTTTAATCACGGCATCATAGAATTTTCCATTTGGGGACCATGTATCATGATTGGGTCTCCAATTGGGCTTGGTTCTTCTGTTTAGCAGGGGCCTTGGTGTTATCCTTTAGAGTAGATATATCTATACCCCTCAAAATTCCTCATAAAACTCTTTATTTTTGGGGGGGGGGGGGGAATTACCTAAGTATTCAAAGACAAATTAAATATTTTTTTTGTTTCAAGTAAAAAATTAGTTAAACACTTAAATAAAAATATTATTTTAATAACATTTTTGCACCCATCTCATTTCAAAATTTATATTTTTAAATTTTTATTGAAAATTATTATTTTAAAGAAAATTATAAGAATTTTGAGTAATGGCAATATAAATAATATAATAAGAAGAAAATGATAATAGATTTTAGGATTTGTATGAATTTTGTAATAAAAACTTAAAAGATATATATATTTTTTGGTAGAATTTTGTGGAAAGATGGTTAATTTTTTGAATATAGATTTGTATTTTTTAAATTAATATTGGGGTGTGTACACACACACTTTGCATTAAGTCAGTAACCCAATGCTTCAAATTCATTTCTCCCGCGAAAGTTTCATCTGTCGGCTTTCTCCTAGTATATGTTTCCATTGACATAACACCACAGCTATAAACGTCCCCCTTCCAGGATACTTTTCCTTTTATCCCAGTACTCTACATATGATATAAAAAATAATAATAGTGAAGAAGATTTAAGATGAGATGAAATATTAGATGTGGAACTAACCTGGTGCCATTTAGCAAACGTCAAAAAGTTTTGCGTTTGTGCAAACTCATTTTCACCTATGAGCATTGAAATGAAAAAACACTCAAATGTGCAACCATGTCCTCATCTAGCAACATGTTGTTGGGCTTTAAGTCCAAAGTAGAATATAGGAGTTGAAGAACCAAAGTGGAGATATTTTATGTTTAATGTCTGTAAAGTGTCTAAGCAATAGTTGTAAGAATACAACCCCTTTTCTAAACCTTGTTAAAATTATCACCAGCTGCTCAAACAATGATTTTAAAGCATGTGATAAGGTCCTAATCAGATGCTTGCTAACAATTGCGAGTAATATAATTGTTCTACTTTTGGTGAGAACGACCACAAACAAATATTTGAGATAATTTTTGAATGACTTTTATTTCAGTACTAGAACTTATTTGTAACAACAAGCGTAACAAGCTCAAATCAAGTAAAAAAATAAATAAAGGAAAATATCAGCCTAACTATAAACTCGAAACATAATTCAAATAAAATGTAACAACCAAGATTTGATTCCCCACTCAATCTGCAATGATCACTTGACGTGGTAAACCAACCGTTATTGCTCTAGTAAGCATCCACACACAAACTTCATGTGAAACATGTCTTGTATGTGCCATGCATGGCTTGCATGGGTTACGTAGTAGCTCAAGCATAACCCTCTTACTTGTAGTTAGGGTTGGGTACTCTCATTGATCTTCGTGGTTCTTTATCAATACCCCCTCCTTGAAGAGGACCCTTGTCCTCAAGGGTCATGTGAGGAAACTGTTGTTTGATCAAAGCCGTGTCCTCCTATGTTGCTTCTTGAAGTGGCAACCATTTCCAACGAATTAAGCTATGTTCTATAAACTTGCCTCCTCTTTTCAGCCAACGACTATAATAATAGAGTTAGGTTCCAAAATTATCACCCCGTCATCATTGATAGGTGGCAGATCGATTATGTTACTAGGCTAGTCTCCCACAACCTTCTTTAATAGTGACATGTGGAACACTGGCTGAATTCGTGCCGCCTCTGGCAATTGTAATTTATAAGCTATGACACCGACCTTGTGGAGAATTTGATACGGTCCAAAGAACTTACTGGCTAACTTTTGATGGGCAAGCTTAAAAACAGAGGACTGGCGATGAGACTAAAGCTTAAAAAATGCCATATCACATTCCTAGAACTCAATTTCTTGTGAATTTTTTTCGATCGTTTGCTTCATTTGATTTGCCGCTGTTGCTAAATTTCTTTTCAATTGAAGCAACAATTTATCATGTGACATTAAGGCTTGATCAACTTCATGCACTGGTGAAGATCCAACGTGATACATTGGCACAGTTGAAGGTGGTCTGCTGTATAGAGCTTGGAAAAGAGTCATGCCGGTTGACAAATGATAGGTGGTGTTATACCAAAATTCTACCCAGGGCAAATATGAATGCCACTTCCACGGCCATTAATGAACAAAGCTCCTCAAATATTGTTCCAAACATCGATTGATCACCTCTGTTTGCCCGTCGGTTTAGGGGTGATATGCCGAGCTCATTTTCAATTGGGTGCCTGACATATTAAAAAATTCTTGCCAAAACTTACTTATGAATATTGGATCCCGATCGCTGATTATGGATTTGGGCATGCCATGAAGTTTAATAACCCATTAATGAATTTGTCCATTACTGTTTTTGCCGAGAATGGATGAGATAAAGACATGAAGTGAGCAAATTTACTGAGTCTATCTACCACAACCAGGATCGTGTTTTTCCCTTGGGAACTTGGCAGACCTTCAATAAACTCCAACGTTATGTTGTCCCATACCTGGCAAGGGATTGGTAACGGTTGAAGGAGTCCTACTGGTTTAAGAGTTCTAGGTTTTGTCCTCTGGCAGGTTTCACATCTACTTACATACTCCTGAACTGATTGAAACATTGAAGGCCAATAGACCTACTGTGCCAACCGTTTGTATGTGCGTAAGATTCTAGATGTTAGGAAAATATACTCTTTAAAAGCATATGTGTTTATTTAATTGTAATAAAATAAATGAGGTATTTTATTCAAATATCTTAATTATATTAATATTTTGATTAAAGTCTATTTAATCATATTATATGTATTTATGTGATCACTATGTGGATTCACAGAAGACATAAATACAACTTATCTTATGATTAAACAAATTTAGTTCGTAGTTGATAAATAGAGTTAGATGCTCTATTTATGTTTAGACTGTAGTAAATTCATTGAATGATTTTTCTTAATCATATATGAATTTACTGATGTAGTTTGACTACATTGAGCTGGATCACATATGAGATTTAATTAACCTTGAAATGACTGTCAGACTTATTAAATCTCATAGGCATTGATTTTACTGTAATCTTAATATTGAGTTAATTATGATTTCATGATTGTAGTTATTATTCCATTTCAGTTACCAATGGGCACAACACATACTTGTAGTCAAGATTACCCGGTATCTTGGTGGGAGCAATTATGAGTATTGGAGTTATAGATTGACAATATAGAATTTGTACAACACATCTCTTGATGGGTTTTCGGCACTTGATCATAGAATTCTCTGGCCAGAGTGTGTCAACATATTTAGTATGTTGAAAATGATCATTAGAGAAAACCAGTAAGAATCAAGGAACAAGATGTAATTAAATTGATTGGATAGTTGAGATATTGATTTAATTAATGATGTGGTACAAAGGATTGTGCAGTGAATAAATCAATGTGGCTTGGGACGAATTATTATTCGAGCATACAATTATGGAGGTCAGTTCCAATCTTTTAGTGGAGTAGATTTGGAATTAAATAATTGGGCTAGTTTAATTACATGCCTAATTATTGTAGTCACTATTGTATATTTCCAAATGATCCCCGGGTTAGCTCATTTAATTGACTATGCCACTACTGGATTAATAAGCAAGATAACTAGTTATTTGTGTTAAAAGCCTAAATATATTATTTAGTGGGAGGCTCCATGTAATGTATTGTGTTTAAGGGGTCTTGTGTTGTTTTACAAAGTGGGCCCTATGACAAGAAAGAAGTAACGTTACTTTTGGTTTATTATTTTTAATTTAAATTAAACTTGATTTAATAGAATTAAATAATATAAAAAATAGAGCCTAGGGTTTCCACTAGATAGAAATATAAAATGATTTATTTTCTCCCAAAAGAAATAGAGCAACCACTTTATGCAAATTAGAGAAAAAATTTTTTCTCTCTATTATTGAGAGAAAATTTTTCTCGTGCTAGTTGCTTTAGTGGTGATAAAGGCACCCACACGTCAAGTGCAGATCAAACTTGAGTCATAAGCTGGAAGATTATTTGGTGACGGATCGTGATCTAAAAGGAGTGGTGGCGACGAATCGTGATCTGAGAGCCCAAATCACTTCAGCGGAAAAAGCCAAATCGGATTTTCAAGGTACGATTTCTAGATTACAAATTCTTATATATTGCATGAGAGCGATCCTAAAAGTTACTATAAAATTTTAAAAATTGATTTTTCTCCAACAATTAATATCAAAGCCATCTCATATCAATATATAAGAATTTTGTATGAAATCAATCTTGATATTTATATATTAGAGTGGCGCAATTTATTCAAATATATATTATTGGTTTAATATATGAATAAAGCATGGTTATGGTTTGTCTTAATTCATGGTTAGATTTTCTGCTGTATTTTTTATTTGGATCTGTAACAAGAGGGGTGGTTTTTTATCACCATGTTTCCCTCTTGATTTATTTTACTGTAATAGAAATTTTGTAAGCCAAAATTGGCGTAGGAAATTTGTAAGTCATTGGAGTATAATCACGGATTTCAGATCGAAGCAACAAAGGCCGGAAATTTCAGCGGCAACCAGCGGTGCACGGCGTACGCACAACGTCCAGCAGCACATGCTGCCAGCAAGCGCGCGCTAATAAGATTTAAAAAAAAATGATTAATGATATGCTTGTTGGCCTATTAAGATTGATCATTGTAATTCTATGAATCTTATTTAGAAAAGTAATATGACGAAGCTGTTCTTTTTGAGATAAAAGCATAACATTGTATTGGATGATTTAATGCATACAAATATATACAGACTAATCAGTTTACATGTTATAAGAGGTTATGAGTATTCTATCACTCTTGTTGATGAATATTCATTTCATTTATGTTTGTCTGAATGCGTCATGGTTCCATTACTTTTGAAATTCAAAAGGGTACATGGATAAGACAGAAACAATTAGACATGAACATAAAAGAACTTTGATATGATTGAAACAAAGAATATCTCTCTGGAGAATTCAAGCTCCATTTGGTTGTCAAATGGGATAAACTCCCACATATAATTAACACTATGATACAATAATATAATTAAATGGAGAAACAAGATTCTTTTGGATAAGACAAGATATATACTAAGTGGTTTATCATTTACCTTTTTTATTCAAGATACTGGTGTTTAAAACTGCAAAGTTTTTTTAACTTAGTTTCATCTACCTCGGTGCTTACTACTCTAAGAAATTATGAAAAAGTCACAAACATAATTTGAGACATATTCATATTTGAAGTTTACTAGTATTTATAATAGAATCAGAGGTAGAAAAGATGGATTCGTGTTCAGAAGCTTGCATGTTTTAAGTATCTTAAAGGAATAAGGGAAGTCTGAATTATAGTCCTTAAGATAGGAATGTATTTATAAACATATTCTTTACTTTCTTTGAGGAAGACTATATAATAACTTATTACCTAAAAGTAAGGTAAAACTAGAGAATAAAAAGGAGATCAGGTTGATGCTTAGCTTTCAACACCTGTTATTGAACATGAAGAATAGCAACAACCAGGTGATCAACACAGGATTTTCCATGAACAACAATCACTTTTAGAACCTCGTCATAGTGGGAGGGTAACTAGGTTACCAGCGAGATACATGTTATTGGGAGAAACCCATACGGCGATCTCAGATGAACATGTACAAGATCCCACAACGAAGCTCTAATAGACAGAGATGTTGAATTTGGAAAAAGGTCATGAATCAAGAAATGGAATCTATGTATTCCAATAAAGTCTGGGAACTTGTAGAGGCACCAAATGGGGTAAAACCTATAAGGTGCAAGTGAATCTACAAGAGAAAAAGATAATAAGATGGAAGGATGAAAACATTTAAAACAAGATTAGTAACCAAATGGTTTACTCAGAAAGAGGGAATCGATTATGAGGAAACTTTTTCTCTGGTTGCTATGCTTAAATCCATCAGGATTCCGCTCTCCATTATTGCAGTGCTAGATTATGAAATTTGGCAAATAGATGTCAAGACTGCATTTCTTAATGAGCATCTTGAAGAAGACATCTACATGCAGCAGCCAGATAGATTCATACAAAAAGGCCAAGAACACATGGTATGTAAGTTGAAGAGATCAATTTATGGATTGAAGCAAGCATCCCGGTCGTGGAACATCAGATTTGATCAAGGGATTAAGTTGTTTGGATTCATTCAAAACATTGATGAACCATGTGTGTACAAAAAAATTCAAGAAAAATCTGTAGCCTTCCTAGTTCTTTATGTAGACGATATTCTCCTAATTGGAAATGATATAGGAGTATTGACTACAATAAAGAGTTGGTTAGCAAAATAATTTGATATGAAAGACCTGGGAAAGGCAAGTTATATTCTTGGTATCAAATTACTACAAGACTGGAAGAATGAAACTTTAGCCTTGTCTCAAGCGGTCTATATCGATAAGATATTGGCTAGATTTAGCATGGAAAATTCCAAGACTGGTTTAATACCATTCAGACATGGAATTACACTCTCTAATGATCAATCACCTAAAACATCTGAAGAGATAGAGAGAATGAGACGAGTTCCCTATGCAGAAGCTGTAGGAATTCTCATTTATGCCATGCTTTGCACTCGGCCAGACATCTGTTTTGCGGTGGGGATAGTTAGTAGATATCAATCTAATCCTGGACTTGAATACTGGACTGCGGTCAAGTATATAATGAAGTATCTGAAAAGAATAAAAAATTATATGCTTGTGTATTTTGGTGATGAACTCATTCTAGTGGGTTATACTGATTCTGACTTTATGTCATATAAGGATTCCAGAAAATCAACTTCCGGTTATGTGTTTACATTGGGAAGTGGAGCTATTAGTTGGAGGAGTGTGAAACAATCTGGTATCGCAGACTCCACAACTGAAGCTGAATATGTGGCTACATTCGAAGCTGCAAAAGAAGCTGTATGGCTTCATAACTTCCTACAAGATCTTGAGGTGGTACCTGCTGTAACTGCACCCCTTAAACTATTTTGCAATAATAGTGGTGCGGTAACTCAATTTAAGGAACCAAAGAACCACAAGAAACAAAAACATATTGAGAGGAAGTATCATCTTATAAGGGATATAGTGTAGAGAGGTGATGTGGAGGTTACTCAGACTGCGTCACAGCAAAACTTGGCAGATCCTTTTACTAAGGCCATACATGGGAAACCTTTTAACTTGCACTTAGAATTCATGGGTGATGCGTAAATTAGCAAGTGTACTAGTCGGCACAAGTAATATAATGAAGAGTAGAGTATCGTCCCATAGAGATTGTATATCCTATTAGTTACTGAAATTTATTTGAACAATCGAATAATCGAATTTATATTAAAATAAAATAAAATAAAATAATTAAAAATTAAATAAAGACGCAGGCAGTAATAGAAATCACCAAGAGATTAAGACACTAGGACATCCGATTTCACTATAACCAATCCAATTTAATCCTCCATCTATGCTATTAAAATTTACTACCCACGTTGACAGTGAATTTTCCTAATCCATTCAATATCCTCTCTAGAGTAATATTAAAAATACCTTCACAAATTAACCCACTATATCTCTATGTGAATTTAAATATGCAAAGATTCATTAAGCTCCATGGAAATTCTTAGAAAAACTGCACGAATCACGTTGGCACATCTCTGTCTTTCGTTCAATTCATGGCATCCATTACATAGAGCAAAAAATACATAATTCTCCTCTCGGTCTCATTATGTATCCTCAAATCATTCAAATATTTGCCAGATATTTAAAAACATTAAGCACAATAATGAACACTCAACCATGGAATAATAAATTAAAAATAACATAAATTTATGGAATTAAATTTTCATAGTTAGGCTGCATTGTAGCCCTAGTAAATAAATTAATTCATGGGAATATAAAGACAATCCATTAATTTAATTGGAAACATTCAAGCAAGATAATAGAGAAGAGAGAAAGAAAAAAATCAAGAATTAATGCGTCTTCCTCCTGCTCCAAATTATTCCTGCTGCTCTCGGTTTTGTTCAAGACTTCCGGCTGCTGCTCTATTATTTCTTTTCTCTTGGCTTCTATTCCCTTGTGCGGCTGCCTTTTTTTCCCTTTTATAATGTTGTGGCTTCTTCCAAATCCTTAAATGAAAAGGATTTCAAAACAAAACAAATCCAGCCCACGAGTCCTTAAATCAAAAGGATTTTTAAAACAAAACAATTCTAGCCACCTTTTAAGCCTATCAACTTGACTTGTAAAGTTTAATTGGCCAATTTGCAAATTAATTCTTTAATGCTCCCCCACTTGCTGCCATATTTGTCAACCAAATATTCAATGCTTCCCCCACGTGTTGCATGCATGATGATTAAATTCAATCATCATTGATTTGGCTTTTTATTTCTTTCCCTCTTGCTTCCACTTTATTTCCATTATACTCCAATTTATTTCCTCTTTAAGCTTCTTTTCTCATGAATATTCCCAATATTCCTACAATGACAAAATATAAAAAATTAAGATAAAAATTAATATAATAAAATATAATTTAACATAAAATTAAGTTATGGAAGCATTAAAATAATAGATAAATTATGACCACATCAAATACCCCCAAACTTAACATTTTGCTAGTCCTCGAGCTAAAACTAAAATAAAAACTACGAAAAGAAAATTCTAACTAAACCACTTTCGTAGGTGATCGCGATTGCATTTAGCGTATGCAACAAGCCTTTAAACCCCTAGGCGGCCCTAGTGGACAAGTTATAGTCTCGTGAGGGTTTCTAGTGATGATAACCACAAACATCATAAAAAAAATGCCTCAAAGATTGCATAAAGTATATAGCTCAAAGAAAATTAAAAATATTAGCAAAGTTCTAACTTTAATTCAATGGCCAGCCTCATCTTATATTGGATTCCTGTGTTGTGTGAATCAATTCAATCAAAACTCATTCTCAAGATCTTCAACATCAACAGCCCTTGTATTGAATAATAAACAGAGTAGGTCAAACTAACCTCATCATCTTGATCTTTTTTTTTTCACAGGCATAAATTAGCATTTTCTTTTGATTTTTCTTAAAGCACATGCTTTTTTTTTTCTTTTCATTTCTTTGTCCATAGTCAGGAGCTTTCACTCTATCCCTTAAGGCATCATTCTTCTCATGGTAGATTATCCTCTACATATTGGTGGTACATAGGCCCAAATTACTCAAGGATATCTTCACTCTTAAGGGTTATAGGTAGTTATTTCTGACTATAGTGCCTGGGTAAACTTAAGTACTGTAGAGTCGAGGCAAACAGTCATTTACTCAATCTAAAATTCTCAACTTAGGCTGTATCAATCTCAAATCTCAAGTTAAAATTCTGAAAGAATCGATATAAGTGCGCAAGGTATTTAAAGAATCACAATCAAGACGAAACTAACACAAGAATCAAGTATAAACTAAGACAATATTCATCCATTTCTAAGAACCATATTCATTTTCAATCATATACTCATCATAGGCATTAAATTTTTTTTTTGGAAAAAAAATGAAAACAAATATTCCCACCCCCAAACTTAAAATAAACATTGTCCTCAATGTAAAGAAAAAGAAAAGGAAAAGAGAAACTCCCCCAGTTTTGCACTTGAAGATGTAAAGTTGTAGCTGAGTCGTTGAAAGGCATGTGGAAAGTTGATGTTCATCGACCCCCAAACTTGTGCAAAGTCCTAAAACAAAACAAAATAAGTAAAAGAAAAGAAAAATAAGGAAAGATAAAAATGACAATAATAAAGTTTAGAAAGCTTGGGTTGCCTCCCAAGAAGCGCTTAATTTATAGTCATTAGCTTGACTGTCTTTGAAGAGATGGTTCAAGGAGGCTCGTGGATGGAAAGAGATGATCTGGATGGACCTTGCCCAAGTTTCTTGCAATTAGGTCTCTTCCTACGAAAATGAGGTGATGCATATTCATTAATAAACTGCTTATGTATTATATAAATGTCAGGAGGGTCAGATAGATGCTCATCCTTAAATGGTTTGGCCATTTTTATATTCATGGTGTCTTCTTGGAAACATTCTTTGAGTTCAGTTGGATACTTGATAGGTGTGTACACATTGAAAATGGCTTGCTCATTTTGAACTCTTAAAATCAATTTTCCTTCCTGAATATCAATCAAAGCTCTTCTTGTAGCTAAGAATGGTCGGCCTAGAATGAGAGGTAACTCTATATCTTCAGCCATATCCAAGACAATAAAATATGCAGGAAATATAAACTTGTCAACTTTTACATGCACATCCTCAACTATGCCTCTTGGGTACTTTATAGATCTATCTGCCAATTGTAGGGTAACAGTTATTGCTTTAGGTTCACCGAAACCTAATTTCTTGAAAACAGAAAAAGGCATCAAATTAAGAAAAAACTCAAGAATTAATGCGTCTTCCTCCTGCTCCAAATTATTCCTGCTGCTCTCGGTTTTGTTCAAGACTTCCGGCTGCTGCTCTATTATTTCTTTTCTCTTGGCTTCTATTCCCTTGTGCGGCTGCCTTTTTTTCCCTTTTATAATATTGTGGCTTCTTCCAAATCCTTAAATGAAAAGGATTTCAAAACAAAACAAATCCAGCCCACGAGTCCTTAAATCAAAAGGATTTTTAAAACAAAACAATTCTAGCCACCTTTTAAGCCTATCAACTTGACTTGTAAAGTTTAATTGGCCAATTTGCAAATTAATTCTTTAATGCTCCCCCACTTGCTGCCATATTTGTCAACCAAATATTCAATGCTTCCCCCACGTGTTGCATGCATGATGATTAAATTCAATCATCATTGATTTGGCTTTTTATTTCTTTCCCTCTTGCTTCCACTTTATTTCCATTATACTCCAATTTATTTCCTCTTTAAGCTTCTTTTCTCATGAATATTCCCAATATTCCTACAATGACAAAATATAAAAAATTAAGATAAAAATTAATATAATAAAATATAATTTAACATAAAATTAAGTTATGGAAGCATTAAAATAATAGATAAATTATGACCACATCAATGGGCATGCGTGAGATGCCAAATATGCTTTGAGAGCTAGTGGGAGATTGTTGGGAAAATATGCCCTTTAAAAGCATATGTGTTTATTTAATTGTAATAAATAATTTTTCTGATTAATAAAATAAATGAGGTATTTTATTCAAATATCTTAATTGCATTAATATTTTGATTAAAGTCCATTTAATCATATTATATGTATTTATGTGATCATCATGTGGATTCACAGAAGGCATAAATGCAAGTTATCTTATGATTAAACAAATTTAGTTCGCAGTTGATAAATAGAGTTGGACGCTCTATTTATGTTTAGACTGTAGTAAATTCATTGAATGATTTGTCTTAATCATGTATGAATTTACTGATGTAGTTTGACTACATTGAGTTGGATCACATATGAGATTTAATTAACCTTGAAATGACTGTCAGACTTAGTAAATCTCATAGACATTGATTTTATCGTAATCTTAATCTTGAGTTAATTATGATTTCATTATTGTAATTGTTATTCCATTTGAGTTACCAATGGGCACGACACATACTTGTAGTCAAGATTACCTGGTATCTTGGTGGGAGCAATTATGAGTATTGGAGTTATAGATTGACAATATAGAATTTGTACAACACATCTCTTGATGGGTTTTCAGCACTTGATCATAGAATTCTCTGGCCAAAGTGTGTCAACATATTTAGTATGTTGAAAATAATCATTAGAGAAAACCAGTAAGAATCAAGGAACAAGATGTAGTTAAATTGATTGGACAGTTGAGATATCGATTTAATTAATGATGTGGTACAAAGGACTGTGCAGTAAAGAAATCAATGTGGCTTGGGATGAATTATTATTCGAGCATACAATTATGAAGGCTAGTTCCAATCTTTTAGTGGAGTATATTTGGAATTAAATAATTGGGTTAGTTTAATTACAGGCCTAATTATTGTAGCCACTATTGTATGTTTCTAAATGATCCCCGGGTTAGCTCATTTAATTGACTACGCCACTACTGGATTAATAAGCAAGATAACTAGTTATTTGGGTTAAAAGCCTAAATATATTATTTAGTGGGAGGTTCCATGTAATGTACTTGTGTCTAAGGGGCCTTGTGTTATTTTACAAGGTGAGCCCCTATGACAAGAAAGAAGTAACGTTACTTTTGGTTTATTATTTTTAATTTAAATCAAACTTGATTTAATAGAATTAAATAATATAAAAAATGGAGCCTAAGGTTTCCACTAGATAGAAATATAAAAGAGCTTATTTTCTCCTAAAAGAAATAGAGCAGCCACTTTATACAAATTAGAGAAAATAATTTTTCTCTCCATTGTTGAGAGAAAATTTTTCTCGTTCTAGTTGCTTTAGTGGTGATAAAGGCGATCACACGTCAAGTACAGATCAAACTTGAGTCATAGCCTGGAAGATTATTTGGTGATGGATCGTGATCTAACAGGAGTAGTGGCGACGGATCGTGATCTTGGAGCCCAAATCACTTCAGCGGAAAAAGCCAAATCGAATTTTCAAGGTACGATTTCTAGATTACAAATTCTTATATATTGTATAAGAGCGATCCTAAAAGTTTTTATAAAATTTTAAAAACTGATTTTTCTCCAACACTAGAATGACCCCCCATATTTGTGTCGTGTGCTTCAAATAGTAATGTTTCACGTAATTTGCATGGGACCACTACTTTGCCTTTAAAAAATAATAATCCATTTCGTGAGGGCCACCAGTTTGAGCTGTCTGTGCAATTTTCTTCATATAATCATCCTCTCTGGCAGCTCGTTTAATTTCCTCCCATATAACTGCCTGTGGCACAAAAAAATGGTTAAGAGTGTCGTTGTCGGGCCGTAGTGAGAGAGCGTCGGCAGCGACATTTTCACGGCATAGACGATAGATGATCTCGTAATCGTATCCTATCAATTTGGTCATCCATTTTTGTTGCTCCGGTGTAGCTATTTTCTGTGCCAAAAAATATTTTAAGCTATATTGGTTTGTCTGAATTATGAACTTTTGACCCAGTAAATATGGTCTCCACATCTGTACGGCTTCCACAATTGCAAGCATCTCATTTGCATATGTTGACCATGACTTCTTTGACACTCCTAGGGCTCGACTCATTAAAGCAATAGGCTTTATTTTTTGTTGTTGTACTACTTATATTCCTTCGTCAGAAGCATCTATTTCAATGATAAAGGTGTCGTTGAAATCCAGCATGGCTAGTGTTGGAGTACTAGTCATGGCCAATTTTATTTTGACGAACGCTTCCTCTGCTTTTTTATTCTAGCCGAATTGTCCCTTTCTAAGGAGCAGGGGCGGACCTCAGGAGGAAATTTAAGGGGGGCCAAATTTAAACTTATAATTTTGATGCTATTAGAAGTAATAAATTACAACTAGACCAAATCATCCAAAAAAATAGTAAGATACTAAATGAAAAAAAAAATTTACATTTATAATTCATGAAGGAAGATGATTACAAAACAAAAGAGCCTCCACCCATACAAAATTCCAAGTGTTAAAGTACTGAAGCTATCAAAAGAAAATAACAAACTTAAACAAAAACCATCATAACTGTAAAGGGAAAAAGCTTCCTCAAGCAACAAAATATTCTTAACATAAGATACTAAACCCACCAAAATCAGGATCTCCAACATTAAAATGGAATACGACGTTCTTTCATATCTCGAAACTCGTTGACTATTGATTCAATACTTAATTTTTCTACAATTTCCCTTTCAATGTACATAATCAATGAATCTGTAATAAATTCATCCTCCATTTTATTGCGAAGTCTGTCTTTACTATACGCATAGTGAAAATGATCGTTCCGTAGTTGCAGTAGACACTGGAAGAGTTAGCACAAGAATAATTATTCTATAGACAAGGGGGAATATTGTTGCTTTTCTAGTTCTAACCAACCATTGGCTCAAGTCAGAAATGGTCGACAAACTTTTGAACTCTGGATATTGAACTACATTGTACTCATAATGCTCAAGTTGGATTTTTAAATTCATTTTATCAACGTCTGTGAAGTTTGCTGGATAAAACTTGTCAGCCAATTGACAATCACCACCAATTCTAAATGACTCCTTACATTCATGAGGATCAAGTGCTGAACTAAGTATAAGCAACAACACTGCATGTTCATTAAATCGACTACTTAACTCTTGTAATTGGCAATCTATAACAGCATAAAACAAATTTACCCTATAATGTTCAGCAACAGTAAAGTTATCTTCTTAACGTCGGGCTCTACCTTGTCTTGCAACACAATGAGCATTCATTTCTGGAATATCTATATTTCTTGCCTTACAAAATGATTTCACTTGATTAAGCAAAGTAATCCACCCATCATCTCTAAATTTCTGCATAAGTGCTTTAGTTGATGAAACAAGATGCATAGCATGTAAAATATCTTGAGATTTAGATTGCAAAGCTTGGCAAAGTATATCAGTGATTGCCATAATTGCTTTCATAAGGTTCAAGATAAAGACAAACTCAAAAGTAGTCATTGCCTTATATGCAGCATCAGCATCTCCTCGTTGGAAAGCATTAATGCCATCTTCAATGATATTAAGTAGAACAGAACATGTTGCACTGAACAATTTTATTAAATTGGAGACTGATCTGAAGTGAGAACTCCACCAAGCATCCAAAGGTCTTTGTAAAGTGCCAATTTGATTAAGCCCTCTCCTACTCTCAAGCTCATCAATGGAAATCATGTACTCAATGTCAGCAGCTTGAGCACGTTTCAATTCTTCATTGCGCTTACAAGAAGCACCAACAATATTCACAACAGAAGTCAGTTTAATAAAGAAATGATGAATATGAACAATCTCATGAGATACTGCAACTAAAGCCAATTGTAGTCGATGGGCCAAACAATGAATGTAGTAAGCATATGGACAATCTTTCAAAATTAAAGCTTGTAAACCATTCCACTCACCCCGCATTTTACTTGCACCATCATATCCTTGCCCTCGAATATTTTGAATATTTAAATTATTATGAGACAATAAAGAGTATATCCCATCTTTCAAGGTCATTGCAGAAGTGTTAGAGACATGAACAAGTCTAAAAAAAGGTTCTCGTACAAAACCATCTTTGTCAACAAATCTAAAAACTACAGCCATCTGTTCTTTCTTCGATTCATCGCGTGATTCATCTACAATTAAACAAAACTTTGCATCTCCTATTTCTTCACGAATTGCCTTTTTCACTTTCATGAAAAAGACATGTAAAATTTCTTTTTGAATATTTGGTGATATATAGGAGGCATATTTTGGAGCTTATCAAGTATAACTTTTGCAATCTTTTCATTATTAGAGGCAAATGCTTTAAGTAATTGCAAAAAATTTCCACGATTTAATGATTTTTTGCTCTCATCATGGCCTCTAAAAGAACAACCTTGAAAAGCTAAGTATCTAATTGCTTCAACAGTAGTTTTTAACCGTAGTCTATTATTTTCAATTTCTTGAGAGGAATAACGATTAAATACCTGTGGCAGATGCTGAGATTGCCTCATCAAATCCTCACATGATTTTTCAGCATTTTTATGAGTTGAATTCGGATCCTTTCCCACATGATTAAGGAAGGCATAATTTTTCCCATCTTTAACCTTTCTCCAGACATTAAACCCATTAACAGTATAAGCATTACATTTTGGATGTACAGATGGTGTATTGAAGAGATAACATGGTAGACAAAAAGCAGCATCTTTTATAAGTGAATATTCCAACCAAGAAGGAAAAGAATCGAACCATGAAGATTGAAAACGACGAAGGTGCTTTTCTGGTCCAGATTTGGGATACTCTGAAAGTCTTGGTTGATATGGACCAACCATTATGTATGATCTGCGAATTTGATCCCGTTGATTAACATCATAAACCCATATTTGTGGACGCAACCCTGGATCACGCTCCAAAAGTTGAGTATTAACTGGATTTGTCTAAATTCTTGGAGATTTTAAAGGTGGATTTCTAAAATTTGGTGAATTGGTAAATGAGACTTGTGAATTTTCAGTATTTGGAGATTTGGTATTGGCTTCTGCATTTTTTCTTTTGAAGTATTGATTAATTTTTTATGGCTTTCTCATGTTTGCTACAGGGAAATTTAGGGATTTCGATTGAGTTGCAGGTGATTTTTGGGATATGTTATTCGTGATTGCAATTTGTTGGCTGATGTTCGGGGTTTTGCGGCAGGTTTCTTTTTTCTTTTTTGTTTTAATTATTTTGATGCCATTGTTAGTGACTTAAGTGGGCTTTCGGACTGCATAAAGTGTTTTTGGGATTGATTTAATTGTTTTAATTATTTTGCTTTTGGGCTTATAAAATTACAATATTATCTAATTTATCAACCTTATATATTAATTGTACAAGGGCCAGTGTGGACATTTCACATAAATTATTCATATTTTATTTAAAAATCTCAAAATATTTTAAAATCCTGGGGGGGCCATGGCACCCTTTGGCCTTATATGGCCTCCGCCCCTGCTGAGGAGGTCTGTAAGAGGTCGAGCCAACAAGCCATATCCACGCACAAATTTACGATAGTACCCAATTAAGCCCAGGAATCCCCTTAGCTCCGAGATATTTTGCAGTTGAGGCTAAGACACCATGGCCAAAATTTTCTTTTCATCTACTTTTACGCCACGGCAAGTAACTATGTGATCCAAGTATTCCAGTTCTTGTTACCCCGAAATTGCACTTGCTCCCCTTAATAAAAAAACTTCTGCTGTTTGAGAATTTCCAAGGCCTATTTGACATGCTCAAGATGGCAACTCCATGTAGGGCTATAAATTAGTATATCATTAAAAAAGTATTAATTTCTTGAGGTGGGGCCGAAAAAATGGAATTCAATATAGCTTGGAATGTTGATGGCGCGTTGCACAACCCAAACGACATCACCAAATATTTATAATGTCCATTGTGTGTACGAAAGGCTATTTTATGAATATCAGGGGGATTTATCCGTACTTGATTATACCCGGCCCTAGGTCCAGCTTGGTAAAATAGGCGGCACCATGTAGTTCATCGAGCATGTCCTCTACCGTGGGTGTGGGAAACTGATCTTTGACCGTGACTTCTTTGAGGGAATGATAGTCAATACGGAACCTCCAACTACCGTCTTTCTTCTTGACCGACAACACGAGAGAAGAGAATGGGCTAGTATTAGGCCTTATCAACCCCGAGCTCAACATCTCATATGCTTGTTTTTTTATCTTGGCCTTTTGGAAATAAGCGTAACGGTATGGCCTTACATTGACAGGTTCAGTTCCCTCTTTAAGTGTGATACAATGGCCAATGTCGCGTATAGGGTGCAACTATGTTGGTTCCTAGAATAGTTCAATGTACTCTCTTAATAGCTTTTGCATATCCGGTGGTGTCGTGCTCCAAGACTCCTCCATATTCATGTGTAGGCAAATTGCAAAAACCTCATGGCCTTGTCGTATCTCCTTTGTGATTTCATTTAAAGAAGCCGATTGTAATGATTGAAGCCCAAGCCCTTGTAAGCGTCTCTTTTCATTTTTCCAATTAAAATCCATGGTGAAGGATTTCCAATTGCACATGACGGATCCCAACATCTCGAGCCATTGGATGCCGAGTACCATGTCTAATCATGTTATTGGCAGTGAGTAGACAGTAAGTGAAAAAAGAACATCTTAAATTAAAACTTGTACTTTTTCAAATTTTTCTTGACATGTCAATTTTTCTCTATTTGAAATCCGGACTAAAAATGCCGATGTGGGCTTGATTGGTAATTGAAGCATGTTGGCCAATCTTGTACTAATGAAATTATGCGTCGACCCACTGTCGATTAGGACAACAATCTCATGCGGCCCAATTTTCGCCAATACACACATGGTCTGAGGCGCTACTCATCCCGTCAACGCGTACAAAGTGATCTTGGGGTATATGGTTTCTCCTGTTTCTATGCTTCGTTGTACCTCTTATGTGACTTCCTCATAGATGGCATCATCGGAATTGGTTTCACTCTCCAGGATCAAAAGTTGAGCCCTTGAACATTTGTGCCCAACCATGAATTTCTCAGTGCAGTTGAAACATAGCCCATGTGCACGATGTCATTGCATCTATTCCCAAGACAACCTTTTGAATGGCACTATTAAGGAAACTAGGGCTGATAATTTGAGGTCGCAACAACTTCTTTTGTCTCGATAGTTGATCATCTTTCATGCGCGCCAGGCTAATTGCCTCATTTAATGTCTGCGGTTTAAATATGTGAATGTCCTCTGAAATTTCTGATTTTAGCCCACCCATGAAAGTTCCTACCAGCGCTTTCTGCGTCCACCCGTGAACCCTAATGTTGATGCTTAAATCTGCTCGCCTTATTGATCGACCAGATTCCTTCACCAACATTTGTGTTATCAACTGTTGCTCGAACCACTGGGGTTGGAATCGCCCTCCTTTCTCTTACTAAACCTGCGTTCACCAAAAACGGATCAGAGACGCCGGTGGTTTTGCCGGCATAAACCCTCTGATGCCTAAGTTAGCACAAGGTGTTTACGGGAAAACAGTGCAATTTGGATTCAAGAATGGTTTCTGACTTATTCGAAGTTTGTAAGAAAAAGGACTGATTGTAATTTGGCAGCGTTTTCCCTCTTTCAATTTTTTTGTCCTCCTCTTCATCAATTTCTCCCTCTTTTATAGCCGCCCTTTGTCCCACGTTTTCCGTTTACCCTTTATCCCTCCTTTTTCGGGTGGTGGCAGCCCCTCATGTGGCTCTAACTGTTACATTGTGGGCAAACGTGGGATCTCGCGTGTCCTTCGATCCATTCTGGGAAAAGCGTAACTACCGCGATTCTGTGGGATCGTGTACCCGCTTTCCTGGGGGATGAGTGCCGGGTCGGTATATGATTCTGATCGGTATTCGTCTCTGGTTGGTTCATGTTTGCCCCCGTGTTTTGCTCGTACTACTTTGGCTGAGGTGATCCACGCCTGCGTGGATAGTAGCATGGCCGACCTGGTGCTTTTATTTACTTAACACCAGTCCCCCAGTTTCTGGTCTTGTGAGTGAAATGAGTCAATGGTAGAAACTGATAGCCAAATCTGACCAACCTGGGGAGCTTCACATCTGATCTCCTGTTTACTGGGACGGACCTGAGATACCATCCTTATTCTGGGGAGATCCCGACCTGAGCATGGGCTTGAATAAGCGTGTCCATTGCCTATATGGGCTTGCATCTAGCTTGGCCTCTTGTAACGGTTAGTGACGTGGCCTTTCCAGACTCTTCACATTTGAAATTTGAAATGACGGGCTATCTGTCCTCGATATTCGGTGAGTGAGCTGGCATCCCTATCACTTAAATGCTTTCATTTTCCTTTTCGTTTCAAATTCCTAGACTTAAATCATCGTCGCTTTGTTCTATTCGCTTCTCTGTTGTGAGGCAACTCCTACGAACTTCGTTCATACTCTCTGCGTCTAGGACTTCCGTTTGCGGGGTCTTTCCTCCATCACAGCGACATTATCAGTGCCAGTCTATTCCAGGTATAGCCTTTAACTTCTTGTTTGGTTGTTGTTGATTGGGTTCTGTGTTGCCCCTTTTTGTATTCGTATACTTGGATTTGTTTTGGTTTCCTTTTGGGGCTCCGATATGTCAAATCAGAAAAGGAAATTGATTGCCGATGAGAGTGACGAAGAAACGAGGGATTCAGACCTTAACTTGTCGATACCCACTGACTTTTTACGTCCCTCTAGTAGTGTAGGGCCCTCCTATGGTAGGGCTACCCTTGAGTACCCACGCTCCTTGGCTGTTTCTCCCACCCCCGAACTAGAGCTTGTAGGGAATAGAGGTGGACCCGCGTCGGGCTCTGGTGAGAACCACAGCTTTGGTGGGGTTGGGGACCCTGAGGGAGTTGGTGATGGTGAGGGGAGTAGCTCTGAACCGAGCGGACCTGCTAAGAAAAGGAATCTCGGCCATAGGGTGGAGGCGGATTCCTACCCTATTGATTTCATAACTTGTGCCACCACCCACACTGATCTATTTAAACTTAGGAACCTCTACAACATTCCCAATGAGGTTCTCCTGGTAGCTCCTGGAAAAGGTGACGTCCTTAGTCGGCCTCCGAAAGGGTATATGACGATGCACCTAGAAAGTTTCAAATTAGGAGCTCGGCTGCCCCTTCAAAGTTATTTTGCGAAGATACTGGGCGGTATGCACCTGGCCCTAGGTCAGCTACACCCAAACGGGTGGAGGGTTCTCTCGGGGATGTTTGTATTGTAGGAGAGATGCGGGTTAGGGGAGCCTTCCCTTGTTGAAGTGAAGCACCTGTACCAGCTGCGGAGTAGCCCAAGGGAAGCGGGCTGGTACTACTTTATGCCCAGTTCTGCAAAGAGGAAA
The DNA here is from genome assembly GCF_000493195.1 of Citrus x clementina. Classification (NCBI taxonomy): domain Eukaryota; kingdom Viridiplantae; phylum Streptophyta; class Magnoliopsida; order Sapindales; family Rutaceae; genus Citrus; species Citrus x clementina. Next base: position 12,496,796 of record NW_006262688.1, on the reverse strand, counting down.
CTGATCACTGGGTTTCCTTCTTCATGTAAAAATTGGAAGAATAAATTCTTCTTTGCTGGAGGAAACTGGTGTCCAGCAGTTCGGTCGCTTGGTGGGGATATTTATCTTCCAACACATTTTGTCACCCTAGGTCGTTCATTTTTGCCTATGTTCTTAATCAAATTGTCACTTATTGGGTTCTTTAACCTTTTTTGCTATTTCAAAGTCGTGGGGTTTGATTGAGGGGCTTGAAGACCGACCTTTGCTTCAAGTGGAAACTGCTCTGGTGAACGCGACTACCTGCCAAGACCTCATGTCACCAACAAACCTGGTCGGTTCGGGTCTAGTGGACATAGCTCCTGGAATGGATAACAAGATCCTTAGCGCGATGAGCAGAAAGCGTGGTCGGGCTTCAAGCAGCTCCAGCAACCCTCCCCCTCCTCCAAAGAAAACCAACGTCGGTCCTTCTAAGGCGCATGTTCCTGCTCTGCCCCCTCCTCCACCTCGTAGGAGTGGTGGGGAGAAAGCTTCCGACAAGAGTCCTGAGGTCAGCATCCAGTCTGGGGACCGATCCTCTCCTCTTCCATCCCAGGATCAAGGTGACCACCTGAGTCCGTATCAAAAGGATTACAGAAAATCGGTGGGGCCCAAGATGGTGAAGGACATCGAGAGCATGGACCTCTCCGAGCTGGCTGGTTCTGTTCAAAAGGTCTCCTTTAGGCTGGCCACCTTGGTTTCGTGTTACAAGAATGGGTCCACGCGCCTTGAGAGAAGGCTTCAAGCGGACAACCAGGAGTTGAAGAAGAAGGCCGAATCTGCTGATCGCTCGAAAGAGAAGTTGGCGGAGTTGAACAAGCAGATCACAGACCTGGAGGAGAAAGTTGTTGTTGCTGAATCCACCACTTCTAAACTTGGGGGTGAGTTGGGTGACCTAAAATCTGATCTTTAGGCTACTCAAAGTGAGAGAGATACTTTGAGGACCGCCATTGAGGGAGAAATCAAGTCTCTGAGCGAGCAGCTGGCTGAGGAGAAAGGCAAATCCGCTGATGTGGACGATCGGCTGGATGCCGAGTATGATTCTGGGGTTGCTTTCTCCTATAAGTGCTTCATGTCTGTGCTTAAGGAAGAATATCCCGAGCTGGACATGAGCAAGCTGGAGGCTGGAGTGGAGAGATATATGGCTGAGGCCGGCCAGGGAGATAAGGGGCAGGGTGAACAGGATCAGGTGGAGGCTCCTTTGGATAGGGTGCAAGAGGGGGAAGCTGGGGGACGTACTTTCGAAGTGGGTCAAGGGTCCGTGCCTCCTCCTCCTGGTATTCCTGATCTCCCACCTCCTCAGATTGCTGATCCTTTACCTTCCGAGACTGTTGATCCTTCAGCTGCTGGAACCGCTGACTCTCCTAATCTTTGAGTCTATTTTTGTATAAACTTTAAATTTGCATTTATTTTGTAAATAATTGAACACTTATAAACTTTTAAATGTTCTCTATTGGCTTTCTTGTCTGGTTTTGGCTCATAGATTGTTTCTGCGAAATGATTGGACAACTTATCTGATTTTGCCTGCTGGTTCCTTAGTGGACCGAGCAGGAGTAGGCATTTACTTGCCTTAGTAAAATTTTTTGTAGAATTAGCTGCTGGTTTTTCATTGACCGAACAGAAGTAGACATTTACTTGCCTTGGTAATGTTCTCGTAAAATTAGCTACTGATCTCTCGTTGTCCGAGCAGAAACAGACACTTATTTGCTTCTGTAAAATTCTAGTATAATTGGCTGCTGGTCTTTCACTGACCGAGCAGAAACAGATGCTTGCTTGCCTTTGTAAAATTCTCGTAAAATTAGTTGCTGGTCATTCGCTGACCGAGCAGAAACTGGCACTTACTTGCCTTTGTAAAATTCTCGTAAAATTAGCTGCTGGTCTTTCTCTGACCGAGCAGAAACATGCACTTGCTTGCCTTTATAAAATTCTCGTAAAATTAGCTGTTGGTCTTTCAATGACCGAGCAGAAACATGCACTTGTTTGCCTTTGTAAAATTCTCGTAAAATTAGCTGCTGGTCTTTCAATGACTGAGCAGAAACAGGCACTTGCTTGCCTTTGTAAAATTCTCGTAAAATTAGCTGCTGGTCTTTCAATGACCTAGCAGAAACAGACACTTACTTGCCTTAGTAAAATTTTCGTCGGGCTTGCTAACAGGCGGATTTCATATTGAATTCATCTTTATTTGAAATTTGAATGTATTACAAAAAATACAAAATCTATGCATGTTGTAACAAGCCATCATGCAGTTAACAAAAATAACTTATCAAAATAAGGATTTAGTAGAGCACTTTGCTTACTGGAAATACTTCTCCAAGTGCTCGGCGTTCCACGACCTCTTCACGTCTCGTCCATCTTGGTATGCTAACTTATAAGCTTCTGGTCCCGTGGCTCGTATCACCCTGTATGGGCCTTCCCATTTCGGGCCAAGAGTGCCATGGTTAGGATCCCTGGTGTTTTGGTTCACCTTCCTAAGTACCCAATCTCCTGCTCGGAATTGCCTTACGCGTACGTTCTTGTTGTAATAACGCATGACCATTTGTTGGCACTGGGCCACTTTCTGCGAGGCCTCTTCCCTTTTCTCCTCTAGCAGGTCCAGACTTAAGCAGATCTACTCGTCTTTTGCTCCTCAGTGAAATATTCTGTTCGATGTGTCCCCACTCCAATTTCTGCTGGGACTACCGCCTCATGACCAAAAGCTAAAGCGAACGGAGTTTCTCCTGTGGCGGTTTTGTGAGTTGTCCTGTAGGCCTATAATACTCCTGGTAGTTCGTCAACCCAAGCTCTCTTCTTCTCTCCCAATCTAGTTTTCAAGAGCTTCTTTATCACTTTGTTGGCTGCTTCCACTTGTCCGTTTGCCTGGGGGTGTGCGGGGGTACAGAACTTCAGGTCCACCCCCAAATTTCGGCAAAACTCCCTGAAGTTGCTGTTGTCAAATTGCCTCCCATTGTCTGTAATGATGGCATAGGGGATCCCGTATCTGTAGATGATATTCTTCCAAATAAAATCCATTGTCTTTCTCTCCGTGATTTGGCTGAGGACTCCCACTTCTACCCACTTGGTGAAGTAGTCTATTGCCACAATTGCATGTGTCGCCGCTCTTCGGCCCTTAGGTAACGGACCAATCAAGTCGATTCCCCATTGAGCAAAAGGCCATGGGGATGCCATAGTGGTCAGCTTTTCTGGGGGTTGTACAGGAATCTCAGAGAAGCTTTGGCAGGTTTTACAGTTCCTTGCCATCTTTTTCGCATCTTGGTGCATGGTCGACCAGAAGTATCCTTGTCGAAGTGCCTTGAAGGCTAAAGTTCTTGCCCCCGAGTGATTGCCGCATATTCCTTCATGAATCTCCCTCAGTACATAATCTGTCTCCTCCTCATCCAAACATCTCAAAAGGGGCAAGGTGAACCCTCGGCGGTACAGCACTCCATCTAGTAGCGTGTACCTCGCTGCACGGCATTTTGATTTTCTTGCTTGCCTTTTGTCCTCCGGTAGAACTCCATCACAGACATATGTGCGAATCGGGTCCATCCAAGATTCTCCAGTGCTTACTCTCATCACTTCTACTTCTTCCCCTATACTTGGCAAGGTCCTTACCTCTAGTGGGACCGACTTAGGTAATTTCGGATCTGCAGTTGCAGCCATTCTAGCCAACATATCAGCTCGGTAATTTTTATTCTGGGATATTTGCTTTACTTTTACTTCATTGAAGAGTTCAACCATTTGCTTCGCCTTCTTCAAATAAAGCCTCAATTTCTCTTCCCTTACTTGGAATTGATTGCTGAGCTGGTTACATACTAGCTGGGAATCTGCTTGGATTTTTACTCTTTTTGCCTGTAGTGCATGTGCAAGACCGAGCCCAGTAATGAAGGCCTCATATTCAGCTTGGTTGTTCGTAAGCTGGAACTCGAACTTTACAGCATAGGATACCTCGACACCTTTTGGGCTTCGTATTATAACTCCTACTCCGGATCCATGTTCACTATGTGACCCATCAACCGTTACCAGTCATACCCCTTTTTTATCCCCCTACTCTGCTGGCTGTTCCTCTTGGACCTCTTCCCCTGGTTCAACACAGTCAACCATAAAATCAGCCAGGGCTTGGGCCTTGATCGCTCCTCGGGGCCTGTAGGATAGGTCGAATTCGCTCAGTTCCATGGACCACTTCAGTAACCGCCCTGATGCATCTGGTTTTTAGAGTATTTGCCGAAGAGGCTGGTCAGTCATCACAATTATCAGGTGGGCCTGAAAATATGGTCGCAATTTTCGTGCTGCTGTTATTAAAGCCAGTGCCTATTCTCCATCAATGGGTACCTAGTTTCTGCGTCTACCAGGGCTTTACTAGTGTAATACACGGGGTGTTGCTTCCCTTCTTCTTCTCGGACTAACACTGAGTTGGTAGCCCATTTTGAGATTGCCAAGTACAAAAACAGCTGGTCACCTTCCCTCGGAGTTGATAGTAACGGGGCATGGGCCAGATACTCCTTCAGCTGTCCAAACGCCTCATCACATTCTGATGTCCACTCCATCTTCCTCCCTTTCTTTATGGTTTGGAAGAAATGGTGGCATTTATCCGTGGCTCGCGAGATGAATCGGTTCAATGCTGCCACTTTCCCTGTAAGGCTCTGCACCTCCTTAACTGTTTGGGGGGATCTCATTTCTGTTACTGCCCGTATTTTCTCCGGGTTAGCCTCGATCCCTCGGTGGCTCACTAGGAATCCCAGAAATTTGCCCGAGCTGACCCCAAATGCACATTTCTCCGGGTTTAGCTTCATTTCATACTTCCTCAATAATTCAAAGGTTTCTTCCAAGTGTTTCACGTGATCCCTCGGTTCTCTGGACTTTGTGATCATATCGTCCACATATACTTCCATAGTATGGCCGATCAAGGGCTTGAAGATCTTGTTCACCAACCTTTGATAGGTAGCTCTTACATTTTTCAGGCCAAAAGGCATCACCCTGTAGCAAAACAAACCTATGTTAGTTATAAAGGTGGTGTTTTCCTCATCCTGCTCGTCTATAGGTATCTGGTTGTATCTTGAAAAAGCATCCATGAAGCTGAGCAGACTGTGACCCGCTGTTGAGTCCACCAATTGATCTATCTTTGGTAGGGAAAATCTGTCCTTCGGGCATGCCTTATTAAGATTTGTGAAATCCACACACATTCTCCATTTTCCGTTGGCCTTTTTTACCAGTACTACATTGGAAATCCACTCCGGGTACCTGGCCTCCCTTATAAACCCTGCTTTCAATAGCTTCTCCACCTCGGTGTTTATGGCCTCGTATCTTTCCTGGTTAAAGCATCTCCTCTTCTGTCTCACCGGCCTTGCCCTCTTCTTGATTGCCAACTTGTGGCAAGCTACCCCATGATCAATTCCTGGCATATCCTCGTGAGACCAGGCGAATATATCTGCATGAGACTGTAGACAATTTACCAGCTCGTCTTTTACTGCCCCCACCAATCCTGATCCGATCTTCACCACTCTGCTTGGGTTGCTTTTGCTTACCGCAACTTCTTCCAGTTTCTCAACAGGCTCTTGGCGGCCCTTTTTAGATTCTCCTCGATTATCTAGAGAAGTAACCTGCAGTGTCTCCTTGGCCGCTGTAGCATAACAACTCCTTGTCATCCTCTGGTCGCCTTTTACTACGCCAACCACTCTGTTTACTCTGTATTTTAGTGCCAGATAATGCGTAGATACAACACATTGGCTTATCCTCATGAAGAGTCTCCCCAATATCATTTGGTAAAGGCTTCTTTCCTCTACTATGACAAAATCCAGCATCATCGTTCTTTCAAACGGCTTTGTCCTCACAGTAATTGGGAGTTTGATGATCCCCATGGGAGTTAGCCGTCCCCCTCTAAATCCTTTTAAGGATGTATTTATCCGTTCCAATTTTAAGTCTGCAATTCCCATATCATCTAGGGCCGACTTAAATAAGATGTCAACTGAGCTGCCCGTGTCTACCAGTATTCGTCGCAATTCTGTACCAGCCACCATTGCCTTAATCACCAGTGCATCCTCATGAGGGTATAAGATACCCTCTTCATAGTCATCTGTCCACATAATGGGAACTTGCTGTAATTTTGCCTTCTTGGCTGCTGGCAAATTGAAAAGCACTTCTTTGCTAGTCATGACGTATCTCCCGTAGTTCTTCCGTGCTCTATTCGAATCCCTGGCCAATGTTGACCCTCTTGCTATCACACGGATGGTCGGCTGTTCACGTTCCAGACCCCTCTCAACTCCTTCATCCCGCGTGTACTGTGATTCAATAATAGGGGACACTCCATCTACATACTCATCCAAGTATCGGTTCCTCACTAAATCCTCCACCTGAATCTTCAGGTCACGACATTGGCTGATAGTGTGACCATGAGTGTCGTGGAACTTGCAGAATTTGCTCTTGTCCCGTCGGTGAGCTGGTTTGGTTATAGGGGTTGGAGGGTACAGCAGGCCTCGTCCTTCGATCCTCTGATACAATTCCTCCATGGAGATCTTCAATGGAGTGTACTGTCTATATGCCAAGCTCTGGTCAATCAGCTGAACTGCTTGACTATCCTGAATGCCATCTCGGGCTAGTATTGTCGCAAGCTGATCTGGTCGTCCAGTCCTGGAACCATTTGCATGTAACGCTCTGGGAGTGTTGTGATAAGGGTGGGCAGCCATCTGCCTGAATTCTCGTTGCCGCTCCGGGAACGAGGTGCGCGGAGGTTGGGCTCGGCTGTATTGGAACTGCTGTGGTCTCTGAGCTACGGGGTAAGGCCGAGATCGAACTGATATTCCGCCCATAACTGAGGATTCCCCAGCTCGCTTTCCCGATCAGCTCCCGTTTAGGGCTCTCCATTTTTTTTGCCTCAGCTCTTCCAGCTGCTCACTCTTTATCCTTGCCGATTTCTCCTCTTCGATTTCTATATCTCGCCTCGCCTGTTCGTACCCCGCCGAATAATTCTGCACTAGAGGGCTTCTTAAGTTATACCACAATCGGCCGATTTTTACACCTTCTTTTAATCCTCTCAACGCTTGTGGGTGATTAAAAGCTCTCAAATCTAACACGGCCCGGTGATATCGCTTTACAAAATCCCGGAGGGACTCATGCTCCTCATGTTTCATCCCCATCAATTCCATCATGTCGTCCTCTGGGGTTACTGCTCCTCGGAACTGTTCGGCCAACTCTTGGCACATCTGCACGTACCCTTTTATACCTCCTCGGGGGAGCTTGCGATACCATTCTCGGGGCAGCTTGCGGTACCATTCTCGGGCTCGCTCCTCGAGTGTCAATGGGAATACCTTGCACCTCTGAGCTGGTGTCAACCCCTACACCCCCATCATGTCGTTGAAACGCTCAATATGCACCAGCGGGTCACTTCGACCAGAGTATTTGAGGTCGGGGAAGCGAAAATGTCTTGAGATTACTGTACCTATGATCTCGGTTGATAACGGAGATTCTTCATCAAGCATTATCCTCCAGTTCGGGGGCTTTCTCTTGCCCTGTATCTCCTCCATAACCTGCGCCTGTCTGCGTATCTCCCCCTCCAATTCTGCTGCACGGTCAGGATCACGTGTAGTTATATGGTCTCGTTCTAGCTCGGTATTGTGCAACCGCTGTCTGAGCTCTCCTTCATCAACACTGCTCCCTCGGCCATTGACTTCCAGTACCTGTCCGGGGAGAGGTTGGTCCCTCCCTTCATCTATTCGTTCTCCTGAAACCCGACCAGTGCTTCTGTGGGGATGCACCCCGTTAGGTTGGTCTGCCGGCGGAGGGATTTCCTCGACTCTATGCCTCCGGAGGCTGGGTTCTGCTCCAACATCATCTCTTCCCACGGGGGTTTCACAAACCCTTCTCCGCTCATCCCTCATCTCGTGCAGTATGGTCGCGAGAGTCTCCATTTGTTTCTCCATCCGCTCTAATCGATCTTGCATCATCCTCTCCCTGGCTTCATTTGTAATTTCCAGAAGAGTGATTGTCTCCCCAGCTTCGTTATCCTCCCTCAAAGCGTCCTCCCTTGGCACATCCATATCTAATCGTTCGCTGTTTCTCCAGTAAGTACTAATTCGGTGGTAGCTTTTTATCCAGCTCCCCACAGACGGCGCCAAAATGTTGATGCTTAAATTTGCTCACCTTATTGACCGACCAGATTCTTTCACCAACGTTTGTGTTATCAACTGTTGCTCGAACCACTGGGGTTGGAATCACCCTCCTTTCTCTTACTAAACCTGCGTTCACCAAAAACGGATCAGAGACGCCGGTGGTTTTGCTAGCGTAAACCCTCCGATGCCTAAGTTAGCACAAGGTGTTTACGGAAAAACAGTACAATTTGGATTCAATAATGGTTTCTGACTTATTCGAAGTTTGTAAAAAAAAGGCCTGATTGTAATTTGGCAGCGTTTTCCCTCTTTCAATTTTTCTGTCCTCCTCTTCATCGATTTCTCCCTCTTTTATAGCCGCCCTTTGTCCCACGTTTTCCGTTTACCCTTTATCCCTCCTTTTTTGGGTGGTGGCAGCCCCTCATGGGGCTCTAACTGTTACATTGTGGGCAAACGTGGGATCTCGCGTGTCCTTCGATCGGTTCTGGGAAAAGCGCAACTACCACGATTCTGTGGGATCGTGTTCCCGCTTTCTTGGGGGATGAGTGCTGGCTCGGTATATGATTCTGGTCAGTATTCGTCTCTGGTCAGTTCATGTTTGCCCCCGTGTTCTGCTCGTACTACTTTGGCTGAGGTGATCCACGCCGGCGTGGATAGTAGCATGGCCGACCTGGTGCTTTTATTTACTTAACACCTATGCCAAGTCATTCAAATTCTTTCTAATAGTCTCGAAGAGAGTCCATTTGCTTTACTGGAGATAACGCTTTGTCCAAGTCCTCGCATTCTGTTGGACTAAAGCGAGCCCACAACTCCTCTACAAATGTATCCCATGTAACTATTCGTGCTTCTTCTCGATAGGCCGTACGTAACCACTGCCACCATTGATTAGCTTCACCCTCCAAGTGAAAAGAAGTCAATGCCACCTTCTGGCCATTTTTAGTTTCCTGGTATTCAAAAAATTGAGATGCCTGATTGAACCACTCGATCGGGTCATCACCAGAATAACGAAGAAATTCCAACTTGGCCACTCTCAGTGGAAGCTGTTGCTGCCCCCCTGCATTTTCTTCTTTGCTTGGTTGCGACGAACCAGCGTTCTCATGGGTGCTGTGACTCGGTGTTCCTTTGGTTGCACTTAGAGACTCCACTAGCTTACTGATAGTTTCCTCCAAGTGATGTAGTTTGTCGTTGATACCCAACTCCATTCGCTTCATGCTGTCCTGCATTCCCCCCAACTTCGCTTCGACTCGTTCAATTCGTTCCTTGTTGGTTGCCATTGTTTAGCCTGCTCTGATACCAAATGATAAGATCCCAATCAGATGCTTGCTAACAATTGCGAGTAATATAATTGTTCTGCTTTTGGTGAGAACGACCACAAACAAATATTTGAGATAATTTCTGAATGACTTTTATTCCAGTATTGGAGCTTATTTATAACAGCAAGCGTAACAAGCTCAAATTAAGTAAAAAATAAAAATAAAGGAAAATATCAGCCTAGCTATAAACTCGAAACAAAATTCAAATCAAATGTAACAACCAAGATTTGACTCCCCACTCAATCTGCAACGATCACTTGACGTGGTAAACCAACCGTTATTGCTCTAGTAAGCATCCACACACAAACTTCACGTGAAACATGTCTTGTATGTGCCGTGCATGGCTTGCATGGGTTACGTTACGTAGCTCAAGCATAACCCTCATACTTGTAGTTAGGCTTGGGTACTCTCACTGATCTTCGTGGTTCTTTATCACCTTGGTGCTGAAGTATATGCTAATTTGCTGAGGAAAGAGGATGGACAATTTTCAGCAAAAGAGGAATGCGCCACATCTATTTCAAGTTTGACGATGAATTGTACAGTAGTTTCACCTTCTGACAGGATGAACCTAAAAATAATAAAATGAAGTCTTAACTAGACCTTTGAAGATTAGAGTCAAATTATGCACCAGAACAACAGGAGGTAGAAGGCAACCGAATTATTATTAGATCTTCGAATATTTTGTGTGTTATGTACATGAAAATTTTTTAAGTTACGTGTTCCGCCAAGAGACGGCTTGTGCGTGACGGTGGTGTTACATCAAAGGGACCATCAACCTTGTTAAAAAAGTAAATAGCAGCATGTTACTTGCCATTTACGTTTCGTTCAGATAAATTTAAGAACTAATTAACTTCTATTTTCTGTTTAACTTTTGTCAATTTTACGCTACAGCCGGCTTTTTCGCAGTGATTAAGATGAGGAGGTGTCTAACCAAGGATTTTGACGGCGTCGAAATATGATCTGAAATCATTCAACAATAGTAGATAAATAACTCAATGGCATCACAACAAAGGTATATAGTGGTTATCTGCTTAATTTATTATTTTCCAGTCACACATTCTCATTCTCCGTTGTCTTTCTTTACGATGAGGCCACCTCGGACCAGTTTGTTATTTTATCAATATATATTGGGATTATTATGGTTCAACTACTTAAACAATTAGAAAATATTAATTTTTATCATTCTACTACTAAATTTTTGTAAAATCTTTTATTTTACTATGTTTTCATTAATACTGCTAATTAACTAGTAAAATAATAATAATAATAATACCCTTACATAAAAAAATAATAATAATTAAATTTCAAATAAATAAAACTTAAAAAAATCAATGTGTATGCTCAGAGTCCAACCATGCGGCTGTCAATATTTAATCTTTGAAGGATGAGTTAATCTGTATTTTGTTCAATAATGATTATATTACCTTTGTAATTTAAAATATATAGAATTTTATCTTGATTTTTACTGTTGAGTCATTTTTGCCTCTACAATGTGAGCATGATATTAAAATTGCACTAACAATGTAAATAAAATTGTAATAAAATGAAAGATTTTGCAATGATTCAATAGTAAATTATCGACAGAATACTTCTTATATTCATTTAATATTTTACAATTCTTGTAGTAGTTACATGATACTCTATATATTGAGATTTGAAATAGAATTTATGTTTCCTTTTCTTTTCCTTTTCTTTTGTTAATGAATAATATTAGACTTTTTAAATAATATCTCGGTATTGAACGCGGATCTTTACATGATCACTTAAAATATCTTCATGTCACTTCAATTTAATGATTGAGATAATTGAAAGTATGACATTTTTCTTTTTCTTTTTTTAAATATAGTAAAACCTCTATAAAATAATATTGTTGGTACTAAGAAAAATAATGTTTTATTGAAATTATTTATCAACAAATGAATAAATTATTAATTTATTAACAACTGAATATTTATTAATTTAGAAAGAGAAATTTTTCTTTGTTTTAAACTAAATTTTGTTAAAACATGCAGACACTTACCTATCAAAGAGCACAAATTGTGTTCCTTTAAGTCAACAATATCTCCTTTAATGGTTACTATCCATAATAGCGTAGATACAGTGATGGAATTGTCTACTGATTGAAAGATTACTCAAGGAGTAATGGATATCTACTGATGATGATCATGATCTAGATACAATTGTACTTTTCCAAATGTTTTCACAGATGAGGCTTTTCAAGTAATGTTTACCTTAAATAACTATTTTCTATCACATGAAAATATATATATATATATATATACCAAATTTAGTGCATGGCGAGCAAAAGATTAAGGATAAGGCTGATTTCAATTTAGGAATAAAGAAAAGACAAATAGATGTATATTTTACCACTACAACAAATATGACTTGTTATAGCACTAATTTATAGCGTTTTATACCAAATGTCATCACAATCATACATTTTACAGCATTTTTGATAAAAATTGCTATTAAACTAAAATTTTATTAGATGTATAACATTACTTTTATGACATATTTTTTACAAGTTATAAAAATGTTAGTTAGCATAGCATTTTGTAAAAAATGTTAGTTAGCATAGCATTTTGTAAAAAAAGTTATAAAATAAATTGTTACTTAATAGTTTTTATGACATTCTTTGTAAAAGCTATTGGAAAAAACAAATTATAACATTTATAAAATGCTATAGAAATAAAAAAATCATTATAAAATAAATATTAAAAAGATACCTTTATATAAAGTGTTATAAAATTTATTTTAAAAAAATCTCCAAAATGGCGCTAATTTTTTTATATTGGCGCCCATTCTTCCCATCCCAAGAAAAAGCCCAAAATTTTCTCCAAATCCCTTTCATTTGTTTCTCTCTGCAGCTCTAAACTTTCTCTTTTTCCCTTTTCCTAATCGGTCAAAAGTAGTTGGTTCATCTTCTCAAATCAATCCATCAGGTATGTAAAAAGCTTTAAGCTTGTTACGTGCTTTAAAAGATCAAAAGGAATAATAAAAATAATACAAAGCTTTAAGCTTTCTATTACTTGCATTTTTTTTCCTTTTAGCTGTAAAAATAATAAAAATATCCTTTCTTTTTTATATATTTCATGGCTCCATGGTCTCAGGTCAAGTGAGGACTTTAAGATGATGGACAAAACTTGGGTTCAACTTAAAAGGTTTTTTAACTCACCAAATAAAAATTATGTATTTACTATTTTCTTATAATGTTATTAATTTTAATTGATATTTTATGTTTATTTGTAGAAATACAAAAGAATATCGTGAAGGAGTAAAAAAGTTTGTGGAAAATGCAACATTAAATGTAGAAAACCAAGGTTTAGTGAGATGTCCATGTAAAATATGTCAAAACCTATGTCATCAAAATGGTGAAACAATTGTACTGCATTTGTTGAAAGACGGGATGGATATGTCTTACACTACTTGGATTTGGCATGGGGAACAATTAGGGAAAAAAGTATTGATGTCAAAATGACTAATACATATAACATGTCTAGAGATGTAGATGATCATTATAGAGGTGTTCATGAAAATATTGATAAGCAGCAAGATAATTGCCCATTGAATTTTGTAGAAGATGCTGAAATCTCATTGTACCCAAGTTGCCCAAAGTACACTAGGTTATCTGCAGCGGCTGTCTTATATAAGCACAAGACTATGTACGGATACTCAAATAAGAGTTTTGATAACCTCTTGGAGATTTTGTGTGATATGTTACCCGAATTAAATACTATTCTGAATTCTTCTCATTAAGTTGAAATGTTATTGAAACCATTTCAACTAGATTGTATAAGGATACATACTTGTGTTAATGACTGTTGCTTGTTTAGAAATGACCTAGAGAAAAGTGAAACATGTCCTAAATGTGGATCTTCTAGCTGGAAGTTAGATGTTTTTCTTTTATGCAGTTCATTATAAAGCATGTCGTACGAGGATATATTTTGATTCATTTCAGCAATTCTGTGCGATCACTTTTATTAGGTATGGAAACACTTGTACCTAGCAAACTTTTGTATTTGTCATGTTAAGATAATGTATGCAGAATTGTTTATATCATTTTTGTATAATTTTTTATGATTTTCTGTAGTTGACCCTGTATTTTAAGAACTTACTGACAGACCTGGAAACAATGAATAAACTGTACTGATCGATTATATTCTAGAGTAATTCTTGAATATTTTGGCATTCTAGACTTAATTAGCTTTCATTTAAAATTAGTTTCATGTCAATATCATTTTTGTAGAATTTGTTGTGATATTTTGAATTCAACCCTGTATTTTAAGAACACTGACAAAGAACTTACTGACAGACCTGGAAACAATGAATAAACTGTATTGATCGGTTATATTCTAGAGTAATTCTTGAATATTTTTGCATTCTAGACTTAATTAGCTTTCATTTAAAATTATTTTCATGTCAATATCATTTTTGTAGAATTTGTTGTGAGTTTTTGAATTCAACCCTGTATTTTAAGAACACTGACAAATAACTTACTGACAGACCTGGAAACAATGAATAAACTGTATTGATTGGTTATATTCTAGAGTAATTCTTGAATATTTTTGCATTCTAGACTTAATTAGCTTTCATTTAAAATTAGTTTCATGTCAATATCATTTTTGTAGAATTTTTTGTGATTTTTTGAATTCAACCCTGTATTTTAAGAACACTGACAAAGAACTTACTGACAGACCTGGAAACAATGAATAAACTGTATTTATCCGTTATACTCTGGAATGCGTCATGAATATTATTGCATTCTAGACTTAAGTAGCATTCATTTAAAAGTAGTTTCATGTTAATATCGTTTTTGTAGAATATTTTGTGATTTTTTGAAGTTGCCCTGTATTTTAGGAACATTGGGGATGTACCATGTGTGCCCCAGAGGTAAATACTTAATATTGTTTTGAAGATTACTATATTTATATATGTTAAAAATGAGAAATTATGCCAATTCATTTTATATGTGATCAATAGAGTTCTCGACAAGCTTCCAAAAGAAAAAGGAAGGAAAGTATATCAAGTAGGTTTGAGTCTAGTGATGCACCAATTACGGAAATGAGGGCGAAGCAAGATATTCCATATACCGGAAGTCGAATGGGATATGCTCGTATGCAAGATAAGATGGTAAATCTTTAATTATATTCAAACAATATAGTAGTTATCTAGCTAGTGTCTGTTATTACTTTGAGATATATATATATAGTTAATTCTGACTTAAAAATATTTTCATTACAGAAGAAAAACAATTTATGTTGTCATAATTAATAATTTAGTAACTATCAACTTAATTATAATTAGAAATGTTGTTTTCTTTGTTTTGCTTATGAGTACATCATGTAAGCCCAAATCGGAAAGGCCAAAAGTGCAAGTTGTTGAATTGACTTGAAGTAGATGACGTAGTTGCAATAGGACGTTGGGTAACAAATGATCCTAATGCAATGGTGCATTGTGTAGCTCTTGGAAAAAATGCTTCTCGTGTGTGGGTAGATGAGATGAAAAATCCTTCTGCTGAGTTGTGGAAAAAATATGCAGATATGGAAACAATAGAAGATGCTTTGGGAAGTTCAATTGCATGACCAACAGAAGCGATTATTGTTATGGAAGATTAATTTTGGTATGAATGGTTAAAAGTTTAATTGAAGACAATATTTTGACTTAGTGTTTTGATTAGATGATTTTGATGGGTCTAAAGGTAGTGTTTTGGCTAGATGATTTTGATGGGTCTAATGGTATATATCATTGTTGGAGTGACTATTGGTATTTGTTAAACTTGGCATTCACAGTTTTGAATGATGTTTACTGTAATGCTAGGTCTTCTTTTGGACATTAACTTTAGTTTGTTTTTATATATGTATGATATTAATTTTTTCACTCTTAAAATACCTGATGGTATTTGTTGTTCATGAATTAATAAAATGTATTGTATTCCTTTTGTTAAAATTGTCAGTTTTAATTATAAATCATATTGTATTCGATTATGTTGTAAATATATGATAAATGCTATAAAGTAAAAAAAAAAATTACAAAATTAACCAAGCACAATGGCATTCCAGAAAAGATTAATATAGCATTACCAAACTTCATAAATGCTATCAACAGTTTGTAGCATGAAAACATGTTATGGCGTTTCGGCTAATGCTATAGACTCTTCGGCTAAATTAAAACATTGATATAAATGCTATAAATTACTTGAATAACAATTACTCCTTTAACATTTAAAAAACGTTATAAAAAAATAGCACTCCAAAAAACGCTCTATCATAATATTTGATAACGTTAAATAAATGTTATTATAGTGTTATAACAACATTTAACAACCGCTATATATCGATAGCGGTTTTTAAAAACGCTATAGAGAAAAGATAGCATGGGCAATCACGACATTAAATAAATGCTATAATAACGATAATATAACATTTTTTGAGCGCTATCAAAAGTCATATTTGTTGTAGTGTACAAAGAGTTGAATTTAGATAATTGAAATTGTAAGAAAACAAAAATTTAACGTTATGAATTTCATATTTTATTCATTATTTATTTTTTATTTGACTAATCATTAATTTATATTTTCAATGGACCCTAAAGGACTAAAAAAGATTATTATCGTATCCATTTAGCGAAATTATTAATATAGTACACTTGCACAAGTTGGGATTGAAAATTTTTATCATTTAATTAAAATTTTTAATTTATCGAATATTTATTTATCGAGGTTTTACGATAGTATATCTTGCACGACATAGGAACGACATAGTTACAAAGGCCTCTCCCATTTAAATAGAATGCCAATCAGCTCATGGGAATTGGAGAGAAAACGTTGGATCATTCGGAAGAAAAAAAAAACATTTTGATAGTTATTTTTACACTCATGAATTGGCACTTAAAAAATATTTTGATATGGTGTGGAAATTACACTTAAAAAATATAATAAGAGGTTAATAAAGTTGGAATATATTATGTACGGGCTTTTAAATAATATGCACAAACGATAAATCGGATGAAAAAACGAATGAGTTATTGGGTCTCCGAAATTATTTTTATTAGATAAACTACCACCTAAAAGTAGGATCACAAAAAAGAGGTATAATGGAGGAGGGGTTTTTATCTCTGTTATTGTTCACTTGATATTTACCTTCTAGTTGTTATTAGTTGTTATTTTACAAGATTTTAACCACTAAGCTCTCCACTTACACCAATAGCAAACTCGAGGACATCAACCTCTCTTACGGACTTACAGCCGTTTCTCTAAGTAAATCTAATTAATTATTGTTGGGTCAAATTTTTTATATCAACAAAATATAAAGTTTATCTACCGAATAACATGTCACCAATCAAGGCAATAGTTGTCATTTTAATTATCATTAATGCGATAACTTCGTAGTGATAGGAATCAAATGATGATCGAGTACAAAGCTATAATGATCCCAAAGATCATGATTAGCATTAGATGAAGATCTTCCTCCAGATATGATCGAATCATGACTATCTTGGCATTGATATATGACCAGAATCATAGCCATTATAAAATGTAAAGATGGTAAGAGTAATCAGTTGTGACCATTATGGAATGAAAAATATGAATAACCCAAATTATTGTATTTGAGTATTTTCCATTCGGATCATTCAATATCTTTGTTTATATTTGGCATTTGATCACTATTGAAAAAAGAGATGAAAGTTTATTTTATTTCTTTCTAAATTTGTCATGTGATCAGAGAGGGTTTTAAGAGTCTAATAGAAGCCAGCGATGTTGTTACATCCACTACATGGATGATGGCTTTGCAAGAGAGTGGTGGATTGAAATGTAATACAAGAGTGTGTGTCTTTAAAAGAATAATGGTGAATTAGGTTTTCTCACCTTCTCTAAGTACGGAGTCTTAGATCTTAGGAGTGCTTTGGCCGGATTTATGCTTAAGAAAAGGAAAAAAGAGAAAAATATTGGGTTTCAGTTGAAGCTAATTAATGAGAAGGAAAAAAAAATTAGCAATCACTTCCAACATACAAAGATGGATTTGTTAAGAAAATTCTGAACACGACAATCGAGGTTGAAAACTGAGTTAATCAATTTTTTTTTTTAATATCGATAACAAAATTTATAATAAAATGAGTGATTGTCTTAATTTTTGTTAATCAATTCAAATATTGATTGTTGTATTATTTTTTTCAGTCTATAAATGAAATTATCCATAGGCTATCTTGACTTTTAAGTAATTTTATTTATTTGACCAATGTGTCTTTAAAAAACGAAGGAACAAAAAAATTAATTTGAATTTCCCAGCCCTCTACCTCAAATAAAAAGATATCGAATAAGTTGAGTCTTTGCGCGCTCATGAATCAATATGAGTGAAATTTATTTATGTATAGTATTCTTTAAAATCTTTAGTGGGTTCTTTCATTTAGAAAAAAAACATACTATTCGTTACAAAGGGCATCTCTTAAATGGATTAGGTATTGCTTCTGGAATTCTTTTTATTGAAAGGGTTGCTTTTGGAATTTGGAATGTGGAATTTTGTATGACAAGAGGGAGATAGAAAAAGTGTCAGAGAGAGGGGCTAGGTCAATGGCGGTGGGAGGAAAGTCATGACCGACAGGTGCGACCGCAAATCATATCAATACTTTGTGATGGATCTTTCTTGATTTATCTTGTCCTCCTGTCTTTTCTGTGAGGTCAAAATCATCTAATGTCAATGGGATTTGAAGGGTCAGAGAGGCACATACCATTTATGCATGAAGGAAGATGCGATGATATATAGAGAGTAAACATGCATTATGACTTTAACTCTTAATTTTGCTTGCATTAATTGGCTCAATTTGTCAGTTTGGTTTTTTTTTTTATTATGATGAATAAATCTCCACTTGATTATGAGTCTTTGCCTAAAAACTTGTTATATATATATATATATATATATATATATATATATAGACGCACACAAAGAGAGAGAGAGAGTAATTATTCTCTGCAGCAGACACTCTTATTTTTTTTTTAATACGAACATGTTGTTAAGTGTAGTTTAGTAGAGTTATTTTTAATGCACTATAAAGCCGTGTGGTTTAATAGGATTAAAGCAGAATCTACTAAATCAGACGACTTAAAAGATATGTTTTCATGTGAAAAATATGTAAACTCGTACTAGAAAGTACTTTATCTCTCTATATATATTGAAAATTGTAATTTTTATTTGTTAGTATATTGAAATATGTATTTTTTATTTATTAATGGCACTTTCACTTTAACAAAATAAGAATATCGTCATTAGAGAATTATTATTATTATTATTATATATACTTGGATTTGATTACCGTGGATAGAGTCAAATTATCTCAAACCCACACAATAGACGAAGGCAACTAGTCAACTAAAACTGTTTAAAAACCGCTCAACCACATTTGATTTGCTTTGATAAATCAAAAAAGATTATTCTGATATGTGCTAGAAATGTCTAGTTGGCTTCAAAATCCGAATTGTAGCTTCTTTGTACGTTCGATACGTACAGCTTTTATATAGTGCTCTCGCAATCTTGCTGCATTTACTCTAGCTTTAAGGGATAGAAAGATAAAAGAAAGAAAAATGCTAAAGAAACTGAAGGAAGACAGAAGGAAAAACAGTATGAACTAAAACATCATATGTTAACTGTTTATTTCATCTTTTTCTTCTCACACCTTATGATGTTATAATTATTTCTATTTTCCTTCTGTTTAATTTTTCTATTTATATAACAGTTCTCTAAAATAAAATAAAATAAAGATTTTATTAATATAGAAAGTTATAAAATCGTACAATTTAGAATTGAGACCCAATATTTTGTTAAAAAAGAAAAATTAGGCCCAAATGATTAATTCTCTCAACGCAGGCGCTATATATATATATATATACGAGACATAGAGAATTTCAACTTAAATATTGATAAATTTATAAGAATAAGGAAGCTAACTACTAATAACGTATTAAGGGATTGGAGGAGCTAAAAGTAAGACAATTAAGCTGTTGCCTGAGATCAGTGTGCTTGGTGTTGGAAGATTGAGACCTTCAGAGGGATCATGGAAATTCTTTCTCCAGAATCCAAATGGAAATTTTAGAAAGAAAAGTGAATTCCTTGCATGGGTCAATGGCCAATGCAGCTATGTCCAACTAAATTATGCACTTGATAAGTAAAAGAAAATTCTCTGATTTTCTAGTGAAAGTAAATTCTAAATAGTAAAAGAATCAAAATTAAGTTAAGGATATTGAAATAATTATTGGTGATCGGAACCTCATCTTTAAATAGAGGCTATAAATAGACAATGGAAAACGTAGAAATGGCATTACAGTGTTGCATGAATGCACATTAACCTGGGAAGAGAGGTCTATATTAACAGAGGAAGAGAGGTCTAACATGAAGAAAAGAGTGCTAGTTTGGTAGCCAAGGATGACTTGCCTCATCTGTCCTCAATGGTCTTTCAAAAAATGTTGAACATTTATAAAGCCCTTGTGTGGTAGCAGGCAATCTCATTGACTAATTTGACAGACTCTTTTCTTTCATGCTAGCCTTCCTTTTCTTCAACAAGTCATAAGCAATTGGACAAGCAATGCTGCTTAATTAGAAGAATACTATGTCGTAAGATTAATCAAGATGGGAGGGTCTTACATGCAGATAACAGTATTGTTTGGTAGCCAAGGATGACTTGCCTGCGGCTTGCGATATTATTCAGTGTTTAGTTAACAAACACACATGCATGACAATATTCAAATAAGAGAAATTGCATACACGAGAGTACTTAACACTTTCTTCATAATTGGACCAATGCTGTTGGATAAAAGAAGTGTCGACGAACTGATGTTGTCATTGGAATCATGTGCTCAAGAATATAAGAGGATATAAAAAGAGGTGGAAGGGGAATTGGTCAATGATTATGCAAACAAATTAAAGCTATAAATCGTTTCGAAGACATATTTTTCTTGATGATTACATCTCGATTTATGTATGGTCAAAATCATCGAATGTCAAAGGGCTTAATTTGGAGGTTGAGTCATGAATTTACTAGAAATGAAAAAGAGGACAGAGAAGCCCATTCACGTGGTTAATTGAGAAAATCTCTCCTCTTGACTGATTCGAGAGAAGAATTTAAGCACGTATTTTATGCTTGACAATCATACATGGCCTAAAAAAATGACATGATATTCAATATTATCAGTCAATAATTAGTAAAACCTTGACTTTGATATTATGTTAGATAAATCATTTAACCTAAAATCTAAAGTTATTACCTAACATTACCATCAAATACAAGATTTGACAATTTGCACCAAATTGAGGAAATCCAAACTGCCTAAATGCACGCACATGCCGGCATCAACGTGAAACCTGGCCAAGAAGGCAAGCAAGATATACAGTGATATATCATCTTACTTCATACAAATGTTGACATCATTTCGAAGAGCAGAGCTAACTAATAAGGTCAAAATGCAAGCTGCATAGCATGTGTGTCTTGTAAGCATGCAGTTAGCTAAAAAACCGAAACCTTTTGGGGCTTTTAAATTTTAATTTTCTTCTATCAGCGGAAATTTTGAAGAATTGCTTGAAGGTGGGGTCACAGCAACTAATTAGGAGAATACATTCCGTTATACACGTCAAGCTAATAATGGAATATTTAACTTGATAAATCATAAATGGGTAAAAGTCTGTAAAAGAATAAAAGACAAGAAAGCTCATCACGCTGACCGTCACGCCAATTTCATGATAAGATCACGATATGTAAATTATTATGTGGCGATCCGAATATAATCTTTATTCTTTTGAGTGGTTATAAATAGAAACTTGAAAACTTAGTATTGGCATCCCATCAGTGCATCAATAATTTTAGAGAGGAAGGGACGCCTAACATGAAATTAAATGAGTCTTGCAGAGTAGCCAAGGATGACTTGCCTAATCTCTTGCTAGTGGCTTCAAAATGTCGATTAGTTAAATTCAATTATCTCATTAAGACCCTGGATGGGTGTTAGGCAGTTATCTTGGCCAACTTGACAGACTCTTTTCTCTCATGCTAGGCCTTCTGTTCTTCACTCCAAATAAGATCTCAAAACACTATACACACACACACACACATATATATTAATTGCATTGTGTGGTTGGAGAGGATGCATGTTTTGCATCGTATTGAAGCATGTATAATATAATAAGGAAGAGGGGCCTTACATGAAGAGAGGAGAAATGTTTGTTAGCCAAGGATGACTTGCCTGCGTCATGCAAGAGGGTTTCGAGTAGCTATAGAAAAGCTCTACTGTTTGGTTGCCAGGCAGTCTCCTTGGCTAAGCTGACAGCCTCTTCTCTTTCATGCTAGGCCTTCCCTTCTTGCCCCCGAAAAGAGCTTAATGAGCCTGCAGCTTCTACAATATTCACCAATGTCGTGTGAACCGCCACAAGCTCCAGGATTGATCAGGTATATATTTCAACCTGGGGAAAATATACGCTAGGATACTAATATACCGTAGTTAGAATTTATTACGTTTACTATATATATGGATGAAGAAATTAATTTTGATGATGTATGACAATAAGGAAAGCAGAAATCAATTACTAAATTATTGGTTACATTAAAAATATATATATATATTAGGGTGAGACTATTTGCACTTTAAAAATTATTTTAAATATTTTATTAGTTTTATTTTATATAATTTTTAAAATGTCAAAAATGTCCTGAAATATTTAAATTAATTAATTTAATTGAACCGTAATCAACCTATCAAGCCCAGTCAAAAAATAAATTAAAAAAATTAACAACACTTACAACAAATGAAATCAAAGTAAAATTTGTAAACAACATCTTTAACACAATTTAATGATTAGTTTTAGGGAAATTTGTAACCTATTCCCAAATAAATTGACATTTTGCACCGCGTCCCTAACAAATTTGACTTGTTGCACTGCGCACCCAAAAAAATTGACATTTTTGCACCACGCCCCCAATTCCGTTATTTTCTCAGTTAAGTTTAACGGTGGAGGGGTAAAATTGGAAGTTTATTCCTTAAATTAATTTTAATGGGAATTCTCTTTATTGTAATTAAAATAAAAATCTTTAAAAAATTAAAGGAAAAATAATAGTGGTGACAATGTACATGTAACAAGAAATTTTTTTATTACAATTAAAATAAAAATCTTTAAAAAATTAAAGGAAAATAATAGTGGTAATAAATGTACATGTAACAAGAATTTTTTTTATTAAAATTGAAATAAAAATCTTTAAAAAATTAAAGAAAAAATAATAGTGGTGACAATGTACGTGTAATAAGAAATTTTTTTTATTGCAATTGAAATAAAGATCTTTAAAAAAATTAAAGGAAAATAATAGTGGTGACAAATGTACATGTAACAAGAATTTTTTTTATTAAAATTGAAAAACAAATCTTAAAAAAATTAAAGAAAAAATAATAGTGGTGACAATGAACATGTAAGAAGAATTGTTTTTTTTATTGCAATTGAAAAAAAAACCTTAAAAAATTAAATGAGCTAAAAATTTTGTTTTTTTACATAGAGGGGCATTTTTGTCATTCAATCAAAAGTTAAACGGAGCCGTTAAACTTAACTGAGAAAATAACGGAATTGGGGGCGTGGTGTAAAAATGTCAATTTTTTTGGGTGTGCAGTGCAACAAGTTAAATTTGTTAGGGACGTGATGCAAAATGTCAATTTATTTAGGGGTAGGTTACAAATTTCCCTTAGTTTTATAGTCAAAAGAAGTGGCCATCTAACAAAAGGAGAAGAAGACGCTAGGAGATGCCGATACTGGATGCAGCTCCAGTTGATTTGACTTCGTTTTTAGCTTCCTCTCTTTCTTCTGGTCTTTTTTTCTTTTAATCCAAAAAACAAAAATATGGTTATCTGGATAATATTCTTTTTACTTTATTTTTGAAAATTCAAAAGGGTCGCACATATCTTGTAATCAAAATATTTTAAAATCTAGATTTGCTCATTGTTCAACTAAGGTTTTTTAAGATGTGACAGTCCTAGATATCTTAAATACTGGATGTAAAATACTTTGTGGTTAGAGGAACGAAGAACAATACCTGATTCCTTTAATTGAACTGGATTAAACTTGAAATCTTCGCGAATCCTTATTGATTTTACTCGAGTGTGTGCATGCAAGAAACACTTTCAACACTCAAGTCAGTTTTTGATTTTTTGAATATTTTTTCAAGAACATAATTTCTCTGAATTTGGCCAAAAGATCATTTCACAAGCTTTTGGCTGTTATTTATAGACGAGAGGTGGATGAAAGGCAAGAAAATTTATTTCAAATCTGAATTCTCTCCATTTGCTCTTTTGATTTGATTTAGATCATTAGATCTAATAACCATTTTTGTCTGTATTTAAATCCTTAGCACATGGTTTCATTAGTAACGATATGTTGTCGCTTATCAATATTTCCGGGTTGTTTATTGTTTATCCTTTCCAGATTGTCGTGTGAGTCATCTGGCGGATATTAACCTTTAAATCTAAGGTTTAAGTATATCTCGCATCCAGCATTGATTCTAAATCTGGAATAAATCTGAACCATGTCTATATTGGTCTTTAATTTGGGACCATCATAGTATATATCCGATTATTTGAATTAATCAATTTTTAATAGACACTTGGTGCGATGTCACTTGGTGCGATGTAAATGGTTATGTTTTCTGGCACTTACAAGATTGAATTCCTTTTAGGATTTAAAGCAAAAGAATTATTGGTTGAATAATGAGCTTTCAAAGTAGTTGTATTATAGTGGTTCACATTATGGGTGTTTTTGTAATAAATTATTTTATTAAAATAAGAGTATTTATACTAGTTTCTATAGCGTAAATAATCACATCCTAATTCTTCTCATCAAAATAACAATAATATGTTTTCTTGATCTATACCAACCGAAATCAGAATAAGCTACATTATCATTGATGTGTTTATTTTATCTTAAAATCGGAATTGATTATTTTAATTTACTAAAATGCCCTTAATTAATATCATTGTTATTATTTGTTAAAATAATTGTGATTATTATTATTCAAAAATTTATTATTAGAAAATTTTATTTTTAACAATAATAAAAATAATAATAACAATGTCCATAATAATAATAATAATAATAATAATAATCATCATCATCATCATCGTCAGCGATCGACAACGGCAACAACAGCAGCAAGTAGTAGTAGTAGCAGTAGCAATAGCAGCAAACAGTAGCAAAAGCTGTAAAGACAACAGTAAGCAGCAGTGACAATGACGAATGGCAGCAACATTGATATATTTTTTTTCAAATACATAAAGAAGGATGAAATGAGAATTTTAAAAATTGAGGAAGGTAGTATGGTCAGTCCAAATAATGAGAACTCTCATAATTATTCTTAATTTTAGATGGAGCATGCTGCTTTAATTCTAGTTATGCCTCTCATTTAAATAAGTAAACTCATTATTCATTCTCATTCCTTAATTCTCCTACAGATTGCTAATTAGAAAACAACCCATCAGTATCTTTCTCCTAAGAATTAAAGATGTTATTTTTTATAGTCAAGGATACAAATATGCTAAAAAGATATTGGCATTATCATTCGTAATGAAAAAAAAAATCCTTTAATTTCTAATTTATGTTGAAGCAGTTACTATTGAAGTCTAAGGCCTAACTCATTCCAAAAGTCTACCGACCAAATTCTATTGTAAAAGTCTACAAGCCTAACTCAACCCAAAAGCTAGTTTAGGAGTTAAGGGTTCCTCAAGTCATATATTTAATCCAAGTTCAATACTGAGTCGATATATGATATTTTCCCTTATACTTCCTTCACATAATAAGGTAGTATGAACTCACTCAGCATATGAGTTTGACTGTGATATCATATAGAATTTTACAGTCTTAACTCAACCCGAAAGCTAGCTCAAGAGTTAAGAGGGCCTAGGTTTTATATACTTAAACTTGACCTAAGTTGAATACTCAATCAATGTGAGATATTTTTCCTAGCAGGTACCATATCCATTATACAATGGAAAGCACAAATTTCCATTGATAGAAATAATAACCTATTCACAAGATCTCAACTCTTCTTACTTTAGTTTTTTGTCAATTTTGAGGGACAATATATATTTACAGACGATAAAAACATTTATTGGAAGTTTATAAATGCATTAAAAAAATAAAAATAAATAAACATCCAAGAGAAGGGGGACAAAATAGTCTAACTCTAACTTCAACACAACAAACTAAACTACGAATACCATCCAAACATCAACAAATACCATTGTCAACATACACGACACTTGGGTCGAAACTGATCAAGGAATGGAGAAGTCAAAAATGTCCCATTCAAAAACCAAAGCTCAACACAGCAAATTAACTTCAAACTCAACCTTCGCCAAGATTTACTACGAATTTTGTCAAAATCCTTCATTGGCTCTTAAATGGCAACCAAATGCCAAACATTAAGGCTACAAAATATGGCTGACGGTCCATTTGGAATTGCTTTTAAGATTTTCGAAAGTAATTTTGAAAGTTAATTTTGATATTTGATAAAAAATTTTAAAAATCATCATATCTTATAGTAAATTTTAAAAAGTAAGGAAGGAGTTACTTTTCAAAATCTAATTCTAAAATCAGTTTTATACTTAATATAATTCCATAATATCCTTATATATATTATAAGAATAAAAAATTATCCTTATTAATTAGTAAATAAAAAAGAGATTATTATTATTGCCAATCATATTGAGATGACAAAATAAAAAATTTAATAATATAAAACATTTGTTTTACCTATCAATCATTACATATATACAATAAAAAAAAATTATATACATGTTTCATAAATAAATTTTATTCAACATTATATCTATCTCAATCATTTATATTTACTGAGAAAAATTATATTCTACGAAAAAATCATCTCGTCATAGAATAAAGAATATCATTGCAAAATGCATTTTCCACAAAATAATTTTTTTTGAAACTCAGGGGCTAAATGCCCATCTTAGAAAATATTTTGCAACGAAATTATCTAGCAAAAATTTCATGCCAAATAGGTCGTATAACAATGATTTATTTCGTCTCAAATAGTTTACAAACCATTGCAAAAGAAGCTTGAAAATGTTCAAAAATTCATTTGCTAAATGACGCCTATTACAACTATTTATTTTGTCTCAGATTGTTTAAAAAAAAAAAAACGTTGCCAATAAGTTTGAAAATGACAAGGGAATTGAATTGGCTAACATCATGAAATAAAAAAAATTTTGTTGCTTAATATCATAATTTACAACAAAATTGGTTTAGTCGCAAGTTGGTACATTTGGAGACAAAATTTTCATTACGGAATATGAAAGAAATGAAAGTAATTTCACAATATGGATTACAGTAAATCAAACAATTCTTATAGAATTACATTAATAATTAAAATCATTATGAAAATACAAGAATTATTATTATTGATGACGACTACCTAAAAATTATTACAAAATATAAAATCTATTCTTTTGAAAGGAAACATAAATAAATCTAAATTTCTTAATTTTCTTCATCTCATTTCCTACAAACAGACAAAAATGCAAAAATTATTATATATTCTACCTACAGAGAACATAAATGTCAAAACACCAAATTTAAGACATTTGTTTTCATAAAACAAACAACTTAACATTTATATTCAGACTTTTATTTTTTGAGAAGGAAATTAAACTTTCATTAAAGTAAAAAAGAGAATACAGACTCCACATCAACTGGTAACGGTGCTATCCATACAACATTTCTATTACTCCTTAAAGCTAGCTTAGCCAAGGAGTGGGCATGAGCATTACATGATCTGGGGGTGTAATGGAAGCTAATGTGCTGGAAATCCTTCCTTTGATCTTAGATTTCAGAAATCACCCAAACAATCTCTGTTTTGCTGCCCTCTTGGTTGTTGATCAACTTCGCCACATCTTGACAATCCGTCTCCACCATTAATGAACTAAGAGCTGCATTTTTTGCCACAACTAATCCCCATTCAACAGCTTCTGCTTCTGCAGCCTTTACATCTCCAGTAAATTCTGTGATCTTGACAGTAACCACTATGATTCTGCTATTTGAATCTCAGATTACAGCTCTTAACCCTGTTATCCCTTTTTCATAGTTAACAACGGCATCCACATTAGCCTTGAAAACATTTGCAGGAGGAGGACCCCACTTTTGGCTCTTCATTGGATTATGCTTTCCCCCTGATCCTTGCCCTTGATGACTCACTCGTTTATAAGCCTCAACTACAGCCCCTGCTTTAGCCACTACTCGACAGCAGTCCATCTTTCTTCCCTCAAATATATTGTGATTCCTACCATACCAGATGGCCTAGTAATATGCAACAAAAATTTCTATGTCTGACTTGCTCAGCTTCTTAGTTATTTCGAGCATAACATTCCACATATCTTGGTTAGTAGCATCAGGAAAGCATATTTCAAAGGGAGCATGAACCCAAACCTTCCTTGCATCTTTTCAATGCACCAATGCATATGATACGATTTTCACTCCTTGTTTGCAGACGTGATTGTGAGGCTCTAGCAATATCTTTTTTTTTTTTTCCACAGGCTCTCGGCAGTGGGCAGTAGGTTTTGTTAAGCTCTCCACATAAATATTTTGATTTTTTTTTGGAAGTTGAAGGGTCCATAAACGGTTCCAGTGATTGAAGCTCTTATATGAACAGCTTGGCTTATCAGGGTACTTCATTTTTAAAGCTAGCTGATATCCACTTTTCACGGCATATAATCCTTTTTTTTTTTTTTATCAAAATGCCAGATTGTCTCATCCATTCTCAGCTTTTTCGGTAGAAGAATTCTCAAAATCTCCTTTACATCTTTTTCTGAAAACCACTGCTTTACCTTTCTGTGATCCTACTGGTTTTCAGAATTAATAAGCTCTGAGACTGTAGCTTCTGCTGGCAGATTTTGGATTGAGAGGGGCCTAAATGTTTCGGGCCTTGGTATCCAATTATCTCTGCAAATATGTATTTGTTCACCATTGCCAATCCTTTACCGAATTCCTTTTTGCAGCACTTGTCTTCCCCACAATATGCTCCTCCATATGTAAGATGGATTAGATCCAGCTTGAGCTCTCAAAGAAGTCTGACTTCTGAAAATACCTAGCCTTCAACACTTTGGAAACCAATAATTGCGGGTATTGCAGCAATCTCCATCCTCGTTTTGCCACTAAAGCCTGATTAAAACTAGACATCTCTCTAAATCTGAGGCCTCCTCTACTCTTTTCTTGGCTCATATTTTCCCACCTTACCCAATGGATTCCACGCTTGTCCTTTTTTAATCTCCACCAAAACTTCGCTATTGCCATCTAAATGTCATCGCATAGTCCTATAAGGAGCTTAAAAACGCTTATAGCATAGGCTGGAACTGCTTGAGCCACTGCTTTGATAATGACTTCTTTACCTCCACTCAAAAAGAATTTATGCTGCCAATTCGAAATCTTACTCACCACTTTGAGTTTCACTTAATTAAAGAAGTTTTTCTTGTTTCTTCCAACCATAGATGGCAAGCCTAAATACTTTTCGTGTCTAGACACCACCTTGAGTTCAAATATGCTCTTGATTGCATTAATTCTGCCTGCTGGGATTTTGCCACTGAAAACCATAGACGACTTGTCAAAATTGAAGAGTTATCCTGAGGCTGCAGCATAACGGTCGAAGATCGCTTTAAGAGCCTTACAACTATCAATTGAAGCTTTTGTGAACACCAAGCTGTCATCAGTGAAAAGTAAATGTGAAATAGTAATCTCCTTTCCAAACATCAGCCCCTAGAATTGATGATTTTGCTCTGCTTGTAGCAATAAGTTGGAAAAAGATTCTGCACATAAAATGAACAAATATGGAGACAGAGGGCAGCCTTGTCTAAGGCCTCTTTGCGGGTGAATCATCCCCTTAAGACTCCCATTTATGAGTATAGAGAAAGATGATGTGGTGATACAATTCATTACTAAGTCTACCCATTTATTTGGAAATCCCAACTTTGTCATTGTTTGTTTCAAAAAATCTCATTACACCCTATCATAGGCTTTGCTAATATCTAACTTTAAAGCCACTAACTCGTTTCTTTTCCCTTTATTGTGCCTAATTTTATGGAGGCACTTATAACTAATAATAATATTGTCGGTGATAAGTCTATTTGGGATAAATGCACTCTGAGACGGCAAAATAATTTGCACAAGTATAGGCTTTATTCTATTTGTTATAACCTTAGTGATAATTCTATAAATTACATTGCAAAAGCTGATGAGTCTAAACTCAGTGACTTTTCTAGGCTTATGAACTTTCAGAATTAAAGCAATATAAGTGTGGTTTAACGAAGTTAAGTTACCTCGTTCATTCAGAATATGCAGATAAGTTGAAACAACTCCACACTCCACTGCTTGCCAATACTTCTAAAAGGAAACAACAGGAAGTCCATCCGGACCAGGTGCCTTTGTGGGGCACATTTGGTTTAGAGCCTCCGAAATCTCCTCAGCTGTAAACGGCTGATTCAGCTGATTCTTTATGTCTTCAGTTATCTTTGGTAGCAATCTAGTTAAAGCAGCATTTATTTGAGCTTGGTTTGGCCTTAAAGAAGTGAAAATCTCTTGAAAGTACTCACAAAATTCTGCTTCCACATCAGCTTCCTCTTCTATCCAATGTCCTTGTTTATCCTCGATCCCCCAAATTTTGTTCTTTCGCTTCCTTGCTGAAGCCTTTAAATGAAAGAACTTAGTGTTTTTGTCTCCCTCTTTTAACCAGTCAGCCCTTGATCTTTGCTTCCAGTACATTTCTTTATCAATCAACAAATTATTGATTCTCCTCTCTAACTTTTTAATTTCATCTCCGCTGTTGTAATGTTTAAAATTCTATTTCAATCTTTTTAGCTGCTTCGTCATCTGCTTTAACTCTTTTTCTCTTCCCCCGAACTCCTGCTTGCTCCACCATTTAAGCTTAGCCATAGAACTTTGGCGGATTTTTTAAATTGAAGTACTGGATTCTTATATTTCCATTTCCCTTGACTACTTCATTCCTCCTGAACAATGCTCTTGCACGTATCATAGGCACTCCACATATCTTCATAATCAATCATACGAGGTGCATTCCTCTCATAACTGACACTTAATCCTATGAGGTGCGTTCCTCTCATAACGGACACTTTTACCTCTTTCTTGAACTTCCATCAACACTGGGCAGTGATCAGAGCTCATACTTAAAAGGTTTGTTGCTGCATGATCATAAAAATTGTTAACCTAATCCCTACTACACAGAAACCTGTCCAATCTCTTCTCAACAAGATGTGGGCTAAATCTCTGGTTAGACTAAGTAAAAGGGTAGCCTGTGCAACCTAAATCCACTAAATTACAGGCTTGAGTAGCCTCTTTAAAACTAGCCATCATACTCAAATTTTGATCCTTCACACTGCATTTCTCATTTAGGCTCAAAATTTCATTAAAATCACCAAAACATAACCACGGGAGATTACACAAACTTGACAGCCTTCGAAGCAGCGTCCAAGTGTGTTGTTTTTGTTGCATTTCTGGATGTCTGTATATCCCCGTGCATCTCCATTGCTTTCCATTCTCTAGCTGGACTACAACATCTATGTGGTGATTACTATATGAAGTGATATTTACAAGGACCTCTGTGTTCCAATATAACACTAGCCCTCTTTTTAAGCCCATCCTATTTATAACAAATCAATTCTCAATACTTAGCCTTCTACACTCCTCTCTAGCTTGTACAACCAACAACTTAGTTTCACAGAAAAAACAAATCTGAGGCCTATGCGTTTGGAGAATATTCTTTACTTCTAGACGCACCCGGGTATTCCCCAAACCCCGAACGTTCCAATTTAGATTTTCATGGCTCCCGACGGGGTTGTTCGCCAGCCACCGCCGATACATCCTCTTGCATTTCTGCTGAATCTTCACTTACCACATCTTCAAGATTCTCCCAGTTCAACGTAGTTTTAACTGCAGGGGGATATAACTGGGGTTTGTTAGTTAAAAGCTAGCATGGGCTCGTGAGCTTTGATCTTTTCTTTTCTGGGCTTAGTTTACCATTCTTAGTTCTAGGCCTTTTAGTCACAAGCACCTCAGTTGCACTTGCTTCTCCACTTATTGAATTTCTAGCTTTGGACTTCCACTTCTTCCTTTTGGGCTTCAGAGCAACATCCTTCAGCCCATTTATCTCTTCTTCCTTGTCATTCTCCTTTTGAACTTGCATGGGCTTTTTGGTAATCCATTCCACAAAGTTTATTCTCTCATTTTTAACCTTAGTTTCCTTCCCGCCACTCTTTCCCTCATTTTTGCACAGAGTTCTAGTTGAGTCCATGGTATCATCTATGTTAGCTTGCACCTTACTGCTTGTCAACGTCTGCCTCAATCCTTTAGTATTATGCATTGATTGCCCTTCACATACTTCTGCCACATGTTGCCCTCTCATTTGTTCTGCATTTTTATTTTGCTCAGCATGGGTTGCCCCTAACCCGCTTCCACTAACCAGGTTGGGTTGCAAGTGTTGCAGTTGCTGTTGTTTCAAATTTACAGGTGGAGAGTTTGGTTTATGGTGCTCTTTACTCTATCCCTCTTTGTCTCTATTAAGCTTTGCTCTCTCGGTTGTGGTTTTGGCCCTCAGCTAACTCCTATATGGCAATTTATCCTTTCGATGTCCTTGGTACTTGAGGCACTCTCTGTATTGGTGTCCTAGGATACCACAACAAAAGTAAAAGTCTAGCAATCTCTCATACAGTACTGCCATTGGAATCTTCTTCTTGCCTTCTTCCTCTAGAAATAAGATCTTTTTAAGGGGTTTTGTAACGTTTACCGAAATTCTTAATCGAGCATATAGGCCGATGCACTCCTCATCATCATCTGTTTCAACCTCCTCAACATCTCCAATTTTCTCTCCCAATTTTTGGATTGCGCCTTTATGCATACACATAAAAGGCACATTGTGGATTTGTACCCAAAAGGACGTATGTGTGAACTGTTGATTATTAACATCTCTTATGCCCTTCGGTTCTATCATAACAATCAACGCACCAGCAAAGTGCCAAGGCCCTCCCATGTTGGATCTAAATTGATTACAGTGAACCCTAACTCATCAACATTAACCCATCTATCATCTACCCAATCGCACTTGAAAAGTATGTTCTTTAACCCCCAGATAATCAAGCTGCCAAATTTCACCGACAACCCCATAAAAAGGCATATCCCCAGAATGATGATTTTTGTCTTTCGAACTTGAAATCTATAAAGTGTTAGCAACCACATAAACGCCACTATTTTGTGTTATGCGGTTGCTGTCCCGATCTCTCGTAGCAAAATTAAAACCATTAATACAGTAGCCATCATATGTAAGCACGCTGGAGCGTGGTTTGTTTGACAGCCACCATACTTTTTCGTCAACCACTACATTATTTGCTTTATCAGTTGTTACCTATTGTTCAATTAATAAAATCACAATAATTAGTTGAATGAGAAAAGTTTGTGTGCCTTTACTTGGGTACTTTTATTAGATCTAATGAAGTTAATCTAACCTTTTGTTTCAGCCAATCAGCAAACGTACGGGAGTGCTCGGTTGGCAACCATAAAGGCTTTTTTAATTGACGAGGGTGTGTTGATTGCAATAAGGCCAAATGCCCCCTAAAATTATACCAATAGAATTAATAAAATTGAAAAAAATTAACGAAAAAGAAGTTCAAATTTTCAGTCACATACTCTATGTATGGTTGAATCTCGAGGGTGTTCACTAAACCACATCGGTGCGCTTACAAACCACATCGGTGCGCTTACGCCAATGTAGGGCTATCAACCACCTTAATATTTGCACCTCCGAGTGGCCTTTCGACTGTAAAATCAATTAGACAACCAGTAGGTAGTCCGATTGAATTACAATTTGAAAGGTATTCAGCACAAAATAGTGCTTCCTCAACAATATAGCACTCTGCAATGCAACCTTCAGGACGGTATCGGTTGCGTACATAACCCTTTATAGGTTTCATTTCTGTCTCAAATGGATACATCCATCGAAGGTAAACTGGGTTACATAATCTAACTTCTTCAACTGGATGGACTATTAAATGGACTATTATATCGAAGAAGGCAGGTAGGAAAGATTGTTCTAAATTGTATAAGGTGATTGTAAGTTCTTTTTGCAATTGGTCTAGAGAATTGGGCTCTACTACCTTAGAACACAAAGAATTAAAGAAGAGGCACAACCTAATTATGACAGATCTAACATTTTGAGGTAAATAATTTCGAATTGCTAATGTTAGTGGTTGTTGCATCAAGGTGTGACAATCATGAGACTTAAGCCCGTGAAAACGACAATCATCCATTGAAACAATATTTCTAAAATTAGAACAATAGCCATCAGGAACTTTGACACTTTGTAAGGTTTCACAGAACATTTTTTTTTCCTTCTTACTTAAAGTGTACGGGGCAGGGGGTAGGATTTTGTTTTGTTCATCAGGAGCTAATGTACTAAATGCTTTGTTAATTTTTTTCTTCAAGCTCTGGATGTGTAAGAACTTTTCTAGCATTAATTCCATCTTTTTTTTTCCCCGGTTGATGGAGTAATGTGCCATAGATGCTCTCGCATACATTTTTCTCAATATGTATCACATCTAGTTGATGGCGAACTAACAAATGTTCCCAATATTCTAAATCAAAGAAGATTTATATCTTTTTGTACAGCAACTAAGCTACATCCCTATTACCCTGACCCTCACCTTCACCTTCACCTTACTGTTACCCTTACTGTCACCCTCACCTTTACCATTATTGTGACCTTCAACCTCACTCTGTTTTTGCTTTTTTTGGACCTTTTTCCCAAACTTGGTGTCAATGTCAGCCACCAAGTTTAAGATCTTTGTATCAGACAAAGGCTTAGGAGAATTTTCAATAAACAGCCTATGACCCATATATGACATTTTCCAACTATGCGGTAGCCAACATGCACATTTGTTTATCCCACAAACTGGACAACCATAATACTCTTTAACAGTACACCCAGACAGGTTTCCATAAGCTGGAAAATCACTAATTGTCCACATCAACACAGCTCGTAAATTAAAAGTTTATTTCCTATAAGCATCAAACACATCGATGCCTACATCCCATAGGGTTTTTAAGTCCTCAATCAATAGCGCTATGTATACATCTATGTCATTTCTAGGCTGTTTAGGGCCAGATATCAGTAGAGACAACATCATAAACTTCCTCTTCATACACAGCCACGGAGGAAGGTTATATGTTATCAATGTAACAGGCCAACAACTATAAGTAGTGCTAAGTGTACTATGTGGGCTATGTGGGTTAATCCCATCAGATGATAAAGCGAACCGAAGATTTCTCGGCTCTTGGGCAAAAGCAGACCATTTCTTGTCAATTAACTGCCAAGCTGGTGAATATGCTAGGTGGCGAAGCTTGCCATCTCTAATTCTTTTATTTTCATGCCATGTTAAGTTCTCAGTAGTTTGTGGTAATTGAAACATTATTTTCAACCTAGGAATTATAGGAAAATACTATAACACCTTTTTAGGGACTCCCTTTCTAATTTTGTTTTATCCATCTTTTCTTATTTGCCACCTAGATGCTTCACACCTTGGGCATTCACTAAGATTCTCGAACTCATTCCTATAAAAAATGCAATCATTTCGACATGCATGTATTTTGTTATAATCTAAGCCTAATAGCTTCATTATTTTTCTGGCCTCATACATGGACTTAGGCAAACTATTATCATTTGGCAATATCTCATTAAGCACTTCCAATAAAACTAAAAACCCACTATCAGACCAGCCATAAAGTCCTTTTATATTGTACAGTTTCATTAGACTCAATAACTTTGAATGCTTTGAACCCAGATATAAGGGTTTTTCAGCATCTTCAAGCACATTCTTAAAAGAAATAGGATCTTTATCACAATGCTCAAAAGCATCATGAACTATGTCATTTACATAACTATAATCCGGACATCTAAAACATTGATTTTGTGGCTGGTCTTGGCATTTTACAGAGGTAGGTTTCCAGTCCACCTCACCGTGCCAATTCCAAACTAAATAGTTTTCTAGAAAACCTTTTTTAAATAGATGTAGCCTCACTTGTTGAGGACTCAAAAACTCCATATTACAACAAGTGGTACAAGGACATCTAATTGACATTCTATTTCCTGAATTAAGAATGGAAAACTCTAAGAAATCATCAACCCCATCACTATACTCATCAGACAATCTATCACAGAATATCCAAGTTTTGTCCATAATATGTTTTGTTACGTGTTCATTTGTTAGATGTTGTTAGTTTAATAAGTTTACTTAAATTGCACAAATAACTCCCAACTTTTAGGTTTAAATTAAAAAATACAAATTACAAAATAAATCTAAATTCTATTTGTTTAGAGTCACTTAAATATATGTACGCACTCAGCAACCTAACAGAGCATATATGTAAGCATTCAACAACCCAACAGCGCATACATGTACACATTCAACAAGCCAACAGAGCATACATGTACACATTCACCAAGCCAGCAAATCTAACTTACATGTACACATTCAGCAAGCCAACAAAACATGCCACATCCATATTTTTCAAAATTTCATTTTCATATTAGAACAAACAAAAGTATATATTAGAACAAAAAATTTTATTCCAGAAGAGTCTATGCAACAAAAACGAAAGTAAAACCATGCATGTCAATATTTAAAACATGTCAATACAAGTAAAACTCAGAACACAACGATAATAGAAACTGAAAGAAAGTGAGTGATTTAAAAGAATTACCAAATGAAGACAGCTATTACACCGTAAACTTTTTTGATTCTTCAAAAGCGAGAGATTGTTAATTACTATGTCAGAGAGCTGTACAA
This sequence comes from Citrus x clementina, assembly GCF_000493195.1. Taxonomy (NCBI): domain Eukaryota; kingdom Viridiplantae; phylum Streptophyta; class Magnoliopsida; order Sapindales; family Rutaceae; genus Citrus; species Citrus x clementina. The sequence continues at coordinate 12,460,524 of NW_006262688.1, read as the reverse complement.
GGGAAATCACATAAAAAAAAAACAATTAAGGACAATACCTGTTGTTGTTGAAGGGTTTGCATGTGAGATATTGCATTTATACTAAGTCCAGCAAGTGCATTACAGGGAAAGGATTGATGAATTGACCCGAATTGAATATGTATCTTTATCAGGCGCTAATTAAATGGAACAAGTTAGGCCCAAAATTAAAAGCATCATGCAAAATTTAAAATGCAATTTCGAGAAATGGGGAAAAGGAGAAAAACCCAAATATGTATTGACATTATATCCATAAATTCCAGTTAAAGTGTACATGAAATTCAAAGTCCAGTGACATGGCAACTAAAGAAAGAGAGGAAAGAACAATAATTCAACTTCAGTTACCTTTACCTCTCTGCTAGGTTTTCCCAGGTCCCAAATTATAAACAATCAAGATTGCAGAAAAAAACTAAGAATTTTAAAACTCATTCTATAGTTAAACCGCAACAAAACAACATGCATGAGTAAAATAGGCACTGTAAATTGGAAACATAATAATTAAAATATAAATAAAAATGAATAAATAGCACCTTCATAAATGAATTTATCGCAGTGGAGAGAGAGAGAGAGAGAGAGAGGGCCAAATCGTGATAGAAATGAATTCCTCTACTTCGGCCTTGGTTGGGATCAACGTGAAGCTTGATTACAGTGGAGGATATGATTTTAGGGTTTGGTTTACTTAGCTTTGACAGAGAAGGAGAACCGAGTGGTGAAAGAATGATGAGTGAATGACTTAGAAAAAAATTAGCTTCGATTTTGGTCTTAGGGTTAGGATAAAATGATGCGATTTACTTATCTTTATTTTTTCTAAGTGAAACGATACCGTTTCTAACTGAAAATATATTATTTACTAGTAAAATTTCAGCCAAAACCCACTAAAATATTCACTCAGGTGCGCTCAATACATTTCAAGTTCTTTATATTAGAAACATAATATTCTACTAATTCAGTAGCATAACTAACAAAAAGTCAGAACGGTTTCAATTTTAAACTTAAAAGCTTTGGCTTTGAAAAGTCCTAGGTTCGAATATCAGTTTGGAACGGGATTCAAATTTTATTTTCTTTTACTGATACCTTAGTGTCACCAAGAAAAAGACCATTTTCTTAAACTTAAATGTTTTGATGTTTGAGGTCCCCGGTTCGAATTCCATCCGTTACATGATTAGAATTATTTTATTTTTATTACTAATACTTTAGTGTCAGCGATTTCTGATGTCCAAATTTCAGACACCATAGTATCATTAATTTGTGATACTCAGGGCCGGCTTTATAGTATTAGGGGTCTTAGGTGAACTTTTTCTTTTTTTTTATAAGGTCTCTTTTTATTTAGTAATTTCAATACTCAATAAAACAATAAAGAACTGAAAATCCATTTTAGTTTTAATTCATGAATTTCAACAAATAATCAAGAGGATTCTAAAAATTTTCAAAAACAAAATCTAAAATTTACCATTAGAAATTATACAAAAAGAAGCAAACGAATAAATGAGAACAATACTATTTTCAAATAGAATATTTAGAATGGTAGCACATAAAAAGTTGAGATCATGAATTGATGGTTAGATAATGGATATGGACTTTGTATTTCAAGTAACTAATTTTTTCTTTTTCTTTTTTGAATGAACTAATGCATGTAATAATCCTCATTGTAGAGAAGAGAACAATAAATTTTTCATCTATAATTTTCTAGATTATAAGATTTTTAGTAGAAATTAAAAGGAATACTCAAAGTCAAAGATTCTAATGTTGAATAATTGAGTTTTTTTAAGAAGTTGAAAAGATAAAAAATTTACTTATTTTTATTAGAAAAACTAATAATGAATAAATTAATGGTTAGACAATATTATTAATTATATCTCTTTAACAATAAGATAACTAATTATAGGTTTTTATATAAAAAATAATAATGATTAATTATAGGCTAATTATTAATTAGAGATATGTCTAATAGGCTTTTCTACCACACATATAATTCTTCTTAAAAGATTTTATTAACTAGAGAATTATTACTACTACTAAAAAACTGAGGCATTTTTAAAATTTGGGGCCTTAGGCGACCGCTTTGTTCGCCTATACTTAAAGCCACCCATGGTGATACTTATGTGTTAAACACGGAAAATGGCCCATATGTTTACAAATACTGCTACTTTGTAATAAAGTGTCACAAACCAAGTGTCAGTAAAGACCATTTTTCTAGTAGTGTTGTAAGTAGTACGTATTGTCCCTTGTATTGTCTGCAAGATGAATCAAGGAACGTTCGCAGTTTCATTTACAAAGAATTCAAGAATTCTTATACGTATAATCTTCACTTTTATAAATGAGTAATATTACTATACACTTCCTAATTAATAAGTAATTTTCAAATTTTCAAATATTTACTAGTAAATTAATGAAAATTTAGAGATATTAATTGAAAACTGTAGCTTTATTGTTTTGAAATAAGTCCGTTATTCGACATGTTATATAAGGCAACATATAGTTAATCCATATTGTTCAGAACTCGACGGTGAACAAATTCTTCCAAAAACACAGTTTTTGGAACTATAATAGAAGACATGACTGACAGCAGAAGCTAGCTAATCAACCGAACGCCAAAAAATTCTTATAAGCACGCGCGTTCACCGTCGACCCTTCAATGTCCACAAATTTTGATATTTATTTGGGAAGCTATCTATTTGGTTAATGGTAAATTACTTTTCTTTTTTAATGAATGATAAGAGGTTCAAGTTCTGTGTGCATCAATGGAGAGGTCATTTCTTTTAAATATTTGAAAGTATCCCCTTCAGCCTGAAGAGAAAAATATCATCTAGGAAATTGTATTAGAACATAAGTGTCACACCGTTGAAACGTTAATAATTGATGAATAAACTCCTGTAAGAAAGCATTTAACATTGATGTTGTATAGAGCAATGCTACAAATATGTATTTGGTTTGGGATTTATAGCTTGTATCTCAAACGATATGGTATATATATGATTTGAAATTTATTGACATATAATGTGAAATTATAACAATTGTGATGAAAAACAACATCTAATATATGACAGATTTCGAATAGTGACTTATCCATTGAGATAAGTACAGAAATATAAATATAAAAGAAGCATGTGAATTGAAGATTATGTATTTGAAGAAACCTTATTTATATTTTTGTAATAAATAATTTTATTAAAATAAGGGTGTTTATTCATTATATTTTTAATTAGAGTGCATGTATCCTTACTCTTTTCTTGTATTACATAATAAAATTAAATCTCTTCCAATATAAATAGGAGTACGAGATTTGAATCTCAATCACTTGTACCACATCCAAAGAGATTTTTCCGCCTATTCGACTAGTCACCACTAAGATATATAGTAAGAATAGATGTTAAATTCATCAATATAAATGGATAAAACTAATGAAGATGTTACTAACAAGTCAAGCAATGAAAATTCAATGGAAAAAAAAAACTATAATGAGGTCATTGTTTGGGGGCGAAGTAGAAGACTAAATAAAAATGCTAGGTGTCGATATGGAGTTTTGTAACTGGAGTCATCACAAGAATGTTGACTTATACCGAGTACCACAGTAGTTCTGTGGGGTACTCGGAGTACGTCGAGTAAGGGTAAAAAAGTCAGAAAAATATTTAAAAAATGTCAGGAGATGAAGAGACATTATCTCAAAAAATATTGGTTGATTCCCTAGTAAAAAATAAGAAATCAATGAGGGAATATTGTGCTGAAAAAGAGGAGACAACGACCTATTACGCCTGCAAACAAGCCAAAAGGTTGTTATTAGGATAGTTGAGATCACTTGTCCTCTCCTGCCAAGTCTACAAATTCTCAATAGCTTTAGCAAAGGTACACGGGACCATCCCTCTACGCCTAACAAGTATATGCGTCTCATACTTGCTCTCCAAGCATAGTTTGAAACACCGAAGCAGTCACACGTGAGAAAGATAAGAATATCTCTTATGTAACAATAAGGAACGCCAATAAAATAACGCCAAGTGGCACAGCAGTCAGGGTACACCTTATAAAATACCCATGTTTTATTTTATCAGAAGAGCCAACACACACACCATAAGGGCCATAGTTTCTTCTACCTCCAACCTCCATTATTGAGAGCTTGCAAGCTCTCTAATATGAGATAATCCAACTCTAACTTGAGTGTTGGAGTGCAGTCGTTAGCCACCCTCGGCTCCACCTTTGACCTCTTTTTTCATTTGTTTGTAGGTCTGAGGCGACTCGGCAAGCTCTCCGAGCCGGAATTAAAACCTCTCAGTCTATCCATCATCCTCTCAATCTACCTTCACTCCTTAAAATAAAAAAACTCGTACACCCAGAATAAACGAGGCATCCTACATCCCAACAAAAATAAATTGATTTTCTCAATTTAGTTTTGTGGCTTTCACTCAATCACTCAAAATCTACTAAAAACAGTCATTTAATAAGCTGTTGCATTCACTTCCATAGATGCTGAAAATAACATTTAATGTTATTTCTAGAACTTTAAATTTTATGAAAATCTTAATGGATGGACGGTGCCACCAAAAGAAGAGAAGAATAGCTTTCGGGAAAAGGCATAAGAATGGGACGTGGTCGGTGGCTCTCGTCTGTGGGCAAATCAACCATATACAAACCTTTCAAATAAATCTTTTCTTGATAATGTTATTCTATCCTTCTATATGTGAGGTCAAAATCATCAGGTGTCAGAAGGTTTCGAAATTTAAAGGTCAGAAATATTTTACTAGAAATTAAATAAAAGAGGTCAGAGAAGCCCCATACATAAAGATAATGTCCTTAAAGAATATATACGGACATCATGGAATGAACCCTGGCTTATACCGCTTGCCATAATTGGCTTGCATGTGAGCTTGGCTTATGCATGCCTTTAAGCCCATGAATTTAATTTGTATCAACTGGAGCCAACCAGATCGATCGAATCCAAACTCCCAAAATGCATGTACACGCCAAGTGCCATGGCCAACATCAGTGTTCAATGTAACATGGACAAGCAAGGCATATTATCAGCTTACATCTTTAATTTATTACATTATCTTTTGAGGGATGAAGATATATCTGGAGGTCAGAGTCAGAGCAAGTTGCACCAGCAATTGTGCCTGGAAAGCAGTCCCACTTCTGCCACGCGGATACCTTCCAGGGCTTTCCTAATTAGCAGTGGAAATTCTATCTCCACAAAAGTTGAAATAAATTGCATGGGATCACTGCAAGTTAATAGAACATATTCCCTCATCTCAAATCCAGCGGAAATGGGTTAAAATAAAGATTAAAACGAAAACAAAAACTTGATGACGAGGCAAAAGATGTGGTGATCCGAGTCTAACATGCAATCTTGGATTGGCTATAAATAGAGCAAGAGAGGTCTTACATGAAGCCAAGAGTCTAGTTTAGCAGCCAGGGATGACTTGCCTGATCTTAATTTCTAAGTGGTTTCCAAATTAATGTTGGTTAAATCACTTATTTGATTAAAACCCGTTTGGGGTATTATTACGCAGTCATCTTTTGGCTAACTTGACAGTCTCTTGTCTTTCACGGTAGGCCTTTCTCTTCTTCACGAAGCTCAAATATTTGGTGCTTACTCACTTAGCAGAATGTTTTGATGCAGATAAATATAAGGAGAGGGGTCTTGCATGAATATAATAGCATTGTTTGCTAGCCAAGGATGACTTGCCTGCGCCTTGATTGCAAGACGAGGGTTTCAAGTGGCTGGAAGCCTCTCTTGTTTGGTTGCCAGGCGGTCTCCTTGGCTAAGCTGACAGGCTCTTATCTTTCATGCTAGGCCTTCTCTTCTTGATTCTTGCACTTCTGTTGTTATTTTTCATTAAATATGAAGAAACTCCGGAGTTCAGTATATATACGTGCAAATTAACGATGAAGACAAGCGATGTAACGAATTAAAGCATAATTAGGTAGGTTTATCTTGGAATTAATTAAATTTTAGTATAATTACTTTCTTTTATTTGTGGATGGAAAAACAAACCTTCACCTGAACCGAAGGATATGTTCGTGTCGCTGTCTCCAATTATTCAGTAAAGTAATTAAGAAATTATTATAAAAGATCCAGCTTACATCTTCATGTTGTACGAATCATTAAAAGAGGGAAAGGAATTATATCTCAGTGGGATAGCCTCTCGTTAATTATCAAGTTGTTCTGAAATTTTAAAGATATGAAATTAATCTTTTTTGTCACAATTTAATTTATTCACTAAAAATTTGTTAAGATAAAAGCTAAGAAGATCATCACGAGATATGGGTCTACGCAAGCAAAATGTTATTCTTTTGATCCCTGGTGTAATCTAACGATATTACTAGTAAAATATTATTAAAGCTCACCAATCGATAATGCTTTTGAGTTCTGTAGCTCCATGCAAACAAAAGGAATAGTGATGCTTTATATGAGACAGATGCATAAAACAACATGGGCCAAGTGACACATTGCTTGTGTTTAGGACAACATGGGCCAAGTGATTGTTTATAAGAGAGAAATCAAAATTGCACGTGATCTGAATATGATAGATAATAGACCTCAATCCAACGCACTCTCTGTTTGCTCAATGTAGCCCAAGGATTTCTGAGTAATTAGAAGATGTGGCAACATAAGTCCATTAAGTAGATCTTTATAAAATTGCTGTCAAAGTATATATTGTCAGTGAATGGGCTTTGTGGGGATCCGAGAGATAGCATATGTCTACAGAACCGATAAAACTAGGATTCTTAGTTGGCTCATTTGCATAAAATACCCTTAAATCCATCGTTCCGCATAGATATCAGTAGATATATTTAATGCCATTCTAAGGGCGAGGCTAGAAAAAATTTCGAGGTGGGCTAAATTTTTTTTCCTAGTCCAAATATTATCCCAACTGAAAATATAAAGCTAAATGAAAAATTCATTAATATATAAGAAATACATCAAATCCAAGAAACAATTCAAATACAATTAAGCACTATTTCAGTTGCGTCTTGTGAAACTTTCAAGAATTAAATTCATCTATTATTGAATCTGAATCGATAGTGTCTACAAATTCTCTTTCAGTGTAGATAACCATACAATCTGGTAAAAACTCCATCTTATTTCAAAGTGGTGTCTTGATAAGCTTCATGGTTGAAAATGTTCGTTCAGTCGTTGTAGTTGAAACAGGAAGAGTTAACAATAAATGAATCAATATGTTTATCAAGAAGTAAATTTGAGACTTTCTTGTCTCAATTAATTTTCAACATAATTTAGAAAGTGAAGAAATACACTGAAACTCAACAAGATGAAGCACATCAATATGAAAACATTCTAATTGTCTTCTCAAAGCAAGTATCTCAAATTTAGTAAAATCTCAAGGATAAAATCTCTCTGCAAGATTACAAATATCATCAATATCAAATGATTTGAAAGAATCAACAAGATTCAAAGCAGAGCTCAGAGTAAGAAGTTCCATCGTCTAATATGTAAATCTATTATGTAACTCCATCAATTGAAAATCTACAGTATTAAACAAATAAATTCAATAATAATGCTCCACTATAACATAATCTTTCTGCTGACAATAACGCATCATACTTTTCATATGGCGATCATTCATTCCAAACACATCAATATGATGACTTTCACTAAATGATGTCACACTCTTAATAAAAGTATTCCAACCATTCTCCCTTAATCTTTGAAGAAGTAATTTTGTAGTCAATATTAAATGTATAGCATTCAAAATGTCTTGAGATTTCATTTGTAATGCTTGACAAAGAAAATTACTTATCCTAAAACCTTATTCATCAAATGCAAGATAAAAAAAAATTTAAAGGTTGACATTGCATCATAGACACCTTTAGCTTCTCCTCGTATGTCATTATTCGATCCATTGCAAGTCATCTTTTCAAGATGCTCATGAACAACATCAAATATACTAATCAACCTACTGACCAAAGTAAAAGGAGAGCACTAATGAGTTGCTCCAGGTCGTTGTAATGAACAAATTTGATTAGTTCCTGTACCAGTTTCAAGCTCCTTAGAGGCTATCAAATTAATAATTTCAGCCTCCCTAATAGATTTCAACTCCGAATGACACTTAAGAGAGGAACCAAAAACATTGACAATGGAATTCAAAGTTGCAAAAAAATGTCCATACAACAGGCACATCTTTGAAAATTTTCACTAATGCAAGTTGCAGCCGATGAGCAAAACAATGTACATAATATGCATATGGACAATCTTATCAAAATAATGCTTGCAATTCATTCCATGCACCTCGCATATTACTAGCACCATTATATCCTTGTCCTCGTAAATCTTCAACTAAAAGATTATAACGAGTAAGGACATTACATATGTTTTTTTTTAGAGTTGATGCACTAGTTTCCTTCACATTCACAATGTCAAAAAATCGTTCATGAACAAATCCATCACAATCAACATATCTCAAAATAATAGCCATTTGTTCTTTTTTAGATTAATCTTGTTCTTCATCAATAAGATTACAAAATTTTACATCTCTAATTCCTTCATGAATCTTTTGCCACACTTTATTGGCAATGATATTCAAAAGCTCTTTTTGAATATTAGATGAAGTATATTTTGCATTGCCTAGAGCATTTTCCAAGACAACTTCAACAATATCTTTATTCATCATTGCTGAATACTTTATCATTTCAATAAAATTTCCAGAATTAGAGGATTTAATGAACTCATCATGGCCTCTAAAAGCACATGCTTGCTTTGCAAGCCATTTTACAGCTTCTATTGAGGTTTGAAGTCACAATCTATTTTGTAAAATCTATTGTGATGATTGTGCATTCATGACTCTATTTATATGCTGAGATGGATTCTTTAAACCACCACACTTTAGCATAGCCTTAGTATAATGTGAATTAAGCTCCCTTCATAGTGCAAAAAAGAGCATCTCTCTCCATTATTAATCATCTTCCAACTCCTAAACCCTTCAATTGTAAACTTAGGATATTTTGCTTTTTTCATCAAAAAGAAAGCATGCAAAACAATATGCAGCATCGATTTATTTAGAATACTCAAGCCAAGGAAATTGTGCATACCAAGTGTATTGAAATCAACGCAATTGTTGCCCATCAAATGAAGGTGGAAACTCTTCTAACTTTGGTTGATATGGACCCATGTTGATATACATTTTCCTAACATCATCTTGTTGATTAACAAGATATGTCCATATTGGTTTACGTAACTTCACATCACGTTCTAATTGAGCAATATTTTCACTTTGAGCTTCAACTTTTCGAGACTTAGATGCGGGTTGCTCATCTAGTTTAGGATCATCAACATCACATGGAACCCCACTTGACGACTGACCACTATCTTTTTTCTTAAAAAATGCAAAAAGAGTTTTTCTAAGCTTTAATGATTGATTGTTTGACATTAATTAATACCTGAAAAATAAAAAAAAAGTAAAAACATAAAAGACATTAAAAAAAAAGCAATCACCGATAAGTTTAATTAACAAATTAATGAAAGCATAGAATCGTAAGTCTGTCACAATAATACATTGACACTATCCAAAAGCCAAACAAGAAGAAGACAAATAATTGAAGAAGCCACAAGAGAGTGTAAGACATTTTGGAATCTGAAACCTCGAAAAAGGGAATCTCTTTTTATTTATATGAATGTGTCCTTTTTATTTAATAAATGGAATCCCCTTTTTTTAATTTATTAATATGAATGGGCCTTTTTATTTAATAAACAGAATCCCCCTTTTTTAAATTTATTCATATGAATGGGCTAAATGACAAAGTTGTAAATAATGGAGTGATACAGTTGTAAATAAAAGTATAAAACAATGACAATTTTGTAAACTGAGCACAATGGTATTTTTGTAAATTTTCTAAAATTTTGGATGGGCTGTAACCCACTCTAGCCCACACATAATCCCGCCACTATGCCGTTCTAATGTTGCCGTGTTGGCACTAAGCTAAATCTCTCCAACAAGTTCAAATGATGCAATGTTTGGTCTGGTGCATTGAGCTAAATACAATAAAGCACTAATTGCATTTAGATATGATACTTTTGGATCAAGTATCTTTTCATCATCCTCTTTAGGGTGGAAGGGATCCTTTTTATAACAGAGAAACCGAACAACCATAGGAGTATCTAATGGATGAGAATTTCCTATATTGAATCGTTTTAAGATTTTCTCAATGTAAGATGATTAATGGATAAGCACTCCATTTGTTTTATGTTCGATCTATAAGCTGAAATAATATTTTGTTTTCCTTAAATCTTTCATTTTAAATTATTATTTTTAAATATTCAGCAATTTTTAAGAGTTCTTTAAGAGTTTCAATTAAGTTCATGTCATAACATAACCTGCTATAATTGCAAATCCAAATTCGAATTTTCCAATGAATATACATGGGCAAATAAGGTTACTTTTATAACCTTCTTCAATTAAATATTCATTCAAATGATATACCACATGCATCAAGATTGTTTCAGTTCGCATAAGGACCGTTGTAGCTTGATTGAATATAGATTACGATTCTTTGACTTACATGCTTTAGGCATTTTGAATTCTTCAGGGATTTTCATCTAAATATTAGTATCAAGTGACCTATATACATATATAGTCAATATATCCATGAGACGTAAGTCAAGTCTTTCTGACATTGCTAATTAAATTGATTAAGATCAAAACGTAACAATATCCATCATTGGGGAATACAAATTTTCTTTATATCCTTTAAGGATATATCTAAATTACAGAGAAATATTGTAATAGTTATTCATACTTTTTATTTCTCTATGTTTTCTCACAAATACTCATTTGATTCTAATGGGTTGGACATTTTAAGTATTTGGACTATAAGGACAAAACCTTTACATTTAGTTAAAGATGTCAATTATGCTAGAATTGCTTCTATCCATTGAGGTCAATCATGCCTTTGTCTATATTCATGAATAGTTTGCAAATCATGATCATTTACAACGCCAATAGCTACTATAAACGCAAATACATCATTGATGATAATTTATTTACGATTCCACACATTTGTGTTTGTAAAATTTATTGACATTTTTTTATGTCCAGACACTTCAAGGGCTTATGCCTCATCTTCGTCAAGTACCTTTTTAAGAGGTCATTCAGGGTGCTTGGTGTCATCATGGACCAGATGCCTTTTAAAATATTACCCTAAGTATAGTTAACAGAAATCTCACTATTTCTTGTGTTTCTTCAGGGACCATCAATTTATCTAAAATTGTGATGCAAAAAATATAGATACATTAATAGCTAAAGCTTTATTTCCAACAGGATTCTGATTTTCCATTCTCCTCTACTGAGGAGTATTATCTTTAGAACTAAATAATCTACTACGTTTCTGATGTATAACAGATAACTCATTAGCTATTTATACATTTGATTGTTCAGTAGGAATAATCATTTGGGTTAGTACATTAGCAGTTGCAATATGTAACTTGGTTCTTTTATTAAATCTACATCTAATAATTTATTTATAATTTGTTGTAAAAACATTATTCTCTACACATACTGCATTTTCACATTGATTAGTACGAAGATCTAACTGAGATAATGTGGAAAAACTTTCCAGGACAATTCATGCCCTATTTCAAAAGGTTTTCTATTCCCCAATGATGGAAAAATTGTCTCATCAAAGTGACAATTCACAAAATGTGCGATGAAAAGATCACCCTATAGGGGTACAAGATATCAACAAATGCAATATTGTGTGTGCATAATAAATAAACATGCAACTACCACGCAGAAACATTATTCAAAATCATAAAGTAAAGAAATTATCTACTATGTGGATATATTTGTCCACATATATCTCCCTTAATTCTTAGTAGAAATAATATAGATTTATGACCAAGCTTAGAAGGGAATTGTCTAGCCACAATTTTTTTTTTTTTTGTGAGCAAGCTGTATATACAATCTAATTAGACAATAGATTTGTTGGTTCTTTTAATAGATGTCCATGAGAATTTTTAAAAGTTACATGCATCATTGTAGATCTAGGATTTCCAAGGTGATCATGTCATAAAATAAATATATTTAGATCTATACACTTTTGGTTTATCATTGCGTAACTTTCAATCACATTTGTGATTGCGTAATACAATCCTTATGAAAGTCTTTGAGCTTTTTTAATATGTATTTCTTCCCTAAGATATTTTTAGTAATTCATAGATATTTTGCATTATTTTCATTTAAAATCTCAATATAATATCGATTTTGGCGGATATCTTTAAAGCTCAGTAGATTTCCTTTAGATCTTGTGAATATAAAGGATTCTAGATTATTAGTTTTATTCCACTTGCTAATAAGAGTATAGCTCTTCTGAAGCCTTTTATCAGATCTGCAAGACCAAGCCTTTTCCTTCAAGTAATTTTATTTTCAAGATTTTTTTATCTTAAAGAATAGCACGTGCAGTTGCACTCTAAACTATAAATACATCTCCAGCTATCGTTTCCAAAATAAATGATTTATTTCTAAAATGCATAACCTTACATTAAATAAAATTTCATGCTAGGCATCAAGATTAGATAAAAACATTAAATACATATGATGAAACTACAAAAAAATACAAAAGTTCACATATTTTAATTATGCTTTGCATGAACATTCATTTGAGTTTAATTTAATAAAGTTTGTTTGATTTCGAATAATTGTGTGTTTAAATCATATGCATAATTATAGGTAATTGAAAGCTCAAATTTCAAGGAAATGATGTTGTTGCAATAGGCCAGTAAAAAGAATAAAAAAACCATGGCTACAAAGAATTGAAGCAAGTCCGAAACAGTGCAAATATTATAGTAATTGTCTTAGCAACCATTGTTGTAGCAATCCTACAGCATTGACAAAAAAGATTTCGTGTGAGATACTTAGCAAACTGCGATATGGAGTTTCTTAATTTGGAAGATGTGTGCCCTAAACTTCTGTTTACCCTAATTTTCAACTATAAAAGAAACACACAAGCAAATGAGAAAGGAGAGTCGTTAACCAGGAACAAAAACCCAGAAGAAATAAAGGCAAAACTGAATTCAAGAGCAAGAATTAAGGCTGCACCACAGGAGAATTTACAAAAGTCAATTGGATTTCAGTCCTTCTTATTCTTCTCTTGTTGTCTTATTTACTCTTTAATCATGGGGATGTATTTGATGGCTAAAACTCTTTTGTTTCTTTTACTTTCGCAAATAATGAACTAATTTAATTATGGTTGAGTGATTGACAATGTTGATGGTTTCTTGACTGAATTTATATGTTGCTGCACGTTTGCTAAAGCATTTTGTTTTGGTAAAGCTTACTTTATTCATTATTTCGGCTGATCACTCATTTAATGATACAAGTTAAGAAAGAGCCACAAAAGTGCCTATCTTAGTGAAACATATCAAAGCATTACTTGGTTTTAGATTGGGTTTCCTAAGTTAAGTTTCACTTTATTCCAAAACGGTCATGCCTAATCTAAAATTAGTGATGAACTAGATATAGGGATTCACCTTGTAGGATAATTAGAACCTGAGTATGTAATGTTATATCTTATGATGGCTTAACAATTGGTCACTGTTATGTTGCATATAGATATAAGACATCTAACATGGGAAAGCTAAGGATATATAAGGATTCTACCCAGTGCTGCAGCAGATATTATAGTAATCGAGCCTAAGATTTGAAGAAATAGTCAAACCATTAAAAATGTTTAATCACTTTGACTACTTCATTCCCCATTGGTTTTACTCTTGTATTTTGACGTGAGAGTTTTATTTTATTGTATTTTTATAGTTTAGTTAGTTCTTTAATTTTATTTATTTTCTAATTTTAATTTACAGCACCACTGTATTGTTATAAATTATTGTAGCAAATCTGGTAACATCAATCTGTGTGGAGACGATCTTAATATTCATCATTATATTACTTGTTGTATACATATGCACATTGACGCCAATAGCATTTGAAATTATCGCAACATCTATCCTTGAAATTATTCCATAATTATAATATATCTTTCACTGTCATATATTGAGCTTTCCTGCAAGGATGCTTCATTTCTCCTGCAAGGATGTTTCATTTCATTTTTCTATAGTGCCTTTCAGGCCCATAGTTTGCAAGTGCATTTTTGCATCCAACACCCAAGAAAGGTAGTTTCTTCCAAAAACTTCAAGAGCGGAAATATATGAATTCATGAGATTTGCCATTTTAAAAAGGACCTTGTTATTAATAAGCAAAGAAATAAAAAAGAAAAAAAATACCACAATATAAATATAAATTAAGTAAATATAGACCAAAAAAATATGAAATATGTAGATATTTAATGGATGTATTTTAAACTTCAAATTCTAACTTAAAATCATAACTTAGAACTTCAAATTCTCATCTCCTCATTTGTGTTATAAACTTTAAAGTACAACAATAATATTCAACGATAAATACATGCAAGAACAAATTATAATTTATTGCAAATGACTTGATAAGCGGTTAAACCAGCTATACAAGCAAATAAATTAAACAAAAAGGGCGGTTAAACCAACCTTATAAATAAATTAAACAAATCATATTAACAGAATGATAACATATCAACAAAATAATAACAATATAGGCAGTATTATAGAACTAGCCATTAAAGTTATCATAAATGTCAAACAATTAAAATAACAACATAATAAATTCACAACATAAAAACATAATAATAATAATAATAATAATAATAAGGGTCATTCTATAATGCAGTAATTAAAATTACGACATCAATGCCGTAAGGGATGTAAACCGTTAGATTTGAATGAAAATTTACCACCATTAATTCTAAATAAATAGGTAACATGCTACCTAAGTAGCAGACAATTACTCTTTTTGGTTCAAGTTGTAGGTTACATTTACTAATCTTATGTGTGATTTACAAGATTAATGTGTTATTTGTCACTTAATGTTGATTTCAAGTTTTATGCGATATTTACAAGTTTTTGTTTTATTTACAATTCTGAAGACCAATTTACAAATCCAACATTAATTTACCATCTTTTCCATTAATTTACTAGTTTTATGTATGGTTTACATATTTTTTGTTTTATTTTAGACTTAATGTCAATTTACAAATTTTATATAATTTTTCTAAGTTTTTGTTTTGTTTAAAATATTTTCTTGTAATTTACAACTTTAACATTTATTTATCCTATTTTCCATCAATTTACTAATTTTATATGTGGTTTACACATTTTTTTTTATTTTAGACTTAATGTCAATTTACAAGTTTTATGTCATTTTTCTAAGTTTTTGTTATATTTACAATTTCTTCTTGTATTTTACAACTCCAATATTAATTTACTCTCTTTTCCATTAATTTACTAATTTTATGTGTGGTTTATACATTTTTTGTTTTATATCAAATTTAATGTCAATTTACAAGTTCTATGTCATTTTTATAAGTTTTTTTTTCAATTTTTTCTTCCAATTTACAACTCAATCTTTAATTTACTCACTTTTCCATCAATTTACTAGTTTTATGTGTAGTTTACAAAAATTTTGTTTCATTTCACATTTAATGGTAATTTACAAGATTTATTTCATTTTTCTAAATTTTTATTTTGTTTACAGTTCCAAAGATCAATTTACTATTGCAACATTAATTTATCATTTTTTCCTTCAATTTACTAGTCCTATGTGTGATTTATAAGATTAATGTGTTGCCACTTAATTTTGATTTATAAGTTCTATGCGATATTTACAAGTTTTTATTTTATTTACAATTCTGAAGACCAATTTACAATTCAACATTAATTTACCCTCTTTTCCATCATTTTACTAGTTTTAGGTGTGATTTATGCATTTTTTTAGTTTATTTTTAAGCTTAATGTCAATTTACCCTTGTCTATCAAACCAACCACAACTTTTCTTCTCCCTCTTTATCAAACCAAATGCAGCCTTGTACTCTTGAATCATCACCGGTAAACGACAATAGCAAACGACGACGGCAAACGGTAAAAGTAAACTCCGATCAAATCCATCTGGATCCAACACCAATCCGATACAATTATAACAAAGTGAAATAGAGTCAACTTGATTTCGTGCGATAAGAGAGTTTCAGTGCAATTGTATGTTGGTGCGACATGTGTCTATCGCACTGAATTTGTGCGACAAGCAACCTGTCGCACTAAGAGTGAGTTGCGCTGAAACTATCTCTTGGTGCGACAGGCACCTGTCGCAAAAATTTAGTGCGACAGGTGCTTGTTGCACCAAGAGAATTTGGTGCGACAGGCTACCTGTCGCACTAAGTATGTGCAACATGCTACCTATCGCACCAAGTGAGTGCAACAGGCGCGCCTGTCACCCGGATCATGTGCGACAGGCACACTATCGCACTTGATCAGGCGTGATGCCTCTTGGTACCAAGCCCACGCCAACTTCAATCTTCACCCATGCATCACGCCAACAACTTCACCCATGCCATCAATGTCACAAACACTTCAATCTTTACAAGTTTTATGTCATTTTTTTAATGTTTTTGTTTTATTTACAGTTGTTTCTTGTAATTTATAAGTTTAACATTAATTTACCCCATTTTTCATCAATTTACTAGTTTTATGTGTGGTTTACACATTTTTTGTTTTATTTTAGACTTAATGTCCATTTACAAGTTTTATGTCATTTTTTTAAGTTTTTGTTTTGCTTACATTTTTTTTTTGTAATTTACAACACTAACATTAATTTACTTCATTTTCTATCAATTTACTAGTTTACGTATAGTTACACATTTTTTGTTTTATTTAAGACTTACTGTCAATTTACAAGTTTTATATCATTTTTATAAGTTTTTATTTGATTTACAATTTATTCTTGTAATTTACTACTCTAACATTAATTTACTATATTTTTCATCAATTTTACTAGTTTTATGTGTGGTTCACGGCTTTTTTGTTTTATTTTAGACTTAATGTCAATTTGCAAGTTTTATGTTATTTTTCTAAGTTTTTGTTTTGCTTATAATTTTTTCTTGTAATTTACAACTTTAATATTAATTTACCCTATTTTCCATCAATTTACTAGTTTTATGTGTGGTTTACACATTTTTTGTTTTATTTTAGACTTAATGTCAATTTACATGTTTTATGTCATTTTTCTAAGCTTTTGTTTTATTTACAATTTCTTCTTGTAATTTACTACTCCAACATCAATTTACTCTCTTTTCCATAAATTTATTAATTTTATGTATGATTTACACATTTTTAATTTTATTTTAGACTTAATGTCAATTTACAAGTTTTATGTCATTTTTCTAATTTTTTTTATTTTATAATTGTAAAGACCAATTTACCACTCGAATATTAATTTACCATTTTTTCTTCAATTTACTAGTCTTATATGACGTTTACAAAATTTTTGTTGCATTTCACATTTAATGTTAATTTACAAGTTTTATGTTATTTTTCTAAGTTTTTTTTTTGGCAACTTTAAAGACCATTTTACTACTCCAACATTAATTTACCCTTATTTCCTTCAATTTACTAGTACTATGTGAGGTTTACAAATTTTTTATTGCATTTCACACTTAATGTCAATTTATAAGTTTTATGTCATTTTTTTAAGTTTTTATTTTTTTTTACAATTCTAAAGATCAATTTACCACTCTAACATTAATTTACCATTTTTTTCATTAATTTACTAGTCCTATGTGAGGTTTACAAATTTTTTGTTGCACTCCACACTTAATGTCAATTTACAAGTTTTATGTCATTTTTCTAAGTTTTTACTTTTTTTTCAATTCTAAATACCAATTTATTACTCCAACATTAATTTACTCAATTTTCCTTCAATTTACTAGTTCCATTTTCGGTTTACTGATTTTTTGTTTCATTTCATGCTTAATCGAAATTTTGTTTCATTAGTTAGTGGGGTTAACCCGACCCAAATCTAATGTTAAATTGGTTAGAGAGTTAGACTATTGGCATTCCTATTGGCATTCTTTTAAAAGTCTTTGAAAAACTTTTTGTATATTTTACTATTTTAGATTCTCTGAGATTTAAATGATAGTAACACATTTAGAGTGAGTTTGAATTTAATTGATGAGTTCATAATAGATCAATAATATGTTCATAGGGATGACAATGGGTTGAATCACCGAAATAAAAGTTCCAAGCCCGAAAGGAGCCTGGTTATTTGAAAGCTTGAGCCCTACCATAATTATTTCTAAAGATTTTTTTAATTTTTAATTAATTTAAATTTAAACAATGGACATGGCCTTCCCCTATATACTAAAATTTAGAAGCTTTAGAACTTGTTTAAAGTAAAATAAAGATAAAAATTATTGAAGGTCTTAACCATATAATTATATAAATAGTTAACATAAAATAAACATATACAAACATAATTTTTACAAATTTTATGGCCGAGTCGTGTCAGGGCATGTAGGACCCGAAACCTGACCTAAACTTAATTGGGTCCAAAATATACCGAGTCTGACTCGTGACCCTTAAATTCAGGTCAAAAATCAAAAAAATCAGATCAGGTCAATTGGGCAAAAATTTACCCCGAGTCTTTGATGCATGTATATATGTTTGCATCTTAATTTTTATTTTTATTTATCTATAATAGGTATGATTCATTCTATGTTGTTTTTGGAATTTGGATATATAGCAAAAAACATAAATATATGATGGATTAGGGAAAAAATTATATCATACAAACTCTTGTATAAATTTATTTTTTTATAAACTGATGCAAGATAATTCATTTGGTTGGACAAAACAGCTCTTAGCCTACATTATTTATTTTTATTATTTTGTAATTTTTGTCAACCAATAAATTTGGATTACATCAGTTTGTACAAAATTAGTTTATACAATAGTGTATAACACTATTATCACTCATCAAGCAATGTTAGATGAAACAATGAATAAATTAAATACAAAGTATCATTAAATTCAAAATAGTCCAATATGTCAAAACATCTCCCATCATTTAGGATAAAAAAACTAAAATATTTTTTTTAATTTCCCTATGAGAAAGAGAGCTTTTGAATAATTTTATCTGTTTAGCTAAATTACAAAGGTAAATTTAGTAGTTAGCCTAAAGTTAAATGGTTTCTCTAATGCTTAGAGGGTTTACCATAATGAGTCAGTAACCATACAGAATTCAGACCAAACTTAATTTGAAGATAGAATAATAGTATAATTTTCCTTGCGCACATTTTACATAGAATCAAGCCACTTTCATGGTATAAACAATATAATTTCCTTGGAAAAAATAAATCCAACTAAATATAGATATGTTACTAATTTTTATTAAAATATAGAAGCAAAATTATGATATTGAACAAAAAAGAAAAGAATAAATCATTCACCATAATCATAACAGTATCAAAATCAGTCAACAAAATTTGAATATACTAATTGGCACGTGCAGATGTCAAAGTAATTGATCACCGGCCTATTAAATCCTTCATTGGTCAGCATGCAAGAGCCTGTTAATATGAACAATAGAAATGAAAACACCCTCATTACAAACCAATGGAAAAAAAATAAAACAAAAAGACAAACATAGATCTTACTATTTCATTATATCAGCAAATCATATCACCAAACCTATGGTCAATTTCAAAGGATTATTGTATACATCCAATTAATTAGTTCACTGTCACATATTATTATACTTGACTTTATTAAATATTCATAAATTTACATACAATCAAATACATAATGTTTAATGTAAGAAGACTTACAAATACTCAATGAAAGGCCATTTTTTTCTTAAAATTCATTTTATTGGTTCACGTTTTCATTCTCCTTCAAAATTAATAATTCATACAATATTTGAAGTGCAGACGTAATTAATCATAACCTAGATGCCACTAAAACTTTAAATGGAAATAGAGATCGCTCAAATGGTATCATTATACATATTTATAATTTCTTCCTTTATTTTGTTTTGAGCGTCAACAGTAATCAATAAATTCTTTTATATATACGAATTAAGATCATTTCTTATTTTAAATTTATATTTGAGTAATACAAACTAGTGTTGGTTGTTAATAAAATAGAATATAATAAAACAAATTTTTGAAAAATTAAGAAAATCAGAGAAAAAATTAGCTATTGATTTTTTTTTTCACTTCACCATTAATTTACAAGAACCGATACAACATTCAATTAAAATTAATAACAAGAAAATAAAGATTTGCTTATTAGTTTATAACACAATTTTGGTTGCATATATTTGTTACACCTGTTAAGGAATAAAATATAATAAAAATAATGATGCAATTTTCTCAATTGCATTCACTTCTTTCAAACCTTTAAATGATATAAAGACAAAAAACAATTTCATAGTAATAAAGCAAATGCAGCCAACATAGTAAATCGCCAAGTTCTAAGACTTAGACTTACAATTTAGATCTATAGAAAGGTCAATGCAATATTTGCTCACTTCTTGTTCAACCTAATGCTAAAGCACGGAAATTATGTTAAAAAATAAAATAAAATATACATATATAAAAGTTTGACAACTATGACACAAAATCAAGATTATGAAAAACTAATTCTAATTTTTCTTATTTGATCGTCAAGTTCTTGCTGATAGGCAAATTTTTTTCCCCAATTCTATTTCTTAGCCCAAGATGCTCAACCTGCATTAATTATAAATTTACACATAATTATGAAAATATCAGGTCATAAAATAACCTTGAAACATAACATTGACAAAAACTGCAAAACAAGGATAGTGTTTGGATTGCATTATTTTCATACCTCATATTTGAATAATAGAACATATACAAACTTCTTGTTTTTGTCAAACATTTCAACAAATAACTTGAAGACTCTGCTTAGAAAAATTCCATCAAAACATCAACATTAATTACCAATGTGTAGGATCCAAGCACAAATTTAACACATTGGCAAAACACTCAAAAATAAACAAATAAATATAGAACCACGAACAAAGAAATTTTTCTAAGTGGGTTTGTAAAAAATGAAACTATGACTATATTGACACCTACAATGATGAAATGAAATGTTAACAATCAATTCTTTATGAAATTAATTACAAAATAAAAAAAAACATATGAGAGAAAATTTGCACCTCAAACTGAGGATTTACATATTTTTCTTGGGTTAATAGCATATACGATTGTTATCCCTTACATGTATCAAGATCTAATCATGTTGAAGTTCATTTAGTACTGTACAATTAGAATTGCTTGCAACAAACCAAAAAAAACACTATTTTAATAGACATCTAATCAAGTTAAATTAACTTGCTTAGTCTTGAAGTCCAACAAATAGATTATTTACCAATACAAAATTAATTAGTAGGAAATAATAAAGGTAACTTGTGAAAACAATAAATTTTGAAGAGCAATGAACTAAATGAAATTGTGCTAAAATTCACAAATGGGCAAAAAATGTTGGACAATTTGCTAAACTCACAAAAATGTGTATTTGACAAAAGTGGCATTGGTTATAAACCAAATTTGAAACAAAAATTTTACAAGAGTTATTTTGTGAAGAATACATCTATCAACAATCAAATTGTATGTCATTATTGTAATCAAGATGGTCATATGAAAAATAGATGTGCAGTAAAGAGAAATGTATATTATGGTGTGAAATGTGTTTGGGTTCCGAAAGGAACCATTGCTAACTCTTAAGGACCCAAAAAGGTTTGGGTACCTAAAACTTGAGATTTTCTCTACAGGGCTTGAAGAAGAAGAAAAATAAGTGGTACTTGGACAGTGGTTGTTCAAGACACATGACAGGGAATTATTCTTGGTTTTCAAGCTTTACTAAGATCGAAAATGGTGGAGATGTATCATTTGGAGATAATTCAAAAGGAAAAATCATTAGGATTGGAAATGTCGGTAATGTATCCTCTACTCTCATTGAAAATGTGTGTTTAGTTGAAAACCTGAAACACAATTTGCTTAGTATTAGTCAATTATGTGATAAAGGATATAGAGTTATCTTTGATGAATAAAAATGTGTTATTGAAAATGCATGTGATGGGAAAGTCTTGTTTGTAGGAAATAGATGTGTTAATATCTATACAATTAATATAGATTGTGCATCAATACATGAAAAATGTCTCTCCGCATTGCATGATGATGGTTGGTTATAGCATAGAAGATTAGGTCATGCAAGCATGGATTTGATTTCAAAAATCGCGAAAAATGATTTAGTTAAAGGTCTTCCAAAAATCAGTTTTCAAAAAGATAGAATTTGTGAAGCATGCCAATTTGGAAAACAAATCAAAACTTCCTTCAAAAGCAAGAATCATATCTCTACTTCAAAACCACTTCATTTACTTCACATAGATTTGCTTGGTCCTTCTAGATATGCTAGCTTAAGTGGCAAATTTTATGCATTTGTAATTGTGGATGATTATTCTAGGTACACATGGGTATTGTTCTTAGCTAATAAGGATGATGCCATTGATGCATTTCGAATTTTCTATAAAAAGGTTCAAAATGAAAAAGGTTATTCTATTTCTTGTATTAGAAGTGATCATGGTGGAGAATTTGAAAATCATGCATTTGAAAATTTTTGTAATGACTTTGGCATTGAACATCAATTTTCATCACCTAGGACTCCACAACAAAATGGAGTAGTAGAGAGAAAGAATAGGTCTATTCAAGAAATGGCTAAGACCATGTTGAATGAAAACTCTTTGCCTAAGTACTTGGGCCGAAGCCGTCAACACTGTTTGTTATGTTTTAAATCATGTGTTGATTAGACCTAATCTTAATAAAACTCCATATGAGCTTTGGAAAGATAGAAAACCCAACATTGGCTATTTTAAAGTTTTTGGATACAAATGTTTTGTTTTGAACACAAAAGATAATCTTGGTAAATTTGATCCAAAATCTGATGTTGGTATCATTCTTGGTTATTCAAATTCAAGCAAAGCTTATAGAGTTTATAATAAAAGAACTTTAGTTGTGGAAGAATCTATGCATGTTACGTTTGATGAGTCTAACACCTCCTCTACGGAGAAAGTTGTTGTTGATGATAATGTAGAAGAACAACAACAAGAAGAAGCATCAAATGACAACCAAGAAGACGCACCACTTGGAATTCAAGAGGAACATCATGAAGAAACAAATGTAGAGCAAAATGAAGGTACTTCTCAAACACTCCCCAAGGAGTAGAGGTATGTATCTTCTCACCCTAAGGATGTAATTTTAGGAGATCCCTCACGAGGTGTTACCACTAGATCATTTCTTAGGAACACATGTGAACATGCTGCATTTATTTCTCAAATTGACCAAAATCCTTTGCGGATGCGGAAAATGATAAATCTTGGATTATGGCAATGCAAGAGGAGTTGAATCAATTTGAGAGAAACAATGTGTAGGAGTTAGTTCCTAATCTGGAACATTAATCCATTATAAGTACTAAATGGGTATTTAGAAATAAAATTGATGAATCCGGTGTGGTTGTAAGAAATAAAGCTAGATTAGTGGCTCAAGGTTACAACCAAGAAGAAGGAATTGATTTTGATGAAACTTTTGCACCTGTAGCAAGGTTAGAATCCATTAGGATGTTGTTAGCATATGCATGTCATAAGGATTTTATTTTATATCAAATGGATGTCAAGAGTGCTTTCTTAAATTGATATATCATGGAGGAAGTTTATGTGAAACAACCTCCTGGTTTTGAAAATGAAAAATTTCCAGATCATGTGTATAAGTTATCCAAGGCTTTGTATGGTTTAAAACAAGCACCTAGAGCTTGGTATGATAGGCTTAAAAACTTCTTGTTGGATAATGATTTTTCGATGGGAAAAACGAACACAACTCTTTTTGTTAAGCATAAGAATCAAGACATACTTATTGTTCAAATTTATGTTGATGATATTATTTTTTATTCTATTAATGAGTTGTTGTGTAAAGATTTTTCATCATGTATGAGCCAAGAGTTTGAGATGAGTATGATGGGAGAGTTGAAGTACTTCCTTGGACTTCAAATCAAACAAAACGAGGAAGGAATTTTCATAAACCAAGCCAAGTACGTGAAATATCTACTCAAAAGATTTGGCTATGATAATGGAACGGCGAAAAGCACTCCTATGAGTACTACCATCAAGCTAGACAAAGATGAGAAAGGTAAGGAAGTTGATATCAAGACATATCGAGGTATGATCGGATCCTTACTCTACTTGACTGCTAGTAGGCCTGATATTATGTTTAGTGTTTGCTTGTGTGCTAGATTTCAATCTTGTCCTAAAGAGTCTCACATGCTTGCTGTCAAACGCATTTTTCGATATTTAATTGGCACTATTAATCTTGGCCTTTGGTATCCTAGAAGAACTCATATTGATTTAACTTGTTATTCGGATGCCGATTTTGCTGGGTATAAGGTTGATAGAAAAAGTACTAGTGGAATATGTCACTTCCTAGTCATTCTCTTGTCTCTTGGTTTAGTAAGAAACAAAACTCGGTTGCGCTTTCAACTACCGAGGCAGAATATATTGTCGCAGGTAGTTGTTATGCACAAATTCTTTGGATGAAACAAACCCTTAGAGACTATGGCATTAAACTTGATCAAATACCTATCTTATGTGACAATACTAGTGCTATAAATCTTTCCAAGAATCCCATTCAACATTCTAGGACTAAGCATATAGAAATTAGACATCATTTCCCTAGAGATCATGTTCAAAAAGGAGATGTCGTAATTAAATTTGTTTCTACTGAAAATTAACTTGTAGATATCTTTACAAAACCTCTTAGCGAAGAGCATTTTATAAAGATAAGACATGAGCTTGGAATGATGAATGTTGAATCTTAATTCATGTTTTACTACATGACTTGATATGTTTGTTATCATATGGTTTTATGCTTCATGAATTAGATAGCATGATATGCTTGTGAATTTATGATTTTATGATTTTGTGTTTCATGCATTAAATGGCTTACTGAAAAGTTTTAAATCTCAAAATGATTTAAAATTAATCAATTTTTAAGGCCGGAAATAAAATAGTGTGTGTAATACAAGTATAAGAACTAGCAAATATTCCTTTTCCATTCATCCGGAAAAACATTCTTTCTTATTGATTTCTCTCGGGACAAATTCCGAATAACCGGATTTTCAATCCAGAAAACCGGATTAGCTTTGGTTGCTCTCGGGACAACATTTGGATAACTGGATTTTCAATCCGGAAAATCGGATTTACTAAGCCACCTCTCTGCCTCATAACCGGTGTACCGGTTAGCAAAACCGAAAA
Source organism: Citrus x clementina (assembly GCF_000493195.1). NCBI lineage: Eukaryota > Viridiplantae > Streptophyta > Magnoliopsida > Sapindales > Rutaceae > Citrus > Citrus x clementina. The sequence goes on along the minus strand of NW_006262688.1, from coordinate 12,435,322 downwards.
GCCGGATTCGCATGGAATCTTGCTGGAACAAAACCGAATTTCCGGTTTAAGACAATCTGGAAAGCCGAATTTAAGGGGGTTCTCGAAGCCGGCCAGCCGATTAAGAAAACCGGCCAGCCGGTTAAGAAAACTGGCAAGCCGAATTTGTGTTTCTCACTCTCGGGTCCATATCCGGCCAACCGGTTAAGGAAACCAGTAAGCCAAAATCGCGCTAGTTGCTCTCGGGTCCATATCTGGCCAACCGGATATGCAATCCGGCAAGCCAGATTCGTGAGCTTTTTGCACTGTTCTTCCTCTTCCTCTTATTCGGCATTCCGGTTCTCTCACTCTCTCTAAAAACCGTTTGCTTCTCTCTCTTTCTCACTCTAAAATCCTTCATTTTCTATCTTTTTCACATCAAATTGAGTCTTAAAAATCATTTCTCATCTCATTAAGAACTCAAAACCATCCTTGAAATCCATTTTCAATATCCAAATCTCTAGATCCCAATTTCAACCTAGGTTTTAGGCCGATTTTTCTCTCTCTAAATATCTCACTATCAAGCCGTTTTTTATTCAAATTGCTTCTCAAAATCACTTTCAATCTTCATCATCTTCATTCTCTTCATCGTTTTTAACTCCAAATCAACCAAAATCCAAATGTCAAGCTCACGGTCGGTTCGAAGAAAAGGCAAAGAGCCGGTTCAACAAACCAACTGGTCACGGGAAACAAGGGGCACCTCCAATCAATCCAATTTCGAGTCTACACACTTTCAGAACAAAAAACATATAGCCAAATGTTTTCACCAACAGTTCATGACTCATGAGGTACTCCAAACCTTTTTTGTTTTACCGGATTGGTTAAATCATCTTAGTATTAGCAATAGAATTTTATTGCAATTGTTGGAAGATGTTGGTTGGCTTAATGCACTTGTTGTTGAGGAAAATGTATATCCTGACTTGGTGAAAGTGTTTTACTTGAATATGGATTGTTCCGCGGAGAAAGAGAATCGAGTAATCACCACAATTGGAGGAGTTTTGATTGAGTTTGATGATTTGGAGTTGAACTTCATCCTAAGATCTTCCGATGATGGCCTAGAAATGTTTTCACCTAGGAAACCTCCTGACATTGATGACTATGTTTATATTGATGCTGTTAATAATATATGTCATTGTGTCGACCTTTCCGATGAAGATTGTACTATCCATTTTCGCAACAAATGTCTTTGTCTTCAAACTCGGATATTACTTCATTTTATTCAAAGTATTGTCCGTCCTCGATCAGGCCATTTGGATGAGGTCTCTCATATGGATGTCGCCTTGATTGATTGTATTCTTAGACATCATCCAGTCGACTTAGGATATACCATTGTCCGAAACATGCTCAGTATACCTAAGTTGATTACCCGCTCCATACCTTATGGTCATTTCATTACCCGAATTCTGAAATTTTTTGATGTACCGATTAAAGAACCGTCGTGTAGACCGTCTAAGGGTATCGGGGATGATGCTATTTTCGGCTTAGGCTTTGAGTGGAAAAATGGAACTTGCGTCAAATACACTGAGAACAAGTTTACCTTTCTTGCTCCAAGTGATGATCGACCACTTAATGTTGTGGTTCCAGCCGATCAGCTACCCATTTTCTCACTCTCATTTCGGGGGCAGCGTAGACGCCAAGATCCTCCTGTGATTGCTTCAGCTCCTGATGTCTCCGCATCCGTTTTATCACCTCCACAGCCTCCTATCTCTGAATATGTTACTCTTCAGCAGCTTATGGATGAGGTGCGGACACTCTCGGTGCGGCAGATTGAGTTTCAGCTGCAGCACCAGCTCATTCATGGACAACGCCTTCTCTTTGAGCACTTCGGCATTCCATATCCGTATCCACCTCCTTCACCTCCATCCTCACCACCTGAGTAGTTTTCTTATGCTTGTATTTGGACACACCTACATCTCATTTACTATATTATGTTCTTTTATTTTCGACTCTATGGATGGTTATTATGCTTTTGAATTATGTATTTGTTTTGGATGATATGGTTTTGTTTTGGATAATATGGATTTGTTTTGATTGTTTGTTATGGATTATATGGATTTCCTTATGCTTATGGATATTTTTGAACTAATGTGCTTATTGCGATTTTGATGATTGATAGAGGGAGCTCTTTTTTTTTTATTCTTTTATTCTTTTTTATGATGAAGGGGGAGAATAATTTAATATGTGTTATAAAAAGTGTTATAAAAAGTGTTATAAAAATATGTTTGTATCCAGGGGAAGTATGCATGTATGCAGAGGGAGTCTGTTTTAATCAATTTTTTTTAACCTTACATTGATTAAGGGGGAGCTTTTCCTAACTAGATTAAATTTTTGTAATGTGTTTTGCCATCATCAAAAGGGGGGAGATTGTTAGCTTATATAGCTATAGATATTGATTTTGATGATAACAAACCACATGTATTGATTAAACAATAATTTATGAATTGTGTTTTTATAATAAGAAAATGATGTTGTAGAATCAAAGTGTTTTGGACTAAAATGAATGTATTTTAGAACCTTTGATATTGTTTTAAATTTCAGATTTGGACCTATTTGAAACTATTTAAATATTTTAAGTCATTCTATAATTTCACATAGTTTGGGCGAAATCATAATTTTAAAAAGTTTTGGGATTGACAAAGTAATATTTAGAAATTCTGAAATTGGACCTATTTGTAAAATTTCATAATGTTTTGGACCATAATATAGTTTTATAAAGTTTGGGGTCAAACTGTAAAATTAAAAAATATTTCACTGTAGCAAGCGGCTAACCGGATCCTGACAAACGGAAATCCGGTTGTTGGGCAGTAAGCTTCTGAGCATAAACGGCAATCCGGATTTGACAAAGCGGCATACTGGATGTTCAGAAATTTAAAATTGTGGCTGTAATGGTAACATTAAGCGGCTAACCGGATGTCCATAACCGGAATTCCGGTTACGACTAAAATGTGCATAACAAATAGTTTTTGAGCTCAAACTATAAGAACTCAAATCCAACTCATTTTCAACTTTTCCAACAAGCAAAAACAAAAAACACACGAGATATCTTGAGCCTTCAACTTGCAAAACACATTTATTAGGTTTTCAAATTCATACACAAATATTAGATAACAGAGCTTCACACAACACATAAGCATAACACATGCACTCAGAAACACAACCCCCCCAAACTTGAGAGGTGTTGTGTCCTCACAAGCATACACAACAAAGTCACACAAGTTGACAAGGACATGGAATACCTAAAAAAATACCACACAAATTGAAAAACATAATGAAAGAAAAGTTTTTTTTAGAACAATAAATAAATTGACTAGCAATGAGGGAATACTTCCCTGTGGTTGGTACTGCTGCAACATGACGAGATGACATCAGCGCTTCTTGGATGCACTGCGAAGATTATCATTTAGTGAAACTTGTGGGGAAGTAGCTGACAACGTCTTTATCTTTTTCTTCACTAGCTTGGTGAGAGGAGTTGCGGCTGGGGCAGCTTGCATGGTTGACACCGATCTGGTCCGTTTTGGTTGTGGCAAGGCTGCTGTGACAGTAGCTCTAGACGTACTGCCTTTTCTTTTGTTGGATTGTCGCAGACTGGTACGAGCAGGTTGGCTAGAAGTTTGTTGTAGAGGAGTTGGGGTTGATGCATCAGCTATTTGGCCCTCAGCTGTGATGACAGTAATTATATCAAGCAGCTGCTTGGCTTCTGCAGGTGTAGGCATAACTCTAGTTGCTGCAACAGCCAGCTCTGCATCGATTTGCTCTATTTCATCTTCAGAGGCTGAAGGTGTTGCTATTTTGGCCTTGCCGTTTCCCGAAAGGACTGGAATGGAGGGTTCTTCTTCAGATTCCTCCTCTTCCTCTTCTTGTATAATGTGCATTTTCTTAGTTTTGGAATGCGTCTTGATTGAGGGTTCCTTACGCTCTTTCTCAGAGTCGTCATCTGCCTCTGTGGGTAAGCTGTCAGTCGCAGACTTGTCACCTTCTTCCTCAGGTTGATCAGATGGTTCAGCATCTTCTGATTCTACCTCCGCTTGTGGTTCTGCTGCAGCTTCTGCTTCTGGTTCATTTATGCCAGTGGCTTCCTCAGTGGCTTCCTCACTGGCTTCTAGTGGAGCACCTGTGGTGTTGGTGTCAAAATTGTACTGCTGGAGCAATGAATCAGGGAAGTTCCGGTGAGTACGTTTCATGTAAAGAGCAAATTGGTGTAGTCGGTTGTCCAGGTGTTGTAAATAGCTCCAAAACCGATCGTTTTTCCTTTGCTGAGCCTCAGCACATTGCGTTATACTGGTGCTTAGCGCCTGGATTGTCTGTTCTAAACTAATAGCTCGTCTTGCTCCTGTTACAGCAGCTGGTTCAGTTGTTGTTCCAGCAACTCTCACAATGGTACGGGCCGTAAAGGCACCCTCATTCTTGACATGTTCATCTTTCACGTCAAGGCAGCAATTTTGTGATTCTTTACTACACAATCTCTTATTTCTTTTTCGATGATGTTGTCCACATCTATGAGAAGCCCTTGAACAATGGCATATAACAACACCAACCTTTCTTGTGAAACCGTAGTAGTGTGAGTGGTTGGCATAAGCCTAGATTTCAGAAATTTCACCCACACTTTAGCAATATGTTTCAAATCTATCCTATTAACTACATGCCCTTCCTCATTAGCCCATGATGCCCCTTCTATTGTAAGAATTGTGAAGATGGTATTCTATATTTTCGTGGTCAATTTATCAAGCAACTTGGCATACGCACAATTAATTTCAGCAGGTAAATTATAAAAAGCATTTATAACGCGGGAGTCTAATGGAACAAGTGTGTTTCTTACCCAAATGTTGTGCTGATCAGGGTTTACCAAATTGGCGTAAAATTCCTTGACTACTGGTAGTACAGGATCTCAAGGGTGGTTGCAAAACTCTAACCATCCACGCTTTGTTGCAGCATTATGTATTGTTTGCACAATTCCGGTGAGTTGTTCTGGAAATTGAAACCCTTTTTCTCCCAGAGTCTTACGCGGCTCAATGAATTCTTCATATTTTTCTTCAGCGTGGTAACTCTAGAAGCATGAAGGATCTTTGAGGCGGCTGGCTGTTTTCTTATACCTTGGCATGGCTATAATATTAACAAATTGAGGATAATGTCCCTGAGAGTAAAATGAGAAGATGAAGGTAAGAATTATTAGAGTTGTGCTTGTGAAGGAGAGAGGGAATAGTGTCGTAGGTCACTACGCACAGTGATTCCCTTTTATAGTTGAATTTAAATGAAGATAAATCCGGTAAATAAAGATAAATTAGGGAAGAAAATATTTTGAATATAATGAGTATATCCCAAAAACATAGGCCAGCGAAATTAATGCATTAATTTTGGAGATTTTTTATCAATTACTATCCAAATCCATGCAGCCATCTGTCATGATTTATCTCCAACGGTAAGTGAGAGGCTCCAATTTTTATTTATTGTAACGGTAATATTGGTTGTTGCAGTACCCATTTATGTGCTCTAGCAATGGTTACATACTCCACTCCCATACCTTCTAACACATGGCGTGCCTCTGCACTCTGTAACCATACAACCTCATTTGTCAAAATGGAATTCAATCGCCACACATACTTACCACAAAAACTAAAACTAATTCTAAAAATAATTAAAAATAAAGAGATCAAATGATAGCAAAAGTAAAGAGTGCAATAATGTGAAAAGATAAAACTAAATAACTTGAATTGAAGAACCAAATTAAATAAAATGGAAGAGATAGAGAGTCGTCAACAAAACTAAAGAGGATCAAACTCGGTTTGAGATGGTTGTCTCTACAATGGGTTGCCTCCCATTGAGCACTTGATTTAAGGTCCTTCAGCCTGACCTTCTTTCACTGCTCAATAGCTGGGTTCTTTAAGGAGTAAAACCTCCTTTGAACAATCTACCGCTGGGTGTATGTAATGCTTAACCCACTGTCCATTAACTTTAAATTCTTGACATGTTTGTTCATCTAAAAGATCAATAGCTCCATGAGGGTAAAATTTCAACAGTTTAAAAGGTCCAGACCATCGTGATTTTAGCTTTCCCAGAAATAATCTTAGTCTTGTATTATGGAACAGCACTAATTGACCAAGGCTGAATTTTCTGTTTTGAATATGCTTGTCGTGCTAGTGTTTTGTCCTCTCTTTATAGATTCTTGCATTTTCATATGAGAATAACCGTAATTCATCAAGCTCACAAAGTTGAAGCTTCCTTTGCTCTGCAGCGGCATGAATATCCCAATTTAATTACTTCAATGCCTAGTGTGCTTTATGCTCTAGCTCTAGTGGCAAGTGACAAGCCTTCTCATAAACAATTCGGTAAGGAGACATGCCAAGTGGAGTTTTGTATGTTGTTCTGTAGGCCCATAGGGAGTCATGTAACTGCAAAGACCAATCCTTCCTTGTTGGGTTCACCACTTTTTCTAAGATCTTTTTAATTTCTCTGGTGGACACTTCAGCCTGACCATTGGATTGTGGGTGATATGTTATTGCTACCTTGTATCTGACTCTATATTTTACCATAGCTGTAGCAAAGACTTTGTTGCAAAAATGAGTACCCTCATTACTAATAATTACTCTAGGATTGCCAAACCTGGAAAAAAATATTTTTCTGAAGAAAAGCCACCACTGTTTTAGCATCATTGGTAGGTAATGCTGCAGTTTTTACCCATTTGGAGACATAATCCACAGCAACAATGATATATAAGTTCCCAAAGGATAGTGGAAAAGGTCCCATGAAATCTATTCCCCAGACATCAAAAACTTCCACTTCCATAATGTTGGTCAATGGCATTTCATGTCTTTTAGTGATGTTCCCTGTCCTTTGACACATGTCACAACATTTAACAAATTCACAAGCATCTTTAAAAATAGAAGGCCAGTAATAACCTGATTGTAGAACTTTAGCAGTTGTTCTGTGACTACCAAAATGTCCTCCATATGCTGCAGCATGGCATGACTCCAGTATGTGGGGAATTTCTCCTTCTGAAGCACATTTTCGAATTACATTATCTGAGCATAGCTTATATAAATGTGGGTCATCCCATTGATAACTTCTAACATCATGAAGAAATTTCTTTTTCTCCTGAAACTTCAGCTCAGGTGGTAGCAACCCACTTACTAAGTAGTTAGCAAAATCTGCATACCATGGAGATCCTAACTGCCGCAGAATCTGTGCTTGTTGTACTACCAATAGTTGTTCATCAGGAAAAGTTTCAGTGAAGTCCCTCCTTGTCAATGTACTTGTGTTTGCTTCAAGCCGTGACAGTTGGTCTGCTACTTGATTCTCAGTCCCCTTTCTATGTTTAATTTCCAGATCAAATTCTTGAAGCAATAATATCCATCTGATTAATCTTGGTTTGGCATCCTTTTTTGAAATTAAGTATTTGATGGCTGCATGGTCTATGTATACAGTCACTTTAGTACCCACCAAGTAAGCTCTGAATTTATCAAAAGCAAATACTACTGCTAGCAACTCCTTCTCTGTAGTTGTGTAATTGATTTGAGTTTGAGTAAGAGTTTTGCTTGCATAGTATATGGAGTGAAAAACCTTATCATTTCTTTGCCCTAATACTGCTCCCACAGAATGGTCATTAGCATCACACATCAGTTCAAATGGTAGAGTTCAGTCTGGAGATATAACCATTAGTGCAGTGATCAGAGCTTTCTTTAATTCTCCAAATGCTTGGAGACAATCTTTGTAAAAGTGAAAAGGCTTGTCATGTTCCAGGAATGAGCATAATGGTTTTGGTACCTTGGAAAAATCCTTAATGAATCTTCTGTAAAATCCAACATGACCTAAAAAACTCCTAATATCCTTTATTGAAGTGAGAGGTGGCAGTTTATCTATTACCTTTATCTTAGTTTTGTCTACCTCAATGTCATTCTTGGACACCTTATGACCCAACATTATTCCTTCTTGCACCATGAAATGGCACTTTTCCCAATTGAGTACTAAGTTAGTCATCTCACATCTTTTAAGAACTTCTTCCAAGTTGTGTAAACAATCATTGTATGTCTCTCCAAAAACTGAGAAGTCATCCATGAAAACTTCTAAAGTCTGCTCTACCATATCAGAAAAAATAGACATCATGCATCTCTGAAAAGTTCCTGGAGCATTGCACAAACCAAAAGGCATTCTTCTGAAGGCAAATGTTCTATAAGGATAAGTAAATATAGTCTTCTCCTAATCTTCTGGAGCTATAGCAATCTGGTTGTAGCCTGAATACCCATCTAAGAAGCAATAGTACTGTTTTCCAGCAAGTCTGTCCAACATTTGATCTATAAATAAGAGTGGGAAGTGATCTTTCCTTATGGCTTTGTTGAGCTTCCTGTAATTCATACATACCCTCCATCCAGTCACTGTCCTTATAGAAATAAGTTCATCCCTCTCATTAGCTATCATTGTTATCCCTCCCTTCTTTGGAACACATTGAACTGGGCTCACCCATAAACTGTCTGATATTGGATATATGATTCCAGCATCCAACCATTTGATGATTTTCTTTTTCACCACTTCTTTCATAATAGGGTTCAACCTTCTTTAATGCTCCACCGAATTGCTGTAGCAATCTTCTAACAGGATTTTATGCAAGCATATTGATGGGCTTATCCCCTTGATGTCTGCCATGGTCCATCTAATTGCTCTTCTATATCTTCCAAGCAAATCTACTAAACTTTGTTCTTGACCTACATTCAAGGTAGAGGAAATGATTACATGGAGTGTGTTCTTTTGACCAAGATAAACATATTTCAAATGTGAAGGTAACAATTTTAATTCAAGACTAGGAGGTGATTCAATAGATGATAAAGTGATTTTTACTTCCCTGTCTGAAAGATTCAGATGCTCAATAAACCTGTTATGCCTATCATATTGCTTTTCTTCCATCCAATCTATCTGGTTTGCTGCAACATCTTCCTCTTCTAAATCTTCAAAGGTGGTGCCTCTGTTGATCTCATTACTGCAGCATCTGTCCATTCTGTCTGCTACAACAAAATCCACAACACTTAGGAAATTACAATCTTCTACTTCATCAAGTTTCTTCATAGCCTCTAGTACATTAAATATGACTTGTTGATCATTCGCTCTCATGGTGAGCTCTCATTTCTACACATCTATCAGAGTCTTTCCAGTTGATAGGAAAGGTCTTCCAAGTATAATGAGTACCTCTTTATCAGCTTCAAAGTCCAGTACAATGAAGTTTACTGGGAAGATGAATTTGTCCATCTTCACCAGTACATCCTCAATTTTTCCTTCAGGATATGCATAAGATATGTCAGCTAATTGCAGCATAACTGTTGTTGGTCTGGATTCTCCTACTCCCATCTGTTTAAATACAGACAATGGCATCAGATTAATACTGACTCCCAAGTCACAAAGTGCTCTGCCAGTGTACCTAGTTCCTATAGAATAGGGTATTGTAAAATTTTCTGGATCCTTCACTTTTGTAGGAATCTTACTTTGGAGCATATGACTGCTCTCCTGTGTTAAAGCAACAGTTTCAAATTCTCCCAGCCTTCTCTTTCGTGCTAAGATATCTTTTAGAAATTTCACATAATTAGGCATTTGTTCTAAAGCTTCCACAAAAGGTATGTTGATGTGTAATTGCTTCAGCACTTCCAGGAATTGGCTGAACTGCTTGTCTTGTTTTTGCTTCTGGAATCTCTGTGGGAAAAGTGGCGGATGTCTAAACTGTTAGGTAGCTTCTGAAGGTACCAAACTCTGCTTGTTTGGTTTGGTGTAGGTCGTTGCTACTGGTGTTGCAACTTCTTTTTCAGTATGTTCTGGTTGAGGTCCCTTTGAAGTTGCTGTAGCTTGGCCCTTGTAACTAGTGTCTTGATGGTTGGGTTGCTGTAACATGCTTCCATCTTGAGGTGGTTTTTGTGAGGAAATAAATTCCATCCCTTTTTTAGTCACATCAACTGGGACATCAATATTCTTTCCAGATCTCAAATTAATTACTTTGCAGTGTTCTTTGCCATCTCTTTTAGGGTCTTCTGTGTTGCTAGGTAAGCTTCATTGAATCATGCTACTCATTATTGTGGCAAGTTGTCCCATTTGATTTTCCAGGTTCCTCAAGGATACAGCTTGACTCTGTACAATTGCTTCATTCTTTGCAATGTATTCCTTAATCAGTGCTTCCAGTGAAGTGATTGGATCCTAACTGATATGTTTTTACCCTTGACTCTGCTGATGAAAACCAAGTGGTTGAGTGTTCCTATTTTGTCCATTTAATGCTGGAGTATTTCGATTCTGACTGCTCCATGAAAAATTTGGGTGTTGTTTCTAGCCAGGGTTGTAAATATTTGAATATGGGCTGTTCTGAAGCTGTCGATTGAAATTACCCACATAGTTTACTAAAGCTGGATTTCCAGGACAATTATCAAAGTCATGTTCTTTACCACAGTATAAACAAGAAAGTTCAGTAACTTGCTTTACCACTCCTAGAGCAGATGTCATGGCCTTTACCATGTTAGTCAATAAGGTTACTTGTGCTGATAATGCTGTAAATGCATCTATGTTATGTACCCTTGTTGTTCCTCTTGCTACTGGTTGCCTGGCTGATGGCCATTGATAATTATTATTTGCAATTATCTCCAGAATTTCATAAGCTTCAGTGTACAATTTGGTTAACAGGGCTCCATTTGCTGAAGCATCCACCATTAATCTTGTACTCGGATTCAACCTATTGTATAAAGTTTCCAATTAAATGCAACAAAGAATGCCATGATGAAGACACCTTCTGAGCATTTCTTTGAATATTTCCCAAGCCTCATACGCTATGATGAAGACACCTTCTGAGCAGTTCTTTGAATATTTCCCAAGCCTCATACAAACTCTTATCTTTAAGTTGATGGAAATAAGTAATCTCATTCCGCAATTTTACATTTTTTGTCAGTGGAAAATATTTCATTAGGAATTTATCAGCCAACTCATTCCATGTAGTAATGGAATCAAATGGTAACGAATTTAACCATGCTCTTGCTCGATCTCTTAAGGAATAAGGAAAAAGCCTCAGTCTTAAGGCATCTTGTGTTGCTCCAGCAATCTTGAAAGTATCACTCACTTCCAAGAACAGTTTATGATGGAGATGAGGATCTTCATTTGGCAATCCATTGAATTGACCAATTGTTTGCAACATTTGAAATATCACTGGCTTCAACTCAAAGTTTGCAGCTTCTACTTTAGGTCTGATAATCCCAGGGTGTACAACTTGAGGAGTTAACACATTATAATCTCTAATAGCTCTATCTCTGTCATCAGCCATGTAAATAATGTTGTTATTGCCTGGCTATCTCTCGTTAGCATGTACATTCTTCTCTTCTTGAATGTTCACTAGTTGTAAGGGCCCCTGAGGGTCCAAATTTCCTGCATCCTGCAAATTATTCATGCCTGAAACAGTTTTTGAATTCCTTTGTTCTCTTCGCAGTCTCCTAACAGTCCTTTCAATCTCAGGATCGAATTAGAATACCACAGACTCGTCTTTGTGCATGCAAGTACTAATCTGTCAATAAATAAAATAAATCAAATCAAATTGGCGCTATCAAGATTTACTTCACACTTCAAAAATAAACAATCAATCCCCGGTAATGACACCAAAAACTTGTTGGTTAATTTTATAATCAAATGCTACAGATGCCAATGTGCAAGTATACACAACAAGTAACAAAGTGATGAATATTCAAGATTGTCTCCACAGGGATTGATGTTACTTGAAATGTTATAGCAATCACAATAATGCAAACTACTTAAGTCCGAAGTTAACAAATATAAAGTGGGTTCTATCGTAATTGATGATTGTGAGAGAATAAAGTAAAACAATGTCGTAATGCAATAAATTAAATTAAATGTGTCTAAGATTCAATTAAGACTATGGTAGCTGAATGATCAAACTCTCCTTATGGGCTGACTGTTTTTTATCAAGTTAACACCAGTTGTTACGGCAAGTGCTGCAGCACTGGGTAGAATTAATATGCATCCTCAGCTGTCGCATATTAGAACTCTCATACCCTTAAATCTATTAACAATGACCAGTTGCTAATCTAATTATAATATGGCTTTATGATCCTTTAGTCTCTCCACCCTACAAGGTGATCACATATGTCTAGTGTGTCACAAATCTTAACTTCAAGTATAGCTCTTATAGGATTCAAGATAACTTAATCCAAGAAACTTAAATTAAGATCGAGTAATACTCTAATAATATCCACTGAGATATTCCCTTTTACGGCTCTATCTTAACTTGAACTATTAAATGGGTGGTCAACCGAAATAACAGTTATATTAATAATAACTACTAGAGTAAAATGCTACAGCAACGACATAACAACACATAAGAATAGTCAAAAAACCCATTGGATTGTTTGTCACTCAACTACAAGCAAATCTAGTTCATATTCTGAATGACAAAAATAAACATAAATATATTATTCATGGGATACATCAGAACAATCAAATAAAGAAGAGAAGTATAAGTTGAGAATGGTAAAAAGCAAATCCAAATAACTCTGCACAATTCCTCAATGTTGCCAAAATTGCACTCTTCAATTCTGATCTTCTTCTCCTTTCTTCTCTAATGATTTCACGATAATTTCCTTGCCGCCTTTCTATGTGGTGCGCGCCCCCCCTTTTATGCTGCAAACTGGGGTAAATAAAAGTATGTGGGTGTTCATGAGTTAAATTAGGAAACATGCAAATCGCGATTCTGCAACTGGCCCGCGTCTAAGTTTTCTCCCTCATTGCTCCCAAATTGCTACAGCACTAGTTGCTCTAACAACAGCTACAACACTGCACTGTTCCCGATTGTGCTTTACTTTTTTTGCGGCCATCTTATTTCCTCCTCTTGCTAATCTAATGTCTCAGCATCCCTTCATGAATTAAGACTTTCTGAAAACCTATAATTATGCAACTGTTTTGAGCACAAATTACTTTGATTCGAGCAAAACTTATTAAGACTTAACTAAAATGAATGTTTATGCAAAATATAACCAAAATGTAATAAAAACATCTTATTTGCTCTCTAAGTGATCTTGATTTAAGTTTAGAATTGATGTAATAACTCTCATTTCATAGAGTTATCAACCAACATAAGTCAATTTTACAACAGCAAGTGGTGATCAATTCTATAGTCATAAGTACACTAAAACTATTGAACTTTACCATTTAGTAAAAGGCATAGTTTCTTTGCTTATGACTCTTTGGTACAAGATTTACTGCTTAGAACAGACTTCCTTAGCCTCATTGCACCATTCACATTCCATCACGAAGGATTTGTGCACAGCACTGTAGTGATCATTATTGGAGTGCAATATTGATTGAAGAATCCAATGGAAACAGGAGAGTCTGTGGCTATAAATCAGGACAGTTCAGTGAAGCTTAGCATCACTACCCATCCTCAAAGAAAGAAGTGCTAGCAGTAATCAAAGAAATCAAGAAGTTCTAATTCTTTCTCTCACTTACTCCTTTTGTGATTAAAACATATTACAAATATCTCCAAGGATTACTCAGAAGAAAAGAAGGAGAAATTTTGGATCCTCAACTAACACGATGGTCTGAGTTTCTCTCGAGATTCAAGTTTGAGGTAAAACACATCAAAGGAGAATCCAACACAGTTGCAGATTTCCTCTCAAGACCAGCCATGGCAATCTCTCAAACATGGTGCACCTAGTCTTTAAAGAAACCTTTGAAGTGGTATCAATTACCAGCTTCAGTAAAGTCACATCCACCAGAATCCAGCAGAAGGTTGCCACCAGCATGATTTGAAAAATAATTTTCTTACAGCCCTTCTGAAATAATTGAAAATCTCCCTGCCGAACTCAAAGAGTTAATCTTTGACAAAGTCACAAGCCATTTGACCTACCCGACAAGCTCTAGCAATACAAAATGGAGAGTTTGGGCACTGATCGACAGCATTCATCTTTATACAGCAAAGAAAGTTGGAGAAAAGTTCTTATACTTTCAACTTTTCAATCCATAACCAAACATAGACCAAATCCATGAGTTTGTCTTTCAACCTACTCTATTCTTCCATCATGTTATTAATGAATACACAAATTGGGGACATTATGTGATTTGTGATGCTATGCCATGAGCATATTATTCATTCTTGTTACTCCTCAACATGTATCCTATGGCTATGTTATTCCAACCTCATGTCATCCACAAAAGCCGAAGGTACAACTATGGAAGGTGGTTCGATAGACTTTTTGCTCCAATCTATGAAGATCCCCTCACATTGAAGCTAATCAATAGGTATCAAATATCTCAAATTACTATAGTCATAGTAAAATTAAAAGATATTTGGGGACAAGACAAACCACCTTTAGTTCGAGTTGTAGATCATGATCACACTAGAGATGACCATCATGCAATGTGGAATGGATACCTACATGCAAGACAAGCATTGGGGGAAGTCTACAACATGCAGCCCTTGTACAACACTCACAGCCCTCTCTCACCAAATATTGTGACTACACCAGATCTTTTTAACAAGGAAGAAATAAGAAATAGTGTTCTTTGGAAAGATGACGAGCATGAACTCGAGATGAAAGAACTATACAATAAGTGGCTGAGAAACCACGGAAGAAAAAGAAGAGATAACACCTCCTTGGATTAGGAATCATTCAATCCGCGTGATATAATAATTATTATATTATAATTATCATGTGTCGTTGATTTAATCTAACGATAAACAATAATTATGGCATTGATGTCGTGATTTTAATTATGGTATCATAGAATTTTCCTATATTAGCTCATAATAAGTAGTCCTAAATAGTAATTCACATTATGGGTGTTTTTGCAATAAATTATTTTATTAAAATAAGAGTATTCATAGTAGCTTCTATAGCGCAAATAATCACATCCTAATTCTTCTCATCAAAATAACAATAATATGTTATCTTGATCTATAGCAACCAAAATTAGAATAAACTACATTATCATTGATGTGTTTACTTTATCTTAAAATCAGAATGGATTATTATAAGTTACTAAAATACCCTTAATTAATATCATTGTTATTATTTGCTAAAATAATTGTGATTATTATAATTCAAAAACTTATTATTAGAAAATTTTATTTTTAACAATAATAAAAATGTCCATAATTATAATAATAATAATAATCATCATCATCATCAGCGATCGACAACGGCAACAACAGCAGCAAGTAGTAGTAGTAGCAGTAGCAATAGTAGCAAAAGTGCAATGACAACAGTAAGTAGTTGTGACAATGACGAATGGCAGGAACATTGATATTTTTTTTCAAATACATAAAGAATGACGAAATGAGAATTTTAAACATTAAGGAAGGTAGTATGGTCAGTCCAAGGAATGAGAACTCTCATAATTATTCCTAATTTTAGATGGAGCTTGCCGCTTTAATTTTAGTTCTCCCTCTCATTTAAGCAAGTAAACTCATTATTTATTCTCGTTCCTTAA
The DNA here is from genome assembly GCF_000493195.1 of Citrus x clementina. Classification (NCBI taxonomy): domain Eukaryota; kingdom Viridiplantae; phylum Streptophyta; class Magnoliopsida; order Sapindales; family Rutaceae; genus Citrus; species Citrus x clementina. Next base: position 12,419,857 of record NW_006262688.1, on the reverse strand, counting down.
TTCTCCTACAGATTGCTAGTTAGTAAATACCCCGTAAGTACCTTTCTCCTAAGAATTAAATATGTTATTTTTTATAGTCAAGGATGCAAATATGCTAAAAAGATATTGGCATTATCATTCGTAATGGCGAAAACAAAAATCCTTTAATTTCTAATTTATGTTGAAGCACTTACTATAGAAGTCTAAGGCTAAACGCATTCCAAAAGTCTACAGACCAACGAGCCTAACTCAACCCAAAAGCTAGATTAGGAGTTAAGGGTTCCTTAAGTCTTTTATACTTAATCCAAGTTCAATACTGAGTTGATATAGGATATTTTCCCTAATACTCCCATCACATAATAAGGTAGTATATGAGTTTGACTCCGATATCATATAGAAGTCTACAATCCTAACTTAATCCAAAAGCCAACTCAAGAGTTAAGAGTGACAAGGTTTTATATACTTAAACTTAACCCAAGTTCAATACTCAGTTAATGTGGGATATTTTCCCTAGCGGTACCATATCCATTATACAATGGAAAACACAAATTTCTATTGATAAAAATAATTACATAATCACAAGATCTCAACTCTTCTTATTTTAATTTTTTGTCAATTTTGAGGGACAATATATTTACAGATCATAAAAAAAAATTATTGGAAGATTATAAATGCATTAAAAAAATAAAAATAAATAAACATCTAAGAGAAGGGGGACAAAATAGTCTAACTCTAACATCAACACAACAAACTATACCATCCAAACATCAACAAATACCATTGTCAACATACATGACGCTTGGATCGAAACTGATCAAGGAATGGAGACGTAAAAAATGTCCCCTTCAGAAACCAAAGCTCAACACAGCAAATTAACTTCAAACTCAACCTTCGCCAAGATTTACTACGAATTTTGTCAAAATCCTTCATTGGCTCTTAAATGGCAACCAAATGCCAAACATTAAGGCTACAAAATGTGGCTGACGGTCCATTTGGAATTGCTTTTAAGATATTTGAAAGTAATTTTGAAAGTTAATTTTGATATTTGATAATTTTTTAAAAATTTTGATATTTGATAATTTTTTAAAAATTTTGATATTTGATAATTTTTTAAAAACAATCATCATATCTTACAATAAATTTTAAAAAGTAAGGAAGGAGTTACTTTTCAAAATCTAATTCTAAAATCAGTTTTATACTTAATATAATTCCATAATATCTTTATGCATAGTACAAGAATAAAAATTATCCTTATTAATTAGTAAATAAAAAAGAGATTATTATTATTGCCAATCATATTGAGATGACAAAATAAAAAATTTACTAATATAAAATATTTGTTTTACCTATCAATCATTATATATACACAATAAAAAAAATTATATACATGTTTCGTAAATAAATTTTATTCAACATTATGTATATCTCAATCATTTGTATTTACTGAAAGAAAAATTATATTCTATGACAAACTCATTTCGTCATAGAATAAAGAATATCATTGCAAAATGCATTTTTCCACAAAATAAATTTTTTTTTTGAAACTCAGGGGCTAAATGTCCATCTTAGAAAATATTTTGCAACGAAATTATCTAGCAAAAATTTCATTGCCAAATAGGTCGTATAACAATGATTTATTTAGTTTAAAAACCATTGCAAAAGAAGCTTGAAAATGTTCAAAAATTCATTTGCTAAATGACGCATATTACAACTATTTATTTTGTCTCAGATTGTTTAAAAAAAAACGTTGCCAATAAGTTTGAAAATGACAAGGGAATTGAATTGGCTATCATCATGCAATAAAAAAATGTTTGTTGCTTAATATCGTAATTTACAACAAAATTGGTTTAGTCGCAAGTTGTTGCATTTGGAGACAAATATTTTCATTACCGAATATGAAAGAAATGAAAGTAATTTCACAATATGGATTACAATAAATCAAACAAATTCTTATAGAATTACAATAATAATTAAAATCATTATGAAAATACAAGAATTGTTATTATTGATGACGAATACATAAAAATTATTACAAAATATAAAATCTATTCTTTTGAAAGGAAACATAAATAAATCTAAATTTCTTGATTTTCTTCATTTCATTTCTTACAAACAGACAAAAATGTAAAAATTATTATATATACCACCTACAGAGAACATAAATGTCAAAATACCAAATTTAAAACATTTATTTTCATAAAACAAACAACTTAACATTTATATTTAAACGTTTAAAAAAAATAAACATATTATTTAGATATTTATATTCACGCTTATTCAAACTTCAGCAAAATTCAAATTTATTCAAATTTCAGATAAAAAAGATACTACCTTAGTTAGCTTCTAAACATAATATAACAAATAATCTTAAAAGAGAGAGAGACTAAAAGAAACCCACCTTTTTAGCAACAAAGAGCAGGTTCATCATGGAAGCTAGCAGAATATTATCATCTTCAAAAAGTGAGTCTAACCATGAATGTTTTAACAATGTGGAAGTTATGGTAGTCTTTAAAATGGTAGGATTATGTTAAAAATCAGGGGGATTTTGGCTGTTTTCTCTATAAAAATAGAAGAAGATGGGGATTAATTGGTTTTGGTTATCTGAGCAAATGACAGCCTTCAGTGCCACCATATCCCATTTGCAACATTTGTTTTTTCATATTATTCTTCTTTCCTTCCATTCCATGGGATGTCAAAATCATATAATGTCAAAAGAATCTAGAAAGGTCAAAGAATTTATTAAGGTTGTGTTTATTTGCTGGAGTGGGGAGTGAGGAGTGTGGATTCCTCCCACTCCAGCGTTTACTGTGCTTAAAATGGCCACGGATTGGGAATCCCACTTCGTTGGCCCCACTCATTTTTGGAGTGGGGAGTGGGAGTGGGACTCCCATTGGGGGAGGTGGGAGTGGGAATCCACTCCCACCTCT
>NW_006262688.1:12291742-12416851 GCF_000493195.1 Citrus x clementina | reverse complement strand
ATTTAATTTAATATTTTATAATTAATAAATAAAATAAATAATATTTATTGAATTAATAATATTATATTTAACTAAATAATAATTTACATTGATTCTAAGTTAAAATTATTTTAAAATAATACTATTACATTAATAGAGAATTAATAAATATAATATTATTATATTTATTTTAAAAATAATAGTACTATATTTATTTTAAAAATAATAGTACTATATTTATTTAATAATAATAATAATAAATAGTTTATTCTAAGAAAATATTAATTTTGTACTAAATAATATTATATTATTATTTTATATAATAATAAATTTAATATAATTATATTAAATAAAATAAAATAAGGTTTCATTTTATATTAAAATTAATAATTTATTGTTCATAATTAAGAATATTAATAATTATAATAAATTTATAAATATAATAAAATAAATATTATTCATTAAATATATTTTTTATTAGTTTTGTAATTAAAAACTATAATTCTTTAAATAAGGATAAAATTGTAATTTGAAACTATTTACTCCCAATCCAAGACAAAGTAAACACATAAATTGGATTCTGATCTCTATTTCATGCTTCCATTCTAGTGTAAGTAAACAACCTACTCTCACTCTCATTCCACACTCCTAATCCAAGGATTCCCACTCCTCGGGATTCCCACTCCAATCCAAAAAGTAAACGCAACATAAAAACGGAAAAGAAGTAATGACATGAATAATGAACTCTTTATCATAATTGGTCCGAAAATAGTGAGAGCTAGCTCTCCGGCTTATGTGTTTCAGACTGGTGACAATTAATAACCAAACCTTTATAGATGCATGCACATTCCAAGAATCAATGCAACCAGCTGCAAGGCATATATATAATATATCATCTTACAGCAGCCTTATACACAGAGGGTATAATTAAAGGTTATCACCCGGTAATTATGCCACCTCGCTAATTAATTGAACCATTCCCAGGCAATTGCTTGCTAGTGGGAAACTTTCCAAAAATGGAAATAAATTAAATGAAATAAAATGCATAGGGTCACTCAAGAGAATATATCCCAACTATATAATGCCAGGCAACGCAATATGGTAGTGAACTCGATAAGTAGAAAAATGTGAGGAAAATGAAAGGAAAGAGAAATTTATCGATGTGGCAATTTGATAAGATGATATATCACTAGCTAAATTGGGTACCAATGGACCGAACCTAACAAGCCTTTCGTTGGCGCCTATAAATAGACACTTGAAAACACAACAAAACCATTCCACAATTCCCATATTGGTGAATGAATACGATATCATAGATAGAGGGAGAGAGGCCTAGCATGAAAATGAGAGTCTAGTTTGGTAGCCAAGGATGACTTGCCTGATTCTTCCAATTAAGCGGTTTCAGATTAATCATATTGATTAATTAGTTTTTTAAATGAAGCCATTGATGGGTTACCAGGCAGTCACCTTGGCTAACTTGACAGTCTCTTGTCTCTCATGCTAGGCCTTCTCTTCTTCTCCAAGCTAAGTAAGATCTCTCAAAACTATATAAAAGCAATTGCATTGTGCTAAATGAAGCATGAATAATCTAATAAGGAAGAGGGGTCTTGCATGAAGATAAGAGTAATTTTTGTTAGCCAAGGATGACTTGCCTGCGGCTTGCAATATAATTAGGTTTCAAGCTTTGAAGCCTTTTGTTTGGTTGCCAGGCAGTCTCCTTGGCTAAGCTGACAGCTTCTTCTCTTTCATGCTAAACCTTTTCTTCCTCCTCGATAAAGACACAGCTCGTTTGATTTATGTACCGTCGTGCGAAGGGCTCAAACTAGCCAGCAATTACATATTAATGCATTTCGTGAAACAATGGACAACTGAAAATTAGAGGTATGTAAATAGATATGCAATGCAAGCTACAGAGGCGAATCTAAAAACTAAAATGGTAACACGAATTACAAACATATACGCCACTTCTGAATTATGATAGATGACATGCAGCTTTCTTATTTTCATTGTATATAATTCCATGACCTTTTTGCTGCCGTGGCTAATGGATTCTCCATCAAGGAGTCATTTTAATTACTCTGTAATTCTGCACATGAAAAAATCAAAGGAAATCAAGCAGTATCTTCACCAACCGTTACAAGCCATAATCATACTCAAATGGCTAGTAATGTGTTATTTAATTATTAGTAAACAAGATCAATATTCAGGAGGTAATTACCGCACTGGTAGCTTTCCTTATTTCTATTAATTTACGCACAAACTTGTAAGTAGTACGTATTGTCCCTTGTATTGTCTGCAAGATGAATCAAGGAACGTTCGCAGTTTCATTCACAAAAAATTCAAGAATTCTTATACGTATAATCCTCACTTTTATAAATGAGTAATATTACTATACACTTCCTAATTAATAAGTAATTTTAAAATTCTCAAAAATTTACTAGTAAATTAATGAAAATTTTGAGATATTAATTGAAAACTGTAGCTTTATTGTTTTGAAATAAGTCCGTTATTCGACATGTTATATAAGGCAATATATAGTTAATCCATATTGTTCAGAACTCGACGGTGAACAAATTCTTCCAAAAACACAGTTTTTGGAACTATAATAGAAGACATGACTGACAGCAAAAGCTAGCTAATCAACCGAACGCCAAAAAATTCTTATAAGCACGCGCATTCACCGTCGACCCTTCAATGTCCACAAATTTTGATATTTATTTGGGAAGCTATCCATTTGGTTAATGGTAAATTACTTTTCTTTTTTAATGAATGATAAGAGGTTCAAGTTCTGTGTGCATCAATGGAGAGGTCATTTCTTTTAAATATTTGAAAGTATCCCCTTCAGCCTGAAGAGAAAAATTATCATCTAGGAAATTGTATTAGAACATAAGTGTCACACTGTTGAAACGTTAATAATTGATGAATAAACTCCTGTAAGAAAGCATTTAACATTGATGATGTATAGAGCAATGCTACAAATATGTATTTGGTTTGGGATTTATAGCTTGTATCTGAAATGATATGGTATATATATGATTTGAAATTTATTGACATATAATGTGAAATTATAACAATTATGATGAAAAACATCTAATATATGACAGATTTCGAATAGTGACTTGTCAATTGAGATAAGTATAGAAATATAAATGTAAAAGAAGCCTGTGAATTGGAGATTATGTATTTGAAGAAAGCTTATTTATACTTTTGCAATAAATAATTTTATTAAAATAAGGGTGTTTATTCATAATATTTTTAATTAGAGTGCGTGTATACCTACTCTTTTCTTATATTACATAATAAAAATAAATCTCTTCCAATATAAGTAGGAGTATGAGGTTTGAATCTCAAATCACTTGTACCACATCCAAAGAGATTTTACCACCTATTCGACTAGTCACCACTAAGATATATAGTAAGAGTAGATGTTAAATTCATCAATATAAATGGATAAAACTAATGAAGATGTTACTAACAAGTCAAGCAATGAAATTTGATGGGAAAAAATATATATATATAATGAGGTCATTGTTTGGGGGAGAAGTAGAAGACGAAATAAAAATGTCAGGTGTCGATATGGAGTTTTGTAGCTGGAGTCATCACAAAAATGTTGGCTTACACCGAGTACTCCAGTAGTTCTGTGGGATACCCGAAGTACGCCGAGTAAGGGTAAAAAGCTCAAAAATATATTTTAAAAATGTCAGGAGATAAAAGAGGCATTATTTGAAAAAAGATTGGTTGATTCCTTAGTAAAAAATAAGAAATCAACGAGGGAATATTGTGCTGAAAAAGAGGAAACAACAACATGTCACGCCTTCAAACAGGCCAAAAGGTTGTTATTAGGACAGTTGGGACCACCTGTCCTCTCCTGCCAAGCCTGCAAATTCTCAACAGCTTTAGCAAAGGTATGTGGGACCATCCCTCTACGCCTAACACGTATATGCGCCTCATACTTGCTCTCCAAGCATATTTTGAAACACTGAAGCAGTCACACGTGAGAAAGATAAGAATATCTCTGATGTACCAATAAGGAACACCAATAAAATAACGCCAGGTGGTACGTCAGTCAGGGTACACCTTATAAAATACCCGTGTTTTATTTTTATCAGAAGGGCCAACACACACACCACAAGGGTTAAGTTTCTTCTACCTCCAACCTCCATTATTAAGAGTTTGCAAGCTCTCTAACCTGAGCAACTCTAATTTGAGTGTCAGAGTGTGGTCGTCAGCCACCCTCAGCTCCACCTATGACCTCTTTTTTCATTATTTTGTAGGTCTAAGGCGACTCGACAAGCTCTCCTAGCCGGGATTAAAACCTCTCACTTTATCCATCATCCTCTCACTCTTCCTTCACTCCTTAAAATTTATGAAAAAAAAAAAAATTCACCCAGAGCAAGCGAAACATCCTACATCCCAACAAAAATAAATTCATTTTTCTTAATTTAATTTTGTGACTTTCACTCACACTCTCAAAATCTACTAAAAACAGTCATTTAATAAGCTGTTGCATTCACTTCCATAGATGCTGAAAATAACATTTAATGTTATTTCTAGAACTTTAAATTTTATGGAAATCTTAATGGATTGACGATGCCTCCTAAAGAAGAGAAGAATAGGGAAAAGGCATAAGAATGGGACGTGGTCGGTGGCTCTCGTCTGTGAGCAAATCAACCATATACAAACCTTTCAAATAAATCTTTTCTTGATAATATTATTCTACCCTTCTATATGTGAGGTCAAAATCATCAAGTATCAAAAGGTTTCGAAATTTAAAGGTCAGAAATATTTTACTAGAAATTAAATAAAAGAGGTCAGAGGAGCGCCATACATAAAGATAATGTCCTTAAAGAATATATATGGACATCATGGAATGAACCCTGGCTTATATCGCTTGCCATAATTGGCTTGCATGTAAGCTTGGCTTATGTATGCCTTTAAGCCCATGAATTTAATTTGTATCAACTGGAGCCAACCAGATCGATCGAATCCAAACTCTCAAAATGCATGTGCACGCCAAGTGCCATGGCCAACATCAGTGTTCAATGTAACATGGACAAGCAAGGCATAATATCAGCTTACAGCTTTAGTTTATTACATTATCTTTTGAGGGATGAAGATATTTCTGGAGGTCAGAGTCAGAGCAAGTTGCACCAGCAATTGTGCTTGGAAAGCAGTTCCACTTCTGCCACGCGGATACCTTCCAGGGCTTTCCTAATTAGCAGTGGAAATTCTATCTCCACAATAGTTGAAATAAATTGCATGGGATCACTGCAAGTTAATAGAATATTGTCATATTTAGAATTGAGTTTTAAAATACAGTTGTGGTAGAAAAAAATTATAATAATAAAATAAAAATTAATAATATATAATAAATATAAATTTTAAATAATAATTTTAATAAAATTATTAAATAATAAATTTTTTATTTTATAAATAAAAAATTATATCAATATAGTAGTTATTATTTATTAAATATTTTAATATTATAACTTAAAAATTATAATTGTCCAACCTCAACTTCAAACGCACCCTATATTCCCTCATCTCAACTCCAGTGGAATGGGTTAAAATAAATATTAAAACAAAAAAAAGAAACTCAATGACGAGGCAAAAGATGTGGTGATCCGAGTCTAACATGCAATCTTGGATTGGCTATAAATAGAGGAACAGAGGCCTTACCTGAAGCCAAGAGTATAGTTTAGCAGCCAAGGATGACTCGCGCCTGATCTTAATTTCCAAGTGGTGTCCAAATGTTGGTTAAATTACTAATTTGATTAAAACCCCTTTGGGGTATTATTAGGCGGTCGTCTTTTGGCTAACTTGACAGTCTCTTGCATGTCTTTCACGGTAAGCCTTTCTCTTCTTCACGAAGCTCAAATATTTGGTGCTTACTCACTTAGCAGAAAGGTTTGATGCAGATAAATATAAGGAGAGGGGTCTTACATGAATATAATATCATTGTTTGTTAGCCAAGGATGACTTGCCTGCACCTTGATTGCAAGACGAGGGTTTCAAGTGGCTGGAAGCCTCTCTTGTTTGGTTGCCAGGCAGTCTCCTTGGCTAAGTCACAGGCTCTTATCTTTCATGCTAGGCCTTCTCTTCTTGGATCTTGCACTTCTGTTGTTATTTTTCATTAAATATGAAGAAACTCCAGAGTTCAGTATATATATGTCAAATTAACGAAGAAGAAAAGCGATGTAATGAATAAAAGCATTATTAGATAGGTTTTTCTTGGAATTAATTAAATATTAGCATAATTACTTTATTTTATTTATCGATGGAAAAACAAACCTTCCCCTGAACCGAAGGATATTTTCGTGTCACTGTCTCAATTATTCAGTAAAGTAATTAAGAAGTTATTATAAAAGATCCAGCTTACATCTTCATGTTGTACAAATCATTAAAAGACGGAAAGGAATTATATCTTAGTGGGATAGCCTCTCGTTAATTATCAAGTTGTTCTGAAATTTTAAAGATATGTAATTAATCTCTTTTTTTCACAATTTAATTTATTCACTAAAAATAATATTTACGTGTTTGTTAAGATAAAAGCTAAGAAGATCATCACGAGATATTTTCTACGCAAGCAAAAGGTTATTCTTTTGATCCCTGATGTAATCTAACGATACAGTTGCTAGTAAAATATCATTAAAGCTCACCAATCGATAATGCTTTTGAGTTCTGTCGCTCCATGCAAACAAAAGGAATAATGATGCTTTATATCAGACAGAAATGCATAAAACAACATGGGCCGGGTGAGACATTGCGTGTGTTTAGGACTCAAGGTCGGTCCATTAATAATATTTAGTGTTGGCTTTTGACACCCCTCAAAATATTTTCTCTTAAAATTCACTTTCGATTAAAATTACTTAAATAATTTAAGATAAATTAATTTACGAGTTATTCTTTAACATATTTTTTACACCCACCTTATTTCATAATTTATATTTATATTTTAAATTTTAATTGAGAAATAATTTTTAAAAAATTATAAAATTATAGAGTTATGAAGATAGAACTTATATAATAAGAAAAAATTAAGATAAAAATTGAATATTTTAATATTTGCATGTGATTTAAAAAATAAATACTTTTTTGGGTAAAATTTTATGGAAAGATGGTTAATTTTAATATCTGAATTCGTATTTTATTAAATGAACGGAGGAAATGAATTCAAAAGGGTGCTAAAAGGATTTTAGAGGGATGTTAAAAGCTCCACTCTAAGATTGACTTAATTGTCTATTAAAGAAAGTAATTAAATACTCTTACAAAAAATTTAAATAATTTATTTTTTTATTTTATAATAGTTTCTTAATGTCATAAAACTATTTTCTTTTAAAAATATTATCAATTTTTACTCCACAACTATTAGATTTATTAAATATTTAACTATTTTTTTTTCTTTGTACTGCTACTAATTTTATGTTATAACAGCTGTAGATTAAAAATTACAATACCTCAATATCAAAGAAAATCATAAACAATCATTAGATGAAGATTCAAGTTTTATTATGGTTGTGGGAGTACAAATTAAAAGGATAACAATAAAAATAGCAATTATTTTATGATTTACCGCATCAACTCAAAATCACGTTATGGCAGCACTATCCATCGTGGCCAATTCTTATAATCAATGCAATCCTTTTCTCATGTTTAGGCATGTCAAATTTCAAAAAAAAAATTATTTCACAAAAATTGAACGTATTTTATACCAAAGAAAAAAAAATCACGTAGTTATCCTTTCATATCCAATGTATCATGTTAAATATAAACACTTTGGATATTTTCAAATAAATAATATTAGAATATGCACATAAATTATTATAACAATAAAAATATGTTCTTGAAAGTGTGGTCAGTTAATTTTTAAGTACTTTTATTTTATTGATCATCTTAGTTGGAATCTGTAAAGAAGTAAAAGAAAAAATGAATTTGAACTTTCCTTACCTTATTATCCTAATCCCAAAAAAAAAAACGAAAATATATATTTATCCAAATTTCTTCCACCATTTTTTTCTTTTTCTTTTTCTTTTTCTTTTCTTTTGGAAATTAAGTAACTAAAAGGAATTACAAAATATGAAAACCACGTCGTTTCACATCATGATCCGAGATTTTTCGACAGTTGACGATAATTAATGGACGAACCCTAACTCTCATTTTGACTTCATCGTCTCCTCTGAATTATTGTTGCAAAGCCCTATCGTATCCTCCATCGCCGTATCGTCCGAATCTCCCCCGCATCAATGGCGAGTCCGATCAGCAAGTCTCTGATCTCAGTTTTGATCGCTCTCTTCTTGATCTCGTCATCATTTGCCAGCTCAGACGTTCCCTTCATCGTTGCCCACAAGAAGGCTTCTCTTAAACGCCTCAAATCCGGCGCCGAGCGGGTCTCCGTCTCCGTCGATATCTACAATCAAGGCACTTCGTAAGTCCATTTTTCGTAGAATAATAATCACTTCTGTTATCTTCATTCAGATCTAGTCTTGATGTTTTGTTTGATTGATCTCGCGCATGTTTTCAATTATTAAATCTATAATCACAACTAAAACGACATCGTATGAGGAAATTGATTGAGAATCTTTTTGACAGGACTGCCTATGATGTGAGCCTGACAGATGATAGCTGGCCACAAGATAAGTTTGATGTAATCAGCGGTAACATTTCACAGTCATGGGAAAGACTTGATGCGTGAGTTATAATTATTTGCAGTAATGCTATTTTTCATAATTTTTTTTCTCTTAAACGAAAATTTGAATTCGACGAGTAATTGCTGAATTATGTATGTTGAAATTGCAGCGGTGGTATTCTTTCACATTCTTTCGAATTGGATGCCAAAGTTAAAGGAATGTTTCATGGTTCTCCAGCTCTCATTACTTTCCGTATCCCTACTAAGGCTGCCCTTCAGGTGTGATTTATTCAGTGTTCAGTGTTCAGTGTTCAAATCTTGCATAAACACAAATCGTAGGCAGTTGTAATTTATTGTGCTGTTTCTTTTATGTAGGAGGCATACTCGACCCCCATGTTGCCACTAGATGTCCTTGCAGAGAAACCCACTGAAAATAAATTGGAGTTGGTATGTTATTTTTCTTTGTGTTAAAAAATGTAGCTGATGTATTGAGTAAACTTGTGGTTTAACATCAATGCTTTGTTGTTGTTTCATGGGATGATCTTCATTGGTTGTGGGAAAACGTCTGCAGGCTAAGGTATGAATGATATTTTTCTTTACAATATTTGAATTATGAAGTTTTCTCTTTTAACTTGTGTTTGGATTCTGTATGGATTTGAAGTGACTTGAATCTATAGTTTATTGGAGCATGGCTTGATGATTGAAATAATAATGATTAGCTGACAATTTTATGAATTTTATTGCTTAAATAATCTTGGAATCTTTTAACCTTGGATGACAGTGCAATTAGATGAAGTGATTTGTGTATGGTTACATTTGGTAACTAATTGAAGGATTGTTTTTTATCATACTTCATATATGTATTGTGAAAGTAGAAGAGCAAGTGTTGCATTTTTTCTGAAAAAGCAATTCAGTGTTTCTATTTTGGTCCTGCTTGCTAAGGATTTTGTGAAGTGGTTTTAGATAAACTACAGAATGGAACCAAACTACAAAAGCCGTGTTTTATATTGTTTCGGAAGACTGGCCTTTCTTGCAATTTATAAAGCTCAATTCATGCTGAAGAAAAAAGTTTTAAAATTCAAAAACAGTTAAAACACTTTCCACATTTCTGGAAAGTGGGACAAAGAAAATAAACAAAATCCTGTTCCATAAGATACTTGTTCCAAAGCTAAGATTTTTTTTATTTTCAGACAATTGTCTTTGAAATGCTTCTCAGATCTCAAAAGTACAAAATTCTTTTTTTTTTTTGTTTAATTTCCATTTGATAAATCAGATTCCAATTACAATGCTAAAAATCTTTACTGATTGGTCCATGAAATTTACAGTTTATGATCTGAAAATGTATTTGGCAACTTAATGTGCAAGGTATTAATTGTTTTCTATTTGCAATGGATTAATGGTTTTCTGGATCTCGTGTTAACCAAGCCTATTATTTGTTTAAGTATTTAGCCAAATATATTGTATTTTGCCCAAGTAGGTTGAAAAGCAGAGGCATTGTTTATACTGACTCTGAATAATTGTATTTCAATTATCTTAAAAACTTGTTTTAATATACCATATATGCATCAGGTTTGTATAATGATTGTATACATTTCTCTTGATCACTGCCTAAACGAATATGTATGTATACATTTCCCTTGATCTTATCGTCATTTCCTATTTTGCAGAGGTTGTTGGCAAAGTACGGCTCTCAAATCTCGGTTATCTCCATTATTGTTCTGTTTGTGTATTTGATCACTTCCCCATCAAAGTCAGCTGCAAAAGGAAGCAAAAAGAAGCGCTAAGCAGTAGTTTGAGCTATAATCCAGAATGGAGCGATGCAATCAAAGCCACACTTGAGACAGTTTTCTGTAATTTGATTCAATCTTAGCACAATTTTTGTTTTTGGGAGGAAATTAATTATATCTTCACTTTTTAAGTTGAACCTCAGGATTATATACTGTTAAATCCTAGTTCCAGTTAGCATTGTGTACTGAATTTTTTGCTTTTAAGATTCTAAACATAGATCATTGGGTCTTATTAGATCAGATTTGATTTTGAAGAGTGGTCAAATCAAAACGTTATATAGTGAACTATATTCGGAAGATTGTTCGGTGCATATTGGTCGATCATTTAATGAGCTGAGTCCTGCTAAATGGACGAATAAGATTTTCTTCTTCCAATTTTAAATTATTAGTCCTGGTAGAATTTTAGGTTGTCGTCATCGAACTTACCTTGTTTGTTTTGGTATGGCTGTTACAAAAAGGAAAAGACGAAGAAGAAGAATCATCGTCTGAATTGCGACGGCAAAGGAATCTTTAAGGGGGCGACTGCGAAGCCCCCCTCACTCTCTCCCGCTCAATCCAGACTCTATATACACCACCAAAACTTTTTATTCCTCCTTTTACATGTTTTGTCCTTCCATTTATTGTGAAGGTAGACATATGCCTTTTGTGGATTTTTTTTTTTTTTTTTTTTGGTTATTTTGCAATGTGATGGCATGGTTTTCGTTAAATCTAAGGCTTCCACTCTTTACATTCCGAAGATTTTAAGCCATAGAAGATGGATCTTTGTAGAAAGTTTGTTATCGTGTCTGCTGGAATAGTTGAATATATTGGTGGATTGGAAAAGAGCTGAGTTATTCCTTGTGCGGCTCGAATTTGTTACTTGCATATCAAACGTTAATGGCAATATCTCAAAAAGGTATCTTCGGTGCATTGTCGTCCTCCTTGGTCTTCAATAAGATAAATTACTATAAATTACTACAACCACCTGTTTATTAATAGATCACAGTAGAATTTTATTAAATTAATATTTAATAAATTGATAATCTTGATTAAATAATAGTTTTTGTTGATCCCAGCTTAAGGCGAAAGAGTAATTCAATAAATTTATTAGGTAATAAATTTTTTAAAAAAATCTTAAATTTTCTATAAGACTCAATCAATACATAAATTAATAATTAACTAATTTGAAATTAAATACTTATATTTATGATTTTCTCTGTTGTATTGGCATAATGCTTTGTACATTTCATCAGTTGTTTTTGCTTTCTTTACACCTTTCAAATGAGAAGCCTTGTTGTATTCTAATTTGAAAAGTAGAGAGAAATAAGAGAGATTGATTTAATAAATTGCCTTTGATAGGTCTACTCTAATGAGTTATTATATAATTGTAATCCATCCAAATGATAATCAAGTGACTGATTTAATCAATTAATCAAGTTCAAATAAGAATCGTATTTTACAACTCGATAGAATTACTACATTCTCTAATTATATTACCTCTATCTATATTTCATGAAAATTCATAGTACGAATGTAATATTATCATTATAAATTAGAGGTGGCAATAATATACGCTTGAACTGGATCCAGACCGGACCTAACCAATGTGATCCAAGTAAAACTTGGCCTACATGTATTAATAAAATAGTTTTGGATATTTTCAAGCACGGGCCTGAGCATGGCACCAAAAACCCGGAACTAGGACCCTTGCCCCCACTTTTTTAATAAATAAATTAAAAAAAGGAAAATATAAATGCAAACAAACATTGCCCAAAATGAACCCTAAATTGTAACCCATTAATACTCTAACAAGCACAAGGCCACAAGTCGTACTATCGCTGCCGCACCTCCAACACTCCAAGCCACCAACCATCAGCCCACCACCCACCGGCGACCATTGCGTTGTGCCTCCCCGAACCTCCCTCCACACATCGGCGTCATCTCCAATTCTCCAACACTCCATGCCAGCAGCCACCACCCACCGCTACAGCTGACTCCGCTGCCATCATAGCCATAATCTCCCTCGTCACCTTCTCAGCCACCATCGTTCCGCCAAGCTGAATTTAAATTTTTTATAGAGATTGAATGACTTTAGGTAGTATAAAGTAGATTGAAACAATTTTTATTTATGTAAAATTTGTACTATTACAGTTTCTTTTAATTCAGTTCATATCCGGGGCAAGGGAAGCCTGGATTAAAAACTTGTGTCCAAGAGGTGCCGGCCTTGACCTGGCATGTATGTGATAAATTCGGGCATGAACTTAGTTCCAAGCAGTTGTTTTATGAATCCAAGTTAGTCCGCAGCAAGTCCAAACCTTACCTGAACTCGGGGTTTTGCCAACTCTATTATAAAATAATAAATTATTAATCTATCTTAATATTTGCTAAATTAATAGATTTTTTTATGATTCCAAAGCTATTAATTTATTGAGGTTGTACTTTATTTATAAGTGATGTTATCTTGCTAAAATGAAATCTGTGTTGTATTTATGTTTGGTTTAATAAAATTGTGTTTATTTAATTATTTTTAAAGATAGAAAAGAATCTGTTACTCTTTTAGTATGAGAAATGAGGCTCTATCAACAATGCACCCGATACACCATGCCCCAACCCCCTTTTTTGTCATTTTTGAAAACAACCATTGGGTGAAATAAGAGCAAATCTATCAATGCGAAAGATGACACGTGTACAGCTTGATAAACCGGTTAAGCAGGTAAAGAAAAGGTAACCATTTGTGTAACAAGTCTCAAGTAAAATCTAACAACATATAGAATAGCCTATTAGGGATCGACTCAATATTTATTTAAATTAGATGGGATATCATTAAATGAAACAGGATTGTTTTACTTTGTTTGCCTTCATAACGAATTGAAACCGAAGCCACTATTTCGTTGATCTATTAACAATAATAGTGTGAGGTGGAAAGATATTGAATTATTAACATTTAATTAGATTGGATAATCATCCAAATTGAGAATTGAATCTCATTATTTTTTTTGTTTCCCCATAATTGGAACCCTAGGGCTCTATCCATTCATTCACTTGACTCAACTCTTAATTAAATTGATTTTGTGTAATAGCTCCAATGGTTCATTATTCAAAAATTCTTGTTTTGAGTAGTTTGTACTATCCATACATAGTGTTTTGAGACGTGCTCATTTGGGTGAGTTTAATTTTTGAAAATGATTTCGATTTCTATTTAGAGAATCAAATTTTAAAAAGAACTTTATTGATGTCAAAATTAAATATGTATTATAAAAATAGAATTCACGAATCTAATGATTTGTGAGAAATAAAAAAGTTAACATTATTAGAAATTTGTATTTTGAATTAGACATAAAAGATGTTGCAGCAATATTGGTGTCAATAACAACGAGAAAATATTTTATATTGATAAATGTGATTAAAGTTAGAAAAAGTAATTAGAATTTAGTTAATATAACGCACACAATGGGTAGAAATAAGAATTTATTTTTAAGAACCGACTTGTAAGGAGAGGGAGTATAGGTGCTTATAAGTCCACTGACGTTTACAGGGTAGAAAGAGCTCAAATGCCTATAGGTCCACCGACGTACGCGGTGGTTCATATCCCGGCTAGGTGACACACTAAGGAACGAAGCCGGGACCAGCCATAACAAGGGTCGTCCTCAAAGAAAAAACCTGCGCTGATACTAGGGATGGCAATGGGCACCGCCCGCAGCGGGTTTGCCATTACCAAACCCAAACCCGCACAAAATTTGAATTACCAAATCCACCCGCAACCCGCAGCGGGTTTTAATTTTTTTAAAAAAACCCACCCGCAGCGGGTTTTAACAATTACCAAACCCGCAATGGTATCCGGCGGATTTTTTGCGGGTTTCCGTATTTAAAATCACAAATGTTTAATATATAAATTTATAATAATAACCTCAAATTTCATATAACATACTCAATTTTATATTTAAACAATGTAAATGAAAAATTAAAATTTCCACATCAATTCAACACAAATTCTCAAATTTAAGTATAAATTATACAAATCCATTTAAAAAACACAAACTAGTATCTAAAAATAATAATTACATTTCATATTATCATTTAAAACAAGCTCCAAGAGAAGATATTCATTTCATTCACCACCATAAGCACACATCCAACACAATTCCTATAATAATAATTAAGATTAATATTTTCAAACACTAATTCGAAGGGAAATGCCTTTAATTTTCTTTAGGTTATGACTTTAGAATAAGAGATGGGTCACATACACACATATACAACTTTGAGTCTTTAGCTATTTGGTAATTTGATTAATGACATTATTTTCTTTATACATTTTTATATTAAAATTAAATTAAAAATATTTGGAAAAAATATTGCGGGTTTGGTGGATATCCATGCGGGTATCCACCGGGTATAAGGTTAATACCAAACCCACCCGCATCCATGTGCGGGTTTTAATTTATAATACTAAACCCGCCCGCAACGGATAAAATTACCCGCAACGGGCGGATTTTGGCGGGTGGGTTTGGGCGGGTTTGCGGGTTTGCGGGTACAATTGCCATCCCTAGCTGATACCAATTGCTATGCATAAATCATGTAGAAATCATCCTTGAAATCTAGCTCATAAGGGAAGAGTGTCCAAGCACTTACAAGCCCACATATCAGTTAAAGTTGTTTTAGTTAATCATAAAATTGTTTGCAAATAAACATGCTCTCAAGTTTTCTCTATCCAAAAACATCATTCATTCATCAATAACCTAATAAAAAGAATTTCATGTATTAGATTTTTCTTCAGTGATATCGATGTAGATTAGGAATCCTTATCTAAATCATATCTAAATTTGTTTCCTTGTTGTCTAAAAGTTTTTTTTTTCTTTTGTTACTAGTTTAGGAATTTGTTTTCTTTTTTCTTTATAGCTTAGAATAATTACTATTAGTATAAATAATTCTTTCTTATAGCTTTTGAAAGTAGATTTGAGTTCAACAATATTTTCAGTTATCAGAACTCTATGTGATTTTTTTTTAATTTAGTTAATTCTCAGCATTCTACAGAATCAATTAGCCTTAACCCCCTAGATTCATGATATTCTTTTTAATTAATGTAAATTTAAACCATTCTCATATTCTAGTATTCTCTAAGAACCAACGAAATATTAGAAGCTTAAACTTCTGCTGCATCATCCAAGCGGAATCCCCCTTCTAATCTGCCTATCACAATAAAATGTTGCCACATTCTCATAATTAAATTCAACCATCAATGGACATAACCCATGTATTTTCAAATTTGTAATTGCGTCAACCTCATGGCCTAACATTTAGAAACTCTATAATCTCCTACCTTTAGTTTATTGGTATTGTTGACGCTAATTTTTGGTCAACCAAAGAATTGAATAAAGGGAATGATATAAAGAACAAAAACACCACAGATTTACGTGGTTCGGCGCTTAGCCTACGTCCATGGAGTCGAAAGAACAAATTCACTATGAAATAATGATAACAATGGAGTTTTTCTTTCTTGCTACTCTCTTGCCAAGAAATTTTTCTTCCCCCCTCTACTCCTCTGGGGTTCTCTATTTATAATACAAATTTTTAGTATCATAGGTCTTTACTAATTCCTAATTTTCCTTGACTTCCCCCTCATAGTTAGAATTTTATTTAAAGTCTTATTTTTGTCTCATTCTCAAAAAAGGTTCTGAAGCTTCTAGACTAATTAGAGTTTTATTACAGCTTCCTTTTATTTGTTGGTTTCCTATTTACTTTTAACTTGTTCCTGGTTCCTGGTTCTTTTGTCTTTTTTATTTTTTACTTTTTCTATGCTTGTGCTCCATACTGCTTTATGGATTTCATGCTTCATTTTCTCTTCGGAATCAGTTGCCCCCTAACTCTTTTAGGGCTTTATTACTCAAGCTCAAAAGAGCTACTTCGTTGCTCATTTATACTTGGTTGTCACTTCTTCTACCCATCAATTGATCTTTTCTCTCTCACTCAAGAACCAATCTTTTTTTTTCTTGTTTCCTGCACCAAGGCTTTAACAATTATTTTAACTCTTTTCGGCATGCTTTAACTTTTCTTGCATGCCTTAATTTTTCCCGCTTGAGGAAATTGCTTTAACTTTGCTCTTAGCTTTTCCTGGTTCTTTCTGGTTAGAACATGAAACTAAAAAGAAAAGAACATAGATTGTGACAAAAGAAATGCCTTTATTAATAAATAACTATAAGCTTGACCGTAAATGGTCCTTTGGTAACAACCAAAATTTTATAATGGCTTAAAGAAAACTTTACTATTACTACTGAAGAATTACTAAACTTTCTACTGATAGTAGATCCTTAAATGTTCTGCATTCCAAGGATGTGGAAGCATGACTCCACTCATGTCTTTTATCTTGTAGGTTCCAGGACAAACGATTTCTGTTATTTTGTAGAGACCTTCCCAGTTTGGCCCCAATACCCCGACATTCTGCTCTCTGGTGTTCTGAAATATTTTTCTAAGGACTAAGTCCCCAACCCGGAAGCTTCTTGAATTTACTAAGTCCCCAACCCGGAAGCTTCTTGAATTTACTTTTCAATTAAAATATCGAGCTACCTTTTGCTTGTTCTAAGTCGGGCTTGTTCTCTTTTTTCTTCCAATAAGTCAAGACTGAATCTCAGCTGCTCCTCATTTTGCTCTGGCTGAAAATGTTGTACTCTATATGATGGCATCCCTATTTCAACTGGAATCACTGCCTCCGTACCAAACGCTAAGGAATATGGTGTTTCTCTAGTTGTTGTAGTATGCGTTCTCCTATATGACCACAATACGAATGGGAGCTAATCTGCCCAAGCTCCCTTGTGCTTTTCTAACTTGGTCTTTAGGTGGTGCTTTATTATTTTATTAATAGCCTCCACTTGCCCGTTAGCTTGAGGGTGGGATGGTGAAGAAAAGAAATTCTTGATTCCAACACTCTAACATAATCCCCTAAAACGAGGATTGTCAAATTGCTTTCCATTATCTATTACAGTAGCTTGAGGGATTCTGAATCTACATATAATATATTTCCATACAAAAGCCGTTGTCTTTTGTTCTGTAATTTGCGCCAAAAGTTTTGCTTCGGCCCATTTAGTAAAATAGTCCACTGCCACTACGACAACCTTGGTTTGTCCCTTGTATGTTGGCATTGGACCAATGATGTCTATGCCCCACTGAGCAAACAGCCAGGGGCTGGTGATTGGGGTGAGTTGTTCTGGAGGCTAGCGAGGGATATTGGAATATCTCTGACATTTGTCACACTGCTGGACAAACTTGTATGTTTCTTCTTTTATCGTGGGCCAAAAGTATCCTTGGCGAACTACTTTTAGAGCTAAGGACCTAGCACCAGAATGGTTGCCGCAGATTCCCTCATGGATTTCTCTCATCACATAACTTGTCTCTTCAGGATCCAGGCATCGAAGGTAGGGCAATGAGTATCCCCTTTTGTATAATACATCCTTTAGAATCACGTACCGTGCTGACCTCGGTCTTATCCTTCTTGCTTCTTGTTTGCTGTCTAGTAACCTTTTATTTTTTAGATAATCGATGATGGGATCCATCCAACTCCAATTTGTGACAATGAGACTGACTTTAACACTTTTCCTTTCATTAATACTTGGGCTTGGTAAAAATTCCATAAGAATAAGTCTGGTTAGGCTTGTGTCAGTAATTGAGACTAACCTAGCAAGAGCATCTGCTTTACCATTTTCTTCCTTTGAAATTTTTGTTGTTGGTGTATTTCACAAAACTGTCGCAATCCCTTAACTTTCCCAAGATATTCCATCATTTTATCTTCTTTTGCCTAGTATTCTGACTTGACTTGGTTCACAATCAATTGTGAATCACTATATATTTCCAACGTTTTTGTCCCCATTTCTTTTGCCCATCTAAGTCCAGCGAGTAGTGCTTCATATTCTGCTTCATTGTTGGAGGCCTGGAATCCAAATCAAAGGGCAGAACTCAGTTCAATATTTTCTGGAGTCACTAGAATTAGTCATGCCCCACTTCCTTGTCGATTTGATGAATCATCCACATATAACTTCCAGGTTTGCAAAGCTCCATAGTTAATTCTTTCCTTTCTGAGCTGATACTGGTAAATTCTACCACAAAATCGGCAACAGCTTGTCCTTTGATTGTTGTTCTAGGCTGATACTGAATATCGTGCTCTCCCAGTTCTACTGCCCATTAGACTAATCTTCCAGACGCTTCTAGTTTTTGCATGACCTGTCTAAGGGGTTGATTTGTCAGTACTATTATCGTGTGGACTTGAAAATAGGGTCTTAATTTCTTAGCAAAGACCATCAATGCCAGGGCCATTTTTTCAATCATCGAATATCTCGTTTCAGCGTCTAATAATGCATGGCTCATGTAGTAGATAGGTTTTTGCACTCTATCCTCCTCTCTTATTAATATTAAGCTCACCACTGAGTCCGACACTAGTAAGTAAATGTACAAGTTTTCCCCTGGTACTGGTTTGGAAAGAATTGGTGGGCTTCCCATGTACTTTTTCAGTTCCTGGAATGCTTTCTTGCATTCATCTATCCATACTAAATTCTTTCCTCCACTGAGAGTTTTAAATAATGGCAAGCATTTATTTGTTGCTCGCGAAATGAATCGATTCAAGGCAGCAACCCTCCCTGTTAGTCTTTGGACCTCTTTTATCGTGTTTGGTGACTCCATATCTAAGAGAGCCTGAATTTTTTCTGAATTAGCTTCTATTCCTCGTTGACTGACTATAAATCCTAAGAATTTTTCAGAGGAGACTCCAAAAGCATATTTACTTGGATTAAGTTTCATACTAAATTGTTTCAGTATTTTGAAAGTTTCCTTTAGGTCTGCAACGTGGTCTTCCATTTTTCTACTTTTAACAAGCATGTCATCTACATAAACCTCCATATTCCTTCTAATTTGTCGCGGAAATATCTTGTTGACCAACCTTTGATAAGTTGCTCCAGTATTTTTCAACCCAAAAGGCATTACATTATAACAATATAAGCATTTATTTGTGATGAATGTTGTTTTTCTTGTCTGAATGATGCATTTGAATTTGGTTGTAACCTGAGTACGCATCCATAAATGTGAGTAATTCATGCCCGGCGGTTGCATCAACTAGCTGGTCAATTCTGGGTAAATGAAAGCTATCCTTGGGGCATCCTTTGTTCAAGTTAGTAAAATCTATGCAGATTCTCCACTTTCCATTTGGTTTTTTAATCATTACTACGTTGACTAACCAAGCAGGGTAATGCACTTCTCTAATAAATCCCGTTTTTAGCAGTTTATCAACTTCCTCAGCAATTGCTTCATACCTTTCTGGATTAAAGGACCTCTTTTTTTGTCATACTGGTTTGAAGCCTGGATTAACATTCATAAATGTGAGTAATTCATGTCCGGCGATTGCATCAACTAGCTGGTCAATTCTTGGTAAAGGAAAGCTATCCTTGGGACATTCTTTGTTCAAGTCAGTAAAATCTATGCAGATTCTCCACTTTCCATTTGGTTTTTTAACCATTACTATGTTGACTAACAAGCAGGGTAATGCACTTCTCTAATAAATCCCGCTTTTAGCAGTTTATCAACTACCTCAACAATTGCTTCATACATTTCTGGATTAAAGGACCTCTTTTTTTGTCATACTGATTTAAAGCCTGGATTAACATTCAATCGATGGGTTATTACTTCAGGATTTATTCCAGACATGTCTTCATGGGATGATGCGAATACGCCAGAATTAGCCCTAAGGAAATTTTCAATTTGTGCACGTAGCTATGGAGTCAACGACTGGTTAACTCAGGTGCACTTACTTTCATCTCCTTGTTGCAACTGAACTATGTCCAATTCTTCTACTGGAGAACCCCTTTGCTCACCTTTTTCTTCTCTTGGGTCAAGCGTAATCTTGCCTCTCAAAGCTGTAGCATAGCATCTTCTGGACTCCTCTTGATCAGCTCTTAAGACTCCAACTCCTCCTTCTGTTGGAAACTTCATCATCAAATGATAAGTTGAAGTTACTACTTGGAACATATTTAAAGAAGGTCTTCCTAAAATGACATTATAAACCGACGGATGTTCCACTACTAAAAAATTTATCATTTTAGTAGCTTGGTGAGGTGGTTCTCCAATTGTCACTAGTAACTTTATGCTACCCAAAGGGATCAAACATTCTCTTTCAAAATCTATAAAAGGTGTGCGTACTGGTTTTAATTTCTCGCTTCCATTCTCTATTTTGTTAAATGCTGCTGCATACAAAATATTTACCGAACGTCCATTGTCGATCAAAACTCTATAGACCTTCATATTTGCCAAGATTATGAAGATGACCAGGGCATCATCATGGGGCTGATGTATTTCTCTTGCTTCTTCGTCTGCAAATGTGATGGTATTATGTCTTATTTTGGCTTCTTTGTTAGGTCTACTGGCCAAATCTACAAGGAAAACTTCTGTTGTGTTTTCGGCCTCTCTAGTGTGAGCTTTTCAAGCCCTATTAGAATCTCGTCCACCTGCGGGTCCACCAAATATAGTCCTTATAGGTGTGCCACCCGTAATGCCTTGGCCTTTTGCTCGTATAGCTACTGCAGTTGATGTTATTTTCTGTGGAACATGACACGACTCCTCTATTCTTCCACCATCTTTCCTTACAAATCTTTTAAAATATCCTCTTTGGATCAAGGACTCTATTTCTTCCTTTAGATCAAAACAATCTTCTATGTTGTGGCCATGATCTCGGTGGTATCAGTAATATTTACTCATATCTCTCCAATTGGGTGCTGCCTTAATATCTTTTGGCTTTCGCAATAAATCTTGGTTTCTAATTTGCATCAGTACTTGTTCTCTGGGTAGAACAAGTGGTGTGTAGCCTGGAAACCTGCTCTGCAGAATTCTTGGACCTTTGTTTTTTGGCCTACTCATTTTCTCTTTGTTCTCAGTTTGTTCCTCATTTCTCTTCCTCTTTTCTCCCACTCTTTGTGAATCTGAATCAGCCCACCTTTTCACATTGCTCAATTCGTCCGCATTTAAATACTTTTGGGCTCTTGATAGTAGCTTTGTGAAAGTTCTTGGTGGATTTTTTGCTAGCGAGTAATGGAACTTTCTTGGTTGCAATCCTACTATAATGGCAGTAAGGCCACTACATCGGTATAGTTTTCTACCCTTACAGCTTCTTTGTTGAAGCAGGTAATATAATCTTTCAGCGACTCATCCTTCCCTTGTTTAACCAACAAAAGATGAGTCGGTGGAAGCTGATGGCCTCTATCTCCAACAAATTGGCTAATAAATATTTGACTTAACTGGGCAAATGAGGAAATCGATCCTGGTCTTAGCTTTCTATACCACCTTCACACTGCTCCTGTGAGTGTTAGCGAGCAATCTGTACACATGGCTGCTCCAGACGCTCCTTGCAGCTCCATTCAAGATCTATAAGTTTCTAGATGTTCTATCAGGTCTCCTTCTCCTCCGTATAATTTTATTTGGGGCATCTTGAATTTTGAAGGGAGAGGTGCATCCAATATATCCTTAGTGAAATGAGGATCTGTCTCCTCCATATATGGTCCAACCAGAGTTTTCTCAATATCATCTATTCTTTTCTTGAGCTTTCTCAATTTCGCTTCCAAACTTGCCGAGTCAGCACTAGACTCAACAAGTTCACACCCTCTGGATTGGATTTTTGACTGGCGTTTTTCATTTAGTTTCTCCCGTAGATCTTTAGAGTTCAACGCTTGTCGTAGATCGAGTTCTTCATAATTAGCGTGACTGGCATGGCTCCTGACTCGTTAGCCATCTTGTGATCTTTCATTTTCACGATCATGCTGATGGTGATGCTGCCATTGCTCCTCTATTGGTCGGGCAGACCCTCGATTCCTTTGACCCTCTATGTACTGGAGCACCAAATTCATGTTTTGTGTCAAATCAACCACTTGTTTGGGCAAGTGTTGGAGTGGGCCTATGTTGCTATGCTGCCTCCTTGGGGAGCTGGGGACTCGCGGTAAATTGTGATGACTGCGGTGGCTTCGCTGGCTCATGATGTTGAGTTAAAAGATTTTTTATATTTAATTATATCTTTCCCTACGGATGGTGCCAATTTGTTGACGCTAATTTTTGGTCAACCAAAGAATTGAATAAAGGGAATGATATAAAGAACAAAAACGCCACAGATTTACGTGGTTTAACGCTTAGCCTACGTCCACGAAGTCGAGAGAACAAATTCACTATGAAATAATGATTACAATGGATTTTTTTTTTCTTGCTACTCTCTTGCCAAGAAATTTTTCTTCCCCCCTTTACTCCTTTGGGATTCTCTATTTATAATACAAATTTTTAGTGTCCTAGGTCTTACTAATTCCTAATTTTCCTTGACTTCCCCCGCATAGTTAGAATTTTATTTAAAGCCTTATTTTTGTCTCTTTCTCAAAAAACGTTCCAAAGCTTCTAGACTAATTAGAGTTTTATTACAGCTTTCTTTTATTTGTTGGTTTCCTATTTACTTTTGACTTGTTCCTGGTTCCTGATTCTTGGTTCCTAGTTCCTGGTTCCTAGTCCCTGGTTTCTAGTTCCTGGTTCTTGGTTCTTTTGTCTTTTTCTATTTTTTACTTTTTCTATACTTGTGCTACATACTGCTTTATGGATTTCATGCTTCATTTTTTCTTCGGCATCAGGTATTACTACCTATTGCATAATTAAAATCGATGTTGAACGATTAAATATTAAGTGGCTTGAATAAATGAATGTCATGAATCCGAATTCACAAGTTGTTGTTGCTTGAGTTATTGTGCTCCAGACTTAAGCAATTAGAGCTACTTCTGATTAGTCGCCAACGGCTGACGAATTTTCCAATAATAGAAAAGTTTTGCAGAACCCCATAACCAATTTGCTGCTACTGGTTTTCATGGTAGCTTGACTACACATCATTATTCCATTATACAACCACAACCATTGGATTAAAGTAATGAAAATCTAACGACTAGACCGAATATGGACAAAAAGCAGGGAACTGTAGCTAAACTCGAGAGATGAATATATAGGAACCATTTTCATTATTTGAAAAAAGAAAAATCGCATATTGCTAAATGTGGAGGTACACCTCTCAAACATTCAACTTCGTAGAGACTGATATTGAATTTAGAAGAAACCGTAGTGCCACAAACCTGAAGTTTGACTCAAAAGGTATGCTAGAGTTGATTGACCATTTGATGTTGGTCAAATGTTAGCAACCCGTGAAATAATGACCTATGGTTGTGTTTTGCAGCCGACATAGCATAACATAAAACTTCTATTTTGTATTAACTTAATACTAACTCATGTTTGGCTCCAAATTCAACGCATGGGCATTACATTAACTTAAAAATTAATGCAGTGAAATCTGCGTAAACCAAACTCGAGGGAGGGGTGCGGTTTACACCACTTCACAATACAAACCCAAAACAAGAAATTAAAAAATTTTGTAACCTTTCACACCAAAATTCCTTCACGACAAATTTCACCTAGACCAGCACCAGCCCTCGATCGCATCATCGTCGCTTGACGCCATCACTGTGTTGCGTGACACTATGGCCACTGCTCCGCCATCCCCCGCTTGCTCTTCATTACTTCAATCATCAGTAGCAGGTTAGTACAAGGTTTTGATTACTGAATCTTAAATTATTTTTTAAATCTTCTTAGGTTTGATTTGAGTTGTTGATTATGATGTCCATTTGATTTCAATTTGATTTATGAGTTGTTGATTTCACAACCTTAAATTGATTTATGCTCTTTCATCACCATGGTTACTTTTTGCTGTTGCTATTTAATAGAGTAATTAAATCTAAGTAGACCATTTCATTTCTTCAACTTTGTGACTTTTCCAATAGTCAGGGGGCTGTTTTAGTAGCAAAATTTTATATAATTAGATGACTTTATATGATCTGATCAAAAGTTTGACATAGATGGTAATAGTCTTTGACACGACTCAAAAGTGTTATAACTTTCATGTATAAAAGTGTCTAGTTATAGTATAATCTGGTAAGTTTGAAGTCGAACCACATGGAATTTAAAATATAATAGTTAATTTATTAAGCAATGAAAATTAAATGCGGGAAAATAAATTAATATGAATCAATCTAAAAATATGCTAAGATTATGGGATCCACTCTTGGATTTCAAATTATGATTATAACACTGACTTATATTTGTATTTTGCATTTATTCTGCCAGTTAATTATTATGCTATTTAATTCTTAACTATCTATTAGTGTGATAAGTATAGACCAAGTACCTAATGTGTCCCAATTATATTGAAGTGTCGACATTATGTCAAAATACTATATAAATCTGAAGAGATCTAAATCTATAAATTAAAGTGACATAAAAAAACTGGTAAGGAAGAAAAATACAACAAATAAAATAAAATTTAAGACTTACTTGGGAAAGTAATTAATTCAATAATTTAAATTCTTAAGCTTTACTTTTTATCTTAGCTCAGAAAATTTAGCCACTCATATTGAAAAAAAAAAACTCATTTTATTTAACAAATTTCTTGAATATATTACAAGAAAATTGATTACACTAGAAAATAAAAAAATATATATAAGAAGAAAGAAAGAAACAATTCCTCCCCTTCCCTCCGGCTTTCTCCTTCAGCTCTCTTACCTTTTATAGGCGAGAAGAATGCATCCTCTTTTTTATTTTTTTATTTTTTTTTTATTTTTTATAATATATGTACATAGAGAAGTGTGATGGTCAAGTGGCAAAATGACCACCTGACCATCACGAGCATGTTTGCTCACTTTTTCTTTTTATTTATTTATTTATTACATCTCCTTAATAATGTATTTTAAATGGATCCAACAATTCTTTTTTGTTTTCCGCTCGTAGTTCCAACTCTTCTTTATTCTTGAAATATATTTACAATATAAAATTAAAATAAAATTAACATATTACAAATTAATTAACATAAAAATATATTTGAAGAGTGTTAAGAAAATTTTGAAATAATAAGCACATTAATCAACACTATAAATAAAAAACTGATAATTATATCATTATTAAATATACATTTTTTAGTGTCAATCAGTCTTATCAAATGAATTTTCACAACCGAATGAAATTTATGATCTTTAATGAGAAACCTGACTAGCAAGCTCTTATTTTATAAAGCTAAGGTAGCAGCCCCAAGTAATAATATCAACAACTCAGAATAAGAATATCCCAATTAAAGACCTTCAATTTGTAACTATTGCTGCATTCATTGTCCCTGTGATCCGAAACTATTAGGATGCCACACCTGATGGAAAAAGCACAAATAATTACATGATGTAATTGATAAATAATCCTCAACCAAAGGAAATCTACGAAATCAGGAAATAGTAAAGGCGGGTAATTTTAGTGCATGTAGAATCACCTGTTTCTTCTTGTTTGAAAGCTTTTTCATTTCGGGAGTTAGCTTCACCACGATTTCTCGAAATATGACAGATGAATGTTTTCATTTCAAAAGTTGCCTAATAACAACCCAAACCCCTTCCAACTCATGTGAGCGACACTTCTCTCTTATCATTACAAGAGATTTTACTAGTTAAGCTAACTAGCATCCATAATTCGACATAAATTAAAAGTTACTGAGAATTTGATTGTGTAACAATCATTGAGAATTTGATTGTTCATACGTCCACAAAATTATTTTAAATTTGTAACTACACCCTCTTTAATTTGATTGTTCATAACTTTTATAATTAACATTAAAGTTCTTTTTGCTGCTGCTATTTGATAAAGTAAATGAATTCAAGCATTACTAAAATTATTTCTTTTCTTTCTTTCTTAGAGCCTTGCTTTTAGCCTCTCCATGGATGGTTTTTCTGTAACTAAATTGATGGATACTCGTTCACTTAAGTTCAAACATTAATGTGCTACCATCTCAGTTGCTTAACTGGATATAATTAATATCTGAAAATAATTATAGGTGAATGAGTTGTGACATTGAATTTGGACCCAAATATATCTGATATCATTTTCTTTATTCTGTTTTATAATGCTTAGTTTAATATCATAGACATTGAAGGTAATGAAACCAGAGCATGGAATGTAGTTATTTCTTTAGTTGGAGTCTTGGAATGTTGTTTTAATTGTTCGTTCAATGAGCTAAAAATTTAATCCCTTAAACTACGACAAAATTTTTGCTATTTTATATATGGGAAATAATCGTTTCTGACATAATGAAGCATTTGTAAAGTTGGGAAACCAATTGCTCCAAATGATGGAAGTTCCTATTTTTCCTATATAAGAATAAACCAACCAATTGATCAACCAAGAACCAGGGGAATGTTTTTGTTGCTTTACTTTTTGAAAGGGGCCTTTAACCTAAAGCTGTCACCATATGGATTTTGCTTGGTATCTCCTACTACTTGTATTTATAGGTAAGTATAGCCGTCCACTTTTATCATTTTGTTTTGCATGTTCTGCTTGAATTGTGGGGTTCTTAGTGGTGGTTGATTATTGAAATGAGACTTGCAAATGCAAGACCTGATCTTTTCGATATCGTAATCAAATGTTTGTAAAATTCGTCATTTCTTAACCTTTTTATTTTATGTGATTACTTGTTAATTTTTAGGTTATATAGTGATTTTTGAGGTACTTTTTGACAAGGTACTTTTTGACAACCAATTTGATGTGCTTTAAGAGGATGGTTATGGTGGTATGGAAATGGAATAATCTTGCACTCAAGCTAATATGTTTTATGTTTCCAAGAGAAGGACAAGACTTTGGCAGACATGGATGAATTTTGAAGTTCTTAAGATATGGAAAAAGAGGATCCTTTGTCTACTGTGAATATGTTTATAAAGAAAGGATTTTTCATTTGTTTCTATGAAAATATGTGTCGTGTAAGTAAACTGAGTCCGAGTGTAGCAAATTTAATTTTCTGTTGAGGATAGCTATTTGGTTGGTTGTATTCTAAGGAAGTAGAGTGAGTAGGGAGTTTTCTTTTGGTTTTTCAATACAGCACATTTTTAAATATTTATTTATACTGAGATATTTGTTAAATTAAAGGTTATTCATTTTATTTCCTTGGAGATTTATTTTTCATGAAATACATATTTGAGAAATGTGGGAAAAAAGAGATGGTATGTTTGTCCACAATTATAAAATTTAATAGTTTTATTATAATGCAAAATATTGATAGATTTTACATATTATACTATAAAAAAAAGCTAATTAAGTGGTTTTGATATCAAGTATTTTTCTAAGTTTTCATAATATTAAATATTTTTTTTATAAGATATGATTTTAATTATTAAAAAATTAATACAGTATAGCATCAAAAATTGTATTGTTTGCATTATTACATACAGAAAGGTAGAATATAATTTCATATGAAAAGAAAGGCAACAAGTCGTTGTAGTATAGTGGTGAGTATTCCCGCCTGTCACGCGGGTGACCCGGGTTCGATCCCCGGCAACGGCGTAGGTTTTTTTAATTCACGAATTTTTCCGTGTATGTATTCTTGGAAGTACTCAAAATGCCTTCTGTTGGTCATTACATGGCTCTTGCATCATAACAATAAACTCATTTATAATATTGGGAGTATACATGCAGCTACAAATACTGAAACGAGAAATCAACAAATTCCTGGCATCGCATAACATTACCCAGAGATGCTATGTAATTTTCGAAGCCCTTTTGCCTAGTTTTATGATCACTGCAAGTAGGAAATTTGAAATTTTGGCCTTTGCTTGCTTAGCATTTTAACCATTCATAACTAATGATTCAGTTATCTGAAAAATGGTATGCTCACTTGCTCGGTGTACGTAAGGCAAGTATTCGGATTGCAGCTGCAGGGTTCTTGACGAAAACATCAAGCAGATAATCAACAAATAGAAATGCCATTGCCCATGTTAGATGACATAACCAAATTAAACTAGAAAATTTTTCGTTACACTGGCTTTATTAGGTAAACTCAAACGAGGTATTTATGAAACCACAAGGATAAGAATTGGTTACAGTACAACAAATCCATGCTTACATAATCAAGGCAGAAAAAGAGAAACCGAAACAGAAACTAATCTCTGATGGAATTCACAAAAAGAGCAACTAACAAAAACGACCGCTCTCAGATCAAGCACCATTTGGTTGAACCGCTATGCCAGTAGCTACAAAATTTGAGATACTTTCGGAAAGGTGCCGAGTTGCTTTGTCATAATTAACAAACCCCATGAACCAAAACTCGTGCCCATCGATTGTAACAATCTGGATGTATTTCTCGGAAGAATTTTCCCTCATGATCACTGGATTGATGGCACCAATCATGGCCAAAGGTAACATAACCTGTGTCAAGTATTCAGCAAACTATTTCTTAAATTACACATCTCTAATTAAGGAAACTCAAAACCTAATAACGTAATTAATTTATACCTTGTAGTAGCTCCAAGTCTTCTGACCAGAGGGTGCAGTGAAAGACAGGGGGCGATCGCTGCAAAAAGCCACATGAACATTGGAGAGATACAGAGTTCCAGCCACTGGTCCTGTTGATGTTGAAAGGTAACAGGCAAATGTCTTCTTCAAAGTCTCATTCTGGTGGGTTGCAAAAGTTTGCTTGTATATAGTCTCAAACCCTCCTCCTTTTATTGCTTTGGCAGTCAGATTCATCTTCCCCCATGCTGCCTCTGACACAGATGAGTTCGTTTTAACTGCAAAGTCAGAGCATTAACCATGTTAATTTCAACAAAATATTCATTGCATCTAATTAATTATGCTTTGAAACAATATTCAATATACAGCATAAGCGATCAGATCACTAGCTGTGTGAACCACTTACGGTTGTGCCAAATGTTATTGGCCAAGGTCTCAGCCTTGTTGCTCCAAGAGTTGAAGACATTGAGAATAGATTCCATGGGGCTGCCGCTTGGCCTTTCAACGGGACTGTACTGGAGGTACGGGTGGTGATGATTGTTGTATTGAGCTCGATTATCACCAGCAGCTCCAGCTCCCCACAAGGCTGCTTTCTTGTTGTCCGGATGACACGTGGGAGCAGCAGGCGTCCCCATTACATGAGTTCCCCATTTCTCAGCACTTGCAGTGCTTGCTGGTCCAGATGACGATGATGGACCGGCAGCTTGATGAGATTGCATTTCTTGATTAGTACTGCTTAGTGATGTTTGGTGATGAGAAGGGTTTGATTCCTGGGTGGTGGTGCCGTTCATTTTGGTTTTAAATTTGAAGCCAAGTAATTTGCAAGAAAGAAAGAGCTTCTTTGAGGGATTCTATGCCTGATTGATTGGAATATTGTGAGGCGTGCGGTGGTTTTGATTCTTGAAGGGGAGACGTAAATTGGATGAGCAATTCGATTATTAATATTTATATAAAATAGAGATCTTTCATGTGAAAGCGAAAACTTTGACTTGGGAATCGGATACGCGGTTTCCGAATAAGTGATTTGGCGGTTGCTTAGCCGTGTCCTTTCGTAAGGATAATTATATCTTATTCGAAAAAAAAAAAGGATAATTATATCATATAATGTTATTGCTACTCAAAACGTTACCTCATATCAAAGTAAGACTTGCCAATGGGCTCTTCTCCCATGGCCACAAAAAACAATCCATGCACTCAAGCCAGAATGTACGGATTCAAGTTAGATGCTGAGCCTCTTCATTGATAGGATAAAATAGATATTTCTCCAGTATTATGTTATATAGAAATTTGAGTTGGTTCGTATTCATATTAGAATTATTAAGAATAATTTTAATAAATTTTTTATTATAAATATGAATAGGAGTAAAAAAAATGTTTTTTTATTAATATAATAGAATAGATATCTCCTCGATATTACTCGATTGTACCATATTAAAATTATTAAAAATAGTACTGATAGATTTCTCAGAATAAATATAAGTAAAATTCTAACTATAATATCGAAAAAGTACATATAAGAATAATATTTTAAAATATCTTACATGGAAGGGTATTGCGGCAATTTATCTCTCAAAAGTTTATTTCTTTTTATTTTTATATGTTATTTTTTTCAAATTATAATTTTTTGAGTGAGGTATAATTCATTTATTTTTGTGTCTAATAATCATGCGTGCGGTATGATTTCTCAACTTTTTTAATTTAACGCTATAATTTAATCTGGGTCTTCTTAAAGATCACATGATCAAGAGGGAGAAAAATTATTCAATACAAAATCCAGCCACTATTGGATCGCTCTCAATACACATGAATATTGAGGAAGGAAAAAAAAAGTAATTATACAAAAAGCAACCGACCAACAGGATATTTGTTTCACCACTAAATTTTTTCGTATCACCATTTAGGGGCTTCTTTTATAAATTTATTAAGTTCGGTCAGTTAAGTAAACTATTTAGTTGTTCATTTATTTTCTTCTTTTTCTCTTCACCTGCAGCAACACAATGTTTTGTTCTTCACAATCGTCTCTAAATCACAAAACCAATCTTCCGCATTGGTGCAAGAATGATGATGTATTTTTTTGATACAATGGAGCCTAATAAAAATTAGGATAAAACAGAGCGGGAAATAGTATTCCCATACATATCATTACATAACCAATATCCAATACCCTCTGGTGGGTTATCAAAATCATGAAAGCCGGGAGGTAAATAGACTCATTTTGACTCAAATGCACAGTTTCCAAAACACTTTTGCCAGATTTATACACTGCAGTCAATTCTCGTATTCTTTTGACCCAAATCGGCCATCTCAATCACAAGAAAATAATGTTGATGAAGTACCTGATAAATAATTTTTTTTAAAAAAAAGAGAGAAACAAAAAGAATCAATAAATATGGGCGGTATGTTTTAAAAATTTAACTTTGCAATAGCTTGTTGCAATTTTTTTTTTTTTTGAAAAGCGCAGATTATTGAGTGATAATAAAATAAATTGATAGAAATTACAAACTTGTCATAATTGAGAATAAACCTAAATATTTGTTCTTCCTAAGCTTCCTCTCTCTATTCATTTCGTTTGCAGCCAAGCAAAAAATCATTGATTAAAAAGACTTTTAATTGTAATAGTCATTTTGAGGTAGGACGGTTGCTTGGGATGAGTAGAATATTTTCAGAGGCCATAAATTGGACTGTAGATGTCTGTTTTAGGTTTATAATACATCATTTCAAATCTTACAATGAGATAAACGAAACCCACAATCGTTGTGGTATTATGTCTCGTGGTCGAGTAAGAAATTCTGCTTCTTTTCTGGTTATTTTTTAGTTTTAAGATATTTTTATATTTTTTTCTGTTTCTTTTAGGATTTTTATCTTTTTTTTCCTAGATATCGATTTGAACACCATTTGTTTTGCTTTTCTTATTTTAATTATGAGAATTCTGTTATAAAATAATATTTCATATTTACTTAGCTTAATAAATGGGTAATTTTTAAAAACCTCCCCTGAGGTTTGGGCTTGTTACAAGTAGATAGCGAGAATTGATTTATTTGTAAAAAGCCCCCTACCGTCAATTAATTTTAACATTGACCGTTAGTTGATTGTGCAAAGATAATATTACCCTTAACAATAGTTTGTAGACGGAAATAACTAAAAAAAAAAACTAAAATTGTTGGCTATTTTACCCTCTTTAAATTATTGATATTTTCTTAAAGTTCCTACAAAAAAGATGAAATTAAAAACTTGAAAAATCCTCTTTAAATTATTGATATTTCCTTAAAGTTCATACAAGAAAAATAAAATTAAAAACTTGAAAATGAAATAGTCATAATCTTTACCTATGATATTGTAAATTTTTAGAATTGACAAGGATAAAATTGTCAAAAAATAGGATTTGTGCTTTTCGCGCCAATAATTTTAGTTTTTTTTTCGTTATGTCAGTCTACAAACTATTGTTAAGGGCAATATTGTCTTTGCATAGTCAACTAACGGTCAATGTTAAAATTAACTGACGGTAGGAGGTTTTTTATAAATAAACGGATTCTCGCCATCTACTTGCAACAAGCCCAAACCTCAGGGGAGGTTTTTAAAAATTATCCTTTAATAAATTCTCGATATTTAGAATTATTATATAAAGGCCCTTTATGGCCTTTCAAGTGGAGTAAAAAGATATGATTAAAAAACTTTTTGGAAAAATTACTGGAACTTACTCAAGTCCCAGCTATTTTCTGCAATTTTTTTTAAATATGTTTTTTTATATAATAACCCTTTCTAGTATAGACATAGAATTTTCATTTATGGCATGTGATTTATCTTTTTTTTTTTAAAGCCAGTAAATATTATGAGGTCCAACTATGTCCAAAACTTGAAATGGTGGTGCCACCTCACCTTTTTATTTTTTGTTACAACACTACTCTTATGGTGTGTTTACTTCATTGAATAGAAATAGGGTGGAATAGGAATGAACTGAAATGAGAATGGGATTCTAATGTTTACTTGGCAAAAATAAATGGAAATTGAAATGTACTGGAATGTCATTGATGTGTTTACTTAGTAAAATAAATGGGAATGTGAAATGGAAATGTGAATCAATTTACCAAAATACATATAGTATTAAATAATGTAATTTTCATTAAAAAGATACATGTATAAATATTATTATAAAAATGATATTAATTACAAAAATAAAATTAATAATAATAATAAATGATAATAATGATAATAAAAATAATTAATAATAACTAAAATAATAAAGTTAATAAAATTTAATAATAATAATAATAATAGTAATGACATTTAAAATAATAAAATTAATTTTAATTTAAACGAGGATAATTCAGAAAATATAAAAAAATTATAGGGATATAAAAGTCAGTTCAGAGAATGGAAATCCTCATTCCCAACCCCTTCTATGGAATGAGATTCTCATTTCTTATTCCAAAATTATGTAAAACCCATATATTTTATTCTCATTACTAAATTATATTTTATCAAATAAATATAAATTTTATTCTCATTTCTTGATTTCCATTCTTTACTCTCGAGTAAACTTACCATTAGTTTTCACAAAACCCCTCGCACTCTCTTTTATTTCGAATTGTTTTTTAAGTACAAAATATTTCAACCAACTCCTATTAATCTTTTGCAGGCCTATGAAAACAGTTGATTGTTTTAGGTGACACAAGTCTTGTGTTGATTGCAGGTACGTGGCATATGATTACACAAGGCTTATCTCTGTTTGGTACTTCTTTGTTGGAAGAGACACGTCACTCAAATATATTTAGTGTATCAATTTTGGCCTTTTGTGCTTCAATGTAAAAATACATTAATTCAATCAATTGTGTACTTATAATAGGTATCTGCTGAGATTGTTTATATAATTCTATGTTTGTACTAGATGTGATGATGCACTGATTTTCACTTATGGTGAATGAAATGTTTAGTTTATTTTAAAAAATGTTAAATTTTCATTAAACACTATTAAACTTTCATTAAACAAAAAATAGTTTTTTTATTAAATTTCGTTAAACAAATAAGAAAGTCACTTGTTAATTGAGAATTGAAAAAAAAATGTAATGAAAACAATTAGAATAAGTGTTATTTTGAATTTGTTAACTATAAATTCTATACTCATTCTAGACATTCATAATATCATAGTATTGTTTATTAATAAAGTAATATTATTATATTACTAGACGTATATGACACATCAATAAAATCAAATCTAATTTTATATTTTATACATACTTCATATAATTTAATTTTTTTTTACTTAAAACTCATTTGGGGTTGTTGTCCAGGAAGTTTAGAAGGACACAAGATATTTTATATTACAAACAACTTTGAAAACATAAAAAAATAATTTTCAAAATCTTATTTTAAGTACAAGTTTTATCCTTAATAAAGTTTCACAAATATCATATGTATCACATAAACCTAAAACTATCATTATTCAATTTAGGTAATCATTATTATAATGAGTTTTTATTTTACATTTGTAGGTTTAATTTTTTTCAATATAATTCTTATATTAATTTATTTATTTACCTTATATTTACAAATTTTATGTTTTATTTACATATTTTATATTTAATTTTACACTTAATGATGATTTATAATTTTTATGTTACATCTATCAGTTTTTATTTTATTTACCAATAATATTTTAATTTATTACTGCCATGTTAATTTACTTGATTTACCTTCCATTTATAAGTCTTATATTTCATTTACTTAATTGATATTTTATTCTACACTTACTGTTGATTTACAAATTTTATATTATATTTGTAAGTTCATATTTTGTTTATTAATAATCCATTAATTTGCTACTCCTATGTTAATTTATTTGTTTTACCCTTCATTTGCAAGAATTATTTTTCCTTTACATAATTTATGTTTTATTTTACACTTAATATTAATTTACAAGTTTTAATTTACATTTATAAGTTTTTGCTTTGTTTATTAGTAATATTTACTATTTCTATGTTTATTTACTTGTTTTACCTACCATTTGTTAGTCTTATTTTTTATTTACTTTATTTATGTTTTGTTTTAAGTAGATTTTGGATGCAAGAAAAAGAGACAAAATCCCACCACAACGATGAATTTATTTTTTGGGATTTAAGGTACCTCACTTAACTACAATATGTGAGTTGTTTTAGAGCTTTGAAGGAAATGAAAAAGAGTGGCAAAAAGACTTATAATGGCGAGAGATCAGACGTGGAGGAAGAGGGTTTAAAAGAACGCCTTTGGACCTGTAAAATAATAGAAGGAGGTTAGAGATGGAGCCGGCGGTAGCTAGCGACCACTACGGATGTTTAAGTCAGCTACTTAAACTTTTTATAGAGTTAAGAGATTGTAAGCCCCCTTTTTGTGTGTATTTTTTGATAAGTTTGAGAAAGATATAACCTTATTGCCTTTATATAGTATACACTAAGTACCATGCCATGTGGCACATCTGTAGTGGTGATTCTACTATTATTTATGAGATATTTTCATCATTTTTACCTTTATCATGCTTTTTGAGCCATTAGGAGCATGCTTGGGAAGTAAGGAGTCGGTTATTTGGTAGGGTTTGTTGTTTTGTGCACGTGGCGCATGCTGCCGATGGTCTAGGACAGCTCTGCCGAGGTTGTCTGGACAATTTTTGGGTGTGGCAGCTAAGGATCACTATATTTTACATGTTGCTTTTTGCTTTTTGTAGGTGTGACAACTAGTTGTATCCTCTTTTTTAATATAATATTCCTTATTTAATTTTGGCAAATCAAATATTCTCTTTGGGTGATGGAAATATCACGCGTGGCGGGTATTTTTGGATATTTTCTTTAACTCTGATGTGGTGTACCTTACGTACCCGCTTAATTACCAAGTGTAGCTAGTATAGGTCGGGTATCCTACTAGAATAACTTATAGTCATATAACATTCACATCGACACGTTGCGCTTCATTTTCAATATTATATTTATTTCCCAGACATGTTTTATTTGACATTTATTTTTAGTTTACAAGTTTTATGTTTTATGTATAAGTTTTTGTTTTATTTGCTGTTGATACATCAATTTATCACTCGTATGTTAATTTACTTATTTTACTTTCTATTTACAAGTCTTATACTTTATTTACGTAATTTATGTTTTATTTTATAGTTAATGTTAATTTATAAATCTTATGTTTTATTTACATAATTTATATTTAAATATGATATTAATACTGTAATTTTAATCACTGCATTATGCGCTAAAAGCTGAGACGTCAAGATGGCAATGGGGAGGGGAGGGGAGGGGACCAATCTCCCCATACCCATCCCCGATATTTTGTTATGTCCCCGTCCCCGTCAGAATTGCTTAAGAGAATCCTCATCCCCTCCCCGAATAATAACAGGGGGTCCTCGAGGGTCCCCGGTCCCCGAATAACTAATAGTCTAATACATTTTTTTATTTTCGATTTTAAATTAATCATATTAAAATAAAAAATTCAGATAAAAATAAAGTTCAAAATATATCTTGCATTAATATTGATCCATTACAAAGTCACATTCAAAATATAAATTATTAAAATAATTATCTTTGTCAATAACTCAATCTTCATAATCCTACAATAAAAAGAAAAAAATTATTTTTATATCGGCAATAAAATGAATGAAATAAATGTAGAAAAAATTATTTTTATATCGGCAATAAAATGAATGAAATAAATGTAGAAAAAATTATTTTTATATCGGCAATAAAATGAATGAAATAAATGTAGATACTTAATTAATATTTTTAATAAAACTATTCACCTCCTGCTCCTCCTGTTCTTCCTCAAGAAATGTGGCAAATTGAGAGATAGCCTCAGATTTCAAACCTAAAACAAGAAAAATGATATAAGTAATGTAACTTATAAGCGCAAATATTAATAACTGTATAATATAATTACAATGTAAAATAAACTCATACTGCTATTGTAAGCTCGTAACCAACTTTGACAGCACATTAAGGCCTCTAATGTGCTTGGATGAAGTTTGTTACGGTGTGGGCTCACAACTCTACCACCGGTACTAAAAGCTGATTCAGAAGCAACTGTTGTAATTAGAATTGCCAAAATATCTCTAGCAATTCAAGCTAATGTAGGATACGAATTAGGATTAGAACTGTTGTAAATTATAATTAGGCAGCTCTCTCCTGTATCATTGTGGTTTGGATTAAAAATTTAAGACTTTAATTAGTTAATTAAGTTTAAAAGTTTAATAATATAATTATTTTAATATTTATTATTTTTAACAATATTTATAATTTTTTTATTTATTTATTAGTAATTTTAAAAATAAAAATAAAATTAAAAATTAAAATGGGGAAATGGGTAGGGGATGGGGATTCCACCTCATCCCCGTTCCCTCTCTGAATAAAAAATTGGGTAAAAAATAATCTTCATCCCCTCCCCGAATAAAAAATTAGGTATAAAATTATCCTCATATCTTTTCCGAATGAGAAAAATCCTCAAGAGTACCCGTCCCCGTAGAGATTTTTGCCAACCCTACGTCAAGTTATGTTAAAACAGCCGTACCACGTCACTTTTTTATCATTTGTTACAGTATGTAAATTTTCATTTAACCCCTCGTACCCTTTTGTATTTCAAATTGCTATTAAGTACAAAAAGTTTTCAGCTAACACCTTAATAAACTTCTGCAGACCTATTCAAACAGCCGATTATTTTAGGCGACACAGGTCTTGTGTTGATTGCAGGTACGTGGCATATGATAATGCCTTTGTTGCAGTGCTACCACTATTCAGGACTAAGTCAAGAACATCCATCATTTGCTTTCTGGGTGGTACATCAAAATCAATATGAAAACTCCACTGATCTTTTCTCGCAAAGACCGCACGATATGGCCCCATATCAATATTTATACATTTACGGTGGCCTTTTGTTCTCATCTTCAATGCGCAATTATCGTCTTCTTAATTTCTTTCTTTTTTTATCTCTCTCAATGGAGTTGGAGACCACGCAACACATAAAACAATCGATCAGCGTGGCCCTGGTGCCAACACCAGGCATGGGTCACTTTATTCCACTAGTTGAGCTAGCTAAGCGACTCGTTCTTCAACACAACTTTCACGTCACTTTCATTATCCCCCACGACGGCTCCCCCATGCAGCCACGAAAACAAGTGCTTGAATCTTTGCCACCCACTTCCATCTCCACCATCCTTCTTCCTCCTGTGAGTTTCGACGACTTGCCTGATCACGAGGACGTTAGCATCGAAGTTCGGATCACGCTCACCCTCACTCGCTCTCTTTCTGCTCTGCGAGAGACACTCAACAACTTAACAACTGATCAGTCAACTCGACTGGTTGCTCTAGTTGTTGATCTTTTTGGCTTGGAGGCCTTCACTGTGACTCGAGAATTCGGTGTTCCGATATACGTTTTCTTTTCAACAACAGCCATGGACTTGTCTCTGGTATTTTATTTGCCTGAGCTTGATCACAAGTTTACTTGTGACTTTAAAGACTTGCCAGAACCGGTCCAATTGCCCGGCTGTGTCCCGATTTGCGGTCCTGATTTGGAAGACTGTCTCCAAGAGAGAAACAGCGAGACTTATCAATCTATTATCCACTTGGCCAAACAGTACCCTTTAGCAGCTGGGATTCTGGTTAATAGTTTCATGGATTTGGAACCGGGGGCTTTCAAGGCTTTAATGGAAAGTAGGGAATCAAGCTTCAGGCTGCCTCCGGTTTACCCGGTTGGACCGCTGATTCTGACCGGATCAATCAATGAATCCGACAAAACCGACTGTTTGAAGTGGTTAGATGACCAGCCAAATGGGTCAGTTCTGTTTGTTTGTTTTGGCAGTGGGGGAACTTTGTCACAAAAGCAGTTAAATGAGTTGGCTTTAGGACTTGAGATGAGTGGACAAAGATTTCTCTGGGTTGTAAAATGCCCAGATGAGAAAGCTACGAATGCCACTTACTTTGGTGTCCACGGCATGAAAGAAGAAAATCCTTTTGATTATTTACCGAAAGGGTTCTTAGATAGAACCAAAGGTGTGGGTCTAGTGGTGCCCTCTTGGGCCCCTCAGATTCAAGTCCTGAGCCATGGCTCCACCGGAGGGTTCTTGAGCCATTGTGGCTGGAACTCAGTTCTAGAAAGCATTGTGCATGGTGTCCCTATAATTGCGTGGCCACTGTATGCAGAGCAAAAGATGAATGCTGTGCTTCTCACAGATGATTTGAAGGTTGCATGGAGGGTCAAAGTCAACGAAGATGGACTAGTGGGGAGAGAAGAGGTAGCAACATATGCGAGGGGATTGATTCAAGGAGAAGATGGCAAGTTGTTGAGGGACAAGATGAGAGTACTAAAGGATGCTGCTGCAAATGCTTTGAGCCCAGATGGATTCTCTACCAAATCACTAGCCAACGTGGCTCAAAAGTGGAAGAACCTAGAAAACGATACAAATTAATTATTTGGTTTCGTTTAATACATCACTCACATCTATTTGTTGTTAACCATTTGAAGGTTATATTTAGAATTAAGTTCCTTTAACTTTTAAGTTAAAAAGTTAAAGTTTTTGAAAAAAAATTATAATTATGAAATAAAAGTTAATAATATATAATAAATATAAAATTTAAATAATAATTTTGATAAAATTATTAAAGATATAATAAAATTTTTATTGTACAAATAAAAAAAAATTATATCGATATAATTTTCAAATTAGAGTAATTATTGTTTACTAAATATTTTATTATTGTAATTTTTAAGTTACAGTAGTCTAACTTTCATTTCAAACGCATCCTAAATATAATACTTGTTGTTAATCATTGGAGGTTATATTGTAAACATAATATAGTTTCATGCGTGGGTTATGTTAATACGATGATACATTGTAGATATTTTGTTAGGTAGAGTTACTTGATTCTATAAATTTACTCTCTATATCCTCTTTTTAATTAATAATTTTATTATTTAAATATTTTAAAAAAAATACTTAATTAATCTTTTCTTCTTTTTTTCTTCTTAATTTTATAAATTCTCATCTATTTGTTATTAATTATTTGGAGGCTATATCATACATTGTAGATTTGTTTTTAGGTAGAGTTATTTGAATCTATAAATTTACTCTCTATATCTTATTTTTAATTAAGAATTTTATTATTTAAATTTTTTTTTAAAAAATCACTTAATTAATCTTTTCTTCTCTTTCTCTTCTCAATTTCACAAATTATTGTTTGTTTATTCAAATTTATTCTTTAAGTTGTAATAAATGGTATCATTAACTAAGAAAAACAAAACCCATCATTTAAAAATAAATATTAACCAATTTTTATCGTTATGAAAGTTAATAAATATCAAAAAATTAATTTTTACTAAATACAAAAGTTAATGAATATAAAAAAAAGTTATTGCATATAAAAAGTATGAAATAAAAATTATGATATAAGAAAAAACTAAAAAAATGAATTCTAAAGAGAGTAAAATTGAATGTTTACATTATAAGATGTGAGAGTAAATAGAGAATATGTGATTGTAAGATAGAGGAAAAAAAGATTAACAAAGAGTAATTTTGAGATCTTAAAATTGTAAATTTTTAATAATGAATTAATTTTTTAAATAAATGGAGAGAAAAATTTGGAGTGTTCCCACCCTTTTCGTCATGGCTTAAGTCCAAAATTCGAAGCTTCACTAGCCTTTGCAACATTGGGCTGTAGTTTATAGGCCAGTAGAATCAATTATCTCTTTCCGATTAAGCGATTAAAACGCCCCGCATTAATGGCATGATTGTTCCAAGAAAAATAATAATTTAAAAAACAACTTTGTATGATATGGCAAAAGCTGAGTGGTTACAGGCTGGCAAAACCAAGTTGACTGAAAAAAGAAAAAGAAAAGAAAAATCTTTAAATCGATTTGTTTTCCACCCTCTTTAAGTATACACAGCGTCAGCGGTCACAGAGACGAGAAAGAAAAATGAGTTACCACCACAAACATAATCCCGAACCCTACCCTCCTCCAGGTACAAAAATGAAAAATAAATTAAATTAAAACTCATTTTTATTTATCAATTGTTTTTTGCTCAATTAAGTTTCAAAATTTTTATTTTTTTGCTAATTTCTTTGGATATTTTTCTTCTTATAGGCTACTCATCTGCTTATCCACCACCACCAGGGTACCCCTCAGCGCCGACGCCACCGCAACCGCCGTACGAGAGGTATCCTTCTCCACCGGCGCCGCATGGGTATCCTTACCCACAGCCGCCGCCGCCACCTGGAGGGCCACGTCCTTATGAAGGGTACCAAGGTTATTTTGCTGAAGGGTATCCTCATCCTCCACCGCCGCCTCCGCCGCAGCACTGTCACTACGAGCACTATCATTACCAGAACCAGTCCGATGGCTGTTTTTCGATTTTACAAGGCTGGTACGTCAAATATCTTCTCTCTGATTTGTCATCGTTTCTTCATTTGGGATTCAAAATATCATATTTGTTGATTGCTGTGTACTTTTAATTTAGACTATTAGTAATT
Source organism: Citrus x clementina (assembly GCF_000493195.1). Classification (NCBI taxonomy): domain Eukaryota; kingdom Viridiplantae; phylum Streptophyta; class Magnoliopsida; order Sapindales; family Rutaceae; genus Citrus; species Citrus x clementina. Next base: position 12,375,641 of record NW_006262688.1, on the reverse strand, counting down.
GCATTCATTATAGTATAGATAATTGATTAGTCTCAGCGGACTTTTTTGATGGCTATGTTGAATTTAAGAGTTCTGTTATACTTTAATCAGGAGGAAATTATGACAGTATCAATAAGCGATGGTAGTTTTGGAGTGTAATTATCATTTAGACGAGGAGTTGTGGTCTAGTTTAGTGAATGATCATCAATGGAGATTATGCTTAAAAAGTGTCGTGTTCCTTTGCTCTTCTAGGTTTTTAGGACTTACGACTGTAGTGTATCTTCATCTCATGTCCTTCAGCTATTATCTAAGAAGTCCTACTGTTGGTCCTTTCTTGCATCTCTTTCTCCATTGAGTTTTCATTCTCTAGGTCATTACCTCTTTGATTCATAATCTTTTCCAAAAGCCACCTGGAGCAGGCTAGCTTAGGAGGGCATTCGTGAATGGACTTTTACTTACTCGTTTCAGGTAAAGAGAAGGATGAGGATGCAAAGCAGGGCTAAACCTGCAATATTATCATTTTAATCATTTTTTTATAGATTATCCTTCCCTAGTGCCTGCAATATTACCATCTGAAGCTTATGCTTACACTTCAGCGTGGCAGTAAGGAGTTCATTGGCCTAGTCTCTCATCCTGCCTTTACCTCTTAAGTGGCCCCGTTGAAGCTTCCTAAGAGTTGATGCATCTAGCAGAGAGAGTTTCTTTCTGTATGAGCAAATTAATTCTGTCCAAGGTTGTAAACGGTTCAGGTGTGCCAGCTGTTGGGTGTTTAGGGTTTGCTGAATCCTCCCAGTTATCATACAGAGGCGTCACTGAAGAACGCAGCATTTGCATGGTTATTAGAACTGTAGTAATATTTCCTTTCATATAGACGTAGGTGAATGGTCCAAAAAAGCATTTATTGGCTGCATCAGATATCTCTCCGGAGTCTAGTATTATCCAATATTTGGAATAAATTAGAAGCCTATTAGATGTTACTTGTGTGTTGAATTGATCAGTTAATTTCTTTCACATTGTAGTTTGGCTGCACTTTGTTGCTGTTGTATGATGGAGGAATTCTGCTGCTGTCTTCGATGCATTTAGTTGCTTCCCATGGCGGAGAAATGGAGCTTGTAAACCAGCTTTTATAAATTTTCAATTCCTATTCTGGTTGTTTAGAGGTTTTATGTTTATATTGGTAGTTCTATTCCCGTTCAAATGTAATACTTCATTTTCTTGAATTTGTAAGCAGAAGATATCATTGTAGTGTGACTGTGTGCTTGCTGTACAAATAAATACATTCGTCTTTATGGAAGCTTTCTCCTTAAATAAATCTCTATATTAAAACTTTGTATTTGAACATTGTACATGCCTTTCTGAAGAAGCCTTTCATTCATACCGTTTTAAGCTTAGAAGGGCTTAAGCGTGAGCCGTTACTGATGACAACTCATCGATTGCTCAGTTTGCTACACGTTGATAGTACCAAATTGGTCTGGGTGTTCTAGTGATCTGGTCTGAGAATATTAAATGAGTTTTTTTTTTTTTTTTTTTTAACCAAAGAGTAGGGTAGGTTCTCGGATGCATAAGACACCAAGCAACAGAACATAATTCCTAAGACAGCTCCAAGACCCTGAAGATCCATTACCAATCTGTTATAATCACAAACGAGTACAAATAGCAAAAATAGCAAAAATAGCAAATCCCTCGGTAAATTAAAAAAGCAATAGCATAAAACTAAATAACCAACAGCCTAAAAGTCCATAAAATCAACTGGCCTACGCAAAGTACATCTACTCATAACAAGAAAACAACCACCCGAGCCAAGAAGACGATGATGCACACCCCAGATAAACTTAGAGAGTCCACACAAAATCTGGCGCATCTTTCCTTGGCCCGACCAGGGTGCGGTACAAATACATCTTCCCTACTTTTTGTCTATCATCCAGGCTAAACTCCATCTGATCATCTTCATTTATGATCTCCACATTGAGCCTAGGCATCTTCTTCGCAAGTGTCTGGCAGCCTCCAAGGGTAACTTCGCAGGACGACATCCAAAGGGATCGCATTGTCTCATACTTTCCCACGTCCGTCAGAAGTGCTGTGTTACCGAAGGGGCTGTCCCTGATTTCCAGCTTGCGGAGCTTCTTGCACCCGTTCAATACATACAGCATTCCCTTGTCGCTATTCCCAGCAAATGCAATAGAAAGCATTTCCAGCTGCTCAGCATACATTCCAATGTAAAGGAAAACCTGGTCAGTTAAAAGGCCAGAGAGTGACAATCGCCTTAGACGCTTGCATGATTGTACAATTGCCCCAAAACCTTCATCCAAAGGCTGCATGGTGACAGGGTCAGGTTTTTCACGGTCAAGGATGCACAATCTGAAGCGAGTGAAATTTGAATTATTCTTGGCTACAGTTATTAGGGCGGCATTAGTCATTTGCTGGCAGAAGTAAAGCAATGAATGCAGCTTCGGGCAACCAGCTGATATGGCAACCAGGCCTTCCTCTGTTACAGCAGCATTGTCGACCCCAGATGGGAAAACCCTCAATTCTTGCAATTCTTTACAGGTGAAAGCTACAACTCCTAGTCCTCTGTCTCCAATAGAATCCAGTATCTGCATAGGTTATGGAAGATATGGTCATTCATCTCACTTTGAAAATAATCTTATATGCAAGAGTGAACAGGTTTTAAGAACATACCCATAATCGCTCAAGTTTCCTGCAGAACCGAATTAGCTTTATTAGCTCATTACCATGAATGCCCGGAGCATAGCTTAGATTCAACGAAGTTAGGTTCTGGCAAACAGGATGAATAGCCGACAGGCAGCAAGGAACAACCTCCAAAAATCCTGACAAACTTCTTATTGACTTACACTTCACAAGGGTAGCCTTCAATTTGATGTAGGCCTCAGAAGATGGATCATATACAAATGAGCCGATGCCTAAGTCTACTAGTTGAGGAGCTCGCATCAACAATTTTTGGAGGGTGTCAAGAGGCACTGCCCGATTTAACCTCAAACTTTTGAGATTAGGAGACCTTGCTACAAGTCTCTCAAGGGCTGTCAAATTAATTTCTCCTTTGAGGCATGAGAAATTCAGGGAGACAAGAGAGGTGCAGCTATCAGGAAAGCAGCTAATCCACTGTCCTCTATTATCATCTACTTCAATTTCTTGCAAGTCAAGCTCCCTAAGATACCTAAGAACAGCAAAAACAAAGAAAAGTTAGGAACATAGTCCATGCCAATTGCCAAGTATTCACCTCCAGCCAACATACTGAGGAAAATTACATCACAATAGACCATCTAAACAGACAGTATAGAAAATTGATTGACAGAACGAAAGTTGTCCACTTAGCCATTGATATCGTTTTTTAATTATAAAAGACACTGCAACAATTAAATTAAGTAGCCAAGCATGCTCAGTAATAAAAACTATATCGGCAACATTTCTGTATCTCCTTACAAATTTCAGGATCGATATACATTAGCAGTAAAACATCAAAAATGGAAGAACCATCAGACTAAGCATTCATTAGATAACTTATCACAAGTCTATCACAAGCTAACTTTCAAATAGGCTAAAGTGAAACAAGCCTATCAGTGAACTCTCCAAAACTCACCACCAATCAAATAAAAGAACTCATCAAAAACAAATAGTAACAACAAAAAATTCAAAAACAATAATAATAACAATGATAAATAAAGATTCTTACCTACAATTGGCAGCAATAGCAGCCAATCCATCAGTGGTAAACCCCTCACAGCTAACAAGAACCAGCGACTTAAAATTCACAAACGACCTCGACAGCAACTCAAGACAGTCATCAGACACTACCATCCTCTTCAATCTCAACTCCTCTAACCCGACCCGACTCTTAGCCAAAGCTTCGACCCACGGGTACACCCACCCGCCCCAGTCATACGGAAGCAAGTTGAAGTCCGCAAAATGCGGCTTCCCCTTCAAAGTCAACGACTTCAGCCCCCGAAACCTCCCGATCACCCTTTCTGGGCTGATCGCGTAGCAGTTCCCGATGAACACACTTTGCCTGCTCAGTCGTTCGATTTTGTACCATGATTTGCACACCAACGATACGGCGTTTCTGTCTTTCTGCGATGTCACGAAATCGAACACGTGCTCTATTACCTCATCTGGAAAATAATTCATCATCTTTCGCTTAACATTCAGTCTTACTCCTCAACTTTCCCAGAAAAAAAAAATTCCCCAGAAAAAACCCAACTTTCCCGAGAAAATTATCTTTTTAAGAGAGAACAAATTAAACCCAGATCTAATTTTGGGGAATATCTTAAAATTATTTGGAAAATCTAATAATGAGACCAGATCTGAAAATCTAAAAACTACTACGTACGGACAGAATGATGTGAGTGCAAGGACAACTGAGATTGTGTCGCCTCTCTTTACTACTTTAGATTATTAAGATCTAAAGGCAACAGAGAGAAAGAGAAAGAACTCGAATTTTCGCGAGGAAAAAAAAAACGTGGTTTTTTTAGAGAGAAAGTGAAGGAAAATTTTTTTTATCTTCTTATTTTCTCATTCAGTGATCATCTGCAAAATGATTACAGCGATGAAAAAACGTTGAAAAACAGATTAAATTCATAGATCTCGAAAAAAAAATCTAAATTTTCTGTAAATAGAAACTAACAAAAACTAAATCGAAAATCTAATGAAATGATAAAACTATACAGAGAGAAAGAAAATAAATAAGAAAAACACAAGCTTAAAAAAGAACACAATGTAAGAGCTTGTGTTTGTAACTCAGTGAAGCTCTCGCTCTAACTCGAGGGAAAAAAAAGAAACTCTTTTCTGAGTTTAGGTAATTAACCAGGGTTAGTTTTCAACCGTGGTTAAGAGTATTAACCGGGTTACGGATCTGACGGTCAGCGTTGCTTTGATGAAAAGATTGAGAGAATCTTGACCGTTCAGCAGGGGGGCATCATGCATGTGTCCTTATCTCTCGTTTCGAAGTCTCTCTCATTCTCTCTCACTCTCCCTTTCCCTCTCTCTCTCTCTCTGATAAAGGTCTTACCAAAGAGATCGGTAATGGACTCTCTGAAAAACGACACTCGTTTTATTGAAAATTACGATGATGCCACGGTGTAGATAAGATTCTTTTGTTCGTACCTGCGCGTGTGGATTCAACTCGCGGCCCCTGACGAAGACACCTCATGTGGGGGATGTTTGACGCGAAAGATGTAAAAGCATACAGATTGTGAAAAGCGAGTGTGAGATTTAAATACTCGCGGGTGTGGGTTTTGCGTTTCTTCTACAGTTAATCTAGTGTTTTGTCAGGAAATTTACTTTTACTGTACTGTACATCTTTCTTTTTCTATAAAAAAAAATTTATTTCCCTTTTTCTCTCTTTATGACATTGGATATATCTGAATCATGGGCTTTTTAATGATTAGGAAATTCAGTAAAAGAGAAGAAGAAAATGATTTTTGACAAAATCTTATACCTGCTTTAAATGTGTCCTCATAATATTAAATGTGAGGAGCATCTCTGTCTTTTTTTTTTTTTTTGTTTGGTATTTTTCTGCCATTAATGATGATGAACCACTGTGCAAGTATTGGTGTAGCTTGAGGTATGGTATTTTTGTGTCATTATGATCCATCATACTCATGGCGAGTGGTGACCATAAGCGAGATTCAAACTTTCTTTTATGAAGTTTTTTTTTTTCCATTTCAAGATGTTAAAAATAATTCCAAATCCCCTAATCTCTGTTTTAAGAGAAAAAGAAATTCTTAGATACCCCATATTTTAAATAAATCATGCGTGTGACAAGTCGGCCAGTCTCCCATTGACAAATTAGTGATGATCTAGAAAAGGTAAATTCAGTTTTCTATGTTCACACTTCGGTAGCGGCAAATGTGCTCAAAGGGTAAGTCTAGATTTTGTAGGTAGAGATGTACAATTTGTGATAGTACTCGTGAGAAAATTGCAATCATAATGGTTTATTGTCATTTTGTTGATACTTGAAACATTTAAAATAGTGAATCCAACTACATCGTCCAAGATGGACATTAGTGGCATTCTTAGCATGTTTTGTTTGGTTTCATTTGAATTTTTTTTTTTAAATCCCTTTTGAAATTCTTATAAGGTACACATTTCTTCTCTCTCTCTCTCTCTCTCTCTCTCTCTCAATATATTTTGCATAAAAATTTTGTTATTCATCAACACATATGTGAGCTAGAGTTGAACTCATATTTTTCATATGAGAGTTATAAATATTTTCTTTTAATCTTGTTTAATTTGGTATTTAGAAAAGTCTTACATAAATAGTGAGCAAAATAATAATTGTTTTATTACTAAATGAAAAAGTGATTGTAAAGTGTTTTTTTAAGTCAATTTTGGATCATAATAGCAAAGGTTTAAGATAAGCGATCAATTCTCACCAGAGAATTAAATTAAATACACAAATAAATAAATAAAAAGTAAATTTTACTATACGTAGTACGAGAATTCCATTACAAAAATCACTAGCTAAAGTGTCTAAGCATAATTGAAAAAGAAGACTTTGTTCGAGTTTCATTGGTTTGGTTGTGTAATTCTCAATCATTTATCACTTTGACTATTTGCCATACGCTCTCAATTATCCACCTTTTTTTTTTTTTTCTCCAAATTCCTATTTAAAAAGAAATCCAATTTCCCATTAAGAATTGATGCACTAGCTTATGGGTCAAACTTAAATTGCAACGTTGAAATCATTATCGGTGTGGAAATGGAAATGAGAATTAGGCTTCACTAAGCTCAAAAGTCTAGTCCAAATCTTTTGTTATAAGATTTTGCAAATTCATGATTTTTGTTTTTGTCCTTTTCGGCTACCGTGAAATGTCAAATTGGTGGTTCCTTTGTTCTCTTCTCATAATATAGCTTTGAGCTCATCAGCTGCGCCTCTCATTTCAATAATTGAGACTGAATTTCACCTAAATTTTGGGTGTGTGACAACTAAAAATGAGCACATGCATTCCAACAAACGCCCAATCGTGCTACAATAAAATCAATCTAGATAAGGTCCATTGAGAAATATAACTATATTTAGTAATTAAAAAAAATCAGCTATTACTAATATTTTATTGATAAAATTATTGCAAATTCGTCTCATCCATTTAATACGTAGTTGTAGTAACTTTTTTTTTTTTTTGTCTTAAATAAGTAAAAGAATAGACAAAATTCAAATTGATATTTTACGACTTAACTCTCAAAAAAATTTAAATCGAATGGCCAATCAAATAAAATTATTTGAATGAATGCAGCTGGACACGTGCAGTAATTGTTAGGACAGTGGGTGAAAAATTATCTAAGCTCTGTTGGAATCGAAAACACAGCGTCTCAAGATTCGTAACAGACAGTAAGTTCCTGTGCTTCTTAAACCCATGGCGTCACACAGACTGACCTTAAACAGAGACACGGGCATGGCTGTGTCGCACTCACTCCCTGCCGAGCATAAGTTTGCCCTTTCATCTTTCTCTGTTACGTGACCAAAACCCATTTTGCAAGACGACATAAACTGTAAGCAATAACTAGGCATTAGGCTGTCGTGTGTCTGGTCCGAACGGCCAGTGTATTGGCCGTTTTCATTTGCGATCGTTTGAATTTGAGATAAATTTGAGGCGTGTATAAATATATTATATATTGTATATTGATGTGTCCTTAATTGTAACCTAAGGTTGCTGTCTTGGATTCGCTCTTGTTTGGTCGTTATATACATACAGCCAAGTGTTAATCCTTGCTTCTAGTTAGCGCACTCCTTGAAGAACAAAAAAATTATTTTTATTTTGTATTTTTTGAAAGAAACTCTTGCTTTTCTGTTTCGTTTGGATTGAACATTGAAAAAAATAAAATAAAATAAACTGTTTAATCTGAATCTTTTGATCACTGGCTGTTAAATCTTACTTTCATACAATTGTTTGAGTCATGTGATTTTACTAGTATGATATCAAAGTTACAGTTTGATATTATCAAAGTTACTGTAAGAACTTAAATTTTGGGATAAGTTGAAAAATATAAAAAAAAAAAAAAACAAAAAATTTTAATATCGTACAGAATAAAATATATTGTATTAGAGTACGTGTTTTTATTATTTTTAATTTATTCATAAATTTAATATAACCAGAGATTTCTAATTGAAAAAATTATAATTATTCAATATCATGCATAACGGGCATTTAAAATATGTGGAAAGTTATTTGGGCCTAAAGCAGTTATTTTTACCAAAAAATAAAATATAAGTATGTGTCAATTTTCTGGTAGCAATTTGATGGAGTTGAGCTAAATATTCTGGAGGGGAAGATGATTGGTGATGCTGCAACATTACAGGTTAGGAATCAGTCAACCCAGGATATTTGCAACATCTCCATGATAACGAGCTAAATGAATAATGATTAGCCTTATGAATTCAACTTCGATTGCATTTATCATCATGTTCTAAATTTGTTCTTAGAGATGTTGACACTACTGTGAAGATAACTCATGCTTTCTTTCTTTTTCTTTTTTTTTTTTTCATAAGGGAGAGATTCTTCAGTCTTCACACACTGGAATAAAAATCACCATAATATTCTTTCTTTTCTTTTAAAAAAAAAAATCCTTTTTCAGTTACTTGTTGCAAAATTTTGTAACAAATAAATTAGACCAACGATTATAAAGTATGAATATATTCCATTTTTTGCCTAATAAAATCCTAATTTGACTTTTTGAAACTACTAATAAGTGTTAATGTAACCGGAAAGAATTTCTCTCTGGCGGACACGCTTCCTTTTCTTTCCTTATTATATTTCTGTTTGTTTTCTTCAATCTCTAATATGTGAATAAGATTTGGTCTTCTTTTATCTAAATCTGTGGTATTTTCTTGGGTCTTTTATTATTGTTTTTAATTATAACGTGTGTTGCGTTTGTAGATCTAAAACTTATAGATTTTATATATAAAGAATTATAAATAATATATATCGATCTTTTCAGAATGTTCATCATCGTATCAACTGGCATGACCTACTCAAGCGATGGAGAATAATATAATATATATATATATATATAGGAGTATTTTTGGTAATACTTAAAAATTTATTATATACAAATTTTCCTCCTTGCCTGTCAATAAAATCACATTGATTTATTCATCTATCTACCTTCATGAATTGTTTGTAAATTGATGTAAATGTTTGTTATGATATATTATTATAAAATTTCTCACGTCAAATGAAATCAAATATTTTGTTTGTTTAATTTTTTTTCCTCATGGATTGTTTTATTAAAAAAAAAAAAGTTGTTGATAGTTGAAATGAGTGAGAGATTGGAGGGTGAGAGATTTTGTGTTGAAAAAGCTGTGAGCAGGCAAATCCACAGCCACAAGCAAGCAAGCAAGCAGAGGAAAGCAACAAAGGCTATATAAATTATAATTTGTAAAGCAACCAATCTAGCTAGACCATAGATTAGACCAAACCAAATAAACTGATATAGACCCTCCCTATGCAGAGCCAGCCCCCAGTCAAACGCCATGCCATGCGGAAGATTTTTAGTGGATCTCGTGGCTCTGATATTTCCAAATTTCACCTACTTCACTTGAATTTTTTCGCCTTTCTTTTTTTTTTTTTTTTTCTTCTTTCCCACCCCAATTTTTCTTTAAAGTGGGCCATCATCAGCCAAAGGATCATCGATCAATCGCCATGTGATGGTGGGACATCAAATTTTTTCTTTACTTACCGATGATTCTTTCCCTTTTTTTTATCATTTAGTGGGCCTAACCGTAAGCCCGTACGCTACGAGTTAATTTCTTTTACATTAAAATTGACCCATGTTAGCAATTTAGCTTATGTCCAGCCAGCGTATGCATGCATGTGACAGTGAAACCCTGAGTCACACAAATGTTAAAAGAACAAGCCATTCTTGTCTATCTTTTTCCCTTCATTTTTGTCCATCTAAAGCTTCCTTTGTTCACCAAAATTGAATGTTTGCAGAAATATAGGTAACAAAAAGAAAAAAAAAAATGTTATGAGCATCTTCTTTTGTCCTAATCCAAAATTCTAAAAACTTGCTAAGATAATAAAACGAACAACTTAATCGGCAACATTAGAGACATTAATGTAACATTGCGAGCTACTGACATTAGATTTAGATACTATGATACCTCATCAAAATGCAAGACATTAGAGTTGTATAAGATGCCATACTAATTACTCTATAATTGCTAACTAATCTTGCTAGTGAAGTTAACCCAGATCCTGACAGTGGCATAACACGTGAAGTAAATTGTTTAATTATGGAAACGATCTATTTATTGTTGATCACAAACATTTACATGCTCGTATGAAAGTTAGATAAATGGTTATGTGGGAAGGCCACTGCTCGATCGGCTTATAGCCTGGTTTAATATGTAATTGGCAGCCTTAAATAACTATGTCGCTTTAGAAAGTAATTATATAATTTAACGTGAAGACGAAGGTGATGCTTAAGAAGAATGGGAATACATGTGCAGTGTATATGCTTTTGGATTAAATTAAGAAAGAAATAAAATAAAATATAAACCAAGTGAAAGTGAGGCAAATTTTGTCTGGCATCGGGCTACCGTCTTCACAAATCAACAAGAAATACGTAACAAGAGATGACGTTAATTAAAGAGCATGGGCAATACCCCAATCAGAGGATTGGGATCTGCATTTAAAAAGAGGAGTGGTTAGGCCAAAAGGGTTGCCTAATCAAATATAATTATAGCCCCACTTGCATATAATTACAAGCAGAGGAAAGAAAATAATTGAGACGCAATAAAAATTATTATTCTTTTCAAAGTGGTCATGACTCATGATCGTCTCCATCTTTATATGCCTCTACCCCCCATCATTTGCAACGATTGCTGCCATGTGAAGTACATGAAGATTTTGAAACTAAATCAACGTTATCCAACTAACTTATCTGCTTTTTCTATTATTTCAAAGCAAGAAAATAAATAAATAATGTAATCCATTGAAAATTATAAATTCGACGACTTAATGATGATAAATGTTGAAGTGGAAATTTTGATTTCGTATAGCATTTCTTTTTTTACTCTTTCAAAGAGCTTAGATAAAGATGGGAAATTTCACCCAATAAATATTAATTTACATTCTTTGACATTATTCAAACTCATGTGATTAACGATGCAAAATACTCACAACCAACCGAGTTATGTCTAATGGATAGTTTTTTCTTGTGTTTAATTACTACTTCAATGAAAAATCTAACTCTTCATATGACATAATTCAAACTATGAATTTCTTTCAAGAATATTTAGGGCATGTTCGATATAATTTTCAGAGGCTCGTTGTATTCTCTCATTTCCTCGCCGACGATGATAATTTTGTTTTAATTTTTAAACTATATCTTCCATTTCATACCTTGAATCAAAAGGATGAATTTCGTGAAGTTGCAACGACATGTGAGACTGAGATTGGACCTTCCATCGCAGCAGGCAATATTAAAGGCATGGCCCCAAACTCTAAGACCTTGAGATCAAGATGTAGCGCATCATAACCGAAAGCATGTGCTCATGGCAATTTTTGTGGCAATACTTTCAATCTCAACCATTTATTTATTGCACAAGAAACACTTCCTGTTAGATCATTTTTTATGAATGATTCTTGTCATCACTTTTTCACTAAGATATGTGTTTGTCCGGTGTCCTTTTTCTCCCTCTCTCTCTCTCTCTCTCTCGTACAACGTTGTTTTTATTGGGTTGATTCCATTGTATTAATTACTTTTGTAAATAACTGATTGTTGTTGTATTCCTCATTGATAAAATGTGAATATTGAAAATTAAATTATTATTCTATTTTAATTCTTTTCTATGAATGATTTGATATGATATCTAAATTGCAGAGATGAATGGTATAAGAGATAAAATTGTAATTTCTATACAGCATGATTACACACATAATGCATGATGTCCATCATGTAATTTGTATAATTATTTTGTTTAAATCATAGGTATTGTAATATTTTAAATATAGTGTAAAAATAAAGATAATATAAAACTTTTTTCAATTAATGCTAATAATTAAATTTTATTATCATTTAGTTTTATATAATTATTTTGTTTAAATTATTTATGGTATGTTTGTGTATGTATTAGTTAAACAATTACTCTTTAATTATAAGTATGACTTAAATATTTAGTAAAATCTATTTTTGAAAATGGTATTACCAAACACATATTTAAATGTTTTTATTATTCTCAATTGTGTCTACCGAACACATATTACTGTTTCTAATTTTAAAATACAAGATATAGAAAATGATACCAAATGCATACTTAAATTAAAAATACAGCAACTGCAAAACATCATTTTCAATCTCATTTTTATTTTTAGAAAATACTAATTGAGAAACAATACCGAACGGGTCCTAATATTCTTAGAGGTCTTAACAGGTGAACCATCAAGTACTTAGTTAGACATTTGAATTCGGCATGTATATGACATCAAAACGCTTGAATAGATGAGGTTACTTGAATCCAATAAAATTTGATCCACACTCATATCTTTGGAGCCAATTGAATAACTGAAGCAACATGCGAAATGATAACGCATGGAAAATGCAGTGTGGTCCTCTGTTAAGGCTCGTTCGCATATATATATATGACCACGGGCTTTTTTGGGTTGAAAGGGAGATGAAACATTAGACGTCTCTTTTTGAGGTGGTCCAATTTTTCACATTCATTTGCAATTACTAATACTACAAATCAACAAAGACAATGAATGAACGTGTAAAAGGACCACATAATTTTGGTCGGCCGATGTATTGTTAGCCTCTCTCATTTTCCATAGAGTAACGTAAAGAGCAGACCTACCCATATGCAATTTCTGATCATATCTAATTGTGCAGTGCTCCTGTCAGCTGGTCCTGGATGGGAGTATCCATCAATCTGCATGCATTTGGAGAAATGTTCAGGTTTGGCTCACATTGACGACTCTCCCGCTCTTGCGTAACGGATTAGTATTGGTATAGCATGGCTTATTCAACTGACAGTAGAGTGGTGGATTCACATTGTATATCGTTAAATTCTTGTCATATGTACATTTTTTAACTACTCATGTGAAATAGGAACATGCATGATATGAATTTAATGAGTGTACACAGAAGCCTACGCTCTTACGTTACGCATTAGTTAGTTATGGATACAGTGTAGCATATATTGACTGACTGTAGAGGGGTGGATTCACTTTCACTACATGTGTTCAAATTACTATCTTAAATTTTAACGATCGAAAAGGTCTCGAGTACTTTCAATGTTACAGTTGAATTCTTGACAATCGTACTTTTAAACTAATCACGTAAAACAAGCACATGCATGACAAGAATTTAAGGAAACGAACGTGTACACAAAATAAAAGCTTCTAAAAAGTTTTTATTTTGTTTTTCATTTTCATGAGATGTGAAGGTATTCGTGGGATGTTCTGCTTTTATGTCTGATGCAATCAGCCAGTTAAAGGGACCATGGTAACTCATGGGCCAATTGATAATGCCCTGTTCGGTATTATTAGAGCCCAAAAAAAGAGGTTGAGTGGGGGGCTCCATTGATACAAGAGGGCCGTGTTACAATATGAACCGCAATCTTACCATGGCCACAGGGTCCATGCTAAACTTTAAGATGGACCCTGATCTAACTGTTTGTGTATCACTACTTTACATGTTACATGTCCCAGCCGCCGGTGCAAGATAATAATGATCAACGGACGGTTGCCTAAAGGCTAAATCATAAAATCTTCTATTAATTTGAATTTATGTCGATTTTAAAATATAATTTTAACGTGCGAATATTATTATTATTATCTATACTTTATTATTGCATTTCATTTTCATTAGCCATCAATCATAAACAACGTGTAACCAATGCATTGAGCAGACGCTGTGAGAGAACCAAGAAAAAGCAGGCATTATAAATTCTTCCGCATATGGTTTGTGAAAGCTTCATTCAGTAAAGATGCCCATATATTCATTTACATTTTCTAAGAATGTTCAAATAAACCAAGTTTATTCAATCTTGATTAGTTATTCTGAACTGTGAATCCTCTGAACAAATAACAGCATGTAAGGCAAACAACAATTACAGTTGCATCTAAACATGATAAGTGTCTTGTCGTAGCCCAGCTAACATCGGTTCTCATTCAAAATCATTCACAACAAGCTGATAAAACCAATTAAAGGAAATGGAAAACCATTGAAGAGTTGCAACTAGAACATAATAAGAATTTCAACAATCTGTAGCATTCATTTCATCACCATGCGAAAAGTAAACTTTCATCATCCAAGTAACTATTTACATAAACAGGAAAATTGAAAATTTAAGTGCTTTGTCCGTAATGCACAATTTTACTGGAGACAATGAAGTCAGACTTCAGACTCATCATCCACATGAGGTACGTTCAACTTTACATCAAGATTCACGATTTATATGGCAAACAAAGCATGCAAATATGGCTTCAATAATCGGACACATAGATAGGGATATCTATTGCTGCTGCCCAAAATATAATATCCTAACACGTAGGGTAAACCATGCAATTTGAAACTTTTATCGATATGTTAGAGCAATATGCAGGGCACTGCCATCTTGAGTACCAGCAGGCTCTACATAAATAAATGGAACAAGAAAAGTGAACTCCAAATTACACCATTTGCAAGTTGATATTACACTAAAACTTGTGCCAGGCAATTCCAACATCATACTAAAATAAAATGAATTTCTACTTTAGCAATGAAAACCTAACAAATAATACAAATAAGTCAAAATTCACAACCACTGTTTCCAGGTTGCATAAAACCACTAAAAAATTATCAGACATTCACTGAAAATCTAACCCCCCAAAAATAATCATCCCATCATAAAACAAGAACAAAAGAATAAGACGATAAGTTTCTTTTTGCGTGCAAAATAAGAACAATGTTTGATGTCCTAACCAGTATAACGAAAACTTTCAGAAGCTTAATAATGTTTTCAGTGAGTTGAGCTTGAAAGAAAAAATGCTTACGTGTAGAATTCCATAAATAGATTAAGGGGATTGAGTTGAGCTAGTTTCTTTGTGGCTTCCACAACAGTTAACTGGAAAGGTAAAGTTGTTTCAGGAAGGATATGTATACCAGAGTCACAGTTATTTCAAAGTGAGTTACAAAATTGAACTAGTTTCCCAAAGTTTGAAAAGCTTGGAAGAATCCAAAGCAACATTGGTGGTGAATCACGGCCAACAAACTTACAGCGAAAAGCAAACTGAGAAAATATCCACAATCTATATTTTAAAACCAGTGTAACGATATATATCTCAACAAACTCTCATGAACAACTATCAAATGTCTGTCACAGCTTTAATGTGATCTAATCCCCACTCTCAACACCAAGTGAAACCACAACCATATAAACACAAACAACCAACCGTCAAGTTCTCACACATCATTTGGGATTCTCACACTGTCTCTTTAGCTCAGATAAATTGGATAAAACTTTGCTTTTAAAAACTTTGCTTTTAGAAATCATGCTAAGGCACAAGTTAAGGATTTTTCCATAGATAAAGAAAATTCACACAAGTTGAGTGAAATGATGCACAAACAATTCATTTCAATGATTACAAGGATAAGCTTTCTACATGTTACTTTTTCAAGATGCACATTTTCCATTCTCACAGAGGATAGCATTCATAGGTCTTCATTGGATTTCCAATACTAAGAATTCAAATAAACCAAAAATCGGCAGCATGAATCAACTGCTTTGTTTCTAAATCATCAAGAAATGCATTTCCTATAATAAGCAGAACAAAATTTTTAATATCATACAAGAAGAACAAAAAAAAAACATGAAAAAAGGAACATATTTAGGTTGAGTTACAATAATGTCACATTGTTCCACCCAAACACAAAACTAACATGATCTCATCAAAATACTTATACTACAATTTAACCACGGATTAAGCTCCCAATTGTCGATTCTACTAAAAATTATACTCAATTGAACTAACCTTACCTAACTCAAGCATCTTCATCGTCACTATCACTATCATCGTCAGCAAGATCATTGGCAACAAATTCCCCGGGCTTAGTTACCCTCCTTCTAGTCCTGGACGGAAGAATATTGTCCAAATCAACCTCCGCCAATGGATCATCAGACAAATCACTCTCACCGTCGGATTGATTCCATCCATCACTCGAATCATCGTCGTCATCGTCATCGTCGTCGCTGCTATCATCATCTCCATCATCCTCCTCTATTAAAATTCCCTTGCCCTTTCTATCTACGACAACTTCCCCATTATTCTCTTCGTCGTCGTTTTCACCATCGTCTCCGTTTTCGTCTAATTGAGCATCTGAATTGACGAGCTTTTCATCTGGCCCTCGAGATTTGTCCTCTGGAAGTTGAGAATTGTTGTTTGAAGATTGAAGCTTTCGGGCCTTGTTCGGGTGATCTTCGCAGCTTACATCGGGCTTGCGCTTCGAAGGCAATGTGGGTTCTTCTGGGTTCTTTGTTTCCACCATTGAAATCCTCTCTTTGAAGCTTTGATAATGAGCAATTTTAGGGTTTTGGAGAAATCACAAGTCAGGGTTTTGTACTGAAAGATATCAACGTTTGGGTTCTTTTTGTTTTAGGCTTTTAATCTTTTTATATATTTTGATATTTACTCTTTCATAAAAATATTAGTGATATTTACAAATTGGTTCGATTTTGTTTCCGCTATTTCGCGAATATTTATTTATTCATTTTTCTAAGTAAAATATGGACTGTTAGGTGTATCTAATCCTCAACTTCAATAGTCAGTGAGGAGGTCCCTACTACTCCACTAAAAAATAGTTTGATAAAATATTTAGTTGTTATTTTACTCATAATATTTGTTTAATAAATTAAGAAATCTAATTAGAATGTTTTGTTTTTAATATAATTATATCGGGTAGCTGCCTTAGTTTTGTACCCTCAACGGTTGGCTGTGTGATTTTGAATCTCGGTGGGGAGGGGGTTAATACAGTTATGCCCTTGCAACTTTGTGTCAATTTTCTATTTTTATTGTTATCATAAATTCAAGGTTAATACTGTCATTTCACATTTGAACCACATGGTAAATTTCATTTCAAATTTGAGTATTGGGGTTTTATCCATGATCCATGAGAAAATCATACCCAACCCATAATGAAATGATTTTCTATATAAAACTCACATCTAATCCATTTTTATGATTTACCCAACCCAAACCAATTAATTTGATTTGGATTTGGATAAATCCATGGGTCGTGGGTTTATGCCCACTCCTAATTGCCACTCTACAGCTATAATTTCATCTTATTTTAGTATGTACTAGATTTCTAAATGCATATAAGAAAAACAAATGATGACAAAATTTGTGTAAACCTTTTACAAATTAATTTCGTTGGAGCTGAAATGATCTTATATATTAAAATCAGTGACTTCTCGGTTCTCTTTTTATTGTTATCTTGTTAAGCTTTGAATATAGTTCAACTACACAAAAATGATAACTTTCACCAGTTGAATCGAAAGCTTGCAACAGCCAGTATGGTGTCCAAGGAGATAAAGCCTTTTTCTCATTTTGCACGTGGATTATAGGCAATTTTCAGAAGCATGTTCATGCTTTGCTATTTCTGAAAGAAACAAGAGAAAAGAGAAAGAAAATAAGAAATTAACCACTAAAAAAAAATTGAGATTGAGATGTTGTAACTTTTAAATTAGAGTTGTTGTGAAAAAATTGTAATTATGAGACAAAAATTAATAATATGTAGTAAATATAACTTTTAAATAATAATTATAAAATTATTAAAGATATAATAGTTCTTCACCATACAAGTGAAAAAGTATATCAATATATTTTTCAAATTACAACAGTTAGTGTTTATCAAATAGTTTAGTGCTGTGACTTTTAAACTTATTTTAACCTCAATCTCAAACAAAACCTTAATTGCCTATCATCTTCTGAATAAACATTCAATCTCAAAAAGCCAACTAAAATTGAGTACAAGCAAAACTTAACTCAAATAACATAACACTCTTGAGTTAAAAAATAAAGTACAAATTGATATATAAATTTTGGAAGAATATGTGGAAGCAAAAGCACATATCTAGCTAATTGAGTTAAAGAAGAAGAAGAAAAAGAACATGATTGTCAATATGTCCACCAGTATCATCATTGTCTTGTTAAAGGGAGATTTCATAAATTAGTACCTGTAAAATAGAAAGCATAGTTATATATATATATTGCAAAGATATTTTAGAAAATCTTAACGACAATAAACTCGTCTATGTTATAAATTTAAAAGAATAGTATGGCGTAAATTTGGAAGCAAATCATTTAGAACTGGATAAGAAAATTCGTAACAAAACTTTATTTATGTTACTATAATATTGCAGAGCATTTCAAAGAAGATCAATAGACAAAGAAAAGCTCATTTTCGAGTTCTATATTTTGCTCAAACTACAACTATATATATAGTTGGTGCCTTAGTGGAGTGGGTGACAATATATGTTTATAAAACTCAAAGTGGTGAATTCACTTTCAAAGTGGTGAGTTCATTAATCACAAGTGGTGCTTCCATTTACTTGGTGGATTGCATAATAATTCATAACACTTCTCTTTGGATATCTAACATTTAATGGGTCATATGATGACATTGGATGTACTTTTAAACTTTTTTGTTAAAAACCTAATGCAAAAACCTGGTCAAAAGGAAAAAAGAGTACACTGTACATATGTCTAAATTCCACTCCTCCTTATGAGTGCTCCTCCTTATGAGTATTCCTTTTAATGGCAACATATGTTAATTTGATAGTTTGTTGAAGCGACGCATGCTAATGCCATATGTTATTTTCTATATATTATTTTCTCAAATATAGATATAGGTAGAGCTTTTGTAAATAGGTCAGCTAAATTATCTGTGGAGCGCATCTGTTTGATATCAATCTTCTTGTTCTGTTGGAACTCATGAGTGTAAAAGAATTTTGGTGAAATATATTTTGTTCTGTCCCTTTTAATGTATCCTCCCTAAGTTGATCTATACATGCAGTATTATCTTTATATATCACTGTTGGGATATTTGAACTTGAAGATATTCTACAAGTACTTTGAATATGATTAATCATAGATCGCAATCATATGCACTCTCGACTAGCTTCATGAAATGCAAGAATTTCATAGTGGTTTAATGATGTTGCAACGAGAGTTTATTTCATAGATTTCCAAGAAATCGTTGTACCATTAAAAGTAAAAACATATCTCGTTTGTGAACGTGCTTTATAGGGATCAAAAAAATAACATGCATCAGCATAACCAATAAGACCTGAATTTTTCATTAATTTGTTAGAATAAAATAAATCCAGATCAATTGTTCCTCGAAGATAACAAAAAATGTGTTTACGCAATTCTAGTGTCTTCTAATTGGTTCGGACTTGAATCGAGTTAATAGATTAACAGAAAATGCTATATCTAGTATAGTACATTGTACTAAATATATTAGAACACCAATTGCATTTAGATATGGTACTTCAGAACCAAGTATCTGTTCATCATCATCTTTAGGACGAAATGGATCATTTTTAGGATCAAGAGACCAGACTACTATTGGGGTACTCAACGGGTAAGCTTTATTCATGTTGAAACGTTTCAAAATTTTTTTCAATATAATTTGATTGATGGTTAAAAATACCATTAGGTATGTGCTCAGTCTGCACCCCCAGACAATATCTAGTTTTCCCTAAATCTTTCATTTCAAATTCATTTTTTAAACAATCAACAGTCTTTTGGAGCTCTTCAGGAGTTTCTATTAAACTTAAATCATCAACATAAACTGCGACAATAGAAATATCATATTCTAATTGCTTTATAAAGCACATGGACATATAGAATCATTAATATATCATTCTTTTATCAAATACTCACCGAGGCAATTATAACACATGCGTCCATATTGTTTTAATCCATCTAAATATCTTTGTAGCTTTATTGAATATAAGCTACGATGTGATCACTGACAAGATTCTGCTATTTTAAATCCTCAAGAGATTTTCATACATATATTAGTGTCAAGTGACCCATATAGATAGGCTGTCACCGCATCCATAAGACCATATCAAGATTTTCTGATACAGCCAAACTAATTAAAAATCAAAATGTAATTGCACACATAACGGGAGAATATATCTCGTTGTAATCAATATCAGGTCTCTGTGAGAACCCTTATGCAACTAGTCGTATTTATATCTTACGACTTCATCATTTTCATTATGTTTCCGTACAAATACCCATTTATATCCAACAGGTTTGACACCCTTAGGTGTTAGGACTACAGGTCTAAATACATCACGTTTGGCTAAAGAAGTCAACTCTGCCTGGATTGCTTCTTTCTACTTAAGCCAATCATGCCTCAGTCTACATTCATCAATTGTTTGCGAATCATGATCATTTATAATGTCAGTAGCTACTGTAAATGCAAGCACATCATTGCTGATAATTGCTTTATTTCCAGCCACTTTAAGGGCTTGTGCCATTTTTTGGGCATGTGTTTCTTTAAGAGGTCTTTCATGGTGTTTGGTCTTATCAAGGACCAAGCGTCTTTTCAAAATATTACCTTGAGTATAATCAATAGAAATCTCATTATTTTTTTATTCAAGTGTCTTTTCATGGCTTTGCTTCCCATAAAGAATTTGTATATTGTCATGGTTTTTAGTCTTTTCATGGACCATTTGCTTTTTTAGAGCAATTTGTTCTTTTAGTTTTTTAGTATCATTTGTAGTAGAACCATGTTTAATCACTTTTCTTTTCCTTGGAATATTATCTTTTGAACCAATTGATCTACCACTCTTATGGCGTGCCATAGACAATTCATCAGCTACATTTTTCATTAATTGTTCTTTAGGAACAATGACTTGGTCAGGTACATTAGCAGCTGGTATATATGATTTGCTTATTTTTATTGCATCTGTAAAGGCATCTGGCAATTGTTTTGCAATTTACTACAAATGAACTATCCTACGCACTTCATTTTCACTCTAAGATGTGCGTGGATCTAAATGAGATATATGGGTCATTTTCCATTGAGGATCATGCCTAACCTTATAGGCCTTTTTTCTTTCTCCCAATGGAGGAAAATTTGTCTCATTAAAATGACAATCCGCAAATCGTGCGGTAAATACATCACCCGTCAATGGTTCAAGATATCTGGTAATAGATGGTGAGTCAAATCTCACGTAAATTCCCAAACGTCGTTGGGGTCGCATTTTAATGCATTGTGGGGGCACAATCGGCACTTGTACTGCGCAACTAAAAATGCGTAAATAGGATATATCTTGTTGATGTCCCAATACCAATTGCAATGAGGAATATTTATGATAGACAATAGGCTTTAAGTGGATTAATGCCGCATCATGCAAAATAACACGTCCTTATGTTGAAATAGATAATTGACTTCGTAATAATAAAGTTTTGGTAATACCCTGAAGACGTTTGATAAGAGATTCTGCTAATTTATTCTGAGTATGTACATGTGGTATTGGATGTTCTATATCAATCATAACTGTCATACAATAATATTTTAGAAGTAAACTCACCAGCATTATCTACACATATGGTCTTGATTGAATAATCTAGAAATTATGCACATAACATGATTATCTACGCAAGAAATCTTGCAAATGCAACCTTACATGCAGATAATAAACAAACATTTGACCATCATGCAGGTGCATCAATCAAAACCATAAAATAATGAAATTGACCACTTGGTGGGTGAATAAGCCCACGATATCTCCTTGAATCCTTTGTAAAAATGATGGAGATTCATAATTAATTTTATTGTGCGATGGTTTAACTACCAGTTTTTCTTAAGAATAAACAGTGCAACTATTTGACATCAAAATTTGCAAATCTTTTAATGGATGTCCATGAGAATTTTCAATAATTCTATGCATCATTGTTGATCCAGGATGACCAAGGTGGTCATACCAAATTATAAAAGATTTTGGATCATATAACTTATCTTTTATGACTGCATAACTTTCAATTGATTTTATCGTCGTATAATATAAGTCAGATGAGAGAGTTGTAAGCTTTTCTAATATCTCTTTCTTTCCAAACATATTAGAAGTAATGTATAGATATTCTACATTATTCTCATTCATTGTTTCTATATGAAAACTATTATGACGAATGTCTTTAAAGCTAAGTAAATTTATTTTTTATTTAGGTGAATACAATGTATTATGAATATCTAATTTTGTACCTTTTGTTAATATGATCATGGCTCTTCCAGTACCTTCAATAAATCTAATGGAGCTTATATTATATTCACGTTGGCTTTAATTAAATTTAAATTTGAAAAATACATCTTATTTTGAAGAATCGTATGTGTAGTTGCACTATTAGCCAAACATATTTCTCCATCAAACATTTTATTGAAATTCATATCCTTAGATAAAAATAAAAGAAATACATATTAGATAACATGAAAAATAAAAATTACATGAACAAACATAAAACACAAGTAAAATTTTTAAATGTGATGAACATTTCCATCACCGATCAAGTGATCAATTTTTCCATCTCTATCTTCAAAGAAGTCTGAAATATCAAGATGTGTAAAATCCACTAGATCTAAGTCATCAATATAGTGAGTTTCGACATTCTTTCCTTTTGATTTTAAGGATGCCTGAAACATATCTACACGATGTCTGGGTGTACGACATTATCTCTAAAAATGACAAGACATTCCACATTTATCACAAGTGTTTTCTTGAATATTATGTTGGGCAGATGTTCCCCCCTCATTTTTCCCCCTTTTGTGCTTCTTATACCCACCACGAGGTCGATAATAATGGCTTTTATTATGTCCTCAACCTCGATAATAGCCACGACCACGACCACGACCACAACTATGTCTACGGCCACAGTTATGCCCACGGCCATGCCCATTTTCATAATTGTCTTCACGATCATGTGAGACAACATTTGCTTCAAAAACTAGTTTTGTACCAGTAAGATGGACTTAATGATTTTTCATTAATAATTCATTATTTTTTTCTGCCACAAAAAGGCATGCTATCAAGTCATAATATTTTGTTTACTGACGAGCTCTATATTGTTGTTATAGAACTATGTTGGAAGCATGAAATATTGTAAATTTTTTTTCCAACATTGAAATACAAGTGTGCAACCCAAGAGGGGGAGGGGGTGAATTGAGATTTTAAAAATTATTTTATTCTAAAACAAATTATCATGCAAATCTAAAATGAATTTAAAGCAATAACAATTAAATCAATTACAATATAAAAAGATAAGAGAAGAAAGATTCAAACACGAAGATTTTTACGTGGTTCGGCCAACCTCGCCTACGTTCACGCCTCCAAGCTTTTCGGGCTTGAGGATTTCACTAAGCAAGCCTCCAAGGCTTCAAATGCTTACACTTGACTTCCAAGATGTCAATGAACCTTTACAACAAGAGATTATCTCCAATCTCTTAACCTAAGTGTATCCCAAAACTTACAATCACTCAAAATAAAAGATTACAAATTATTTTTCTCTCACACAATATTTAAGATTACAAATTAATGTCCAATGTGTGAATAGATGAAGCAAGAATGTGTTTAAAGCTCTATGAAAATTGTATTCTCGAATATAAGCTCGATAGTCGTGTTGTGATCAACCTTATTTGAATTTGAATGAGATTATTTATAGTTGGAGCTAAAAAACTAGTCGTTACAAACTGTCTGCCCGAAAACGGTTCGCCGTTAACCATTATCGGTTAACCGTATAGACTGGTCAAAGTTACCGTTGGGCCAAATTTCAAATAAACAGTTTGCCGTTTAGGCTTACCCTTTCGCCGTTAAATTCCAGAGACCTGCAAGGTAAACTTTAGTTATCTGTTTACATTAAATGGTTAAAGATTTGCATGAAATGACCTTTTTGGAATTTATCGGTTTGTCATTTGTAATTAACGGTTTGCCGTTTGTTTCCAGTAACCCGTAGAACAAATTAGCCTTATCCGTTTCAGTTAAACTTTTGCCGTTTGTTTCCAGTAACAAGATGAGTACAATCTTCCATTCTGGATTTTATCGATTAACCATTTCAATAAACGGTTCACGGTTTAATTCCAGTAGCCTTCCCAACATTTTGTGTTTTCCGTTTTTCTTAACCGGTTAGAGCTTAAGCAATTCGTAACTCTCTTAATTTAATCAGTTAACCGTTTAAAGGAAAATGATTCACCGTTTATTTCCAGAATCACAGTTTTAGCCAGATATTGCAGAGAATCATTTTCCAATTTCAAGTTTAACAGTTATCCAACTTTTATGAATGTAATTGGAATGATTATAAGACTTTCGTTTATTAATGGATAGCTCTATCATTTTAATAAAAAATATTTAAAGTTTGTTATCATCAAAATCAATATTATGAGCATATTCATGTTAACAAACATATCCTCATCAGTAATATTTTCTCTACTCATTTTAATTGTAAAGTAATTCTATATAATATAGAATTACACTCATGTACTGACTTAAAGTCTTGTAGCCTAATGACATTCCATTCACTGCAAGCATTTGGAAAAAATTACTAACCTTAAATGACCATATCTTTCAAACAAATTACTTCATAGGACATGTGAGTCCTTTACGGTGAGATATTTTGTTTTCAGTGCTTGGTGAAGATGATGATGTAGAAAAATCATGGCCTTGGCTCAATCCTGAAGGGATGATTCATTATTATTTTTTATTGTGTCACTAAGGCCCATAGCATCAAGTTGAATTTCAGCATTCAGGATTCAGGATAAATAATTCTCGCCAAATATATCCAAGGCGTTAAACTCCAATTTTGTCAAGTGAGACATTATCACAAACAAATAAGTAAAGATTAGTCTAATGAATATTGAAAAAAAATGTAAATAACTATCTTTACTTGTAAAGGTAATAAACATGTGAAAATAAAATAGCGAGGGGATAGAATACTTCATGTACCAGAGTGAAGTCATGCTAATAACGTGTTATAAATTGAAAGAATGGTGTGTTGTAAATTTAGAAGAAAATCCTTTAGAATTGGATAAGAAAATTTGTAACAAAACTTTATTTATGTTACTACAATATTGTAGAGCTTTTTAAAGAAGATTAATAGACAAAGATAAGCTCATTTTCGAGTTCTGCATTTTGCTCAAAGTACAACCATATATATAGTTGGTGCCTTAGTGGAGTGGGTGACAATATATGTTTATAAAACTCAAAGTGGTGAGTCCATCAATCACAAGTGGTGCTTCGATTTACTTGTTGGATTCCACAATAATTCATAACAGTCTACAAATATTGTAACATATTAAGATCATTACAATGACAATTAAGTGGAGTTCAAGTTTTGCTCCTTTTTTATAAGGTGAAAAGTACACCAACACCTCCTTATTTTCTAGGAATGATTAAAAAAATCTACTAATTTTAGGAATTGATCATAAAACTCCCTTTAATTTCTCATTAATTTTTTAGAATGCAAAACTTTATTCTGATGACTATCTGGCAGAGGCCTGAAAAATTTAAAGTGTCTGTTTGGCGTAGTTAATATCATTTTTAAATAAAATTTAAATATTAACTATATAATATAAATTGTTAATGTATTATGTTATTAAATAATAATTTATTTAGAAACTAATTGAAATTATATAGTTAGTTATATGAAATTAGTTAAATTGATCATAAAATGATATTAATTAATTGTAAATATAATTTAAACTATTTATATTTATTAGTTGTTTATTTTTAGATTAAATGAATTTATAGTTTAAATTTTTAAATCATATTAACAATTAATGTTGAAAGTTTAGTATGTAAGGCAAAGGGTAAACTTGTCCAAAAAAAAAATTGTAACGTCAGTCAAATTCGATTCACTGTCTCCTCATTATCTTTCTTCTCCACTCCACTCCACTCCATTCCACTCCAATCCTCTGCTCTTATTTCTTCAAATCAAACACCACCTTAAGTCGCATTCAAAGGGCTCTCTTTTCTTCTTTCGTTCTTTGTCACCCAACAAAGCCTAAGGTGTTGTTTGTTTTCTCATCCGAAGTCTAAAATTAATTTTATTTTTAGATGTTTATTTTTTTTTGGGTTGTTTGTTTTTTAACTTACCACTTACTACCAAATAATTTTATCTGAATATAAAAAATAAAAAAGATTCACTTTTTATCTAAAATCTAAAATGTAAATGGAAAATTTTAATTTCAAATCTTGAAAGTACTCTTAACAATTCATGTATTTCTTAGATTATGTATAAACAAGCATTTTTGTATTATACTTGAAGTTGTTTTTTCAATTGCTTTAAATTTTTATTAACAGAGTAACATTAACTAAACTAAAATATTGAACAAATCAAATTATACCCAGTAATGATGAATTAAGATTAAAACAACAATGTTGATTTATGATGAAAGTTGATGTTATGATTACATTTTTATTATAAAATAAAATTAAGAAATAATTATGATATTATTTTTTAAAACAATCAAAGTAAACAACTTGTTAAAATTTTAAATTGTGATGAATAAATAAATGCATGTAATAAGTCGGTCAAATAAATATAATTATTAAAAAATAATATATATGTACTTTTTTTTACAAAATTTAATTTTCGAATCTAGAGTTATTAAGTGAAGTCCATGGTCGACTCGGCCTCACCTGAAATTAAGTATTACTTAACTTGCATCACGTAGGTCCGATCCAGATCTAGATGGCATGTATTTTCAATATCCCTATCTCCTCTCATTTCCTCTCTTCTCTTCTTCCCTCTCCCTTCTTGCAATAAGTCCTCTTCTGCATAATGCATACTGACCAACACATATATTCCATGTGTTCACTCTCTCAAACAATAGAAGAGCCCTTCAGAATCATTAGTTAGCTGAAACATGAGAGGAAGGCTTAGGGGTGGGCAAAAACGGATTCAGATTGAATTCGGATCAATCCGATCAGATTTCAGATTGTTTGGATTGGCATAAAAAGCCATCCAAATGTAATCGAAAACTTCAATTTGATTCGATAAGTTCATATCAGATTCAAGTTACATGATTATTTTGAATTAATTCATATTTATATTCGATTAATAGCTTCAGATAAAATTCAGATTCTATGTATATGTAAAGGAAAAAATAAAACCAGTAAAATAAAAAAAATGCAAACACCCAATACCAACTCTTAAGATAAACGAGAGAAAACAGAAAAAAAGAAACTGAAATACATGCCCAGTGAGACTAAGAAGAAAGACTTTACAGAGAAAAGTAAAGACTTTAGAGAGGAAAGTGAAAGTAGGGCAGACCTATTTTATTTGAGTATTTGAGGTCTTACATATGTTAAAAGAAAGCAATTGTGGGCTTTGTTTGTTGATTTTATCAATAAGTGCGAATTTGCAATGAGATTAAAAAATTAGTTAGCTAATTCACATTTTAAGGAAGAAAGAAGAAAGGACGAGTATGAGAGAGCCAATAACATTTGAGGAGACTACCACGATGAGGAGACAATAGCATTTTCTTGATCTTAAGAGGCAATAGTTGTTGTCATCTTCAATTGGTTGTTGTCGCTTGGGACATCATTGTCGTATGGAGGGAGGCATGATCGACATGCGGCTAGCTGATGGGTGCGGAAGTCGATGGCTGGGTTGGTTGAGTTTGCGGCTTCGTGGGAGTATAAGGTTCAATTCGTTTGTGATTTGGGAACTTGGGGTAGATTATGTTTGTCTTTCAATTTTTTAACTATACGACTATCTTGGGATTGATCTAAGGTGGAGCACGAATCAAAGTCACACACGCAAAGTGATAAATAGTAAAAAACTCATTATAAATTTAATCGTATGATTATGAATGAGTGCTCTACCTTAGAGCGATTCCAATATAGTAAGACCCTTTAACTTATCTATATTTAAGTTTTTTTTTAGTGCAATCTAACTGAATTGATTGATTTGGATCCGATTCGATCCGAATCAAATCCGACCGGATTACAAGTTTCTATCTAATCGAATTTGTAAGTCAATTCAAATCGAATTCGAATATCCACCCCTTGTAAGGCTAGAAGAGGTAAAATTAAGGGTGGGCACTAGCTTAATTTCAGAGTAAATTAAAATCTTTAGTTTGGTTCGATTTGGGAATTTTAAAAAAATAGTTTAAAAATTTTCATTTCGGTTTGGATTCAATATTAATATATTTAATTTTTTTAATTATAAAACACTGAACCAAAATTAAAAAAAAATAATTAAATTGAATTTTTTCAGATCTAGACTCATCCCTAAATGTAGCGTGGCATTTTTTTAATTTAAAAATTATTTTTTTTACTTTTTAGTTTGATTTTTGAATTTAAAATTTTAAACCAAAAACTAACTGAAACATTCACTTTAGAAGAAAAATACTGAATCAAATATCAAGAAATCAAACTGAACTGATAATTTTTCGGTTCGGTTCGGTCATAGTAAAATAAGATTGCGGAGAAGATGCTCAGAATCATCAGGCGCGCGCCCTCGTCGAGGTAGTCGTCCCGCTTAAAATAAATTAAATCGTCTGATCTGAGGCAGGCAGCACCTCCACGTCCCACCCACACTACTTCTCTCTTCTACCTATCTTTAAATTTAATCTCCAGCGTTACTTTTCTAGTTTTCTTTAATCTTTTTTTTTTAATACACTTTTCTTTACTCTTAAATTCAGAGGTTAAAAGTTAAAACCTCCTCAAAAAAATAATAAAAAATAATAAATAATAAAAAATTCAGAGGTTAAAGCCACTTAGATCGTATCAAATTAAAAGGTAAAAACCCCTTATAAAAACAAATCACACGGATGAGAGAGAGACTCCACTCTTTCTAACCCTTCTCACAAACGGTCATACACAAAACCCCAAACCGCACACCGCACACCGCACACCGCACACCGCACACCTTCTATCATCCTAATTCCTATAGTGCTATTGTTGATGCATCAATCTGGTTAGGATTTTGACAGAGTTAAAGCTGCCTCTTGTTTCTTCATTTCTCTTTCTCCTTCTTCACCTATTTCTTTTTTTTTTCTCTCTCTTCAAAAACTCGTCATTACCAAAGGTAAACTTTAAAACCCACTTGCACAAACACACACAGTCATTTAATTCTACCTTCTTTTGTTAATTTTAACAAAATTTAATGCTCACTGTTTTATTTTATTTTGCATGTGGTTTTCACCCAATATTTGAATCAAACATTCGCAAGGGATTTTAAGAGCACCCTGTATTTTTTCCTTTCCCGTTTGCGGCGGCCCAGTGTTTATGATTGACACTGATTTGTTTTTTTGTTTATTGATTTACACGGCCACAAGAATTCACATATACTGGATAAATAGATTTCTTTATTTTTAAATAAACTTTAAAATTCGGTCTCAAAAAATCAAAGTTGATTTGCGACTCCTAACAGTAACGGTTTTAAGTATTAATTACGGTGTCGTGACGTTTCCAATTTTTTAAACAATAGGTTGACCGTGACTTTCCCGCCAGATCGAGCCCCGTCCGTCCATCTGGGTCTTTAATTTAAATGGGGAATCCCACAAACCACTGGATTACCTAAATCAGAATATTCTCTCCAGTCCATCTCCAGTCCAGCCAACCAATCAACCCGCCCGTTCAATTGGATCTCCGCATCCGGATCTCCCAAAAGTCCAATTCCAACCTTCTCCGCCGACACAGATCTGCCTTCCATTTTTAAAGACTGAATAAAAATGATTGCAATTCCGTACTTCACTGCTTTAACGACGTACTTTAGCTATGGATTGTTGTTTGTTTTTGGCCAATTCAGAGATTTCTTTCGCAAAATTCTTGACTGGTGGAGCACCGACAACCTTCAGGTGATTTTTTTTTCCGCTTGCGTGCTTCTTTCTGATTGGCTGTTGACATTTGGTTCTGGTGAAGCAGGGATATGCCCCTATCTGCTTGGGACTGGAAGATTTCTATATTCGGCGCCTGTATAACCGAGTTCAGGTATTTTCTGGATTGATTTGATTGAATTTTGAAATTAATCACGTGCTTTAATTGAATTTGATTAGTGATTTGACTTTTAAATCAAGTGATTAGAATTAGACTCGATACTGATCAAGCATTCAATGAACTGAGTTTTTTTTTTTTTTAAATTGAGTCATGGAGATTTATCATGTGATTGGGATTTCTAATTTGTAATTCTATTGTCTGGTTTGGTATTGAGGTGCTGTAAGCTACAACTAATGTAGAAAAAAATGATAATTATAAAATAAAAGTTAATAGCACGTAGTAAATATAATTTTTAATTAATATTTTTGATAAAATAAGTAAAGATATGATAGATTTTTCATTATATAAGTGTAAAATCAAAGCAACTTAGCTTTCAAGCTAGAGGAGTTAGTATTTACTATACTTTTAGTGCTGTAGTTTTGAAGTTACAGCTGTCTAACCTCAATTTCAGACAAGACACATGTTGACTAGAGGACAGGGTGGATTTGACAAACGTAATGGCAAAAGAATAGTTATGTTCTTTGTGCAAGTCATTTTCAGTTATGTGGTTCTTTATCATTTTGTTGTATCTAACAGGATTGCTTTGGGAGACCTTTATCAAGTGCCCCTGATGCATGGTTTGATGTCGTTGAACGTTATTCCAATGACAATAATAAGACACTCAAGTAAGTATTTTCTCTTGTGCTTGATGATTATGATTTAGATAGGTATTTAGTTTCTTTTATCATTTTTGTTCATCGTATTCACGCCATTGAAGAATACCTATATGAATGAGTGATCTAATGCAGACGAACCAACAATGTAAGTAGATGCCTGAATTTGGGATCATACAACTACCTTGGTTTTGCTGCAGCAGATGAATACTGTACACCCCGAGTAATTGACTCATTGAAAAAATATTCTCATAGTACCTGTAGTAGTCGGGTGGATGGTGGTGAGTTTATTACCTTGTAGGATGCTTTTGTGTTGACACTTGTTATAGAAAGTTTTACTAATGCAGTTTTGCCATCAGGCACATTGGCGCTGCACAATGAATTGGAGGAGTGTGTTGCAAGGTTTGTTGGAAAGCCAGCTGCTATAGTTTTTGGCATGGGCTATGTAACCAACTCATCTATCCTTCCAGTCTTGATGGGGAAGGTCCGTTATATAACATATGAGAGCAACTTTTAAACATAATTTCTCACCTTGCTATTTAATTTTGACTGCTTGTCAATTTTATTTACAGGGAAGTTTGATTATTAGTGATTCATTGAACCATAATTCTATTGTGAACGGTGCACGAGGATCTGGAGCAACTATTCGTGTTTTCCAACACAATAGTAAGTCTTTCTGTTTTGTTGCTGAATTAAATGATTCCGACTTCATGATGAGGTGTGACTGTTGTCAAGTATGGTTCTTGTTTCTTGGGTAGGACATCGTAGCATATGATACTAATTTGTGAAAAAAAACAAAATGCATCACTATTGTGCATTAGTAATCAGTATGGTGCATTATTTTTTCGAATGCAAGTAGTACTCCAAAGATCTCAGTTGGAGAAGTTTCTGATCATGGTTCCTTTTACCATTTTGTTTACAGCCCCTTCTCACTTGGAGGAAGTCTTGAGGGAACAAATCGCGGAGGGACAACCGAGAACTCGTAGACCTTGGAAGAAGATCATGGTTGTTGTGGAGGGGATTTACAGCATGGAAGGGGAGCTTTGCAAACTTCCTGAAATAATAGCAATCTGCAAAAGATATAAGGTTGTGTGAGATGATGTCTATCATTTCAATATGCGCCTTGAACTGTCATATCACTAAAGTCATCAAATTCTTTTTCGTGAATGGGAAATTATTTACTTTCTGCAATGTTTTAAAAAGATGATTCTTGATATGCTAATATAATATGTATTTTCAAACTTTATTTAGCATCCTAGATATTCTTTTATAGGACTATTTGTCTTCTGCATATTTTGATGTGAACTCTATGCTTAATTCCTTTTCCCCAATTTACAAAAGTAAAAAAGGTTACAGCGCTCATTGTATGTTGAAGTTATAGCAAACCTATGACTACTCAATCCTTTTCCCATATCTCTTTCCATGCACTTCATAAATATTCCTACCTTTTATGCGCATGATCATATGTTTGCTTGTAATCTCAAGTCTCGTGCTTGCATTCCTTTTGCATTTAAAGTTGTTCAAGAGTTGTTCTTTTACTCTCATTTAAAGTCTGTTTGTCATTATCTTTTTATAGGCTCTCTTTTTTTCAATAGCTATGCATTATTTTATACTATTTTTATGGTTTCAATATCGTGGGACAGGCATATACATACTTAGATGAGGCCCACAGCATAGGAGCTGTGGGCAAAACAGGAAGAGGGGTTTGCGAGCTCTTAGGAGTTGATACCTCTGATGTGGATATCATGATGGGAACTTTTAGTAAATCATTTGGATCATATGGTGGCTACATTGCAGGATCTAAGGTACACTTTTCAGCAATCTAAGCTATAATGTAGTGTTTAACATATGAATCATAATAATCATATGGGTTATTCATCCATATTCTGTTACTGTCTTCTATCTTCTACCATTGAAAGTATATATACTAACCATTTATAAACATTTCCCCACTGGAATGGATTCTCCTTCAAGTGTTTGTATTGGCCATTGTGCAGGGGAGAAAAAAGTTGGGGAGGGTTTGGGGGAGAAAAATATATTATAAGCTCTCAATTGCATTCTTATAGGATCATTTTTATTTTGTCCTTTTTAATTTGAAGGAACTGATCCAATACTTGAAGTACAATTGTCCTGCTCATCTATATGCAACTTCAATTTCACCGCCTGCAGCAGAACAAATCATATCTGCCATACAAGTTGTTATAGGGGAGGATGGTTCATGTAGAGGTACAAACTGATACTTTTGTCATTATTCTTTCTTTTGAGCTAATAGTGTGCGAGCTTCATGAAGTTCCATGGGTCTTGCTATATTGATCTGAACCTTAAATTCTTTTGTATTCATATAGGTGCCCAGAAACTTGCACGTATTCGCGAGAATAGCAACTTTTTTAGGTCAAAACTGCAGAAAATGGGGTTCGAAGTTCTCGGAGATAATGATTCTCCAGTGATGCCAATTATGGTTTACAACCCTGCCAAAGTCTCGTCCTTTTCACGAGAGTGTCTCAAGCAGAATGTGTGTGCGCCTGGCTTAACCCCCTATCTCATGATTAAAGTTTTTGTGACAAATTTTAATTAGGTGTATGTAACTAGAAACTGATATTTGTTATAGGTGGCTATTGTGACTGTTGGTTTCCCGGCTACCCCACTACTATTGGCAAGGGCTCGTATATGCATATCCGCTTCACATACGAAGGAAGATCTGATTGAAGCCTTGGAGGTAAGTTCTGCTCCATAGAAGACCATTGCATGAGTGTGTGAGAGAGAGAGAGCGATTGCAAGAATACACATTCACATTAGTTTTCTTCACATGGATTATCCTAGGAGAGTATTAGATGCAGACACATGGATTCGTGGTTGTATACTATGATTATGACATTTGTTTAGGACTTTTAAGCATGCGAGAAGCAAATTTTGACATTTTAGTTCTTGTCAATTTTAAATAGGCACAGAGTGCATCTTAGTTTAGTTGATTTAATAAAAACAATTCTTTCTTAGTGTGTCTACATTGTAAATCCTGGTTTGGATTGCTTTCTTGTCTCAGGTAATCAGTAGGATTGGTGATCTTGTGGGTATTAAATACTTCCCAGCTGAACCAAAGAAACAACAGCAAGTGGGGATGTTGAAGTTAGAGTAATACAGAAATAATTTTTTCCACATTATATCAGTTTCAAGCAGCAGCATCACAAGGCAAGATCTATAAAGCATTGACCAAGAAAGACTCGGTGATTATTTTGCTTAGGTAATGGTTGGATTCTTATAGTCTTTAAGTTCTGATATCATCATCCCTATCATGTAAATTGCTTTGGAAGGATCAGCCTCTCCACCCATACATAGACAAAATCAAGTGACGCTCGTGTCCTTGATGGGGGCCAGTGTCTTTTCTTTTCCTTTTAAACTTTTTGTTAAATTATTTATGCTGTCTCTCTTTCAAAGATTCCATTGGTGTAGCTGCAAGTGGTGCCTTTGTCCCTTACATATACACTGGAAATTGATGCTGCTAGTGCCTAGTGGGTCTTTCTGTCACTCTCCCTCCCTATTACCATCCATGTCCTTATCATCGTCATCCTCCTAATTTATTTGACCTTCTAAATTAATTCAGTTTTCATCGGGGTCCTGGGTTTTGTCTTCTCAAAATTGAGAATACTGTTCAAAGGTTGAAGCTTTTGAGTGCTTACATCAGGTTTACGCTTCTTTTTCAATAGGGGTTCTTTGTTTGCACCATCTCTTCTTTGAGGTTTTGATTATGTGAAATTTTCAAGTTTTTGAGAGATGAACCAGTTACTAGTCAGGGTTTTGAACTGAAAAGTATGAGCTATGTTCGTTTTTGGAATATCATGTAGGACAGGTCATGGTAAAATAGATTAGAAATTGTAGCTTTTTAGTGAATTTAGTATTTTTTCCTTTGTTGTATTGGTTTTGAGCTGTTTTTGTTATCATGGTTAGGGCAGGTGATGGTAAAATAGATTAGAAATTGTAGCTTTTTAGTGAATTTAGTATTTTTTTCTTTGTTGTATTGGTTTTGAGCTGTTTTTGTTATCATGGTTTGAATACGATTTGAGTTCATTTGTCGTACTTGAACAAAATTAGGATCAAGTAGCCTATTAATTTAAATGATACTATTATTCCTACATTTTTCATTCCTTTTATCAATAATTTTTTAATTATCTCCTTCGGGATTTGAAATTTTCGTTAGCTAATTAAAAGTAGAAATGTTTAAGTTAATATTTTTTTGGTTTTGCTCATAGTTTTTGTTTAATATCAAACCCGGCAAAACCTACCAACCGCTGCTGCTAAGTGGTATCGTCAGCACCGGGAATTTACGGGAAAGATTTTGGAAAGTTTAGATCCTAACTTTCTAAACACTACGTTTGACTGTGTTAGGTTTTTTTAACACTAATTCGATTTAATTATTTATTAATCATGTTATCCACTTAATATGAATTTAATCTTTTTTATCAAAATTTCACTTGTTTCCCATGTGATTAAATATTTTGTAAAATTTCTGGAGCACTAACTTTCAAACTCCAATTGGTCCTAATAAATAAATAAGTAAATAAATAAATAAAACTCAATCACTTTTTAAATAGTAAAATTAAATGTAGTATAATTGGGGTTAAAAAAAAAAGTCACTATGAAATGATTAATCAAATTGTTAACTATATATGATGTGGGTTTCAGTGTGTAAAAATTTCTACGCTTATTAATAAATGGGTGATGCATATTTCATCTAAATAATAATTATATCATTTTACCAATGTACAAATTCACGATCATAACCTCTTATGTAATTATGTTGCGTGCCTTGAGTTTTTACTTAAAAAAAAATTGATCATGAAAATACCAGATTGGATGGAATATAAAATAGTATTTGGGATGAATCATAATATTATGTAAAATATAATTATTATTTACCAAGACTCGAAGCCAACAAATTCTCTTTTTAATTCAACAAAAAGAAAAAGTTATTATCAAATTTAAATTTAATTAACATAATTACATAATCAACATACCCATTAAAATCTCAAAAATCAAATTAAGACTTTTTTATCAAGATAGTTCAGGAAGGTTTCCATTTTATTATATTTTATATTTTTCAAACAAAACAAAGTTTTCCAATTTTTAAAAGACATAAAAGTTGACTTGACCATGATTTTTCTGCCAGGTCCAGCCAGACCATTGGAGTCTAAAACCGCGGAGGCCCGCACCGCTGAATTGATTACCAGAATTAGAATCTTTCTCCCGCCTCCACATCCTCTCTGGCTCTCTCAATCCCCGCCCGATTTCATTCGGGTCCATTTTCGGATCCGCCCTTTCAGCTTTGTTTCCTCATTCCGATCTCTCAATATTCCTTTCTCTGCGCCTCCGCAGATCTGTTCTTCACATTTCCAACTCACAAATTATTATTATATTAATTAAGTAGAGATGATTTCAATTCCGTACTTAACCGCTTTAACGACTTATTTCAGCTATGGATTGTTGTTTGTTTTTGGCCAAATCAGAGATTTCTTTCGCAAAATTATTGACTGGTGGAGCGCCAATAATCTTCAGGTATTTTTTTATTTTTTATTTTCTGGTAGTTGTGGTCTGGTGATTGCTTGATTGCGCGCGTTTGTGTCTGTTGTTGATTGGCTGTTGACATTTGATTGTTGTGAGACAGGGATACGCCCCAATCTGCTTAGGACTTGAAGATTTTTATATTCGTCGCTTGTATCTCCGAATTCAGGTATCTGTTCGTGCTGTGATTTGATTGAAAATTGTGAAATTACTCGCTTTATTTTAATAGGAAATGACTAGTGCTTTGTTTTAGTTTCAGAGTGATTAAAATCAGACTTGGTTGCTGCTGAAAAAAATGCAGAATTTCGTAATATATGTTGTGGTTTAGTATGATTTAGTAGTGATGAGGAAAAGATGGACAGTCACCTTATAAAATAGAAATAAGAATAACATAAAACAAGGCTCAACAAGTTGTGTTTTATGACTATGAATCGAGGAGTTTAATGGAGTGGTTGGAATTTCAAATTAGTAATGGCTCTGAGTGATTATTGAGATGAGATGTTTATATAGTTAGTTTTAAGTGAAAAGTTTTAGTGAATAGATTGCGTTGGTGGAAGGAGTTATGTTATTGTATTCTGATGGGTTTCGACTTACTCTAAGTTTGATGAATGATAGTTCTTTGAATCCTGCCAGTTACTACTGAATAGGTGTACGATGTTATATGTATTCCTTCATCCCTCCCGTAGGTTGTTTAAGCGAGCAACAACTATTTGTGATTAATTATCAATCTCATATCTGTCCAGGACTGTTTTGGGCGACCTATATCAAGTGCCCC
The DNA here is from genome assembly GCF_000493195.1 of Citrus x clementina. Lineage (NCBI taxonomy): Eukaryota > Viridiplantae > Streptophyta > Magnoliopsida > Sapindales > Rutaceae > Citrus > Citrus x clementina. The sequence goes on along the minus strand of NW_006262688.1, from coordinate 12,338,728 downwards.
TGATGCGTGGTTTGATGTGGTTGAACGTTTTTCCAATGACAGTAACAAGACACTGAAGTAAGCTTCCTTATTTGTGTTTGATGCTTATGATATAGAGGTGTTTAGTTTCTTTTTTCATTTTTCTTCTGCATAGTCACTCAAAATGGTGAATGTCTAGATGACTGAGTGATTATGATGCAGACGAACCAACAAAGTAAATAGATGCCTAAATTTGGGATCATACAACTACCTTGGCTTTGCTGCATCTGATGAATACTGTACTCCCCGGGTAATTGAGTCACTGAAAAAATATTCTCCTAGTACTTGTAGTTCCCGGGTGGATGGTGGTGAGTGTATTACATCTGTTGATGCTTTTCTGTTAACACTTGCCTATAGAAGATTTTACTAATGTTTTTTCCCCACCAGGCACATTAATGGTGCACAATGAGTTGGAGGAGTGTGTGGCTAGGTTTGTGGGAAAGCCAGCTGCTATAGTTTTTGGCATGGGCTATGTGACAAACTCTGCCATCCTTCCAGTCCTGATGAGGAAGGTTTGTTATTTATCAAATGGGAGTTTCTAAATATGTTTTCTTGATTTAATGAGTTAAATTTTGACTGCTTTTTCAACATATGTACAGGGGAGCTTGATTATCAGTGATTCATTAAACCACAACTCCATAGTGAATGGTGCACGGGGATCTGGAGCAACTATTCGTGTTTTCCAACACAATAGTAAGTCTCTCTGCGCTATTATTGAATTATATTATCCTGACTTGATTATGAGGTGTCAGGCTTGTCTTTTGGTTCTTGAATATCACATGGTATCATATCATACTAATTTGTGAAAGAACCAAAAAGTATCACTGTTGTGCATTAATAATAACCAATATGGTTTCTTGTTCCTTCCAAATGCAAGTGATACTTTAAGGAGTTCAGTTGGATAGTTTTCCGCTCATGTTTTTCTGTTACTGTTTTGTTTACAGCTCCTTCTCATTTGGAAGAAGTTTTGAGAGAACAAATTGCAGAGGGACAACCCAGGACTCATAGACCCTGGAAGAAGATTATGGTCATCGTGGAGGGGATTTACAGCATGGAAGGGGAGCTTTGCAAATTTCCTGAGATTATTGCTATCTGCAAAAAATATAAGGTTGTGTGAGATAATGGATTTCATTTCAATGTGCATTGAACAGTCATATCATTGAATTCATTATTTGTTTATTTTTATTATTTATTATTATTATTATTGTTCCTTTTTTTTTTTAGGGTAATTGTTAGTTCTCAACCTTGTTTAAGAAATGATGATTTTTGCAGATTTTCTTTTACTATACCTTCTTGTTATGGATATTTTCTAACTATTATTTGGCCTTCAAGATATTGTTTCATAGAATCATAAAGAATGTTTTCAGCATATTTTGATATGATTTCTAAGCATAATTCCTGTTTTACCTTACAAAAGCAAAAACGGTAAACCGTTTGCGATATCTTGAAGTTAAAGCAAGGTGATAACTACCCAGTCCTCTTCCCATATCTCGTTCTGCATATTTCATTGTTATCTCCTTCTTTGACACACATGATCATATTTTGGTCATAAATTTACTTTTCTTGTGCCTGTCCTCAAAAGGTTAACAAGTGTTATTCTTTTTTTTTTTTGTTTTCCTTTTTTTGGGTCACTGCACATTAACTTTCTCTATTTTCGTTATCTTTTTCTAAGTACCCTCTCTATTTGTGTTACTTTGGATCAATTCTTACAGTCTTATGACTGTGTGATAGGCATATATATACTTGGATGAGGCCCACAGTATCGGAGCAGTGGGCAAAACCGGAAGAGGGGTTTGTGAGCTCTTAGAAGTTGATACTGCTGATGTGGATATCATGATGGGAACTTTTACTAAATCATTTGGATCCTGTGGTGGCTACATTGCAGGATCTAAGGTTTGCTTCTAGCATTTTAAGTTAACACGCACATTTTAGTGTTCAGTATTAATCGTATTTTTAATCTGATTGTGTAATTCATCCAGATTCTGTTATTTTCTCCTAGTGTATAAAAGTGTACTCGTTGTTCCCCATCAGAAAGAATTCGCCTTCAAGTGTTTGTATTATGGGGAGGAAAAACAAGTGGGGAAGGGTGAGATAAATGAATCATTAATTGTCACTTGCATTCTTATGAGATCAAAACTTTTTTGCTTTGAAGGAACTCATCCAATATTTGAAGTACACTTGTCCTGCTCATCTTTACGCAACTTCAATTTCACCACCTGCTGCAGAACAAATAATATCTGCCATAAAGGTTATTCTCGGGGAGGATGGTTCCAGCAGAGGTACAAAGCTATCCTTTTTCCATTCTTCTTTATTTTATCCATTGTCTTGTGAGTTTCATGAAGAGTTGTAGTCTCTTGCTATATTGATTGCAATCTTAAATGCTTTTGTTACTATGTAGGTGCCCAGAAACTTGCACGCATTCGTGAGAATAGCAACTTTTTTAGGTCCGAACTGCAAAAAATGGGGTTTGAGGTTCTTGGAGATAATGATTCTCCAGTGATGCCAATTATGCTTTACAATCCTGCCAAAATCCCTGCTTTCTCACGAGAGTGCCTCAGGCAGAATGTGAGTGCACCTGGCTTTATCTTCTATAATATAATTATGTTTTTTTTTTTAATTAGATGAAATGGTGTTTGTTTTAGGTGGCTGTTGTGACTGTTGCATTTCCTGCAACCCCACTGCTATTGGCAAGGGCTCGAATCTGCATATCAGCATCGCATACCAAGGAGGACCTGATTAAAGCCTTGGAGGTTATCAGTAGGGTTGGTGATCTTGTGGGTATTAAATACTTCCCAGCTGAACCTAGGAAACAAATGGAAGAGGAGGAGAGGATGAAATTAGAGTAACACATAAGCAATATTTTTATCTCAGTGTAGCAGTTTGAAGCAGCAGCACAGCAAGGACAAGGTCAGTGAAGCTGAACTGAAAAAGACTAAAATATGATTATGTTGCCTAGGTAATGGTTGGTACTCCTTATATTTTAAGTTCCGGTATCATCATCCCTGTCATTATGTACCTAGCTTCCAAAGAATCAGTGCTCCTCAGCTCATACATAGACAAATCAAGTGATCCATATGTCCTTGTTTTCTCAGGGAAGTAGTTTTTTTTTTTTTTTTTTTTTTTTTTTAAATGTTAAATTATTTATGCTGTCAATGTTTTTCAATGAGTTGTACAGATGTAGCTGTAAGTGGCTGATTCTATTAATTGTACTGTCAAAAAATCTTTGGTTTCTTTATCGTGTAGCTCGAAGAATGTTTTGTCTTTGTTGATGGTGTATATGGATTCAGGGATATGAACTTTCCTAATCTATATGCTCTCTCTCTCTCTCTCTCTCTCTATATATATATATATTTTTTAAAACACCGTGATAGAACATGAGCTTATGTTAATATTAGATAATATTGCTAGTGTATTAGCAAAAAGTTCAGGAACTTTTTTATGTATGACCAAGTTCTGTTTGGACTCTGCATGCTTTCATTGCATTGGCTTATAAGCAAATGCCAAGGGCCATTAAATCTACAATTAACAACTAGCAGTGTAGCACCGAACCATCGTGGCTGGCCTCATGCAAGGAAAGCTCTTTTGTTGGTCGTGCGTGCTATGTGATGTGTATTTGTATTTGTCTCTGTTCTCATTCCTAATGTCAAAGTAGGGGTGTTAGTCGTTCGGATTTTACAAATTGAACATCAATTTATATCTGATCCATGATTTTGTGAATTATAAATTTTCAATTTAATTTAAACAAATGTGCAAATTGCTGAAATTCAATTTAAATTCAATCCGTATATTTGTAGATTATGTAGATTTGATCTAAATCATATCCAATCTATTATTTTGTGGATTAGGTTGCGGATTAAAAATTTTTAATTTTGTCTAATTTATGAACTAACTAAATAAAAAAATTAATACAAAAATAATTTTACTACTAATTAAATTCAAAATTAAATAAGATTTAAATAAGTTAATTGTTTAAATAAAGTTAGAAAATATATTTTAAGTTTCAAAATATAGCACAATAAAAAAAGTCTTATTTGTTTAGATCAATACAAGAAAATTAATTATTTATGAAGTTATATTTATTTATTTAATTTTTTAAGATATAATATGGTGTTAACGTAATTATATTTTGATTAATTAACTAATGTCACATTTACAAGTTTTATTTTTTCATTATATATATATATATATGTGTGTGTGTGTGTGTGTGTTTTTTTTTTACGAATTCATGGATTTTTGAGAATTTACAGAAGAACATTTATATCCAATCCACCGATTGTAAATTTTTAAATTTTCAATCAAATCCAACTTATTAATCTACAAATTAGAATTTTACGGATCAAGTTTCTATGAATCATATGAATTGAACGGATTGTATTAGATTTTGAATACCCCCACGGCAAAGAGATTTTACTAGGGGAAAAAAAATTCGCCAACCGAGGATCGGTTGATTGAGTCGGTATATTTTTTATCCATCATTATTTATGTAGAAACTACTGTTCTCTCTTGAGATTGTATGTGTTTTCTAAAATTGTGTGTAAATAAGTTTGTTAAAAGACTAAAAATTTCTATTGCTCAATTCAATATATGCAGCTTCGTAATCAATCTAGCTATTACAAATTATACAACTTCGGCCATAGACCAGTAGTAACTCACCTTTCAATAAAAAGTTTCTATTAGAATTTATATTTTAAAAAATAACTATAATTTATGTTTTCAATTAAATTTTTTTTTAATGATCACCTTTGTTTAAATTTAAAAAAGGTAAAACTAAAAAATTAATATAAACTTTAGTCCGACTCTATTTTTTTTTTCAAAATTCTATTAAAATCAATAATATTTTGTTCTTTTCTAGTCCAAATTTTATAAAACATAAGGTAGTTCTTAAATAACTTTTTATATAGAGTAATACCATGCTAATAATTTGTACCTTAATTGATACATTCATGATTAACACATATAAATCATAATCCGTGTAATTAATTTGGGAGAATGACGGTTTCTCCCAATAATTTTTGAATTTTACCATTTTTTGCAACAGTTTTAAAAATTCTCCGTTACCTCCTAATGTACTGTAAAAGCTTTTATTTACGAAATAATCGTCCAAAAAATAACCATTTTTTTATTATTTAAATTAGAAAATTATCAGCCATATACCCTTAAATGACACCCATATTAAACGTGTGTGAATACTTTTCAAGTGTATTACTCGTATACCCTAAGTTGACAAAACACTTCTGCCGTCCACCAATCCGTTAACTTCAGTTAGAAAGTTAACAGAATTGTGGCAAATTAAATTAAATATTTTGCCCTTGAAACTCAAAACGAGGTAAAAATATAAATTTACTCCAAAAATTAACATAAATTTTTAATACACAAATTTTTTATTTTGTTATTAACAATACATTTTTTATTAAAAAATGAATTATTAATGGTACATATTATTAACAATTATCCATAAAAAATATCCATATTATACCATAAATAATAACATATTATTTATAATTATACATATTATACCATAAAAATTTTCAGTTAGAGCTTGGAGAAGTAGATTTTTAAAAATTTAGGTTAAATTTTAGAAGAGTAGATTAGGTTGTAAAGTAGTTTTTTTAGTAATTATTAACAATTATCCTATAAATGGGATGTCATGTCATTTTTATCAATATATATCATATAACATGCCATGTTTTACTAAGTAAATGGGATAATATGTTGTTTTTTTTAATTAAAGTTTCGTCAATCTTAAAAGACTAAATTACCTTTACGATGTCAGCGCTTGCAAACGGAAGTTAACGGATTGGTAGACGGCAAAAGTATTTTGTCAATTTAAAGTATACAAGTGATACACTAAAAAATATTTACACACGTTTAATACGAATGTTATTTAAATATATATAACTGATAATTTTCTATTAAAATTATAACATTAAAAGAGTAATGGGGTAATATTCAAATATATTTGTGCAGGAAGTTTTCAACTTAAATGCGCAGGCATTTGAGGACACGAGATCCGGTGGCAGTGTGGGTTTCGGATTTGGTGTCTTCATTTATTAACTCGCAAGCTCCTTTCAGTCCTTTGCATGGCAAGCACGTGGCTGCGGAAACTCAACGACTCAAGATTGGAATCCGAAAATTACAGCAATATTTAAACGAGGAATAATGCGGAAAACATGTACAGACTGGAAACTAAGGATGGTAAAACTCGGGTCCGGGTTCGATGTAGTAATGTCCAGACCCAATCCGGATATATTTTTTGGGGCAAATGCTATGTTACAATTAATGTAACATATATATTCAATAACAACCACACAAATTGTGTGGGTCCATCATTTGTGTGGTTGTTGTTGAGTGTGTATGTTACATTAATTGTAACATAGGAGTTCCCATTTTTTGGATACTTGAGTTGGTTTGAAAAGTTCGATACTGAGTCAGGTACTTTTATCTGAGTTTTTAAGCACAAATTTTATATTTATATGATATTTTGTATGTATTTTTAATTTATTTTATAATTTTTAATTTATTTGAATGACAATATGACATTAGACATAAAATATGAACTGTAAATATTTTAAATCTTAAATATATGCGATAGATGAGCTAAATAAATATAATTATTTAGAATAATATATATTTTATATATTTTTAATAAAATCCAGGTTGTGGGTCGGACACTAGCTTTATCAAGTGATTCTTGAGGTCGATCCAACCTCATCTCCAAATTCGGACCGGGCCTGGTAGGTATATTTTGACATCCTACTAAAAAATTTCTAACTGTGAGATTCTAGAGTAAGGATGCGCAAATAATATGTCCTCATCCGATTCGAAAAATTTAGGTTTAGATCGGATGCAAATAAAGAATCCACTCAATCGAGTTCGATTTTTGCCAACCTGATCGGATCGAATTGTGATTGATTTGAGTTAACTCAATCCAATCTGAATCACAATGCGCACACAAGTACAAAATTTTAATTTGATTTGATATGATCCGAACTATATTTGGATTGGATCAGATCAGATAACAAGTACATATTGAGTTTGGATATTTTTTTTTTCCCAACCCACTTAACCCGAAACCTGATTAGGCTGATCTGAACCAGAATTTGCCCACCCCTCTTCTAAAGTACATTGCTGATATTAAATTCAATGAATGTATTTATATAATATATAAATTTATTATATAATTAGCAGTTATATTTAATTAGATTACACAAATTGTACATACATTAATTTAATATAGTAGCTCTAATGCACCTTAAAATTTCTTTTTTCAATTGTGCTACAACTTCTAGTGGAATACCAACACACTAGCAGGTGATCAGATTTGTAGTCCAAAAACAAGTTAAAATTCCAAAGCTACTCACTGAAAACTTAATAGAAGTTTTGTTAAGGCCTAGAATTTCTAGATATCCAATCCAAAATACTAGCCTATTGGGTAGAGTAAGTTATTTTACTTAAAACCTAAAGTAACTCCTTTTTACTAACCAATGAAAGACACAAATTAACAATCTTCCCTCCAACGAAACCATCATCAAATCCCGATACTTTCATTCAACATACCTAAATTGTTCTATTACCACATTCTAGCTACTAAGGTTTGGCTCTAATATCATTTGTTTAGAGACTTGTCTTAGGATTTCTTCTATCCTACTTATAAACTGAAATAACTCCCATTCACTAGCCAATGTGGAAACAACTCAACAATCTCCCTCCGAAAAAACCACTGCAAGACCCTGATCCTTCCATCTAACACACCTGAGTTGTTTTACTGCTACATTCTAGCTACTAAGGTCTGACTTTGGTACCACTTATTAGGAGACTTGTCCTTGGATTTCTAGGTATCCAACCTAATATGCTAGTATTTTGGATTGGATACCTAAAAATCTCAAGGCAAGTCCTCCAACAAATGGTATCAGAGTTAAGGCTATTTTTAAAAGCAATAATGTCTGCTTATAAATTTTCAAATCCTATAAGGATTGAGTTTGAAAAGTTTGATGGAAGAATCAATTTTGGCTTATGGCAACTTCAAGTCAAGGATGTATTGATTCAATCTACGCTACATAAGGCTTTGAAGGGCAAATTATCCTCTACTTCTATCAGGGACTCTAAGAAATCTATTATTATGAGTGATGGAGATTAGGAATAATTGGATGAAAAAGCTACAAGTGCTAAATGATCATGTCGTGCAAAGAATGTTCCTGTGAATGTAGGAAAAATTCCTTTGGTAAAAGAATTTTGGGAGACGCTAGAAAATTTGTTTCAAAGAAAAAAAATATCTCTAATGTTTTGTACCTTAAGGAGCAATTTTACATGCCGTGAATAATTAAAGGTACAAAAATTTCTGATCGTCTTAGTGTTCTCAATGGCATTGTGATAGAACTAGAAGTAATGAAGTTAAAATTGAAGACAAGGGCAATGAACTTAGCCTATTGTGGTCTCTTCTAACTTCCTACAAGTATTTGTTGCCAACCTTTATGCAAGGGAAGGAGACTGTGGATCTTGAAGAAGTTACTAGTACTTTATCTTTAAAAACAAGAAGACTAAGTGGTAGAAGTAACGAAACTTTTAATGATTCGGCATTAATAGTTGGTAATTAAAAGAAAAATAACTCCAAGAAAACAAGAGTCCCTTAGGTGTGTAAACAATCAGGACACCTTAAAAGAGATTCAGAAAGTAAATGGAGTAAGTTCAGCAAGTGATTCCAAGTAAGTATATATATGAAGATACTGATGTTATCAGCAAAAGTCTCTCATCATTGTAGATAGGATAGTCCCTTGTAATAGATGACAAAGACATCCTTATGGCAAGTCGCTAGTGCCATGGAAGATGATGTGTTACTGCTAGTAGATCTATAATATTTACCCACAAGGTATGGTTTGACATTTATGCTAAGTATATAGTGGAACTTTTATATTGATGACTAAGGACTCTCAAGGAGGCCAAACATGAGAGTGGGTATTTTTAATAAAGTAATCAACATGTGTCAAATAAGTGTACTGTGAATAATGTGAAATATGATGATTCTTCATATAGAGAATTATGGTTATTGGATAGATGACAATATTTTGCCCATGGTGGAGTGATTTTCATAAGCCTATATGAGTGTCGTGTTGGTAGATTAAAGAAGGTGGAGACGACGTGGTTCTGTGGATATATGGTAGATCATATTTTTTTCGTCTAATAAAAACCTCGCCATGGTGGAGATTGTTAGGAAATATGTCTTTTTTTTAATGAGGATTTGTAAATCCTAAATTAGGAGATTTCGTAAGCTTTTCATATTTAATAGTTTCCTTATTAAGTAGGATCCCTATTTAAGGAATAAATAATTTTTCCTTTGGAACTTAACCTATTCAAAGAGAAATACAATTAATATAAGAAAAAAAATACTTCTCCTATAAAAAATAATCACTATATATAGAGGTTGGGTTCACTTGCTTGGATAACACAATAATTAGTTTCTCTACAAATAAACAATCTCCGTTATAAGAGAAAGGGTATGTCTATTAAGAGATTGAGTGTTACTGGAGTTTTGGGTGCTAGGAATATACTAGAGTGATTGTATTAATTTTTTATATAGTGAATTTTTCTCTCACTGTCCTTTGCAATTGTGATTTTTTTCCATAAATTTTTGTGTTATGTGATTGATTTTAATTTTCATCTATTTTCTATTTATTATTTGTTTGATATTTTTGCTCAGGATCTTGAGTGTGATTAAAATTTCCTAACAGTATTTTATTTTCAAAATATTTTTATAAAATTAAATTATTAAATTATGAATGATGTGCAAGCACTTATGGACTCCTCCATGAGAAAATTGAATGAAATTAAATGTGGATGCAACAAAAAACTTAGCAAAGGGAATAACAAGATTGGGAGATGTTGTTAGTAACTTGAAGTGGAGATCATCATTCATGCCAAACTCAATCTTATATATTGCTTATAAGAGCATTACTAAAGACTCATTTAATTTGATTCTTTAAATTGTTTATTTATTTACTTATGCGGTAAATAAAAGAATGAAAAAATTAATTTTTTTCTTAAAAGATCTTCAAATAAAAATAAGTTTATATTATTTTAATCAAATTCTTCTCTCGTCAAATTTAATTTCCCTCTATTTTTTAATGATGTAGTTATAATATTTCTCTCTCTTCAATAATGACATTAAAAATAGTTTTTAAATAGAGAGAAATCGCTCTTCAATATTGAATAGATAAAATGACAATCTTATTTGAAGAATGTTATTTAAAGAGTCTTTTGGAATCCTTATTGTTGATGTGGCTGTTTAAATGAGAAATGAAATCTCATTCGAAGACCCTTTTTGTTATTCTCTAACATAACATTTTTTGTAGAGATATAAGTATTTTGAAGAGGCTGATATATATGAAATTTGGAATTAGAAAAAATTTTAAAAAAATTGAACGTATGTATAGTATTAATTACCAACAATTTAAATTTGTTATGAACAATCTGAATTCACTATTGAATGGCTCCGAAGAAAATTCAAGCAAAATATATAACTTCTGTTGTCTTGATTTATAACTTTTTTTTTGTTTTAGGGGGTGGGGGGATGACGAATAAATGTTACATTACGCTACAACGGCTATGAAATAATATTGTTGGGACTAAAAAAAATATTATCTTAGTAAGAATATTTACTTATCAATAAATTTAATTTATTAATTTATGGATGAATGTATATTTATTAGTTCAATAATAGTTTGATATTTTAATTACTTGTGTCATCTTGGCACATGTACTATTCCTTTGACTAAAATTCATGTATGAATTTCATAAGTTATCATATATATGCAAAAAAATATTAATGAATGCTAGAATATCTAGCCCAAAAAATTAATGTTAGTACATTGTACATACTACATAGATATAAAATTGATGTGCGTACTTTCAAAATTTAATATCCTAAGTATTTCAGATATTAAATTACCAAGTATCAATTATAAAAATATAGTGTGTTTTCAGGTCTCCTTCTACAGTACTTTTTTCTCTGAAAAAAGTACAAAGAATGGAAGCATACGGAAGCCTTTATGGCTTCGTTTAATCACCTATTAATTGGGTGCTTTTGGTTTCTTTTTCCTTCTTTTTCTGTTTCTTTTTTCTTTCTTCTTTTATTTTGTTGTATTGTCCTTAGTATCACAACTATCTTTCTAGAGCTTGTTAATTAATTATCGCAGAACGGTTGGTGGGGTTTTATTGCTGGGAGGGAAAGACTAGTAAGGAATGGATACAGAAGAATTAGTCAGAAAGTGTCAAGCTATTGTCTTGAAGGAAGAAGAGGAAGACACAATAACAGTCATGGGCAAGATGCGGGAAGCGGGAGAGGAAATTGCAGCAAATTGCCCAGTAGGGAAGATATTACTAACGAGAGGATTAAATAGGGAAGGATTGAGAGCCGCAATGCAACAAGCTTGGAGAACAGTAAAGGAGGTCAAGATCGAAAGCATGGGGGAGAATACTTTTTTGTTCAAATTTGCATTGGAAGGAGAAAAGAAGAGAGTCCTCATGGGGGGGCCATGGCACTTTGATAGAGCCTTGTTGGTTCTATCCGAGCTTATTGGCATAGGGGATATAAAAGAGCAGTCTTTCACGCATACATCCTTCTAGGTACAAATCCACAATATGCCTATAATGTGTATGGTGCGAGAGATTATTCAAAAGCTAGGAGAGAAAATCGGAGAGGTGGAAGAAATTGAAACAGATGCAACAAGGGAGTGCATAGGCCAATTTGCTCGAATAAGAATCTTCATTAACATAACACAACCTCTAAAAAAAGTGGTATTCTTGCAAGAGGCTGGAGCTAAAATACCAATGCCTGTCCTGTATGAAAAGCTTCCAGAATTTTGCTTTTGCTGTGCAAAGATAGGCCATCAATATAGAGAATGTCTGAAGTACAAAGGTCAGCCAAAGGAGAATCTGCCATATGGGGGATGGATGAGGGCAATAACACCAACAGAGAGGATGAAACTAGCTTGAACCAGAGGAATAGGCAATAGAGAACAACCTCAATCGAAGACAAGTGAAGCAGCTGCTACTACAAGCCAAACTCAACACAACCCAACAGACCTAAACGGGCCAAACCAAAGCAACACGGGTAAAGAGATGGGTGATGGGATGCAACCAATGGTCACAAACCAGGAGACATAAGTGGGGAATGCAGCCTTAATTCTGAGTACAGTAGAGCCGGATAATCAGCAATCAGAAAATGAAAACACAAGCAGAGAAATCAAGAAGCAACACGCTAAAGTGGCTGACAATGACAGCCAGTCGAAAAACAAAATCATAGGCACGGGAAAAAAAAATTGGAGGGAAATGGAAGTGAGGGGAACAGACACAAAAGAGGGGAATGATGAGAAAGAGGTTGATAATGGGTTGAGCAATGCAAAAGAGAAGCCCAAAATCAGAAAATGGAAATTACAAGCTAGAAGCTCAAGGATATAAAGAGGGAAAGACAATGGGCCTATCAATTCCAAAAGGCTTAGTAGTGAGCTAGCTTGGCCGAGCCCTGAAAAAAAAAAAAAGAATTCTTAGCTCATCAAAAGCACCACTCAACTTAAAGCAGCTTAACTCCTCTAAAACAAAACTTCAGTTGAAGTTTATAGACACATAGCAAGATGAAACCGTGGATGCAACAACAATGGTGGAAGACGTATTGGCGGGAGCTGGCAGCCAACCCCGCCAGCAGCAATAAGGGTCTTAAGTTGGAACGTCCGAGGTCTGGGGAAGCCTCGAATGTGTCTAGCCATCAAAAAAATTCTCCACCTGCATCGGCCTCAAATTTTTTTCTGTTGCGAAACAAAAATGACAGCCCAGCAGGTTTATTCGATATGCAATAAATTTAATTTTGAAAATTGCTTTGCAGTAGGTAGAACGGGCATGGGAGGTGGTTTAGCTGTGTTTTGGAGTTCGGGAGTGAATGTTAGTATAAAGTCTTTCAGCTCTCATCATATAGATGCGGTGGTACATAACCTAGGTGGTAAAATGTGGAGATGTACCGGAATTTACGGTCATCCAGAAGCTGGTCAGAAACAGCATACGTGGTGTTTATTGAAAAGGTTAGCAGACCTATTTCCTTACCCTTGGTGTTACTTTGGTGACTTCAATGAAATCTTTTCTTTACATGAGAAATCGGGGGGCAATGATAGAAATCTAAATGCAGTAGTTGATTTTAGAGAGACCATTCAGGCATGTAATTTCGTAGACATGGGTTATAAGGGTTACCAATTCACTTGGTCGAATAAGAGGTTCGGGACAGGCTATGTAGAAGAAAGGTTGGATAGATTTCTCTGTAGCAAAGATTGGAGCAAAAGTTTCCAAAACCTACCGGCATCTCATTTGGTGAATTGGGCCTCAGATCACTGCCCAATCACACTGGATATTAAAGAGAGAAACAATGAGATAAATTACAAGAGAAGATCTTTTCCGAGGGACCATTATGAAAACATGTGGAGCTCACATGAGAATTGTCAAAATATAGTGTAGGAAGAATGGGAAACTTATCGGGCCAGAAGTTGGGAGAATCCGGTGAATAACTTTCAGAGGGCGGTAAAAAATTCTCTATCCCAGCTCAAGATATGGAGCAAGGTAGAGCTTGATGGCAGAAAAAAGAAGCAAAAGGACTTGATTGAGAAACTGCAGAATGCAAAGCAGAATAAGGATCAGTATGTAGATGGTGGAGAAATTAGGAAGCTTGAAAAGCAAATCAACAACATGTTGATTGATGAAGAAATGTACTGGCGTCAAAGATCGAGAGCAGAATGGCTCAGGGAAGGAGACAAAAACACAAAGTTTTTTTCACTCCAAAGCCTCGGCTAGGAGAAGAAAAAACAAAATATTGGGTATAGAGGACACCCATGGGAATTGGACAGATGATAAAGAAAAAGTTGAAAAGGAATTTTGTGATTATTTCCAGCAGCTCTTTACTTCCTCCAGGCCAAACCACAGTCAGACTCAAGAAGCCCTTAAAGGAATGCCCCCAAAGGTAACTCCGAAAATGCATACTCATCTGGAGGAACCCTTCACACCAGAAGAAATTGTAAATGCACTATCTCAAATGTGTCCTACAAAAGCTCCCGGACCGGATGGTTTACCTGCAACATTTTTCCAAAAACATTGGCAGGCTGTGGGCAGAAGGGTAGTCACAACATGCTTACACATTTTCAACGAGCAAGGTGATTTAGCTTCGCTTAACCATACTTATATTTTTCTAATTCCTAAGACTAAGAAACCAAAGAAAGTTACTGATTTTAGGCCTATTAGTCTATGCAATGTGGTGTATAGAATCATAGCTAAGGCAATAGCGAACAGGCTGAAACTCATTCTTCCCCAAAATCATATCCCCAACTCAGAGCGCATTCATTCCCAATAGACTCATTACAGATAATGTGATTATTAAGTATGAATGCCTCCACAAGATTAGACATAGCAAAGAGAGAAGAAATGGGTTAGTGGCTCTAAAATTGGATATTAGTAAGGCGTATGACAGAGTTGAGTGGAGCTTCCTAGATTAAACCATGGAAAAATTTAGTTTCTCGAATAAATGGAGGAGTCTAATCATGAGTTGCATAACCACTGCTCAATTTTCAGTCATTATTAACGGGACCCCCAAAGGCTTAATCCTTCCGGAAATGGGGCTAAGGCAATGCTGCCCCCTCTCTCCGTATCTTTTCATCATGTGTGCAGAGGTCTTTTCGAACTTACTGATCCAGGTTGAGAGGAAGCTGTAGATTAGAGGGCTGAGATTTGCAAAGGAAGTTACGATATCCCATCTTCTTTTCGCTGATGACAGCTTAGTCTTTACCAGAGCCTCAGAAGCAGAGTGTAAGAACTTAAAACAGATTTTCGATTGCTATGCGAAGGCATCAGGGCAGATTTTTAACTATAAAAAGTCTTCAATATTTCTCAGTGGCAAGATTACAAGTGGTCAGGCTGCAGCAATTAAAAATATTTTTCAGCTCAAAGTGGTGTCGAAATATGAAAAATATCTAGGCCTTCCATCTATGATAGGCAGAAGGAAATCGAGGTTCTTTAATGAGGTGAAGCTGAAGGTGATAAGCAAGATTTCAAGCTAGCGTCACAAGATGTTCTCCAGCGGAGGGAAAGAAATACTCATCAAAGCAGTAGCACAGGCAGTACCGGTGTATGCTATGAGTGTTTTCAGACTTATAAAGGGACTATGTGATGATATTCAAAAAACCATTGCGAAGTTTTGGTGGGGATCAAGGGAAGATAGATACGGAATCCACTGGTCAAAATGGGACAAAATGAGCCAAGTAAAAAGTAGAGGAGGGCTGGGATTCAGAGATCTCACTAGCTTCAATCAGGCCTTGGTGGCTAAGCAGGCATGGAGATTGCTTCAGCTTCCCAATTTGTTGCTGGCCAGAGTACTGCAAGCAAAATACTATAAGCATTCTTTATTCTTGAATACCACAGTGGGATCCAATCTATCTTTTATTTGGAAAAGCATTCTATGGGGAAGGCAAGTGATTGAAAAATGTGCAAGATAGAGGGTAGGAAATGTAAGGAAAATCAGAACTTACAAAGATAATTGGTTACCTAGGCCAGACACTTTCAAACCAATATCACCACAAAAATTGCTAGCTGAAACTATAGTGGCTGAACTGATTGATGAAGAAAATCAATGGATCGTAAGCAAGCTGGAGCAAAACTTTCTCCCCCAAGATATCAAAGTAATCCTACAGATTCCTCTCCCTAGAAACAAAAAAGAAGATGAAGTGATGTGGCATTATGACAAAAGAAGAGAGTATTCAGTAAAGAGTGGATATCAGATAGCTTTCAGGCTCAAGTTTCAAGATATGCCAAGTAGTTCAGGAAGCTACTCCAGGCAATGGAATGTTTTGTGGTCTTTGGAGCTGCCTGAGAAGATTAAGATTTTCATGTGGAGGGCAATAAAAAAACATTTTACTAACGTCTGAAAATCTATGGAAAAGGAAGTGTCTGCCAGAGCCTACCTGTCCAAGATGCCATAAGAGTGTGGAAACTATAAGTCATGCCTTGTTTGAATGTAAAGCAGCAAGGAAGACTTGGAACTTAGCTCCATCCACTTTCGAACATCAGAATGTTCCAGGTCAAGACATTTTCAGCTATGTCCAGAATCTTTGCAGCAACTCCAGGAGAAATGAAGCTGAGCTTATGATTATGTATTGCTGGACTATCTGGTATGCTAGGAATAAGCTGATCTTTGAAAGAAAGCAGATAGAGCCAATGTTTTCAGCAGCAAAGGCAGAATCAATGTTAGAAGCTTACCACAGAGTGAGAAAAGCAGGAACACTCCATATTAGCAATACTAGAGAGGTCAGCCAGCAGAGATGGTCACCTCCCCCAAAAAATGTGCTCAAGCTTAATGTAGATGCAGCAACAAACAACAAGAATCAGAAGGTTGGCTTGGGAGCAGTCTTGCGTGACTCAAATGGCAGAGTAGTAGCAGCAGGCATCAAACAAGTTTCCTTCAGGAAGGATGTCAGTTATGCAGAAGCTGAAGCTATCCAATGGGGTCTCCAGATTGCAAAAGAAGCAGCTGCAACAAGTTTGATTGTAGAGACTGATTGCAAAGATGTGGCTGAGCTAGTTAACAACACAAAGGGCGGCAGGTCTAAGATTTTCTGGATAATTTCGGAAATCCAAACCCAGAAACGAGAGTTCCAAAGGATCCATTTTAATTTTGTACCAAGGTTTTGTAATGCTCATGCCCATTCCTTAGCTAAACATGCTCTAAGGAAAGATACAGCTGCTGTCTGGTTAGATATATTACCAATAGAAGTGCAAAATGTATTTGACTGTGTTGTTTAATCACTAATGAAAGGTTTACTTTCTCTTAAAAAAAAAAAAAAGTATGTCAGATATTTTAAGTATGTAGATCATAAACTCTATAATTATTAGTTTTATTTTTAGGTTCAAATCATTCGATACATATTATGAAAAAGAGTTGCATTGAAAAAGTTGAAGTTTTCAAGAAAGTTTATCTTTAATATTATGAATTTTATATGTTATTTATCATTAACAATTTTTTTGTATTTAACTAATTATTAATTTATGTTTCATTGGGTCCTAAAGGATTGAAAATAATAATAATCTCATGTTTTTAGTGGAATTATTAATCTAATATATTGGCCCAAGTCAGGTTCAGGAGATTTTATCATTTAATCAATAGTATTAATTTATCAAACATTTATTTATCAAGATTTTACTGTACTTGGAATAAAGAAAATTTAAAAATACTTGAAAATTAATGTAACATTACCAAAAAATTTTACATTTAGGTTGTAGTTATTGATTGCAAAATATATATTATAAAGTTTTTTTAAGTTATTGTTTACTAAGGGGCTGTTTGTTTATATTTTTTTTGCTTAATGACTTAATTGACTTAATTTTATTCAGTTGATTCATTAACTCTATTTATTTTTTCAATTTAAGAAAATTTTCAGCCATTTAGTCATTAAATTATTAAGCAAATTTTTTTTTAGATTTTTGTTTAATCTAAAAAGTCTAAATGATATCATTAAAAAATATTCTCCAAAATATCCCCGATTTAATTAATTAATTTTCATCCTTACCTAAATAAAATTTAATAATTAGCATTATTATCCATCTCTATATAACTAGTGATAATATATAGTGATAGACTATTATTATTTTTATCTTTTTATTTTTTAAATTAGCATTATTTATCTTCATAATTTTTTGTAAAATATTTTTCATATAAAAACATCATAAAGTATAATAAAATTGAGTAACATATATAATGTAGAATATTAAAGAGTTGTATTCAATTAAATATGATTTATGTTATGATAATATATTATCTTATTTATATTCTTTGAGATACTTATTATTTCTTTAACATCTATATTTTTTAAGGGTATAAATGTAAAAATATTAATTTTCAGATTTTATAAGTTAAAAAACAAACAACTTAATATTTATTTTTAGTAATTCAGACAAAAAAAATTATTCAAATTCAGACATTCAACTCTATTGAAAATTCAGAATAATTCAGGTTTATTCAGATTTCAAAAAAAAAAAAAACCATGTAAGTGAAACTATTTTAAGTTTTAACTTAAATTAATCAATCTCTTACAAGTGAATGATTAAAAAAAATTGCATTTACCTTTTTAAATAACTATACTTCCACTTGAATATTTTATTATTGACATATTTTATATTTCTGCCACTTATATCCTTTTAATTTTTTTTATGTCACTTCATAATCCTTGAATGAGTTGATATGAAAACTTCAAAGGAAAACACATACCAGAGAGAAAACAGCCATGTTTTTCATTTTTTGGATTAAAATTTGAAAGGGATAAAAATAATAGGGGACAAGTGGTAAAATCTAAAAACATTAGAAAGGGAAGTGGCCAAATCCCTTTTACTAGAAGATTAGATGAAATTGATGAATGAAAATTTATGTCAAAATATTAAGTTAAAATACTCTCTTATGTATTTATTTATTTGTTTATTCTTTTTGTGTATTTCTACGTTGACTATAGTTTATGATTTAAATTAAGTAAAATTAAAAAGAAAAAACCTAAAAAGATTTCAAGATTTGCTCAAACTGTAAATAATCTCTTTAGTTTTAGAAAATAATCATATTAACTCATTTTTTTTATTAGATTCAGAAATGATCAAACAGATCCCACGAATTTATGTGTATATTAATATGAGAAAACTTGGAGATTCTAGGTTGCTTACACCCCCCCCCCCCCCCCCCCCCGGCGTAAAAATTAAAAAGAAATTAATGAAAATCTTTTTCAAATTATGAAAGATGTGGAGTGAATATCTAACTTTGATTGCATTGAGGAAATAGACATTAATGAAGACAATTTGGTTTGGCGTGTGCATTTGGGATTTTGGACTGACTTGAGATGAAGTCATCAATCCACACACTCACACAAACTATCTCCAGTATGAGCACCACAGTCAATGCATGCCCACTTTCCTCTACGTAATAAAGCTTTTTGTGAGTTGCATGCCCTGAAACCAAGACACATACACCGCGGTTTCTCTTTCCCACCTTTCAAAAATTTCAAAAACCACTCTTCTCCGATGCATATATAAAAAAGTAAAACAAATCACTCAAGCTATGCAGCTGAAGTAGAGCGAGAAAGAGAGAAGGGTTCGTTGTCGTTTTAAGTAAATACTTTTGAAAGATATATGAAGAGTCCGATACCATTTAGATACGCCCAAACGCCATTGATTTCTGTTGCATTGAATCAGAACTTTTGCAACACATGTTCTTTCTTCACCCTCCACTCGTCACTCTCTTTTTGGGCAATCCCCAACCCACCCACCTTCTCTTTACTCAACATTTAACCCTAACCGTAGCTCCCTTCCAAAATAACCCTAACCCTAGTTAAAACTTTTCTCCTCGCTCACACTCGCCACACCACATATGATAAAAACAAAAGATTTAAAACCGACCATGAATCCATGCATCACATTTGTCACCCATTACACTGACTGTGATCACCAAACCCTAACCCCTCAAAACCTATTACCCATCAGAATTTATTTTTGTTTTTTTTTTCTTTTAGCACATTATCGTTTATCACTAAATATATAATGGGAACAAAAGATCAAAGAGAAAGCATGAATGCAGGAAGCACAAATGTCACCAGAACCGGGCACTGCATTCAGCAAAGTCTTGCCAAAAATAGAAAAAGAGAAAGAAACCTAATAACTTTTCTCTCTAATCCAAAAATTAAACCCAACTCCCCCATTTCGTGATTGCCGAGCGTCCTTCACCGGTAGTTTCGATCAGAGTCACAGCAGTCTCTCACTGAAATCTAAAGCAAATACTACTGCCTGCTGGTCTCTTCCCTTTTTTTTGTTTCTTTTGTTTGTTTAAATTTGACCAATATCATCAGTTTGACTTTCTTTTTTTGGACAAAGAAACCCTAATGATGATGGACCAAGGCGTGGTTGTTCATGAGAAAAACGAGGCCCGTGCTTTCATGGCAGGTGTTGAGGGTGTCACTGCGAAGGGGGACAAGAGTACCCGTTTTGGATCGGATCCTATTCGGGCCTCCGGGTCAAGCCTCGACCTTGTTGCTGCTGTCACCAGCGCTGTTGGTGCTAATATCAACAGGAAGAAAAGGATGGCCAGACAGAGGCGTTCTTCTTCCTTCAATCTCCTCGCCTTTTCTTCTCCATCCTCTTCCTCCACCTCGCACGTGTCTCCTCCCCTTGCCCTCCCCGCACGTGTGAGATTTTTTTTTTCATTTCCTCTATTTTTAATAAAGTTCTCCTTCCATAAAACTTCTCTACCCAATTTCTTAAGTTGGGAGTTTGGCTCCCGTTGCTTATGAAATTTAATTATTATTTTGTTAGCAGCTCCTTGCTTGTATATTATTTCTTTAATTAAATTTAAAGAAGGTTGGCTGATACTTTTGGTAAGTGCTCAGTTTCGACCCGTCGTAACTATTTGACTATTTGTTGCCGATATATGTATTTTTTATCAGGAAAAAACAATTGAAATTAGAGATCAAGTAGATTTAATTGTCGTAGTAAGTTCTTAATTACATTTGCTTTTTGGTAAAATAATTAAGTTTGAATTTAGACAGAATTATCAAATCCATCACCCAATTTTGCTGAATTAGGTGAACGGAGGATCATTATCAAAATAAAATAAATAAAATTTTTCAATGGTCAATTTCTTTTCTTTGAAGGTTTATTATTACAGGGCGGTTGTTTAATTTATTTCATTGATAGTTACAAAACAAGATACACTCCCGAGATCTCTACTCTAGTTTAGCTTTTGTAGTAAATTTTTTGCTTTTAGACTTGATTAGTAAATAGCACCTTGTATATGTATGAGTCATGGTTTTGTCATTTGGAAAAGATCTACAAAATTTTCGGTAATTAACAACATTACCGTTGGAATTCTTTTTCTTCCCAACAACTGTATAGAGATTAGGGATTGAATTAATTGAAATAAAAAAAGAAAAAGAAAAATCCTGATGCACATTTGACTTGGATTTATTTTACAGTATTGAGCTGATCTTTAATTGATTACATTGTCATTTTTCGGAATTCAATTGGGAACTCCTATATATTATGACAATTTTGCCATGTTTGAAATACTCTATTAATTAATTTGTTACACATTTAATCACTTTGTTTTGAGGTCATCGAATGAATATGTTATGGTGCTTGTTAAGCCTGACAATGAAGCCAGCCTTAATTACATAATAATTAGTGCAATGCTTTTGTTTAATGTTTCATTTGCCGACTGCTTTAGGAAATTGATCCAGGGAGGTTGAGATTCCTTTTCCAGAAGGAACTGAAGAACAGTGATGTTAGCTCCCTTAGGAGAATGATACTACCAAAGGTTTTTAATCTCTCTGTACTTCTCTAGTTTCAGAGTTTTATTTTTCTTTCACTCACTTGATGCTTGGAGGTTCCTCAAGTTAATCATTTTGCCTACAAACTTGATCTTTACAAACAAAAACCATGGTAATTTTATGCAACCCGTCAAGGAAATTCTTCATCATCTTTGTAATATTGTACGACATTTCAGAAAGCAGCAGAGGCACACCTCCCAGTGCTCGAGTCCAAGGAAGGGATTTTTATCAGCATGGAAGACTTGGATGGTCTGCATGTGTGGACCTTCAAGTACAGGTTTGTAATTAGGCAGAAAGATACTTTTGAAGAAATCAAAGCAAACAACATTGTAATTTGTATGCTTTATTATTTTGTCTTCAGAATAACTGTACCACTTATTGCATAGTCTCAATCCTGAACTTGAGTACTTTTCTTCGGCAGTTTTTTTGTTTTTTCCCCTTCCATAGATATATTAAATTGGCTAATTGACTAATATTCCTTATCTCCTGAGCAGGTTTTGGCCTAATAACAACAGCCGAATGTATGTACTTGAAAATACTGGTAGGTATTTATCTCCATCATTTATACGTTGATCGTTTTTCTTCAATTTTCCTTGATGCTGCTGCATACTTCTCATGGAATTCTCTCAGGGGACTTTGTTAATGCACATGGGTTACAACTTGGAGACTTCATCATTGTGTACCAAGATGATCACAATCAGAATTACGTATGCTAATTTAATACCATTTTTTATCATTGAGATAGTCAAATTAATTATAAGCCTCTCCTGATTTTGATCACTCACATCAATTCTTTCCTTGATAAAATTTTCAGGTCATTCAGGCTAAAAAGGCTTCAGATCAAGATGTATATACTAACTTAACAAGTGATTCTGTCAATGACATCCTCCTTAACGACTACGAAGCTAATAGGTCCGGTTCCTTCTACGTGAATCATCCAATGGCAGGCGAAGATACCGGCATGTCGTTTATTTATGACACCACAACTTTCTCAAATGACTCACCACTCGATTTTTTGGGGGGTTCACTGACCAGCTATTCAAGGATTGGACAGGAAAGCTTTGGATCTGTAGAGAACATATCTCTTGATGACTTCTACTAAACATTAATGGTGATGTCTTTATGTTTAACAATATCCCAGAAACCTACACAACAATGGGAGCAACTGTACTGTTTTGGCCCTGAAGCACTCTTACCTTTTTTGTTGTATGTCAAAAGTATAAATGTAATAAAGGGTAGCAAGTGGGAGACTTGCAACATATTTATAGATCCTTTGTTGTTTATCTTGAACATGTAAGTTGCTAATCTCGTTATTGTATTTGTGGCTATCAATATAGCACAGCCATTGGTATATATGCAAGGAAAATGCTAAGTATCAAGAAAAATGAGAGAATAACGAGAGAATGAAGCATGTGGTGGGAGGAGAGAGAGAAGAAGTAATTCTCTCATCCTTCTCTCGTTGTTCTTGATATTTAACAGTACTCTATGGGTGTGTTTGGTTGTAGTATTAAGAGGGTATTAAATTACTATTTACATTAAATTAATACTAAACCAATGTTTGGAACAAAAGTACAAGGGATTGGGGTGGGGGGCTAATGCCTCAACTGACGCATTAGCTAATCACGACTGAGTCATGGTTAGCTAATGCGCCAACTGACGCATTAGTTTTGTTTTTTTTTTTTCTTTTGCTTTTAACTTTTGCTTTTTACTTTATTATTATTATAATACTAAAATAATAAATAAATATATCTTTTAATTTAATATAATATTTTTATTTTATTTGTTTTTACATTATAATTATTAATATAAATTAATAAATAAATAATTTATCATTCAATAATAGTATTTTTTTATTTTTACATTGTAATTTATTAATAAATTTATAACTTATTATAACTAATAAAAATATTTAAATAAAAATAAATTTGAATAATATTAATTTAAAATTAATAATAATATAAATAATAACATAAAATATAATGCAATTTAAATATATTAATATAATATAAAACATTAATATAATATAATATTTAATTTAAATTAATTAAAATAATAATACAGTACAGTGTAGCACCAAATATTGTATAACATTATTATAATACAGTGCTAATACAATACAGCATAATACAATACACCAACATTAAAATAATGCAATACAACATAATACAATACAGTGTGCCAAACGCACTCTATATGCAATGCAGGCTTAATTAATTAATGCCTTGCTTGAATTATAACTAATTGTTACTGCAGAGACTTTTTTTTTTTTTCCCCCTCCTTTTCACTCAACAAGATATATATATAGATCCATTATAACGTTTGAAGATTAGAGTGTGAGTAATTGAGTCCTAGCCTTGGGAAAATTACGAAAGTGTAACATGTCCACGATGGACAACATAATGCAATGGAATTGGACAAGGATTAAGTGATTGTTAAAATTAATACAATGTTTCAAAATTACAACCGAACGAGCCCGTCTAGCTCAGTCGGTAGAGCGCAAGGCTCTTAACCTTGTGGTCGTGGGTTCGAGCCCCACGGTGGGCGATTTTAGTGTTTTCATGCCAAATTTATTTTTGTTTCTTCTTTTATACTTTTTAATAGAATAATTAAAAAAAAAAGAAAAAAAAATGGGACTTGTTATTGTTTTATTTTCATAATATTACTTACACATAATTGTATTGCAAAAAAAAAAAATTTGTTAGTCATCTGATTTAGAGAAATATTAATTTCTACTTTTACCATGTTAGTGACCTAATCATTATACTTTACAGATAATTAACTAAAGATAATTATCTTCTTCACTCACAAATATCTCTAAGGTTGATTGCGGAATTTATTTTTTTAATTTTTACTTTTGCCTATTATATGCAAGCAATATGTTACTCAATTATATGATTGGATTTATAAACAAAAAATTACGCCAATATTATGTTTTTTCAAAGGATATTATAGATAAATATAACATTAAAAAAGAAATAACCCAAAGTATTTTACATCGAAGTAAGAACTTTATTGCTTACATGGCGAGAATTCGTTGGTGGGTTATGTATGACTGGAGCGTGCCAAATAAAGATACAAACTAAGAAAAATAAGAATAAATAAATAAATATATAAAAACTTTAATGAATTACAGCTTCAAAATTGATAAAAATTCTGAAGATCAACCAGCATAGGCATATAGGTACTGGGTGAAACAACAAGCTCCATTATTAACGGACACTCAGAGCGAAAGTGAGAGTGAAAGTGATCGTGAAATGGCATCAAGGTACTGGGTGGTGTCTCTTCCAGTACAAAATTCAGCCGCTTCTGTTTGGAATCGATTACAGGAACAAATCTCTAAACATTCATTTGACACTCCTCTTTACAGGGTCCGTTTAGATCTATCTCATCTTTAGTTAATTTTTTATTATTTTTGTTTCATTCTTCTTCTTCTTTTTTTCAATTTTTATTATGAATTTCGATTTTGTTTTTTGCAGTTTAATATCCCCAACCTCCGTGTTGGAACCCTAGATTCACTCCTTGCACTTAGCGATGATCTCGTGAAGGTATTTGAATTTTTTTTAGCCGGATTTATAGTTTTTTTCCTCGATTTTAATTGAATTTTGTGTAAGTTTATCGATTAATGAGTTTTAGATGTGATTCTAATGTCAATTCGAGGATTCTACTAATTTTAGGTGAAAATTCTACGCCATTATTTGTCTATGTATTCGAATCCTACCAATATAATAGATCTGTAGATTTTGCTAATAGTCACTGAATGGCAAAGTTCCATCTGTAGTTGACATTTTGATATTTTGAAAATTCCTTTAATTTGTGGAATGTGTGGAAATCTTTTGAGTTTGAGTTTTCTACTTAAAAAACAACCTCTGAATGCTTACTGATAATTAGATCTATTGGTTGTGACGTAACCACTTTAAGGTAAATTGTGGTATTTGGCACTTTGTTGAGATTTTATTAATTCCTTTTTATTTTTTGAGAAGTGAAATAATCCATCGGATCTTCCTTTGCATTTTGAAAGCGAGCTTTTTTAAGTTTATTGCATTTTTTATTTAGAATTTGAGCATTTTGTTATTTGATGTAACGTGCAGTCAAATAGCTTTGTTGAATCAGTATCTCACAAGATCAGGCGACAGATTGAGGAACTGGAGAGGGTATCAGGCATAGAGAGTAGTTCTTTGAGTGTTGATGGAGTACCAGTTGATACTTATCTCACTAGGTAAATCCTTGCCAGTGAAATTAGCGTGAATTTCAGGTCTGGTTTTGATATGTGATACTTGATGTTTATACTCTGAATTTGGTAAACTTCAAATATTTATGAGTGGGTTTCCTCGATATGTCTTTAAGTATTGATTTTTATTTAATGAGTGATTAATGTTTGTTATCAATTTGGTTTTGGTTTGTGTTGAAAGGTTTGTTTGGGATGAAGCAAAGTACCCAACTATGTCACCTTTAAGGGAAATTGTGGATGGCATTCATACTCTTGTGGCAAAGATTGAAGACGATCTTAAGGTATTGTTTCTCCACATGGATATATGTGTATGCTAGTTATTCAATTTTAAGGCAGGCAATTAAACATGTTGATAATTGCCCATTTGTTCTACGTGTATGTTGAAGCACAGTGTGTAAGCCTAGTAATGTAAAACAGAGTGCTTTAGTTTTCGATAGGGGTTGTTCTTTAAAAAGGATCCATTTTCCTTTTTGGTAGTCCAATTTAGTTCTCTGCATGTGCTATCTTTTAAGTTGATGTGTCGTTGCTACGTTTGAGATCTGCATCATGGTGTTATGCTGCTCTTCCTTAACTGGACTACTTTTGCTGCTACCTTATCATAGGTGTTGATACAGGAGTGTGATGTGAATTAAATTTAAAATGCAAAAGGAGAATGGAATGAATAATAGGCTTGATTTTCTGTTCTCTGAACCATTAATTGATTAATGCAAAGGTCATTGGCCTAGCCATCTTGAAACCAAAAATCTTTGGCCTGGTGGAAACGTAACTTATTAGTATTTATCAAATGATAAAACCAGGGAGAATCGTGATGGCCTTGCAATATGTCCAAGACTGGCATTGGCTGATAGATGAAAGAGCAGTTTTTTGAATTGGGCATGGAGAAATCTGCTACAGGGTCTATCTGCTACATTGGCTACTACATATAGCAATGGGTGGTTTTACTTTCAATTACTCAATGATTTGCTTGGATATGTTGTCACTTTTAATGCGGTAAATAGTGGCTGGATTGAAAGATCTACCTTAGATTTGATGAGTGAGGGGTTTACCCTATAGGTTATTACTTGTCTGTTTGGTTTTGGAACTCGTTACCTCTCCCTCCCTTGTGGCTTGAGGTGATAAAATAGACAAGTGGAAGGATCTAGTGTGCCAGACACCTCATGACATGCAAAAAAGAATAAGAATTTGATTTGACATTGTCACAATTGTTGTAATAATAATGTCTTCCCATTGAGTTATTCATTCCATCATGAATGGGAATACCTCTCAGCCCTTGGTCACAACGTGAGCATTTTCTTTAGGTTTCCTTTGTTTTGTGCTGCAGCCAGAAGCTAGAGGGTTTATTTGCATAAGTTCTCTAGGAATTCTGACTCTTACGGTTATAAATTTCTTGTTATTTAGCTTTGGAGTTTTGTAGACAAATATATTGAATTGAATTTTTGGGTTTTGTGAAACTGTCTTTGTATTGTGCAAGGTTCGTGTTGCTGAGTATAATAATGTCCGCAGTCAGCTGAATGCTATTAATCGAAAGCAAAGTGGAAGGTACAACCATTTTTTGTCCTACTTGTGAAGAATATTATATTTTCCTGACTTAAATAATTACTTCTCTTTCTCTCTCAGCTTAGCTGTTCGTGATCTTTCCAATCTGGTAAAACCAGAGGATATCATTACCTCAGAACATCTTGTAACCCTTCTTGCTGTTGTCCCCAAGTACTCCCAGAAGGATTGGTTGGCTAGCTATGAGACGTTGACTAGCTATGTGGTAAGAACTATTTTGTGCCTGTATATTCGAACTCCAACTAATTAGCCCTAGAATGTCGTATAAATTTTTGGGGATATAGAATGCTATTTTGAATAGGTCCATCATGATATTGAAGTCATGTAGAATAACTGCATGTAAATTATTTTGTTTATTATGGTTTCTTTTCAATAATTGAGTGGGTTTTTTTCTTCTTCAGGTCCCCAGGTCCTCCAAGCTATTGTATGAGGATAATGAATATGCCCTTTACACTGTCACACTATTTGGACGTGTTGCAGACAATTTCAGAATAGCTGCACGTGAGAAGGGCTTCCAAGTGGGTGCAAAATTTGTGATGCAAGAGGATTTATGATGTAGAATGTTGCAATAATTTCTGCCTTGCATCTTTTTAAAACTTATTTTATGGCATCCTCAGTTCAAGTGTGTTCTGAATACAAGTTGCATCAATCTTGCTGTATTGTGTTAAGCTTTTGTTCGTTATTTGACTTGCTGGGTGATCCCCAATTTGAGGTTCATATTCTTTGATTTTCATGTTATTCAGATTCGTGATTTTGAATATAGTTCTGAAGCACAAGAAAGTCGTAATCAGGAGTTGGAAAAATTAGTTCACGACCAAGAAAGCTTGAGAAGCTCTCTTTTGCAATGGTGCTATACCAGTTACGGCGAGGTATGTTCTACTTTCCTCCATGAAATTTACAGCATAAATTTATCATGAGGATTGTCTTGCAATGCAATGAGTAGTGTATTCAAGGGACCGAATAAAATTGTTGCGAAATCAGGCAGCTAGTCTCATGTATTCTTTTGTAAGGGAGAAAAAGAATAATGGTCCGAATTACCATATACAGTATTTTTCATTATAATCACCATCATCATGTATTGTGTCATTGGTTTATTGTGTTCGTATGGTGGATTTTACACTGAATGGGGTTTCTGCCTCTAGGTTTTTAGTTCCTGGATGCATTTTTGTGCTGTACGTGTCTTTGCAGAGAGCATTTTGAGATATGGTTTGCCGCCGTCTTTCTTGGTAACTCACTCTTCCATCCGTTAGTTCCTTTTGTTACCACTCTTTGGATTGTGAGCAAGCAGCGCTTTTGGTAATTTCAGGCATGTGTTTTAGCTCCCTCCGTGAAGGGTGAAAAAAAAGTGCGTTCAATTCTTGAAGAACTGTGCGGCAATGCGAACAGGTACTGGACTTTGCTGAATTTCAATAATCACGTATTTACCTTCTCTACTACTTCCTCCCCTGTCCATCTAGTTTTGATTCAAATAAATTCAGATTTTAAATATTCAGGTTTGATTTATAACTGAAAATTTAGAATCATATTGGAACCATTTCACTAAATTCTCCAGTGTATTCACCTCTGATGATGTGATAAAATATGCTGGGCTGTATTTTACACTTGGAAACTAACTACACTATGGGAATTCAAGGTTGTACTCTTCACGAAAATTAGAGACTGGCATTCCGGTGCTCAATTTCAGGTCTAAAGCTGTAATTCAATGGTTGCAAAGACAGCATCAATGAATATTCTCCTACAATGTTTGCCTAACTTTCCAGAATGGAATATCAGCATGTTAGGTTGCGTTTGACACTTTGGAAACTAACCATACAATTGGAATTCAAGTTTGACTCTTCATGAAAATTAGATACTGGCATTCCAGTACTCAAAATTTCAGGTCTAAAGCTCCAATTCCTTGCTTGCAAACGCAGCATCAATGAACATTCTCCTACAATGTTTGCCTGCATTTCCAGAACGGAATACGAGTCATGTTAATAGTTGGGACTTTTTGTTTCGCATTTAAAAAGAATCTTTTTAGCACTGGAAGCTGAAAAATAAAAGGCAGCATCTGTTTAAACATTAAAAATTACTTTGTTGGAATGTAAGGAAAACAAAACACAAAAGCCAAAAGAAAAAGGTTAATAGAAAAATAGTAAAATTTGTGAAAAATAACTTGAGAAGTCAATGCACAGCTGCCTTGAAAATTCCCTGTGAGCATGCTCGTTTATTTGGTTTTTTCCTTTTTCATCTTAGTTTAAACTTGTAGACTTAACTTCTCTCATGTTGATGCAGAAAAATTTGTCTGTAAATAGTATCTTCTCTTTGTTCATTCATATATCGATTATTTTGTTATCTAGTATTACCTGATTTTGCTCGTTTGGTAACTGATGCAGCACATTCTGGAAATCCGAAGATGATGGCGGAATGATGGCGGGTTTGGGAGGGGATGCTGATTCTCATCCTTATGTGTCGTTCACAATCAATCTTGTTTGATTGATGCTGAGTCCCCCGGTTCCATGTCCGGTAGAATTCAGTCTCAAGTATTCCTCTGGACTAAAATAAATAATGGGCTGGAGTTGAAGATATGTATATTAGGATCAATAACTCAATTCTTTTGTTGTTTACTTATGATCTCAGCTTGGATAGTTCTGGTCAGTCTCATGGAGGAAGCTTGTGGAGAAGATCTTGCCATCTGAAATTTGTATTTTAAGTTATTATTTATGAGGTTTTATTTTCTGTATCTATTATGTTTCAATTTTCATGCTCTTCTTGAACATTAAATTTGTTGTCCTACAATGATCAACAAGTATTGATGCAGTTTTGTGATGTTTGTTATTATAGTGTATTTACTTATTGGGAATGGGAATGGGAATGGAAATTAAGGAATGAGATTAAATCATGTGTTTATTGTTTAAATGAGAGATAGAATGAGAATCAAAGTGGTGGATTTTACTCAAAATTGAGAATGATTACTAGAGTTTCCATTATTATAGGGGAGGTGGGGGATCGGAATCTTAGTCCCTACAGTGATTATATTAGTTCCATTTAAATATTGAATTCTCATTTTATCCTTTGTTATTATTATTATTAGGATCATTCCAAGCGATGGTTCAGCCGCTTTTGTCTTTTTTGAATTGTAAAATATTGTTGAACCCCTTGCACTTTGTTTTATTTTATTAAAACCCTTAAAGTATTAATTTCATCCCCTATAATTTTTAAAATTTCAAAATACCTTCTATTTAATTAAAAAATATAATAATTATTAAATGGATTATAATATTATAACTATAAATATAATTATAATTTTTATATGGATTAATAATAATAATAATAACTAATTAATCTATTAACAATAATTATTATTAATAATTAATTTTTTAATAATAATAATAATTGCAATAATTAAAGTACAAAATAATAATTATGACAAAAATTAATTAAGGATTTTATAGTAATTTATTACAATTTAATTTATTCTGATTTTGATTCTAAGACAAAGTAAATACATAAATGGTAATACAATTCATTCCAATTACGATTCCTGCAGTTCAAGTAAATAAGTTATTCTGATTCCAACTTTTCATTTCGAATCTAGCTATTCCAATATGAATTCATTATGTTTTCAGCTAATTTCAATTATTGTTTAGTGAATACACTATAAAATTATAAACTATTCTATATTTAATTAGACTACTCTCTATTATTTACAATTTATTCATAAGTGTTATAAAACTTTCTGCTTACCTATACTATAAAAATTCAATTTATCTCCTCACACTCTTTTTCATTTACTATTTTTTATCAAAAGAGTTTCTATTTACAATTTTGTTAATTATTAGTTTTAATAATTATTCAAAAATTAATTAATATTAATTATTGTTAATAGATTAAATAATTATAATATTTTTTATTATTGTTATTAATAATAATAATCCATTTAAAAAGTATAATTATATTTATACTTATAATAAAATAATTACTATAATTATATTTTTTAATTAAAGGGAGGGTATTTTGGGAATTTAAAAAATAGGAGATGAATTTGATACTTTAAGGGTTTTAATAAAATAAAACAGAGTATAAGGGACTCAACAAAATTTTATAATACAGAAAGTTTCATAATACTTATGAATAAATTGTAAATGAAATAAAGTGTAAGGGGTTAAACAATATTTTACAGTAACAATTCAAAAAATACAAAAGCGACTGTAATTTATTTTTTGAATTACATGAGATTAATGATTAGATTACAACTCAAATTGAATGAGATTACAACTGATATTATTGAGATTAGTTTACATTAATTCTTATAGAAAAATTATCATTGCACCATTAATTCTTATAGAAAAATTATCATTGCACCACTTCTGTTTTGTCTTACGTTCATCCAACCACCACAAAATTCTAACATGTTCTCTGCACCACCTTTATTTTTTTTAATTTGTATCAACTAGCCACTTTTGAACTAACACTATTAAATAATTTAAATAATTTTAACCTTAAATAAATTAAAGACCATTTTATTTTATAAAAACTTTAAAAAATAAGAAAATTATAATTATAAAAATACCCATAAATTTAATAAAAATAAATCTCAAATAGAGGTGCTTGAAAATTTTTTATTAAATTTAGATTTTATAAAATTTTAATAATTACTTTATTTTTATTAAAAATTATAATTTTGCAAAATTCTAATAAAAATAAATGAATTTATTTATTAAAAATTATTATTTTACAAAATTTTATTAAAATAACTGAATTTATTTATTAAAAAAAATACCAAAATTTTAATAATTTAGGGGATTTTTATTAAATCCCAAAATTTTGTAATTATTTTTATAATTATAATTTTTATTTAGATTTTTTATATTTTTATTAAAAATAAAAATTCTAATTTTGTGATTTATTTTTTTATTAAAATTATGGGTATTTTATAACTATAATTTTTTTTATTTTTCATAACTTTTATGAGATAAAATGGTCGTTTAATTTATTTAGGGGTAAAATTATCATTTCGTTTAAATTATTTAATGGTGTCAGTGCAAAAGTGGCTAGTTGATAAAATTAAAAAAAAAAAAAAAGTGGTACATATAACATATTAGAATTTGTGGTGGTTGGATGAATATAAGACAAAACAGAAGTTGTGTAATGATAATTTCCAATTCTTATATAGCATTGCCCATATTTTACCCTCTCTAATATTCAAGGAGTGTCTACTCCACTCATATTCCGAAAGGGAGAAGACTGTCTTCACTTAATTATATACCATAATTAAGGAAGGAAATAAGCCCCTACATGCGTCGTAGGGATTCGAATCGCTGCCCTCACAGTTGTGAACTGTAACTTTGGCAAATTATTATTATTATTATTATTATAAATGACAATAATCAACTAAGGTTGGTTTAATAACTTGTAACAATCCATTCTAATTTTACGATAAAATAAACACATCAATGACAATACAATTTATTTCAATTCCGATTTCTACAGATAAAGTAAAAATTTTATTCTGATTCATATTCCCCATTTCGATTTCAGCCCATTCTGATTTTATTTCATTCCGACTGTAGTTCCGATTACTGATTAATAAATGCACCGTTAATGTGTTGACTACTCTACAATGTAACAGCTGCGCGGAACTGGTTTTCAATTTGAGATGTTAGACGGTTATTTCTTACAAAGTAAATAGACACACACACAATGTAACAGCTGCGTGGAACGCGAGAAACCATTTCCTCTTCAAAAAGAAAAAATGGATGCTTTAATTTTAGTTGCCAAAGCTGAAGGTGTAGTAGAAGCCTATAGAAAATTCAAAAGGACCGAGCAACAGCAGTTGGAAAGCTCAAACATGGAGAAGCCTAAGCAATGGAAACCCCCGCCCGAAAACTGGTGCAAAGTAAATGTGGATGCTGCAATTGACCATCAAAGTCAAAGAGCTGGGTTGGGAGTGGTGATAAGGAATGATAAAGGAGATGTGGTTGCTGCAGCCATTAAGCCCTCAAGTTTCAACGGAGATGTGCCTTTTGCAGAAGCTGAAGCAATTGAATGGGGAATGCAAGTGGCAAAAAGGGCAGGAATCACTGCAGTCATTTTGGAATCAGATTGTCAAGCAGCCATTGATTTGGCAAACAACAGAAAGGGCAGCAAAACTGAGATTTTTTGGGTGATATCAGAAATCAACGAGAGGCGAAAAGAGTTCCAGGAAGTCAGATTTCAACACACCCTTAGGTCTTGTAATGCAAATGCCCATACCTTAGCTAAGCTAGCTGTAAAAGGTTCAGAATCTGTTGAATGGCTGGGAAATATACCAGCACAAGTCATGTGTTTATTCTCTTTTCAGTAATGAAGTTTCTTTTCCTTCTCAAAAAAAAAAAAAAATAGAGACACACACACACATATATATATAAATTCTCCATTGAAAATATTATCAAGGAACTCAAATTTATTCAGTTGTGTATTCAAAAAGTTATTGGAATCAAAATTGATTGAACTATTTCTGGTGCCATAGGTTTTTTTTTTTCCCATTTTTTTGATAACTTATATTTTCCAATCGCGTAATTAATATTCATAACTTTTAATACTGATACAGATTTAGCGTTAATGCAAGTCTTAATCATGCGAACAATTATTTTTTGTGAATTTTTCTATACAAGTTAAAAAGGACGGACCAATTATTATGTACCTAGGTGTAGGGAAAATGACAGCCACAAATCTTCATTAATATACAGTAATGCCATAACAGATAAAAATGGAAATTCAAATATTCCCATAGTATCATAAAGATGCGGTGGTCGGGATTTTTTAAAGAAAATTAAACAATAGAAACGAATATCAAATGAGGCAAATCCCCAATGTAATTATTCTTTTTTTAAATAACAGTGCACGAACAATTTTACAAAGTAATTTTTAGTTAATTTTATTACTTTTTTTACTTCCCATTGTTTTTATCACAAATCTCATATTCTCATAAACTGATAGTTTAGGCGTTAAATAAACACTCAGCAACTGCTAGTTCGTAATTAGTCTGCGCATTTCCTGCACTATGACCTAAATCCCCAATCCTGAGTTATTCCGTTTTACGGGCAACTCCTCAGAAAATGCCCAACATTTTAATTTGCAAAGGTCGAGACTCTAGAGTGAGAAGTCACCTCTCGCAGTCATTGACCAAATTTTTAGAGGCATCAAACAGTTTATCACGTGGAAGCAAATTTTGATGACAATTATCTCTCAAGAAAATATTTCCCAAAAAATGTCAGGAAAGAAAAGTTTCAAAGGTACTCGCAACAAAAAAAACAGCAGTAATGATGATCTAATAATCGTACACTCCACGCATTTGCGAAGAGAAATTAGGTACTCTCCCCTTGCACATTATTTTGTCACCTATTCATGGGGAGGATTGCGAGCTGGATATCAGAGTGAAATTTCATGTATAATCTAACTACAAAAGTTTTCTGATATTTGGATGAAAACAAAACCATCCTCAGCAAAAGCAAATCTTAAGCTCGAACAAATAGTTCTCAATTATAAAGAATACTCTGACTTGAGACACTCAAGCGCCTTCAATTTTGTCACCTATGTTTATTAATCCCTATCAAGAAGTTCTCCTGGAATCCACAAAACCCAAAATAAAACAATTCTATTTGGTTGACCTACACCTTTGCAAGCTCAGCAGCAGCAGGGGCAGGAGCAACAGGAGCAACACCACCAGTGGTTGGCCTGAATATTCATATCAAATCATATAATCAGTCTATCTCAATAGCACAGGGATACCAAATTAATACAAAGTGAAAATTAATAATAAAAGGAAAGAACTTACAGTCCCACAAAAACTTTGAATGCATCATAGATTCCCCATTGAGCTCCAGTGAGTGTTCCAATCATGACAATACGGAGAGGAAGCCCACGGGTAAACAGACCCCACAAACCTAGCTTCTTCACAGCCTACAAAACCAGAAAATGGGTTTAAAACAAAGAATAGCCTTAGTGCAACAGTTTAGCTTTTATAATATCAAGTCAAGGTATAGCACTCACATCACCAACAGTTGCTCCTTTGGCATTGTTAAGGAAAGAGACAAGATTGTCAGCAGGATGCGACACAATAGCACAGAAAACACCAGCCACATAACCACCAGCAAAACTAATTCCAAGCTGCAGAGGTTTGCTGCACTGGTCCTTTGGTGTGGGAACTGCATGCTTGTAGATCATCTCAACAATGGTTTCAAAAGAAGCAAACTTCATCATAGTATCTGCAAGGAAAGGCATCTTTCTCTGTTAAAAACACTTTGCCCTCAGTAGCAACTATGGTGCAGGGTTTAGGAAAGCCCATATATTGAGAAAACAGTTAAATTCATGCCGATCAAGGTGAAAAGTAGCATCAATGTGAATTCTAAACTGAATGATGCAAAAAAGAATGGAAGAACAGTAGAAGGCTTTTCAACTATGGGAAGCAAATAAGGAAGCAAGAATATCAAACATCGGGTAAAATCCAAGACAGCAAAAGAAATAACTCAAAGGTAAGAGATCCTGAAATTAGAGAGAATGAACATGAACCAATGACCTCAGGTTGTGAAAAACAGTTAAATGCAGAAAGAAACACAAGTAGCATAATATGCATGTCAAAGCAAAGTGATTGTGGTAGTCCTTGTTCTCTGAAAACTCAACAAATAACTACGCCAATGATTCAAGCAATACTTACCGTGCTTAAAACGTTAAATTATGTCTTCAAAAGCACGAAAGTTAAATCAAGAAAAATGCAGTCACTCCATCAAAAAAAGTGTAAAAAACAGCAAGAACATGCAATGAAGAAGCAATCAAATTCCATACATCTAGGCATAAGGAAAAGCCATCAAAGAATAACTATATGACAAGAGCAATAATTTAGCAAAGTAAAACCACCAACTTACATGGAATCTGACGCCCCCAAAGAGGAACAATACCCTTGTACAAACTGCAATAATTCAAGAGAATAAGTTAGAGACAACATCTTCCTGCACACAATAACGTGTATTGCCAGGAAAACAAAGGAAAAGTATTAAATAACATACCCAAGAGCGCCCTCAGATTTAACAAACTTGGGAAGTCCATCACCCAAACCTCTGGCAAAACCAGGCTGAGTCTGAACACGGACCTTCACGGCCTCAAAGGGGCAAAGAGCAACATCAGCAATGAACTCAGCAGAAGCAGAGCCAGCAAGGTAGATTAAAGTCTTGTACTTAGCAGCATACTCTGGACCAGCAATGTCAGAGTAGTACTTCTTGAAGAACTCGTAGAATCCAAACTTGCAAGCACCTTGGGCGCTGTAACCAAGCAAGGTAGGTACCCATCCCCTGAAGAAGCCCCTGATTCCCTGTTCCTTGAGCAAAACTCCAAAACCAGATGATATGCTTTTGTACTTAACAGGATCAATCTGAAATAAACAACAATCTCAATGTTAGTTTATATCCTCCTGCACATTATAATTAATAGGACACATAATTGTCCAGAGACATAATATGCAATAACCAGAAAACCAAGAAATGAACACTGTTACATCAAACAGGAGCATAGGTACATGAGCTATGGCGTTAGATGTTTGTTCATTTCTTGGTTATACTAAGAAGCAAAGTATCAACTATGCAGAGGATTTTACAAAGCAGAAAAGAAACACTTTTACTATTAACATAATAAATATTTCAAAAAAAAAAAAAGAAGCAAAAAGTTGTAGATCCAACCATAAAAAAATGATCATGATTGTAAAAGAAAATTGAAAAAAAAAAATCGCCGATCCAATCTAAGGAGAAGTTTAGCAAACAAATCTATATAACACGTAAATACTGCAATTTACACAGATCTAATCTCAGACCAACTCTAAACACTAAAACGATCAAAATAAGGTCAAAACGACGTCAAAAGAGACAGATCTGTAATTGAAAGGACCTGCATATTGCACTTGACGAGGTCAAGAGGAGTGACGGCCGTGTGAGTGAGACCGCAGCTGAGGATCCCGCCGACGGTACAAGCGGCGTAGAATGCAGGGGAGTACATCTCTATCTTCCCTGGCTCGCTCGGTGCCGCAACAACGAAGCTCCTCCTCGCCGTGGATGGAGTAGCCGGCGACGTGGCGGCTGCTGCCGCTCCATTGAAAGCCGCCGTGGACGGGAAGGATGTTTGGGAGGAGTAGAGGTAGCTTGGTATCAGAGAGTTTTTCCTATAAGATTCTGTGAGGGCCATTTCGGAATTTTTGAAATTTGATTTTGAGAGTAAAAAGCTTGATTGAATTATAGAGAAAAAGAGCGAGACAGAGAGAATTCTTCTAATTTTCTCTTTCTCTTCTCCTCCTCCTGTCTCTCGCTGCCAATTTGTTAGAACCCGGGCAAAGCAATTCCGCTTTTATTGGACTGAATGAAAAACCCTCGCGTCATTTATAGGGATCCGCCACATATTCATTTGCCCCTGTGTTTTCAGTTTAATCACGATCTCGCCACCACCAATCCTTCAACTGTGGCTGGTCCTGCCTGTGTACAATTACCGAATTACCCTCCGAGTTGGTGTGCAGGACTTGATGTTGATTTATTTGATTTGGTCAATTCCGTCAACGTGCTTTAATTGTAAGCGCTTCTTACTTTTTCTTTCGAAATCGAATCAAACTACAAGTTCTCAATGGAAAATAATAATAATAATAATAAAAGTCAAACTGCAAGTTTATTCAAATAGAGACACGTAATCACGTAATGTTTGATTGACTGTGTTTTCTAATGTTACAATTAAAAGTTTTAAATACATATATTATGTTTGTATAGTAAATTTCAATATTAGGATTTGATTGTAAATATAATTCGGAACATACTTTTTGGAACATAACTCTAAAATTAGCACTAATAAAAATGAATTCTAATCCCGTTTGTTTGTCTGCGTGTCCCGTTTGATTTGAACATTACATTTTGTGTATATTAAACCTTCAGTCACAAATTTTACTATACAAAATGCATATATAAATGAAATTATGAATCATGTGTTTCAGGTAAAGGAGAGAGAATATTTAACATGAAGGGCAATTTTACCGAAGAATCATTTTGAACAACCGATAGCCATGTGAGCACATTGCTGATGCCATGAATCTGGGTTGGAGGTTTTTACCGCTTACTTTGTAAGACAGGGCGGCCCAGCTAAGCACATTCGTCATGGTTGATTGGCATATTCGTCGACATATTTTGGGAACATCAACACGGTTATGCTGTTTCTCCTTTTTCAACTTGCACAACTTGCTAAATTACTGTTTTGATTATTTTTTAGGGTTAATTTTAGATTACTCCATCATAAATTTAATATTTTTCAATTACTTCTCTTATTTTTAAAAATTTTAAATTATTTTATTTTTGTTCTAAATATAAGAAAAAGTGTGATACGACCTCCAATGAATATTTGTCAGTATCACGAGTTTTCCACCTTTCGAGCAGGTGTGAGCTCCACAAGAACAGAGAGAAAATAATAGAGATAAGAAAGAAAGAAACTTTTGTGTATTATATTCTTGCTTTTGCTCACGCCTTTCCACTTTACATATATCCTTTTCATTCTACCACTTTTTGTGTAACTAACCAATTGCAATAATAAAACAAAGATAATAAAAATCACAGCTGTCCTCATGGAATAATTCTCCCGAATATTCCCCTAGGTGATATAGTCCTTGAGATATTCTGGAGTTTTGCGAGCACGAGCTGGCCGTTGCAATGTTTGCTCCACTCCCTGCATTTCAACTACAGGGCCATCTTCCAGCTCTCTTACTTTAATGGGCCAGGATGTATCACTCCCCTCCCCTTGAGAATGAACCTTGTTCGCAAGGTTAAACTCTGGGTACAGTCTGCAGAACTCAGCAAAGTCTTCCCAAGTTGAATTCTCAGGAGCACAGCCAGACCACTGAACCAAAATTTGATAATGCTTTTGTCCTTGTTTTAATATGAATCGGTCAGCAAGTATAGCTATAGGAGTAGAGACAGGCTTGTTGTCAATGGTATCAGGAGGCAAAGAGGAAACATAAACAGCCGAGTTTCCCACATAAGGTTTGAGTGCTGAGATGTGAAATACCGGGTGAACTTTGCATCCTTCAGGCAATTGCAGCTTATAAGCAACAGCTCCGATTCGTTCTGATACTCGGAAAGGGCCATAATATCGTTTAGCCAACTTTTGAGAAGCACGCTTAGCCATTGAAATTTGTCGATGAGGTTGAAGGCGGACCAAAACAAGATCATCAATCTGTAACTGGAGTTCTCGTCGATGGGCATTGGCTTTTTGTTCCATACGATGCTGAGCTTGAAGTAAATTAGTTTTTAAAGTTCTCAACAATTCATCTCGCTCTAACAACATATCTTCTAAGGCTTGAACCGAAGTAGAACCTTTTGTATATCCAGGAATTGTGGGGGGTAATCTCCCATAGAGTGCTTGAAAAGGTGTCATCTTCAACCCACTGTGATAGCTGGTGTTGTAACAAAATTCAGCCCAACCTAACAAGCTTGACCATGACTGCGGTTTGTCCTGAGTAAAGGCTCTTAAGTACTGTTCGAGGCCACGATTCACTACCTCTGTTTGGCCGTCAGTTTGAGGGTGATAAGCAGTACTGTGCCGCAATGTAGTGCCACTTAACTCAAATAGTTTCTGCCAAAAATTACTCATGAATATAGGATCTCGATCTGATATTATTGAGCTTGGAAACCCATGTAACTTGACTACCAAATCAGCAAAAAGAGTGGCTGTTTTGCTGGCTGTGAACTGAGATGGCAGTGCACCAAAGTGGGCTGATTTCGTTAAGCGATCCACTACCACCAAGATTACCTCGAAGCCTTTAGAAGTTGGCAAGCCTGTAATAAAATCCATAGTCAAAGCATCCCAAACAAGTGAAGGAACGGGTAAAGGTTGAAGTAATCCAGCAGGTGCTTGAGTAGAATTTTTAATTTGCTGACATGTAAGACAGGCATCAATGTAGTTCTCAACATCAAAGCGCATTTTCGGCCAAAAAAAAGTAGAAGAAAGCCGAACTAGGGTGCGTTTCACGCCGGCATGCCCTGCCATGGGGGAGTCATGGAATTCCTTAAGAAGCGTGCTCTTTAATTTGGAGTGAGGACTGACGTAGTATCGATGGTTGTAAAGTAATAGTCCCTCACGAACCGAGAAGGCTGAAGAAAGTTCTCCCGTGGCAAACTTGTGATGAAGTAACAACATATCAGGCAAGGACGAATTGTCCTCATGCAAAGTGGTTAGGATATCCACGGTTGGCTTGGAGATTATAGAGAACAACTCAGCTTGAGAATTTATGGAGTCGGAAAATTGATCCGCATGTACTCGAGATAAGGCATCAGCAACCTTATTGGAACTTCCCGGCTTATACTCAATTCGAAAATGAAAACCCAACAATTTCCTGACATAAGCCTGTTGTTCAGGAGTTTGAATTACCTGGTGAAACAACTCTTTAATGCTTTTATGATCGGTTCGAATGATGAAAAAGCGACCGAGTAAGTATTGGCGCCATTTTTGTACAGCAGCAACAATCGCGTGCAGTTCTTTGATATAAGTCGAGGCAACCCGCAATCGTGGACCCAACTTTTGACTAAAATAAGAAATGGGATGACCTTGTTGCATCAATACTGCTCCAATTCCAATATTAGAAGCATCCGTCTCTATAACAAATTCAAGCTCAAAATCGGGTAAATGCAATACCGGGGCAGCCACCATTGCATTTTTTAAAGTCATATAGGCATCCGAAGCTGCTGGAGACCAATGGAATGCCTCTTTACACAACAAATCTGTCAATGGGGCCGCAATTGAAGCATAACCTCGGATAAATCGGCGATAATAGCCTGTGAGCCCGAGAAAGCCTCGTAGTTGCTTAACAGTCTGCGGCAATGGCCATTCCACCATGGCTGCAATTTTTTTAGGGTCTGCCTATACTCCTCCAGCAGTCACTATGTGGCCCAAATAGTCAATAGCTTCTTGGCAAAATAGACACTTCGACAACTTGACATAAAACTGATGTTCTTGCAAACGAAACAAAACCTGTTCCAAGTGATTGACATGAGCAGTCAATGAAGAACTATAAACCAAAATGTCATCGAAAAAAACAATAACAAATTTGCGTAAGTAAGATGCAAATAGTTGATTCATAGTTGCTTGAAATGTCGAGGGGGCATTAGTTAAACCGAATGGCATGACCAGAAATTCGTAATGCCCCTCATGAGTACGAAATGCTGTTTTATAAGTATCTCGCTTATGAACTCGGATCTGGTGGTAACCAGCTCTCAAATCCAGCTTGCTGAAAATCCGTGCTCCTCCTAGCTCATCAAATAATTCATCAATTGTGGGAATAGGAAATTTATCCGGCACTGTGACTGCATTCAAGGCTCGGTAATCAACACAAAACCTGTATGTGCCATCCTTTTTCTTGACCAACAAAACAGGAGAGGAGAAAGGGCTGTGGCTTGGCTTTATTATCCCCTGTTCTAACATTTCCTTGACTAGTTTTTCCATTTCTGCTTTTTGAAAATGAGGATATCTATAGGGCCTCACATTCACTGGCTTTGAAGTAGGTAGGAGGTGAATTTTATGGTCAATGAGTCTATGAGGAGGTAGACCCGTAGGTGGGGAAAATAAGGTGTTATATTGTTGAAGGAGAATGGTGATTTGTTCGGGTAATTGGGTGGGAAGGTGAGGTTCCGAGAGTGAGAAATTTGTATCGGAAGCAAGTGTGTCATTAATAATGGGATGCAGCTCAAATAATGAATGGACGGCATCTGTAGATAACAAGGCATGAAATTGATGGAAGGAGATCATATTAGGGGTTTGGATGGGGTCACCTCGTAAAATGATTGGATTGCCCTCCCAACAAAATTCCATAGTCATTGCATGGTAGTCTGTAGATATTTTACCAAGATGTTGAAGCCACTGGATTCCCAGGACAACATCGGGACCTTCAATTGGCAATATATAGAAATCCAACTTGAAAGTGTGACCCTGTATCACTAGTGGCACTTGAAGACATTGAAAACGGCAAATTAAGAAGTCGCCATTACCAATATAAACCCGAAAAGCAGAGATGGATTGAATTTGCAGGCCAAGTCGTTCTGCCCATTGTGGTTTGATGAAGTTGTGTGTACTGCCACTATCTATTAAAACATGTAAGTGTTGGCGGCCAATTTCGCCTAGTACCCTCAAAGAACGTGGGTTAGATTGCCCAGCTAGTGCATTTAAGCTGGATATATCAGCTGTCACAACTTCCTCTGTTTGTTCAAGCAAGGGAGACTCCTCCGATGGTTCACTGTCATCATCATCTGTGCCTAACAACAAGAGAAATTTACTACGGCAATGATGGTTTGCACTATATTTCTGGTCGCAATTGTAACACAACCCCTTGTCTCTTTTTTCTTTCATTCCATCGGGGAGAGACGACGGATGGGGAGGGCTGGAGTGGGTAAAAGTGGCGGTGGTGGTATTGGTTTTGGGGTAGGTAAAAGTGGCGGTTGGGATGATGGTTTTTGAGTAGCAAAACTGGCATGTGGATAAGTGGAAGGAAATTTGTTGTGGACATGGTGAGTGAGAGCAGGGGTGGTTTGTTGTGGTGGAGGAGTAACAGTGTTCCATTTTGTCCACGAACGGCCTGAAATTTTTGATTCCTCAGATTTAGCTTCATATGCTCGTGCTAGAGCAAAGGCTTCCATGAGGGACGTGGGTCTGCCAAACAACAACTCTCGCCGAATGTCAGGTTTTAAGCCAGTGATAAAGAAACTAATCAGTAACGGCTCGGAAA
Source organism: Citrus x clementina (assembly GCF_000493195.1). Lineage (NCBI taxonomy): Eukaryota > Viridiplantae > Streptophyta > Magnoliopsida > Sapindales > Rutaceae > Citrus > Citrus x clementina. The sequence goes on along the minus strand of NW_006262688.1, from coordinate 12,295,803 downwards.
TGCCCGTGACTTTATTCATCAACTCTTCAAAGGCAGATTGAAACTCTGCGACTGTAGATGTTTGTGTGAGCTTGGACAAATTGCCCTGATGATCTTCATACATAGAAGCACCAAAACGTTGTTTGAGATTGATTAAAAAACTTTGCCAAGTGCTCAATAGATTGTTGGCTTTCATCCACTGAAACCATGCAGCAGCTTTTCCTTCCATGTGAAAAGAAACAATACGTAACCGTAGATGATCCGGAGTGCCATGAAAATCAAAAAATTCATTGATTCGAAAATCCCATCCATTTGGATCAGTACCATCAAACTTTGGAACCTCCATTTTCATGGAGCGTAACAGAGGTGAATTATCCGTACTACTAACAAGAGCAGTGGACTGTGTTGGGAAAGCCGTCGACGATGTCGGAACCGTAGTCGAAGATGACGGTGTGGACGCCGGAGGACGGGATGAACCTCCTGAGACTCCGATAGAACTACTGATATGAGATCGTAGCTCCTCAAAACGAGAATCAACCGTGGACATATATTTTTGGAGGTTTTGATGAACAGCCAGTGTGTGGCTTTCAAGAAGTGTTTGCATCTTAGAAATAATCTCAGGATCCGTTGTGGCCTCTTGGTTGGTCATGTTTGCAGAGAAATAGGGAGTAGACGACAGAGAATGACAAGGAACAGAAAAAAGGCAATGAAAGCACCAGTTGGTACGACCTCCAATGAATATTTGTCAGTATCACGAGTTTTCCACCTTTCGAGCATGTGTGAGCTCCACAAGAACAGAGAGAAAATAATAGAGATAAGAAAGAAAGAAACTTTTGTGTATTATATTCTTGCTTTTGCTCACGCCTTTCCACTTTACATATATCCTTTTCATTCTACCACTTTTTGTGTAACTAACCAATTGCAATAATAAAACAAAGATAATAAAAATCACAGCTGTCCTCATGGAATAATTCTCCCGAATATTCCCCTAGGTGATATAGTCCTTGAGATATTCTGGAGTTTTGCGAGCACGAGCTGACCGTTGCAATGTTTGCTCCACTCCCTGCATTTCAACTACAGGGCCATCTTCCAGCTCTCTTACTTTAATGGGCCAGGATGTATCAAAGTGGGTGTGAAATTGAATTTTTTTTTTCTGTTTTCCTAAAAGTTCTTAAGAATGAGGCCCTTATTACAATGATTTTGATTTTCGAAATTATTAAATATAATTCCCATATTTGTTACTGAAGCTACAAAATCAGTTGCATGAGAATTTCGGTCAACTGCTCGCTAATCTCAATCAATTGTTATCTTCGTTTCTTTTTCCTTTTTCATGGAATCAATTGTTATCTTCAATCCTTCAATCTTTCATGACTTTTCCGGTCTATGCAGATCCAGTCTATCATTCAATTCATGATTGTTCATGTCACTATCTTTATTAGAATCTTCTAAACCAAATAAAGATGATAATTTCAGATTATATTAATCTGTTTAATGAAAGCATATTATATGTTACAAAAAAAAAAAAAGCATATTTATAATATTTTTATATAGGGCTGAGCCCAACACAACCACATTCTTGATCCAAATATAACTCAAAAGAAAAGGCAGGTCAATGATAACGGCTCGGATAGGATACCATTGGACTTTGACTTGAAAACGTAAAAATGAAAATATTTGCGCATGCTGCATCTGGATTTATAAAATTACAAGTCCTACGTTCTTCTAGAAAAAATTTGCAATTAATAATAATACATCATTAGAAAATTAAGGCAAATGAGCAGCAGCAAATCAAGCACTGCATAACCGAAAAATCAAAACAATAAATACACAATCCATTTGAGTTTGAGAAGGTACATCCTTTTATAAGAAATGGGAATCGTGAACATCTCTTCCCCAATTAAGGCATTCAATATTCTTAACGTGTTGATTTGGTCTAGGCCTTGATTACATTATGAAGGCCAAGAGATTCTTCTCATTTTCCGTTCGTGAAGAGACCACCGGCTCAATGGACAACATCTCGTCTTCTTCTTGCTCATGGAGTCCAGATAAACTTGACAGCCCTCTCCAGTCTCTATGGCTTCGGACAACTCTCTCAGGTCAGTTTTCTTTCTCTTTCTGTTGTACGCATGCATATCATGATACGATCACAATTAATAATATGCAATTAAATGAAGATAATGGATGATAGAAATTAAAAGTCCATAAATTCAAAGGCAATGTATTGGAGTATTAGTTTAATTTACTTAAGAAAACATCAAGTTTATATATATATATATATATATATATATAAACATTTTCCCAGGTGAGAAGAGAGAGTTGATAAAACAGATACAGGGACCATGTATATGCTAGCATTGAGGTCTTAGGTTCAGTGGAGAGGGTTCTTTAATGAAGTATGCTGGACTTTTGAATCTTGATTATGCTTTTGTATGTATTTTTCATATATTTTACAGAGTCAGAAAAGAAGATGAAGGCCATGATGACCCTTTTGGAAGAAGGGGAAGTCATGTCAGTTGAAACAGATGATATCTGTAACAGAAGGAAACCAGAGCTCATAAAAATGCTAGAAGATTTCAACAGATCTTACCGTGCTCTAGCAGAACAATGTGACAAGCTGAGGTCCAAATCACATCATTTGCTTCATTCAGGATCTTCTTCTACATCCTCTTCCTCCAGAAAAATGGGGCACCCAAGCAACAACCAAAAAAGAACTGTAGGAGGCTTTGATGACCCTAAATTCGAGGCATCTGATACTCAGTCTGAATCTGCTGTTGAAGTTCCTGATGTTGAATGTAATAGTGCTAATTCTCACTTTGAATACCTGAACAGACTAGCAGATGAATTGATGTCAAGTGAACCATGCAAGATGACTATGAATAAAGAAACTGAAATCCTAGATGACAAAAAGGAAATAGAAATCACAGAATTTCCCAACAAAGAAGAGATGAAGATGAATGGCTCTGAAGGCCAGGCTACAATTGGAGAGTTTGAAACAGGTGGTCCTGGGCGGAAGAATACATGGCATGAGCTAAAATTTCAACTTACAAAACTAATGGAGAAGAGTCTGCGGCAGCAAGCCGAGCTGTTAAAGAGGAATGATGAAAAGAGAAAAATCATCGATAAACTCAGGGCACACATAGAATGCTTAAGAAATCAGAACAGAGCCCTCCAGAGTGATCTCAGATTCTCGAAAGTTGAAGTGAAAAGCAATCAGACTTCACGATTAAGTGGACTAAGCTTCAATAAGTTCTTCAAAGTTGGTTGTTCATGATTCGTTCAAATTTTGGTGAACAAAGCACAGTGTCAATTCATTATCCACTTTACAGAATTGGACATGGGCTTATGCAATTTCGAAGGATCCGTTCTAAACAAATTCTTCGAAGGTTGGTCAACATGATAATCTATATCAACTATCAATTGAGACAATATCTTTCCTTACTCCTTTATAACAACGTACATTGCAGTCAATGATAATCATATATTGCAATAACGCAGGCGCTCATGCAAATTTCACTTTGGGCTCACAGTTCCCAGTTTACTGTATACACTTGACAGATTGCTTGCTTCTCTCATTGCCCCTGATGTCTACACTTTATCATATAGTAAGAACTGCATCATAAGTACCATTTAGCCTCAGCTTAAACTCAAAAAGTTATACAATAGCTGAACCCTTTTGTACATATTCGCGCTTCACAGTGAATTCAGTATGGATTTCTTGAAAAACAATACCTTCTTTCAGAGCTGTGATTTACTACAATTTTACGCTTAACATTTACATAAAGTTCACTTCAATCATAGAAATGTCACCAATAATCTCCACATGAGCACAGACCATCCTTGAAATAATGAAATCTCTTAGAATCTCTAACCACAATTTCACGATCAACAACCTTCGAGATCAATCTGATTACCGTATGACAGTCACCACATACCCTCAGATTCTTAATGATCCGAATTGTACTTCCAGGAACCGAGTTCATAATTGCGAAAGCAACAGCCAGCTTTTCACTATGTATTCGCAACGTCATTTCCTTCTCTTCCTGATCGACATCATGAATTACTGATGTCATATCGGTTACTTC